>NW_023270807.1:25196620-25908988 GCF_011800145.1 Mirounga leonina | reverse complement strand
TCACTTCTCACCATCAGCTTTAAAGTTGATTAAAATGTGTTATCTGGAAAGAATAAGCATGTATCCTTAATTATTCCTTTTTTACTTTAAATAACAATTACAACAGACATTTATCATAGCTATCCATATTTTAGGGTACAAGCTAGATTCTTTTTTTTTTGTTTTCTTAAAACATTTTTTTATTTTAGGGAGGGGGAGGGGGGGGGGGGGGGGGAAGGGAGGGAGGGGAAGAGGGAGATGGGAACAGAGAGAGAGAAACAGACTCCCTGCTGAGTGCAAAGCCCTATGAGGGTCTCATCTTAACCTTGAGATCATGACCTGAGCCAAAATCAAGAGTCAGATGCTCAATCAACTGAGCCACCCAGGAGCACCACAAGCTAGATTCTTTATGTATAAGTTTTAAACAATTAACTTGCGAAGTAAGAATTATTATCTCCATTTACTTTTTAAGAAAAATGAGAGTCAACGGGGTTAGATAAAGGTCACAAAATTTTGTAAGAATTCAGCAAAAGTAATTTTTTAAATTAACTAGTATATATATATATATATAGTTATAGTTACATATATGACATCATCTGCAGTTGTGCGAAAGGTTTTTTCTGAGTACCACATTTATTTCCACACTTTGCTTTACCCTGATGGAACTAGGATATAATAAATGAGGCACTACCTTACGCAAAATTTAAGAGGGCACCAAAAAATTTAGTAATCAAGATAAATAGTATTTTAGAGATCAAAATTAATGCATAAGTCCATGATGAATAAAATACCAAAATCTTAAATAATGACAGGATCAGACCCTGCACTTACCCACCTCACTTGACTCACCCAAATCACAGACCTGTCTGACATTTCAATTAATCCTTTTCCCATACAGCAAAGAGATAACTGGTAAAGTTTACATGATACCCTTCCGAGGGGTATATTAGTACGTGACAAAAGAAAATGTAATTGCATCCTGTCAGACCAACACTTTGGAGTTCAGCCTTTCTTTTGACCCCTAAAATTACTGCATGACTATGACCTCCCAACTTTTTTTCTTAAAGCAAAGCTGGGTTCACAGAGACTGTGCTGAACAGTGTTCTATTTTACAAAATGCACCCATGGCTGCCCAGGAATGCTCACATTCTTCAATCAGTCACATCAAGAATGTTGAACAAAAAAAGATCGGTGCTGATTGGAAATGCTTAAATTCTTTTAGTACAGATGATAAATTATATCTTGGTCAGTTTCTAATAACAAGCTGTTGCTTCACATTGCATGTTAGATATAGCATAACACTAAATCTGGTGTATTTATTTATTATCCTCTCCAGGGCTAGCTCTAGGCAAAATTGTAAAGTAGATTAAGTTTATCCTTAACAGACTTGAGTCTCCATCATACATGCAGATACGCATTGTCCTCACCAACTACACAGATGCCTTCCCTAGGCCCCTATCAGTCCTCTAGAAAGCACACCATACTTCTGCCCACTTCCCATTATGGAAATATGCCCATTAGCTTTACAGTGCCAAGACCTGAAATTAGGTAACTGTGATTGAAAAACCATCACTCATAATAAGTCATCCTGAGGTGTGATGTCCAATAATATTTTTGCCAGGAGTGGCCAGCAATCCCTATACCGACGGATGAAAGATTACTCCAAACTGCGGTGAAAGAGAGAAGGCAAGGGGAGTCAATGCTCAGAGATGAAGACCCTTTGCTCTTCTTTGCTCCTGCTTTTATTGGGCCTTCAGGATAATCACAAATCCTTATCATTGTTTCTCAAGCATCTGATGTGTGACAAGGGGTCTTACTGAAACTGAGAGGATTTACGGGAAAGATAAGATATGCTAATTGGGCGTGTTCTACTAAACATAGCCTAAGGGACAATGCACATATCTCTTAGATCACAGGGCGGCTATCTGAGCTAGGAGAGCTTTGAGAAGGCAACTCCCCACAGCATTCCTACGGCAGAGTGGTCACTTGGGCCTCGACATTCCAAAGGCCCACGCCCTTCTCTGAAACCCTCCCTCGCCCCCAGCGGCCTCTGTGTTACATTTTAGCAAGCCAGATATTATGGCTAATTTCATGCTCTACATCAACCCCAACAATTTTAATGTGTTTTCATGGCCAAAATGTTAACACTGTAACAGGCTAAGAAAAAAAAAAAAAACCATCATAGCCCCGTGTGCCCTTTGAGGGCACAAAACTGTATATATAGTATACCACCAGCTGTAATTTAATCCTATGGCTGTAAGAAAATACACTACATTTTTTAAATTGTGCTTAAAAAGTTATGCTTAAGTAATGGGATGAGTGAGGTGTCATTTTTTTATATTTTTCCTTTTCTTATGAATACATATTATGTTTATTGTGAAATACTTTATTTATATAAACAAAGCATAGAGGATAATGAATATCAAGTAGCCAACTCCAGCTTTAATGAATGTCCACATTTTTCCACGTTCACTTTTAAATGTTTGTTAAATATAACAAAAGACAAATTGAAACCTCCAGTAAGGACACTTGTAATTCTCCTGTCCTGCAGGTACCTATTTTCATTAATTTAGTGTTTACTATTACTTTATAAATTGTTATACCATTTAAATATATGACCCCAAAGGAAGGAAAGATGGTGGAGGAGTAGGGGACCCTATTTCAACTGGTCCCCCGAATTGAGCTGGATATCTACCAGACCACTCTGAGCACCCACGAAACCAGCCTGAGATGTAAGAAGATCTGGATCTCTACAAGCAGAATATCGCAGGCGGTTGGTCTTGAGGTACGAAGCGGGGAGCCGTGATTCTGCAGGCAGATAGCAGAGGATAAATGGCAGTGGGAGGGTGCCTGGCTGTGGGGATCCTACACCGCCAGTGACCGACAGCCTTGCGCGCTGGGGACGGGGCACAGACTCGAAGACTGGTAGCGTGGGGAAAGGAGTTTAGGGCAGCCCCTGGGGCGGAAACCCGGAGCAGCGGGGTCGCGTGCGTGAACTGGGAGCGGCTGGTGGTTTTAGAAGCACAAAGGGCAGAGACGTGCCCCGACCTGGAGGCAGGACTGGGGGCGCTGCGGAGGGGTGCACAACCCAGGACGCTGCAGTTTATAGCAGCAGGGACAGAAACGGAGACAGTGTGGCCTGGAGAGCTCACTGAAGAACAGACTGCGATCTCTCTGCTCTGAGGCAGAGGGTTGGAAACGGTCTCTTCTGCTCTGACTCATGGAAGAGACAGGAAAGCTGCCAAGGAAAGCTGCCAGAGAACAAAAGCCCCCAAAACAGATTCCTGCTGAGCCCATCCCCCGCCACAGGGGGGCAGGGCAACTCCGCCCAAACAGGGTTGCCTGAGTAACAGCACGGCAGGCCCCTCTTCCAGAAGACAGGCTGGGAAAACAAGAGGCCAGCAACCCTAAGGTCCCTTAGGGGGTGCATCTTGCTTGGGTTCTGGTCAATAATTTGGACTCTATACATTCCCTCAAGTGCCCATCAACAGAATGACTAGGAGGAGGAGCCCCCAAAATAGAAAAGACTCAGATGATAACTTATGCTGCAGATTTACAAATGGATGCAGATATAACTAATATGTCAGAGATGGAATTCAGGCTAGCAATTGTGAAAACAATGGCTAGAATGGAGAAATCAATTAATGGCAACATAGAGTCTCTAAGGGCAGAAATGAAAGCTGAATTGGCAGAACTTAAAAATGCTATCAGTGAGATCCAATCCAATCTAGATAATCTAACAGCTAGGGTAACTGAGACAGAAGAATGAATAGGAGACCTGGAAGACAGTATAATAGATAAAAAGGGAAAAGAGGAGACCAGGGAAAAACAACTCAGAATCCATGAAAATAGAATCAGAGAAATAAGTGACACCATGAGGCGTTCCAATGTCAGAATAATTGGAATCCCGGAGGGAGTGGAGAGAGAGAGAGGACTAGAAGATGTATTTGAGTAAATCGTAGCTGAGAACTTCCCTAATCTGGGGAATGAAACAAACATTCGCATCCTAGAGGCAGAGAGGACCCTCCGAGCATCAAGGAGAACAGGCCAACACCCCAGCATGTAATAGTAAAACTTGCAAATCTTAGAACCAAGGAAACCATCTTAAGGGCAGTTAGGGGGAAGAGATTCCTTACGTACAGAGGGAGGAACATCAGAATAACGTCAGACCTATCCACAGAGACCTGGCAAGCCAGAAAGGCCTGGCAAGACATATTCAGTGTACTAAATGAGAAGAACATGCAGCCAAGAATACTTTATCCAGCAAGGCTTTCATTTAGAATGGATGGAGAGATGCAGAGCTTCCACTAGTGGCAGAAACTGAAAGAATATGTGACCACTAAGCCGGCCCTGCAAGAAATATTAAGGGGGGTTCTATAAAAGGAGAAAGACCCCAAGAGTGATCTATAACAGAAATTTACAGGGACAATCTATAAAAACAACGTCTTCACAGGCAACATGATGACAATTAATTCATATCTTTCAATAATCACTCTCAACGTGAATGGTCTAAATGCTCCCATAAAACGGCACAGGGTCGCAGATTGGATAAAAAGACAGGACCCATCCATATGCTGCCTACAAGAGACTCATTTTGAACCTAAAGATACATCCAGGCTGAAAGTGAAGGGATGGAGATCCATCTTCCATGCCAGCGGACCTCAAAAGAAAGCTGGGGTAGCAATTCTTATATCAGACAAATTAGATTTTAAACTAAAGTCTGTAATAAGAGACACAGAAGGACACTATATCATTCTTAAAGGGTCTATCCAACAAGAAGATCTAACAATTGTAAATATCTATGCCCCCAACATGGGAGCAGCCATCTACATAAGCCAACTGTTAACCAAAATAAAGAGTCGTATTGATAACAATACGTTAATTGTAGGAGACCTCAATACTCCACTCTCAGCAATGGACAGATCATCTAAGCAGAAAATCCACAAGGAAACAAGAGCTTTGAATGATACATTGGATCAGATGGACCTCATAGATATTTACAGAACATTCCACCCTAAAACAACAGAATACTCATTCTTCTTGAGTGTGCATGGAACTTTCTCTAGAATAGACCACATACTGGGTCACAAATCAGGTCTCAACTGATACCAAAAGATTGAGATTCTTCCCTGCATATTCTCAGACCACAATGCTTTAAAACTGGAACTCGGGCTCCTGGGAGGCTAGGTTGTTGAGCATCTGCCTTCGGCTCAGGTCATGATCGCAGGGTCCTGGAATTGAGCCCCACGTTGGGCTCCCTGCTCGGCTGGGAGCCTGCTTCTCCCATCTCCCACTCCACCTGCTTTTGTTCCCTCTCTAGCTGTCTCCCTCTCTCTCTCTCTCTGTCAAATACATAAAATCTTCAAGAAATAAAAATAAATAAAACTGGAACTCAATCACAAGAAAAAATTTGGCAGAAATTCAAACACTTGGAAGCTAAAGACCACTGTGCTCAAGAATGCGTCAACCAAGAAATCAAAGAAGAACTTAAACAATTCATGGAAATCAATGAGAATGAAAACACATCGGACCAAAACCTATGGGATACTGCAAAGGCGGTCCTAAGGGGGAAATACATAGCCATCCAAGCCTCACTCAAAAAAATAGAAAAATCCCGAATTCACCAACTAACTCTACACCTTAAAGAACTAGAGAAAAAGCAACAAATGACGCCTAAGCCACGCATTAGAAGAGAAATAATCAAAATTAGAGCAGAGATCAATGAATTAGAAACCAGAAACACAGTAGATCAGATCAACGAAACTAGAAGTTGGTTCTTTGAAAGAATTAATAAGATCGATAAACCACTGGCCAGACTTATCCAAAAGAAAAGGGAAAGGACCCAAATTAATAAAATTATGAATGAAAAGAGAGAGATCACGATTAACACCAAGGAAATAGAAACAATTATTAGAAATTATTATCAACAACTATATGCCAATAAACTGAGCAATCTGGATGAAATGGAGGCCTTCCTAGAAACCTATAAGCTGCCAAGACTGAAATAGGAAGAAACTGACAACCTGAATAGGCCAATAACCAGTAACAAGATTGAAGCAGTGATCAAAAACCTCCCCAAAAACAAGAGTCCAGGGCCTGATGGATTCCCTGGGGAATTCTACCAAACATTCAAAGAAGAAATAATACCTATTCTACTGAAGCTGTTTCAAAAAACAGAAACAGAAGGAAAACTTCCAAACTCATACTGTGAGGCCAGCATTACCTTAATCCCCAAACCAGGCAAAGACCCCATCAAAAAGGAGAATTTCACACCGATATCCCTGATGATTATGGATTCCAAAATCCTCAACAAAATCCTAGCTAATAGGCCCCAACAATACATTAAAAGGATCATCCACCACGACCAAGTGGGATTTATCCCCGGGATGCAAGGGTGGTTCAACATTCACAAATCAATCAGTGTGATAGAACACATTAATAAGAGCAGGGAGAAGAAGCATATGGTCCTCTCAATTGATGCAGAAAAAGCATTTGACAAAATACAACATCCTTTCCTGATTAAAACTCTCCAGAGTGTAGGGATGAGGGAACATTCCTCAAGCTCATAAAATCCATCTATGAAAAACCCACAGCGAATGTCATCCTTGATGGGGAAAAGCTGAGAGCCTTTCCCTTAAGATCAGGAAGACGTCAAGGATGCCCACTTTCGCCACTGTTGTTCAACATAGTACTAGAAGTCCTAGCAACAGCAATCAGACAACAAAAAGAAATAAAAGGTATTCAAATTGGCAAGGAAGAAGTCAAATTCTCTCTTTTCACAGACGACATGATACTTTATGTGGAAAACCCCAAAAACTCCACCCCCAAATTACTAGAACTCATCCAGCAATTCAGTAATGTGGCAGGATAAAAAATCAATGTGCAGAAATCAGTTGCTTTCTTATACACTAACAACGCAACTGTAGAAAGAGAAATTGGAGAAACGATTCCATTTACAATAGCACCAAAAACCATAAGATACCTCGGAATAAACCTAACCAAAGAGGTAAAGGATCTATACTCTAGGAACTACAGAACACTCATGGAAGAAATTGAAGAAGACACAAAAAGATGGAAAAATATTCCATGCTCATGGATTGGAAGAATAAACATTGTTAAAATGTCTATGCTACCCAGAGCAATCTATACCTTCAATGGCATCCTGATCAAAATTCCAATGACATTTTTCAAAGTGCTGGAACAAACAATCCTAAAATTTGTATGGAATCAGAAAAGACCCCAAATCGCCAAGGAGATGTTGAAAAAGAAAAACAAAGCTGGGGGCATCACGTTGCCCGATTTCGAGCTATATTACAAAGCTGTGATCACCAAGACAGCATGGTACTGGCACAAAAACAGACATATAGACCAATGGAACAGAATAGGGAGCCCAGATATGGACCCTCAACTCTATGGTCAAATAATCTTTGACAAAGCAGGAAAAAACATGCAATGGAAAAAAGACAGTCTCTTCAGTAAATGGTGCCGGGAAAATTGGACAGCCACATGCAGAAGAATGAAACTCGACCATTCTCTAACACCATTCACAAAGATAAACTCAAAGTGGATGAAAGACCTCAATGTGAGACAGGAATCCATCAAAATCCTAGAGGAGAACATAGGCAGTAATCTCTCTGACCTCGCCTACAGCAACTTCTTTCAAGATACATCTCCAAAAGCTAGTGAAACAAAAGCAAAAATGAACTTTTGGGACTTCATAAAGATAAAAAGCTTCTGCACAGCGAAGGAAACAGTCAACAAAACAAAGAGGCAACCCACAGAATGGGAGAAGACATTTGCAAATGACACTACAGATAAAGGGCTGGTATCCAAGATCTATAAAGAACTTCTCAAACTCAACACCCAAAAAACAAATAATCAAGTCAAAAAGTGGGCAGAAGAGATGAACAGACACTTCTCTGAAGAAGACATACAAATGGCTAACAGACACATGAAAAAATGTTCATCATCATTAGCCATCAGGGAAATCCAAATCAAAACCACATTGAGATACCACCTTACACCAGTTAGAATGGCCAAAATGGACAGGGAAAGAAAGAACAAATGTTGGAGAGGTTGTGGAGAAAGGGGAACCCTCTTACACTGTCGGTGGGAATGCAAGTTGGTACAGCCACTTTGGAAAACAGTGTGGAGGTTCCTCAAAAATTTAAAAATAGAGCTACCCTATGACCCAGCAATTGCACTTCTGGGTATTTACCCCAAAGACACAGATGTAGTGAAAAGAAGGGCCATATGCACCCCAATTTTCATCGCAGCAATGTCCACAATAGTCAAACTGTGGAAAGAGCCGAGATGCCCTTCGACAGATGAATGGATAAAGATGTGGTCCATATATACAATGGAATATTACTCAGCCGTCAGAAAGGATGAATACCCAACTTTTACATCAACATGGATGGGACTGTTCATATCCTCTTCTGTTAACTATCTGTTCACTTATGCTAAGTGAAATAAGTCAAGCAGAGAAAGTCAATTATCATATGGTTTCACTTATTTGTGGAACATAAGGAATAGCATGGAGGACATTAGGAGAAGGAAGGGAAAAATGGGGGGTGGGGAATTGGAGAGAGAGATGAACCATGAGAGACTATGGACTCTGAGAAACAAACAGGGTTTTAGAAGGGAGGGGGGAAGGGGATTTAGCCCGGTGAGGGGTATTAAGGAGGGCACGTACTGCATGGAGCACTGGGTGTTATACGAAAACAATGGATCGTGGATCACCAAATCAAAAACTAATGATGTATTGTATGGTGACTAACAGAACATAATAAAATTTAAAAAAAGAAAAAACTTTTTAAAATAAATAAAAATAAATACCCATTGCCAAATCCAAAATAAATAAATAAATAAATAACCCCAAATAATAAGTATAAGTTTGGAAATTTTCAAACATTATATAAATCCTGTCATCTGGTATGTATCTGTTGACAACCTGCTCTTTTAGGTCAACTATTTTTTAATTGGTCCATTTTGACTCATTTTGATTTACTTATATGTTTTCCTATTGTTTTTTCCCCCACAACCAAAGCTGCAAAAGTTTTTAGAATCTTGTAAATGTCTCCTTGGGCACATGTGTGACGATTTCTCTAAAGTTGATAACTGAAAGTGAAATTGCTAGGTCAAACTTTGTGAGTGTCTGTACAACACCTGATGATTCCAATTTGCTTTCCGTAGTAGTTTGCATCCTAACTTGTGAAGGATGAGAGTTATTCCATCTCCATATCATCACTAGCAGTTGATACTGTCCGACTTTTTAATTTTTGACAATCTAAAGGATATGAAAATGTACTCATAGTTGTTTCAATTATGACCTGGTATCTGGCAAAGTTAAAAATCTATTCATGTATTAATTATCCTCTTCTGTTAACTATCTGTTCATATCACATTCTATATTTTATAATAGTGAAAATACTTTATTCCAATGAAAATAACTACCAGTGACTCTTCAGGTACTGTAGAACTTAATAAGGAAGATCTTACTGGGCTAGGGGCCTCCCAGGGTCTCTCAGATACATCTAATGCTGCTTTCTTTGCTTTTATCAAAGACTAATTCTGATGGTCTCAATCATCATTCATTGTGGTTTACAAAGTATGATTAAGTATATAAATACAAATGTCAACTTCCCTAAGTTCAGATTCTCATTTATTACATTTTATATGGGACTGGGATCATTTACTTTCTCAGGGGGAAAATGCCACTCAGAAATAGCAATAGCAGGACCAAGGGAAAACTGTCATGTCTTCTTGAAGAAGATTTTCCCCAGGGAATAATGAGCTACATTGGCTCTTGTTAATTGGTGAAATGGTTTTTTGGGGTATGTATAGATATTGTCACTCTCCAGAATCATCATGTGGTGATTAACATTTTGGATATGTTTTGTTAACTTATTTGAAGAAACTATAAATTACCATTAGTCTACTCTAAGAATTAGCTGGAGAATAAAATAAATCTCAATGAATTAATCAGAGAAATACACTTTATTATTTTGCCTGTGAAGAACAGATTCACTTTATAGGGGAGAACATATTTTTAATTGTTAGGGATCCTGTGGAATTCAAATCAGTGTCACTTTATGAGGTTTTTTTTTAAATTGTACTATATTTTAGTAAACACAAGAGTTTTAACATTCAGGAATGTAAAATACTTTATTAAAGGACTTGAATTTTTAAATGTTTATTATTTTTTATAAGTTGTTTTCCAAAGAAAAGCATAATTTCAGAGGTGCTTTGTATGTATGCGGTTTCCTAACAATTTTCAACCTTTTTCATTACTATGGATGAAGGGAAGAAAAATAAATCTGCATTTGTACAGTAAAAAAAAAAAAAGAAACTTAACATCTGTGTGTCTCAGTTTCTTCACCTTTAAATAAGGTAATAGTAATAACTTCAAACTTCACACTCTGAATGCAACAGGATTGTTGTGAGTTTCTGGTAACTAGTAATTGATGTAAAAAGTTTGAGTAATGCCTGGCACTTATTTACTAGGAGTAGTAGTATTGTTATGTGTCAGACGCAGCGTGTTATAAATCACATGACATCTTACGTACATTGAGATGTGAGAAAAGGCTTCAGTAATCACATTTTGGTTTATGTCATTTGTTTCTTCCTACATGGCATGTAATTATTTTTTAAGCCATTATGCTTTTCTTCATCTCCAAAAGTATTACTGTCTATCCTTGACCTATTAAGCTGTGTTCATTCTCCATTTCATAGAAATTTTCTCTTTACTTATGTATGTGGCCCTGTAAACCTTAATGAATGCCATGAAAATGCTTTGAAACTTATCAGTGAAAGATATTGTGAAAATGTCATTGGTTTTCATTTTCAGATAACTCAAAATGGTGAATCTCTAAATGGAAAATTATATCCTTTTCCAAAACCTTAGCAAGAAATGACCATCTTAGAATATGGCTGTAGTTGGAAATGTCATTTGATTACAATGCTACAAAATAATATCTTTGACCCCAACACTAAAGCCTAGGTTAAAAGCTTCAAAACCAGAGACATCTTTTGTAATTGACTGTGAAGCCCCCTAAGGTACTAAAAATTGAAGGATCAGAATAGAAAATTATAGGAACAGCATGATATAGTTGATGTCTAAGAGCACTAAAATCTAATCACAAAACTGAAGACAAGGCAGATGCAACCTCATTTTTAAAATAGTCTTTAACATTTCTTTCATATAACCTATTCAAAGCTCATGTGTGTGTCTCTCTTCCATCAATCAACAGACGCTACCCAGAGCGATTAAGATGATGGATTTTCAAATTAGTCATCACCTTTTTCCTTCCTCATAACCTAAACATTATATTTAGAAACTGTTATTTTCACAATCCATCCCACACAAATTCCTTTCCTTTTCCAAGTCCTTTTTAAAGTTGCATTTGTATCTTAATGAGTTAACTTTTTATTCCAAAAATTTCCTTGAACTTGTAATCAGGGTAGAAATAATTTTAGAATGCAAATAGAGCACATTGTTTAATAATAATAATACAGAGCGTGTTGAACTTGTGAATTGCACAACTACTGTTATTGGAGAGGAGACTTAATGGTCTGGCCACAGGAGAGACGTGTGGGAAGAAAGATGTAGAGGTTAAGGAATGTCACAAAACAGCAGCTTTCTTGATGAAAATGGTAAAGATATAGAAAGAGAGGTGCCAACTACTTAATCTCTGTTTTTACATCATAAATCCTTTACTTGTGTGCTGAGACATCCAAATAATGCAATAATTATAACATTAAAACTGACAGTTTCCCATCCCTTTCTAGAACCACCTCCACATATCACCACTTGAACAGTTTGGCTTTTGTATTTTCAAACTTAATAAATAAGAAAGTATATAATTATATAAATATTTTAAAGTGATAATATATATATATAAATATGTATGTGTATGTGTGTGTGTATATATATCCTCTGTAAGTTATTTTCACTGAACCATATATCATAGACAATCCTTCACATAAATAATCTTCATATAAAGTATCTCATCCTCTGTAAATGCAGCAGGTTATTCTGATATATCATTGAAACACAATGCATTTATCCATTTCCCTACTGATAGACATTTGGATTCTCTCCACATTTTTCTTATTGCAAAGCATGAATAACATTACATAAAAATCATTGTATATTAAAAATATATATATTTGTATATTTAAGGAGGTATATATGCTTGCTTTAAGTGGAATTTCTTGATTATGTGATATAATCATTTTAAGTGTACATAGATTCTACCAAAGAAACTTCCAAATATATTGTACCAGTTTCTGTTTCTGCAAACTGTGTATAAGAATGACCAGTCCCTCATAAAATTGTCAACTTTTGAAGTAATTAAGCCTTTCTAAGATTGAGCCAATCTGGTAAATAAAAAATGGTACCTCACTGAACTATCAATTTGCATTTTCTTGACATCTAATGAGGTTAAGAATTTTTTATGTTTAATGCTTATACATATATCTCTCTCTATGTTATGATATATATTACATCTACATATATTATGTACATATATTAAGTGGGTGTATATAGCTTTTATTTATCATATATTTTTATCATAGAAGTTTTCAGTGTTTATGTAATCACATATGCAAATGCTTTGGCGGTTGTGTAAATTATTAGTAAGAACTTCATCTTAGACATCTCATTCTGTAAAATATTTTCTTCTAAAATATTTCTTAGAGTTATTTACTTTCATCCTTAATATATTGTTTTATTGTTTGCTTGCTTGCTATAACAAATGCAGCTAGGATGAATAATTTCAAACTCTTCACTAGTTAGTCTTTGGTTTCATATTCACATAAGACCATTTTCAATGACTATAAGTCCTACCTGTTTACTTCAAGTGAATGTAATACAATAGTTTATAAAACTTTAAGCCTTTTCCTTCATACTATTGTTTTAAAAATATCTTAGACTTCCTTAAAATCCTTTACCCATAAATCTGATTCTATTTCTATCCAAACTGTGAAGCTTTCCTATTGTGCCTGGCTGGTGATTTCACTAAATATTAACCCTGCAGTTTTGGAATTAACCTGCAGGCCTTTGTAAATCTGAGACCATTCTAGTGAAAACGCCTTAGAGGTAGCATATTTTCTAATTAAGATAATAATGTCTTCATGATTTGATCTATCTGGTAATGTTTTCCTACTAAGTACATTTTACTGCACTGTTGGAAAGAATACTTGAAATATGTTAGGAAACATGAGTACTAGGCCAGTGAATTCTTAGCAATCCAGTGATTTGCTGAGTCTTTTAAGCACCCAAGACTTTGCCTCCTCTTAAATTCTTAGTACACATTTTAGAGAATTTTTGGTTTCATACCCTTTTTTTTCCTCTTCCTGAGCAATCTGTTATCATGGCAAGTACTATTTCAACAAAAATGACTTTTGAGCTCATTCATTAGCTTACAGTTTTGTTTCATTCATATTTGTATTATATTTTTTGTTAAAAATCTTGTCTTTTTCCTCAAATTGTCTTTAGGATTTTCCAGCTAGTTTTTCAGGTAAAATTGTCTTACAGAAATAATTTCAAAGATTAATTATTGCTGCCACTTTCCCTTATTTCTTTACCATAGTCAAACTTCACCAAGTCCATTGCTGAAATTGACTTGTTTTCATTATTCTATGCACACTCCTCCCATTGAACTCCCTTTACTATTTTATAAAGAGAGTTATTACTCTATTTCTTTGTTAGAATTCTTAAAACTTCGTACGATATTCCTTATATTTGTCCAAAGGTGTCACATCAGTTGTCTCTTCTTTCTTATAGCCCCATTTATATTTTGAAACTTAATGTATGTAAGCCATATCAAATCCCAACATTGCCAGATCCCTCTGAGATGTGCAGGATACCATTTCTCATCTAGTAAAAGAAAAAAAAAAATACACCATAAACAGAATAAGATATACAAATAAGCAATAAGCAAGAATAATAAAAAGCAAGATTATCATTTGGAAATCATGTCAATAACGGAAGTCAGTCCCCACAAGCTGATAGATTGCCGGGGCCATAAATGTTGTTATGAAGGAATCTGTCAAGCAAGCCATTCTCCTGACTCTTGGTACAATTAGGCTACTCAGAAACTGCCTGGGATAGATAGATATACTCAGGTCTTATGTTCTAATCCATTCGTGTAGACATAATCTAGTGATCTGGAGAGTCTTGACGGAGGTTATTTCAACAATTTATAAGTGTTCTAATTTTCTGTCTGCACTAAAACCTAAAATCTCTGAAACCTCTAAACATAATGAATACCCTTAATCTAGCTCTTATCTTCAGAGCTTCTCAAACATAATATACCTAAGAATCATCTGGAAATCTTGTAAAATGCAGATTCTAATTTAGTAGGTGTAGGATACGCCTACAAGTTGGCATTTCTAAGAAAATCCCCAGGAGATGCTGAAACTGCAGCTCTGTGGACCACACTCTGAGTCCCAGGCCTTAGAGTCATTCTTTACCTGAGAGAAACTGCAGGACAGTTCCAATTATGAAAACAATTACTATGACCAGTAATGGTGACTATAAAATAGTTCACATTTATATGGCATTTCAAATTGACAGAACACTTTGACATTTGTTAACTCCTTCTGATAGTCACAATAACCCCCTGATGAAGGCAGGGCATTAATTATTCAGAAGAGAAATTGAAGGAATGTTAACTCTCTTGCTCAATGTCACAAAACTATTAAGTGGCAAGGTGATTTGTGAGGTTAACTCAGACATAGAGACAATATAACAAAATGGCTAAGAGCACAGGCTTTGAATATTATCTGTCCTTGAATACTGTCTCCTTCACATCTTAGGTGATAGTGTACAAGTTACTTAACCTCTCTATTTTAGTTTTCTCATTTATAATCTGGATGTGCCTATTTCATATACTTGTTAGGCTTAATAACCTCAAAAGTTCCTAGTGTGAGTGTTTATCACATAGTAATCACTAGACAAATGGTAACTGGTGCGTTTTTTGTTGTCATTCGTATTATCCCAGAACTCTGCTGAATTTCTGCAGATACCCCCATATACTAGCAAAATGTTAGCGCCCATCACAAGGAATGTATAACTTCTTTAAAGTACTTGACCATCATGAGCTCTACATAAAAAATATGACAAGATTAGACACTTAGAGTGAGCCTTTGAGTGTGTCTCTATTTAGCTGGATATGTGGGAGGACTTGCAGTGTAGCTGCCTATTGATGTGTTGTTATGTATATAAAGAATTTCTGCCTGCAGAGTTTCCACCATGGCTCCTTCACAAATCGATAAATCCATGCATGTTTTCTTGAAGTATGGAATAGAAGTTATTTTTTTGATGGTGGGAGGCTGGTAGCTAAGCTTCAGATGATTTCACCACTTATGTTTCCTGCCAAAGTAACTGAGCAGTGCCTCGAGAAAAAGCTGAAAAATGACATCCATGTCAGTGACAGATAAATGAGAAAAAACAAAACATTATACCATTATTGATAAGTTCATGGGGTATAACTTATGAAATTGTCTCGGTAATCATTAAATGTATTTTGTGCCTTTTAGGAATACTAACACCTAGGCTGGGGCAGGACAGTCTTTTTAAATGTCTTAACAAATAAAAATATTCATTCTCTTTTGGGTTAGTTTTTTCATCAAATGGAATAAAGGTATAATCTTTTTCCTGTTTAAAATTTATCATGACTTCTTTTCACTAACCAGTTCTGTGGTTGGAAAGTTCATAGTTCTTAGGTATTTTGACTTCTAATCATTTCTCATCTAACTTGATAATCATAACATGAATCTCAGTGCTATAATACTTTTAAGAGATCTCAGGTATGCAAGCAAAGTAAAAGTATAGAACAAAGATAAATACTTAAGAAATTTTAGGATAAAAAAACATAAGATTATGTTTTCATAGGACTGTCAGTAAGGTGAACAGTTGGTCAGCTCAGTCAACCCCTCAGCTTTTATTTTACTTGAATATCTGATTCACTTGTGAGCAACTGAACTATTGGTGTACAAGATGGGATTGAGAGGCAACATTTCTTTATCATATGGGGCTCTTGGATGAGGGTAACAGATAGAATGTCTATGTATTGTCTTTTTGCAATGAAAAAGTAATAAAGAATGTGCACTTTGTAGCAGGAAGAAGAGAGCTGGTAGCAAGTAAGACAAAGTTAGGGAATTATTTGTACCCTTCCACCAACCATGTTACATTAGAACATAAGTTTACAAAGAGCGTCTAATAACATTGGGTAAAAGTTAACAATGATATTTAATGTAAAAAGCAATTATTTTACTGTAGTATTACTTGCAATAATATTTCAGCAATGTAAAAATAGATATATGTACTCATATATAGAAAATGAGACTAGAAGTATATACACCAGAATTGTAATTGTGTTGGGACTATGAGATAATTTTCATTTTGATTACATTCTATATATTTTTACAAATAATATATTATATATATTTTACAAATAAATTATGAATTACTTTTAAAATGAAACATATAAACATTTTAAAAATAAAAGAAGACCTAGAAACAGGAGACAATACTTTGCACTTAAAAGAGCATATATGACCTTTGAAGTCACATTGACTTGGGTTCAAATGTTAACCTGTCACTCAATTAGTCAGTTTAGGCTATGGCGTACCCTAATATCAAGCAGCCCCAATAGTCTCATTGGCTTAACAAAATAAAAGTTTATTTCTCAAACATTCAAAAGCCACTGTTACTCCGAAGAAACTGTCCTCCATAGGGTGGCTTAGCATTCCAGGCTAATTTACTCTGTGTCTTCTATACATAGTAAACGCTTTCACAGGCTGTGTGGCATTGGAAAAGAGGGCTGAGGGGGTGAACGTCAGCAATTAAGTGCATCCGTTCCCAGGTGGTACCCAGCATGTGAGCTCCCATTTCATTGCCAAGATCAGTCACGATACTTGAAAGTGTAGTCTTCCTTGTACTGGAAGTAGATGAGAGACAAGTCCTTAATAAACCTTAGTATTGTCTGCCATAGCCATTAGACTTCTGCATGCCACTGGGCCTTGGACTCCTCTCAGATTTATGTAATCATGTAATAGCCTCATTTGAATATTTAAGTTACAAAACATACATAAAGTCACTGCAAGTGTGGAGTAAGTAGTTAGTAAATGTTTATTGTATTCTCCTTTGGGCTATAGTTGGAGTCAAATATATAAAACTTTATTGTAAGTCATCTATATCAGAGTATTAATATTACTCATCTCTGAGCTATCTGACATGACATGGATAACTGCGCTTTCTTTGAGTGGGTTCAACAACAGAATTTTTTATATTGTATTATCCTTCCAATCCTGGGTGCCCAATGGGTCTATATGAATCTATGATTTATTCATAAAACTTAATATGCTTTTCTGCAAGGTAAGAGAGACTAATAACTCAACCTCCCACAGCAGGCACTACAAAGAGAAGAGCGAGGTACGTAAATCTCATATCAGCTTCCTCTGCTCCCATCTGCTGGCCCAAGTAGGCAATATCATTTTACTGAACCGTGCCAAGTGTATATGATTCATTGGCATAGATGTCCTCTCTCCCCAAGGAGGCATGAAATATGATGGAAAATGAATGATCTTTGGCATCAGACATGTGCACATTGAAATCTTACTTCTTCACTTATGTGCCATGCAATCTCAGGAAACTGACCTAGACTCACTGAACTTCAATTTCTTCATCAGAAAAATGGAGATAAAAATATTTAGTTGCAGTAGATGCTTTTGATCTCCCACATCATCTCTCTTAGGCCCACCTCTGATTTCAATTTCAATTTTGGTAAGCCACTGGGTATAGCTGCCGGTGTTCACCGCCTGGGGGTACCTCTCTGCTTTTGTGCATTAGGGCCTTCTCTGCTGGGGCCTGCTCAACTCACTCAGCAACTCAATTGGAGAGGAGGGGGATTAACACCCCTGTAGACAGAGATCCTCAATAAATGCCCCAGCTTCTCATGCTCCGGACAGATGATTCTGAGAGGCATTTCCTACATTTCCCAAAGCAGAATCCACAATAGCACATTTCAAGTGGGCTTTTCCTTCCTCCATTCTTCCCCTACTGCCTCATTTCTGTGCCTATGTATCACATCCCATGTAAACTATCAACACTCAAGTGTTTTTTCCCCACATTCTGCTTTGAGATGCCCTAAACTTTGACAGTAACAAACTTTGGAAAATACCTATAATGTTTCTTTTATATTTCATAAATTTCAGGTTGATTAATCTTAAGTAATTTCACAGGGTTCTTCTGATACATTCATATTTTATATGACCATTGGACTTGTAACTCCTTGTTATGATGTCAGGTGAGTCAGCACAGTGGAAGGTAGGGGTATTTCTGAAAACCATTCCTGTACTAGGACAGCTAGAAATAAGCTAATTATACTTACAAGCAACTGTGAAAAACTCAAACCAAGTCTATTTCCAACTCAACTACCCTTAACTAGGTCCCAAAATGCTCCTGGCCACTCCCAAAATTATGTAACCCAAAGAGAAGTGTGACAGAGAGGATACAGAATGGAAAAGGAGAATGGTGTAGCTTATCTTGGAGTTATACTATCTTACTTTTGAAGACTTCACAAAAACATAAGGCTGTGTGAACACATTGCTAGAACTATTTTCAGGACCTTGGAAGAGATCAGTGCAAGTGAGGGGCCCTAAAGCTTAAACTTCATTAGCTTCGTGATAAATCCACCTCAGGTCATGGCTATTAATAAATTACTATTGGATGACAGAAGAAGTAGGAGAGAAAGAGGAATAAGGAAGAGCATATCTTCTTATGATACCATTTTGTATCCCATTTGGAAAATATAGGCTAGAGTCATGTGGTAAGCCTTTTATTTTTTCTCTCAATTATTAAAATCTTAATTTAAAAATGCATGAAGAATTTTCTTTCAAGAGTAATGAAAAAAAACATAAGGTTTTAAAATTTAAGTATGTACTTATTCTAGGGAATGAATTGAAGATGAACAAGAAGAAGAGTAAAACTGTATATTCATTTGACACTTGGGATTTTTCATATATGGGTGTGAGACTAAAGAAAGAATTTAACAAATAGAGGATTTCAGGAGAGAAATAAAATAACTTAAAATGGCAAAGTCTCTTCAAATATTTTATATTTAATTGATATGCTAATTACACTCTTATGTTTTATCTCTGTCATGCTGGATCCATTCTAACAATGCTGTTGTTGCCCCATTAAAGTATTGCTTGCAGTCAAATAAATAGAATGTTGTTTCCTTCAGTGCATTGTGTGTGTGTATGTGTGTGCATTTCAGATTGGTCTTTCCTCTTTATTCTGAATTAGTGAGACTTAACTGAATGTTAGTTTGTGGTTAGATTAGGTATATTTGAGACGATGAGACAGCTGCTCAATGTATAATCCTAAAACTAAAGCATAAGGAAACCACACAAAAAAATTAAAAGGAAATGAATTATTATATTCTAGTCTAAAAGTAATAAGGAACATTATCCATTTTGTAAAATAATCACATTCTTTATTCAATAGAAGCTGTCAGATTTTCATCCCTCAACTTTATCATCCTTTTGTAGTTACAGAATAATTTTTTTAAAAAAAGAAGTTTCCCAGATAAAATTATACAAAACTAATGTATCCAGTTACCAGAAGAAAAAGTAAAACAAACTTTTTAACAGTGAGGTTTTTTTTCTGAGTGAAATAGTTAGCTAGCCAGCTAGAGATACACAAACGTTATTTGTGCAAGAGGACCATTTGTTGAGAAACTGACTGGTGACTTGTTCTCAATATCATAGAAAGTTTAGAAGAAAGAGTGGTTTCTCTCTGCTGTCCGCAACAGGAAGCCAGTGCCCTGTTGTTCTGAGTGTGTCCTACTCACATCACAGGACCCAAGGGGCCCCTGGTGTTTCTCAGCCCCAAAGAGAAATTGATAGGCAACTGCAGGTTAGCACTTCTTCTGGGACCTTCCACACTTTAGTTTCAAGAATCCAGAATACTAAGAAGGTAGAAGTTGGCAATTAGGGAGAAGGGGTGAAAAAGAGAAGGGGAGGGTGGTTTCAGTAGGTGGCAGAAACAAAAGTTCCTTTCCCTGCTTCAGACAGGAGCAGCCCGTGGGTCACGAGGGCCTGAGAAACAAGGGCTGTGACTTGAGGAGGTCCCAGAGTCCTATTTTGACATGGCAGGGATGAGGGCATCTGCATCCAGGCAGCCTCTGGGCTTCACCTGCTTCACAGCAAATTGGAGCACAATGCAGAAAGAATACCAGTGGTTATACAAAAAGATTACTGATGCTATTTTTCCTCTGAGGACAGTTTTCTCTTTCATTCTCTAACCTGGTGAAGAGACACATGTTAGATACTTGTTTGGTGTTTATGACTTCGTGAATTGAAACTAGTTCTTGATTTCAACGAGTAATGCAATATAGAACAAAATAATTATAAGAAATCATTTGTATCATAATATCCACTTTTGCCTTGCTGTGATGTAATTCTACTCATATGACACTTTTCAGTGTTAGGATGACAGATTCAGTCAAAGCTAGGACCATAGCAAACCCCAGCATTACCAATTCATTTAGCTTAATAAGTTGTCACATGGGCCTGTGTATTTCATTTCCCCAGCTGAAGAGAACCTTGCAATTCTTAATGGAGTCTAACATGCTACTGAAAATGTTTTTTCTTGCCTTTCATGCTTGATTAGATAATATGATCTTACAGTATCCTGAGTAAAATATATTTTAGAAAGTTAATCTGCTTCAAAATGATATACCCAGTGCCTTCCAAAAGAAAAAGATCACATAGATATAAACACCATTTGAATTTTCAGGTTTCCTATAGGATGACAGGTAATTAAGAATAATTGACTGAATATATACCAGATTCTCACTTTGGTTTAACAAATTATTGATAGGGGTCAAAAACAGTTTGTGGCACGGAACAACTGTGGGTTTTAACTTGTGTTCCTGTGTCTGCAGTTGAAAGAGTGCTAAAATGTCTGGCTGATGGACTGGGGTGCGATGGGGGGAAGAATTTGGACAAAGAGAGGCTCAGTTCTTTGTCTTATGATGTAGACACTAAGTCCTATTCCTCAGAGGATCCCTCTATCTGAATGTCTCATAGATGTCTCAAATTTAAACTTAATGTCATTCCCAGAATATATGCTCTCTTTTTCATTATTACAGTGAATACCAATCCTCAGAAACATGGTAGGCAGCCTAGATTTCTTCCCTCTCCTCTCCATGGCCCTCCATCCAATTTGACCATCTTAACAAATATTTTTCAGATTTGCCTCATCTGCTCCTCCTGCCCCTGCCACACCAACACCTCACCAATTTAGACCCTCATCTTTTCCTACTTGAAATAAGGCAAAATAACAGTCTGCTTACCTCCTATACTCTACTTTTCTAATTAGTCACTGTATGCCTTACATTGCTGCAGGAATTATTCTGAACTATAGGTCTGATCATGACTCCTCTTTTCCTTAATCCTCACTGGCTTTTCGTCAACAGGAGATTCAAGCTGTGTTGTAACCTAGTCCAACATACTTGGCCAGTTCCATCTCTTAGCAATCTTCCTTTTCCTTGACTGCATTTGCCTGTTATTCCTGATGCATCAGACATACTGTATTGCTTATTGTTTATTGAACTGGCCATGTTTTTTCCGTATTGTTTCTCTGCACGTGATGCTTTCATTTCTTGGACTATTCCTGTAGCACATTGCTGCCTAAGTCACACCCTTCCTTCAGAACTCATTCCTGCTAGGGGGGCCTTCCTGACACAGCTTGTCTGTGTTAAGGACCCCTTCTATCTGTCTGCATAGCCTGTTAGCCCACTTATCATCCAGCATTATAATAATCTCTTTATATGTCTGAATGGGAGTTTTAAGTATCCAGGACCATAAATGGGAGGCAGCTCACAGGTAACAGTCCATGCAGGATGCCTCCACTCTATTCAGCCACCTTCTAGACGGGAGTTCTTTCTTCTCACTTCGAGGACTCCCAGTCCCTCACCACTTATTGTCCAGTTCACTTTGTTCCCTCTGTCCCTAAAGCCAGTCTTAGCTGGCAGAAAACATTATGCTTTCATGTTCGAATCTGAGTATGTCTGATTGAAACCTAGGTTGGTAGCTGTAATGACATTGGATTTCTGCTTTTGGCATAGGATCAAAAAGGGAAAAATTGCTTTGGAGGCACCAGTGATGGCTTGGGTGGGGGAGACAGTATGGTGAAGAGTATGAGTACACAAAAATATGCAAACTAACTTCCAGATATAAAATACTGTCATACGTTCAACACTGGTTTTACAGATCTAAATGTTTAACCTTATTCTTGCACTGAAGAAAAAAAAAATGCCCATTTCAAAAAATAACATAAGGTTGTAGATCTAAGTGATTAAAATCAATTAGAAATGAACTAGAAGTACAGTTCTTGTATGATTATAGCTTATGAATTTAAATACAATATGTTCTAAAGTTAATGAATTTCAGCTTAGAACTGAGATGTTCAGTTAAAAGGGCTTGTTTTCATTGCTTTTATGATCTTCCAAGCAGTCATTTAATTGGTTGCCAAAAATAAGAAAAAGAAGCTGTTTCAAGAATTAACACTTTTCTTCTGACACATGGTCTTTGTTTCCAGTCAATCATCTGCAATATTAAAAGTGATCAGCCTGCTTTACATTTAATGAAGTGTTTCTTTTTTTTTTTTCTTTTTATTTATTTATTTGAGAGAAAGAATGAGATAGAGAGAGCATGAGAGGGGGGAGGGTCAGAGGGAGAAGCAGACTCCCCGCTGAGCAGGGAGCCCGATGCGGGACTCGATCCAGGGACTCGATCCAGGGACTCCAGGATCACGACCTGAGCTGAAGGCAGTCGCTTAACCAACTGAGCCACCCAGGCGTCCCTAATGAAGTGTTTCTGAGAAGTGATTTCCTTCTCTGTGACCACTTCCAAGTTGCAAATTTTCCTTGGGAAAGTCACATGAAATTGCATATATTGGGTGAACATGAATTCAGGATTTCAATTAGATTTTTATGCTCTGAAGTCTTTTTTATTCATCTCTTCTTGATATTCCATATATTTCCCTATATTATTATGCCCAAATTTTCAGTCTTCTCAAATCTAGACTTACCTACAATTCCTTCCCTCTCAGAGTTGGTATTAATAACTTATCTGTGCTGCATCTGTCTTGTTTTCTGGAACTCCCATTCTCTGGCCCAGCCCTTCTGTCTGTCAGTTCTGTCTGTCAACTCTCCTCTGATTTTAATTCCTCACCTGCCAACTTAAACTACATAACATATAACTAAAATACTTCCATTATAGTTTAGTAAAATCCTTCACTTGATGCCTTTTGTGTCCTTGTGTGATTTCTGCACTTGGACAAGCAGGATGCTGAGTACTGTTTTTGCGAAAAGGTGCACATTATGAGAACACCACTTATTTTCTCTAGTCCACTGTTTTTTTTTTCCTTTTTCTCAGAACAGCTGTTTTAAGCCAGCAGCACTCTCTTAAAGTGCTGTATTTCATGTCCATCTCCTCAATACCAGAAGATCACCTTGCCTCCAAATTCATGATTAAAATAGAAACCGTAAAGAGTAAACTCTCTTGACACCACACCCCACCTACCTCCTTATTTATATCTATTCTCTTACTCACCCTCTTCTCTTATGCCTTGAAAAGGAAATGTTCTGACTCACTTAAATGGATCCCTACCTTCTGCCCAGGTTCTATATCCTATCCCTTCCTTCTCTGGTCCTACAAAACTTTGCTGTATTATGTACCTCCTCTCTCAGATCTTCCCTCTTTCTCACTTCAGAAGTGCCCATGATTTTTTCATCTTTGTCAAATAACTCCCTCAGAGACAACTTCTTTATTTATGTATCCCCTTCTAGCCATTTCTCTCTTTCTTTATAACCAGGTTTCTTTAAAGAGTTGCCCAAACTAAATGTCTGTTCTTGCTCATCTACTGTTTATAGTTCATTTACTATTTATATCCACTATTGGCAATTGGAGTTCTCTCCCAGCAGCATGTAAATTGTGCTTGAGTTTAGTCATTTTCAAGGCCATGTGCAGTCTTCAGTCCTTTTCTTGCTTCATTTTTCTGTGGTGTTTGACACCAATTATATTCCCTCTTTTTTTTTTTTTTTTTTTTTTTTTTTTTTAGAGCGAGAGAGGTGGAAAGGGGCAGAGGGAGAGAGAGAGAGAAAATCTTCAAACGGGTTCCACACCCAGCATGGAGACTGCTGTGGAGCTCCATCTTATAACCCTGAGATCATGACCTGAGCCAAAACCAAGAGCTGGACGCTTAACCGACTGAGCCCCCCGGGCATCCCTATATTCCCTCTTTTAAATGTTCCTTCTTGGTTTCTTTGACACCATTTCCTCAGTCTTCTCCATCGCTCCTCAATGCCAATCTTCCAAGGTCTTCTTGTTTCTTTATTCTAAAAGCTTTTCTCTTTGGCTCCACATGGCTTCCTACATCCCCGTGCCATCAAATAATGACTGTATACCAGCATCTCCCCAAACTTTATACAACAAAATGGGAGCATGGTATGAATGAATTAGACATGTGATTGAATGCTGGTTCTGGTACTTAATAGCCAGGGCAAATTGGGCAGAAACTTCTCTGAACTTTGGACTCCTCAAATGTAGAAGTGAGAAGTAATACCAGCCACAGAGGTCATGTGTGATGAGCAAGGGCATCTAAAAGTACTAGGGAAGCTCCTAGTATATAGTAGGTACTCAAGAAATGTACCTCATTTTCTCTCTTCTTTATAATTATTCCTCCCCTTTCCCTTATCCAAATATTCCTGAATCCCAGGTCTATCATTTGTCTGGACAAACACACTTGCTTTTTATTTTATATCCCCCATCTAGCATAATGGAGTTACTGTTCTCTCAATTACTTATACAAGAAATCTGGGAGTTTTCATCCTATTCACCCTCTTAAGGTCAGCTCCACCCACACTCAGTCAATCCCAAATCCTATTAAAATTTGTTTAAATATTACAAAAACACTTTCTTTCCCTTCCCACTGCTCTTGTTTAATTATTCTATTTTAAAATATCCCTATAATATTATAGTGTTTCTTTGCCTCCAATCTCAATACCTTCCCACTCAGCCCTGGAAACCATCACTCTACTTTAATCACAGGAATATTTCTAAATCAA
The DNA here is from genome assembly GCF_011800145.1 of Mirounga leonina. Lineage (NCBI taxonomy): Eukaryota > Metazoa > Chordata > Mammalia > Carnivora > Phocidae > Mirounga > Mirounga leonina. Next base: position 25,883,861 of record NW_023270807.1, on the reverse strand, counting down.
AAAGCTGATCATGTTATTCAATATTGTCCATGATAATACCTATATGCCATAGAATACTACTCATGGTAACTTGTGATCTAGTCTATGCTTTCTTACGCTCACCTTCCTAAGGCGTTTTGAGGGCCTTCCATACTAAGAAACTTGTACTTTCTAAAGTCTGGCATTGTTTTATCTCTGTCATAAAGTATTACTTCTGTCAGGAATTCCCTCCTCTGCCCCTCTCTGACTACTATTGAGTACATACTCATTCTTCAGGAAATCAGCAAATCACCACAAACTCTATGAAATGCTCCCTTAGCTTTCCAACTTAATCTGAAGAGTTACTCCACCCATGGGTACCCATATTGTCTTATAGACGCTTCCGGTACAATGAACATTTATTTAATTTTCTGCCTTTCTTAGTAATTGTGAATGTTTTGACAACAGAGAATGTGTCTTATCATTACATCCAGAGCACCTAGCTTATGCCTAGAAAACAGATGCTCAATGTATGCATTTTTGTTAAGTGAATAAGAGACATTAGTTGACTTCACTCCTTACCCGATGGACATCTGTTTCCTCCTCTGCCTTCTCTTCCTCAAAATCTATCTAGATCAGTATGCAGGGCTCCTCATTCTCAGGCAGGCTGAATCTTCAACCTTTACTTGGTATCTTGTACAGATACTTCCCTCAGTTTCCATTCTCTTATATATTACTTTCATCTTTAGCCTCTCTCTATTGCTTGCTTATTCTTTATCTGCTGTACCAACCTTCTGTGCATCTAGATTTCCAAACCTGTCCTTAACAATGCTTCCCCCTCAACCTGGATTTTTTTTTTTTTTTGCCTTTTAATTCATTGTCAAAACTTCACCATCTGCATATTCCTTAATCTGGATATATATTTTCACTAAACATATTTTTAGAGCTGTTATCCTACATAACACTTTAGCATTTGCTATTATTAAAAAATAAATTTTTACTGGAAGTCTCCCATGCCCATAGTCTAGAGCACTGAAACATACCTAATCACTTTTTTTTATCTATTTCCCTGGCTTTCTTCTTCCCCAGATGAAGAAATGCAGGTCATCAAAAAAGACTGCTCATCATTTCTATATTATTATAAGAATATCTCTTATCACCCCCTTGATTTAAAATGAGCCAATGGTATCTCATTGAGGTGAAAATAAATTCCAAAACTCTTATCATGGACTACATGACCCTAAATGACCTGGATCCTGTTTGAATAAATCTTAGACTTTGTAAGGTACCATTCTTAGTTTCCCCATAACACTAAGTTGTACCCTCCCCTCTGTTACTAACACCCACAGTTTCCTTAGGAGATATTTATTTAACACTGCTTTCTTTTATGTAACTATTCACTCTCTAGATCATTGCATGGCTCAAGCTTCAGCTCAAAGATCACCTCTTCAGAAAAGCATCACTGACCATCTGTATACAGGAACCATCTCCCACTCCAGTCATTTACAATGAGATAGATAATAATAAACTGCAGGCAGGAGAGAGAGAATAAAAAAAGAAAAAGGAACACAGGATCCAGGGAAGCAGGGTAACTGTAGGAGAGCAGTAAAGGCAGGTCTTATCATTATGTTGTAACATTTTCAATTTCTTTAATAAGTAATTTACCATCTATGTATGGATAGATAAATACAGTTTTTCATAAAAGAATTCAAGTCACTAGCCTATAAGTAGAAGAATTTTTAGGGAATATAATAAAAGATTGCAATGATTAAAGGGCTTTAATCATTTATTAACAATATTAGGGTAAGAAATTACTTATTCAACAGTAAAAAAAAATTGAGAAAACAGTGATTCAAGAAACAAAATGAAAATAGTAGAAATGAGAAATTCACTAACTCATAAATGAGAAAAGATGAAAATGATAAAAACAGATAAGGTTTGATTAGTTCCAAATATTATCTAAATCTTCCATAGATTCAGAAAATACACCCATCTCCTTTCTAAAATGAAAGAAGTAAAAGAATATTATCTCATCAATAGTATGTAACTAGAGGGCGCCTGGGTGGCTCAGTTGGTTAAGCGACTGCCTTCGGCTCAGGTCATGATCCTGGAGTCCCGGGATCGAGTCCCGCATCGGGCTCCCTGCTCAGCAGGGAGTCTGCTTCTCCCTCTGACCCTCCCCCCTCTCATGTGCTCTCTCTCTCCTCTCATCCTCTCTCTCAAATAAATAAATAAAATCTTTAAAAATAAAAAAAAAATAGTATGTAACTAGAATAAGATTTTTGGATAGTGAATAAAATTAAGGATTTTCCAGTTAAGAAATTATCAAATTATTTTATGTGATTAGAAGGTTTTGACAGTATTATATTTTGGCAGTATAATATGGAAAAAGTACAAATTCTGGACCTCAATATGTATATCTAACAAAACAATGTTAGGTAAATTTGTAAAGGATTTAGTTTGGATCCAACTCCAAGCTATACTACTAACTGCATTTCATTCATTATTTTTTAGTAGTAAAATAAATCCAGAGCCATTTATTTCACCTCTGTAGAAATATAATTTGTGTAGAGAAAATATTCTTTCTATTTATAATTTACTTTCAGTTCATTATTTATTCATTCCACTGTTTGGAAGGGTCTGTGTTACCTCCCTCACTTCAAATATTTTTTAAGTAGATTCAATACCCACAAGTGACTTGTGAATGGCAAAGAAATCATCAATGTATCTAAAATGCAGTTTAAATGTTTTTAAAAGATTATACAGTCTTTTCAAACACTGCATATTATTTTTGAGGTAGAGTTTTTAAGAATGTATTCATTTGAATAAATAGCTTTCAACTTCAGATTTCTTATTACAGTGCTGCTGTTGGTGAAGCTGACAGATTATAAAGGAATATGTGTGTGCATGTTTGAGCAATTGTGTGTGTGTGTATGTGTGAATATAAGTTCCACCTAGCTGAAAGAAACATGAACATTTTCTTTTTTTTTAATAACATAATGTATTATTTGTTTCAGGGGTACAGGTCTGTGATTCATCAGTCTTACACAATTCACAGCACTCACCATAGCATATACCCTCCCAGTGTCCATCACCCAACCACCCTATCCCTCCTACCCCTCCTCTACTCCAGCCACCCTCAGTTTGTTTCCTGAGATTGAGTCTCTTATGGTTTGTCTCCCTCTCTTTTCGTCTTGTTTCATTTTTCCCTCCCTTCCCCTATGATACTCTGTCTTTATTTCTCAAATTTCTCATATCAGTGAGATCATATAATACTTGTCTTTCTCTGACTTATTTCACTTAGCATAATACCCTCTAGTTCCACCCACGTCATTGCAAATGGCAAGATTTCATTTTTTTGATGGCTGCATAATATTCCATTGTATATATATACCACATATTCTTTATCCATTCATCTCTTGATGGACATCTTGGCTCTTTCCATAGTTTGGCTATTGTGGACATTGCTGCTATAAACATTGGGGTGCACGTGCTCCTTCGGATCACAACATTTGTATCTTTTGGGTAAATACCCATTAGTGCAATGGCTGGGTCATAAGGTAGCTCTATTTTCAACTTTTTGAGAACCTCCATACTGTTTTACAGAGTGGCCACACCAGCTTGCATTCCCACCAACAGTGTAGGAGGGTTCCCCTTTCTCCACATCCTCACCAACATCTGTTGTTTCCTGACTTGTTAATTTTAGCCATTCTGACTGGTGTGAGGTGGTATCTCATTGAGGTTTTGATTTGTATTTCCCTGATGCCAAGTGATGTTGAGCACCTTTTCATGTGTCTGTTGGCCATTTGGATGTCTTCTTTGCAGAAATGTTTGTTCATGTCTTCTGTGCATTTCTTGATTGGATTATTTGTTCTTTAGGTATTGAGTTTGATAAGTTCTTTATGGATTTTGGATACTAGCCCTTTATCTGATATGTTGTTTGTAAATATCTTTTCCTATTCTGTCGGTTGTCTTGAACATGAACATTTTCATTCAGGAAATATTATTATAATTTTACTCTATTGGTAAAACTCAATATAACTAAAAATTATGCCCAAAATCTTCAGCTAGAAGTACTTCTCTAAATGACAGGCTAAAACTTATCACAATAATATTAATATATGACACCTATTTGAAAATTGAAATAAATTTTCATCCTTTTATTCTTTCTGCAGTTACAAAAAATAGTAAATATTTTATACCAAGACTGACACTAAAGTAACAATGTTTTGTCTGTCCTTTGTCATGGTATGCAACATTCATAGATTCAGAATTTTAGCACAGAACTAAAATGCAAAACATCTAATCAAACACAATGTATAAAATAATATCTACTAAATTATACTTAATACATTTACTTGTGTATTTACTTGCATATAAACATAAAAATAGAATGCTACATGGCAGTGAAAATCTAAATTTGTGTCATGTGCACCTCAGCATAATTGTTAAGATGAAAATCCTATGAGAGTTACTTACTTCTGCCTATTGTTCACTGGTTTATTCATCTTCAATCAACAAATTCATTACACTTAATTTATAGTTCACTTATTTCCTTGATTTACTTTATTGCAAAATGTAAAATTTTTAAAATCTAGACAAATAGTATTGAATATGCTGAACATTTTTTTTCCTTAAAAAATTTGTTTTGGATATAGTTGACGTGCAATGTTACATTCATTTCAGGTGATTCAACATCTTTTTTATATGGCTGCATAATAGGCTGAACATTTTAAAATATTTATATAGTTTTAAGAGTCTTGCATATCTGGATGTGGGCAAAAAAGAAAAGGGGGCTAAGATTCAGGTTTAGACATTATTCCAATTATGGAATGAGTAAGTCACAGGAATAAAAGGCACAACATAGGGAATATAGTCAGTGGTATTGTAATAGCATTGTATGGTGACAGATGGTAGCTACACTTGAGGTGAGCATAAAATAAGTATACAGATTCTAAATCACTATGTTCTGCCCCTGAAACTAATGTTACATTGTGTGTCAACTATGGTCAAATAAAAAAAAAATTTTAAGATATACTCTATCTCCCATTCTGTAGGTTGTCTTTTAGTTTTGTTGATTGTTTCCTTCGCTGTGCAGAGATTTTTATTTTGATTAAGCCCCAACAGTTTATTTTTGCTTTTGTTTCTCTTGCCTCAGGAGGCATGTCTAGTAAAAGTTGCTGCAGCCAAGGTCAAAGAGGATACTGCCTGTGTTCTCCTCTAGGACTTTGATGGTTTCCTGTCTCACATTTAGGTCTTTAATCCATTTTGAATTTATTTTTGTGTGTGGTGTAAGAAAGTGGTCAAATTTCATTCTTTTGCTTGTCGCTGTCCAGTTTTCCCAACACCATTTGTTGAAGAGGCTCTTTCCCATTGGATATTCTTTCCTGCTTTGTAAAAGATTAATTGACCATAGTTGTGGGTCCCCTTCTGGATTTTCTATTCTGTTCCATTGACCTATGTGCCAGTACCATAGTGTTTCAATGACTATAGCTTTGTAATATAACTTGAAGTCTGGAGTTGTGATGTCTCCAGCTTTGCTTTTCTTTTTCAAATTTGCTTTGGCTATTCAGGGTCTTTTGTGGTTCTTATACAAATTTTAGGATTGTTTGCTCTAGCTGTGAAAAAATGCTGTTGATATTTTGATCAGGATTGCATTAAATATGTAGATTGCTTTGGATAGTATAAACATTTTAACAATATGTGTTCTTCTAATCCATGAGCATGGAATGTCTTTCCATTTCTTTGATGTCATCTTCAGTTTCATTCATCTAGTTTTATAGTTTTCAGAATATACATCTATCACTTATTTGGTTAGGTTTATCCCTAGCTACCGTATGGTTTTTGGTGCAGTTGTTGGTGGGAATGCAAACTGGTGCAGCCACTCTGGGAAACAGTATGGAAGTTCCTCAAAAATGTAAAAATAGAATATACCCTACAATCCAGCAATTTCACTAGTAGGTATTTACCCAAAGAATACAAAAATAATAATTCGAAGGGATACATAACTCCAGTGTTTTTAACAGCGCTATCTACAATAGCCAAATTATGAAACAACCCAAGTGTCCATTGACCAATGAATGAATAAATAAGATGTGTGTGTGTGTGTAGACACACACACACCCCATTGGAATATATATATCTCCAATACTATATACACATATACAATGGAATATTAGCCATAAAAAAGAATGAAATCTTGCCATTTGCAATGACATGGATGCAGCTAGACAGTATTATGCTAGGTGGAATAAGTCAGAGAATGACAAATACCATGTGATTTTACTCATATGTGGAATTTAAGAAACAAAACAAAGATCATAGCGGGGAGAGAGAGAGAGACAAACCACGCAACAGACTCTTTATAACTATAGAGAATAAACTGATGGTTACTAGAAGGGGGGATAGGTTAAATAGGTGATGGGCATTAAGGAGTGCATTTGTGATGAGCACTGGGTTTCGTAGGTAAGTGTTGAATCGCTAAATTCTATACCTGAAACTAATATTATACTGTATGTTAACTAAGTGTAATTTAAATAAAAATTTAAAAAATATACACTCTCTTTTCAAAGGTGAAAAGGCACACAAATTCTTGAAAAAAAAGAGACTCATTTTTTTTCATTTATGCTTTCTTGTTAAAAGATTGTTCCACTATTCCCATTACCTTTTTTGACCTTATTAATATTTGACTTTATTAATATTGTTGGAGACAGTTATTTCCTAAATTAGAGAATTGCAACTGTTATTACTTTACCAGAATAGTATAGCTAACTCATTCTATTCAATTCTTATTTGTTATACTCTATGACAGCCCATCTTTTTTTTTTAAAGAAAAACCATATATATACTAACACCAATTACATCTTCTAATACTATCAAAATAGTTTCTTTGACCTATATGTGAAAGCAAATTACCTAGTTCCGAGAACAAAGATTATAATTTTGTGTAATAATGTGTTCTTTGGCAGATATTTTATTCAGAAAAAGACAGCTATAAGTAATGAAATATAAAAATGAATACACTGTGCAATGTAAAGTTAATATTCTGAAAAGTTTTAATACAGAAATATAGTATATCATTGTAGCTGACTTTTTTGGTAGACTGGAAAGAAAAAAAATAAATGAAGATTCAGAAGGAAATAACAGCCTTCTACTATAGTTTAGTCATAGTCATCTTACCTTTCTGGAAAAATAGAACTGCAGGGTTAAATACAATTGTTCTTACTTGTTTGTGGTACCATATATGGTTGCTGAAAAGTGGCATGTCACTATTTAAAGTTTCTATCCGTAACAGTAGTCTCTAGGCTGAAAAGTCTAAGGTACGCTTTTCAATCCACCTAGTGGTTCACCATTCTTCAGCACTGAAGGTGGGTGACTATTTCTTGAAACTCTTTTCCCTGAGTCATTCAACATTTGTCATTCAGTGTTCAGTCCCATAGCTCAGGCCACTATACTGATTACACCTTTACTCTTTCCACAGTCGCCTAAGATACTCATTCCTCTACCTCTGTTCTGTGCAAAAACACAATACACACACGTCACACTGATCCACTTTAGACATCTAGACCAGAGCCCAGTGGTCAAAAGTACAGACTCTGGACCAAAATTATTTGGATTCATATCTGCCACCATCATTTGCAAGCATAGCATATTGAGCAAGCTATGCACCTTTTCTTTGTAACATCAGGAAAATAATAGCATTTACTTCATAATATATAAGAATTAAATAAGTGAGTGCATATAAATAGCTTTCACTGTGCACATAATACGTACTCTGTAAGGATTAGCTGTAAGTTCTCTGGACAATAAATCATGTCACTCCCCTCTCACAACCTCCCATTGGATTTCTGTAACAGTGAAAATTAAAAATCCAAACTGCTCACCACAACTTTCAAGGCTCAGGATTACCTGGCTCCCCCTATCACCTCCTGCTTCACCTCTTGCTACCTGGCTTTCTTTCATTTCCTATAATATGTCATGACTTTTTTATTCTACTTCAATGTCTCATCCCCTGATTCCCCCTATGTGAAAAGCTTCTTCTTCACTCTTGTTCTGTAAGGCCATAGAATAAAGATATTTAAATTGGTAGACCATACAGTCTCTGTTGCAAGTACTCAACTCTGCTGGCCTAGTACAAAAGCAGCCACAAACAACACATAAAAGATGAATGTGACTATATCCCAACAAAACTTTATTTACAAAATCAGGCATTGAGCAATATTTGGCCAGTGGGCTATGGTTTGCCTAGCCACTGTAATTCTTCACTGCCTAATTTAAATGCTATCCCTAAAAGAGAGCTTTACTGACTCCATTTTTCTGCATCTCAGCCTTGTGATTGTTTTTTTTTTTCATACACAATGTATAATCATTTGATTTATTTACTTGTTTACTGATCTTTGTAAGACCCTCACGTACACTCAACTCTAAGCATTTAGCACAATGCCTATTGCTTAGAAGGTGCTTGATAAATACTGCTTGAATGGATAAATAAATCCCGTCTTACCTGACATTAAGAGTTAAGAAAAACAAATTAGTAGAACGTTGCTAACGGAGCTGTATAGATTACCAATTGCAGGAATTCATGCTATATAAAGAATTTTTGAAATAAACTTTATTGAAGAATGTAAAAAAATCTCCCTCTTGCAGTCCCAAACTCATAGGATCCTGGAATGTTGATAGCCCTTTTGTTTCTGCTGCCTTGGGATTGCCTAGGGATTAGAGATAAGCATGACCTCATTTCTGTTGAATATGCATGTTATGAGAATTAGAACCAAACAGGCCATCTGGGGAATAGAGTCTTCCTCTAGCATTGTTCATTTCATAGTATACATGAGGGATATTCATTTCATGGAGAAAATTAAGAAGTCACAGCAATCAAAGCATGCTCCATTTTAAAAAGTTCATGGTATGCTTTAGGGCTAAATATTCACAGCATGCATTTTAAAGATGCAATTAGGGGCAATGATGCACAAAATTGCATGTGCAAAGAAAATATTATTTTTAGAAATGCAATCGAAACATCCAAAGGAGTTAAAAATAAAAGATTGTACTGCTCAGGTGAGAACCTGTAGCAATGTAATGAGCTCTATACATAGCAGAAGGTACTATTACATTGGAGAAAGGTGTTTTTAGTGAAGCTTTTCAGATGTCCCAAATTCAATAACCTTTGGCCTAGATGGATACAACTCATATCTAAGAAAGTCAAGATTTTGGATGATACTGTCAAATAATGTTTAGATACCAATTTTCATAATTACACACATTTGCTTAATCTCTGACTTGTTATATTCTATATCTCTTGCTAAAATTATATCAAAATGATAAAAATCACTTTTTTGAGACACAATTCTTGGTGGATTTAAACTTTCTAATTACTTTTTATATGGTACATAAATTACAATGATCCCCATGCTCTTGGTGATGGTCAAGTTTTTTTGGAAGTTTCAGTACTGCTCTTCTCTCAGTGTACTTCATTTGGGTATGGTGCCCTGAATACATTTGTACTTCATTCTATTGATTTTTAAACTATTTTTTCTATGTATTGAGCCATATCTAGCTTACATCATCTTCAAAAACTTGTGGATTACATTTTCAATAGAGACAATTACTTTATGTGAACTGTAAAGAAAAGTAAATGAACATTTTTACAAGTTTTATCTCTCTAAATAGATATATAGTGAAATCATTTTGAATACAATATGAAACAAATATGTAGAGAAAAGAAATTGTCTAATTTGTATTAATATTAAAAAAGAATGAAAGGGAGAAAATCTGGCTCAACTAAAGCTGAGCCTTTTGGTTAAAAGTATCTTTCTGTGAAAATTAATTTTTACACTTTACTTTCTCATAATTTTTTTAGATGATTGTAAGTAATTGTAGTTATTGTGTGACAGTTACTATTATTTAAAAAGTCACTTAGTCTAAGAATAATACACACAAAATGCTGTTCAGGTAAATTAGTGGGTTTTTTCCTTCCATGTACCTGATGTTGAATCTGTGTTTAAGCTTAAAAATCTAGATACAATCAAGACAAATAATATAGTCTTCAAGTTATATAATGGTAAATTACATGATAGTTAAAAGTTCAGTTTAATATTCATAGTGAAAGAGTAAATATTTTAAATAAAATATTTGTCATTCAAAATTAAACTCCAGTATACCCCATTTAAAAAGACTCCAGGGGCCCCTGACTCAGTTGGTTAAGCATCAGGTCATGATCCCAGCGTCCTGGGATCAAGCCCCACATTGGGCTCCCTGCTCAGTGGAAAGTCATTTTCTCCCTCTCCCACTCTCCCTGCTTGTGTGTGCTGGCGCTCTCTCTCTGTCAAATAAATAAATAATATTCTCTCTCTCCCTTTCCTGCTGCCCCTCCCCCCACCTCTGTCCTCTAAAAAAAAAAAAAAGACTCCATAAAGTTGCCCCCTTATTATGAATGGTTGCCTGTTCATATCACAATCATCATACCAACTATGATACAGAATCCATGTCTTATTCAGAATCTAGAACAGCATCTGTTATATACCAAACATGAAACACGTATTTGTATAAATTAATAAACATACAATTATTGCCATCATTTGTTTCTGGATTTAGAACTGAAACTACATCTAGAAATTGACAAGGACATAAATGATTACAGGAGGACTCTACAGAAGAGGAGACTTGAACTAGTTTTGAAAGAGGAGTAGTTAGGGAAGGGCAGTGTGAAAGAGTTGGCAGAGAGTGGGACAGTGAGAGGAGAGTTGACCCGACAGAGAAAATAAGGCTTTAAAGGCATTGGAAGTGTAAAATGTGATGTTTTGGTGGTAGCACTTTGAAACAACCTTAAAGAGATATCGTGGGGGAATATGCTAGATGATGGGCAGTGCCCAAATATTGAGGAGACTTAAGAAGAATTAAGAGAGAATGATGTAAATGGCAGTGTAGACAGGGTATATTGTGATAGTCTGACTGCATTTTCGGATGTTTTTGCTCACTATTCTCTTTTCTCTTTCTGTCCCATATCTGGGCATGCTAATAAGAAAGCTTGGATGCTCCTTTCTTTTAAAACAGTGGGAAATTCAAACCACACAAGCCAAACCTCACACACAGGAACCTTCAGCCCAGCCCCACCAATTACCACAAAAGCCAAGCCAATCTCCTTCCCTGATCTCTCAAGGCATTTCATACCAACTTGGGAAGCCTGCCTATTATCCCCAGAAAGCTTTGTTAAAAGTAATAAACCTTTTATTACCTCCTTGGTGTGTGTGCTATCAGCAGTCTCTCCATAGGAACCAAAGTTTGGGTCAGAGTCCATCCTTTTTATGCAGAGTGGCCACAAAAATTATATTCCAAAGTATATTTGAATTTAGACCAGAAGTTTTCTCTTTGTTCAATATGAGACAATATTAACCACTTTCTTGAAGAAAAGAATTTTTATACTCATCCTTCATTGTACAAAGTCGTTTTCATCCACTAAGGCACAAACCCAAATTCCACTAAGTGCACTCCGCCTCTCTTTTCTTTTTTTTTTTTTTTTAAAGATTTTATTTATTTATCTGAGACAGAGAGAATGAGAGAGACAGAGAGCACATGAGAGGGGGGAGGGTCAGAGGGAGAAGCAGGCTCCCCACCGAGCAGGGAGCCCAATGCGGGACTCGATCCCGGGACTCCAGGATCATGACCTGAGCCCAAGGCAGTCGCTTAACCAACTGAGCCACCCAGGCGCCCCCGCCTCTCTTTTCACATCCCTCACCCTCACTGCCTATGACCTCACTCTTCCCATTCCTCATTTTGATATCATGCTGATGTGAATTTCTGATTCTATTTGAACATTTGAAGAGTTTTATTTACATGATAAAATGAGTTCTTTTAACATACCAGTAATCAAGAAACTTGTTGTCATTGATAGTCATTAATGCAGCGTTTGGACACACCTTACAAAAGAAAACAGTTGGCCAGGCCCTATGGTAAGCTGTTTGAATCATTCATAAATCATGGTCTAGGGGGAGCCTAGAATATTTCCAACATTATATATGGCATGAACATTTCTTTTCCACTGAACTATAGTTACTTCAATATCAAAGGTTGTGCTAAAATTCAAGTGTGTGAAAATGATCACTCACTCAAAGAATATTTGGTTCACACCCCACAGAGGTCAAATATGTACGCTGTGCTAGATAGTTGGAGCCATATATTTAACCCTTGTTGGGGAGAGCTTACTTTTCATTTGTTTCTAGCCAGCTTTCAAAACTTTGCCCTTGAGAGAAGGTAAAGTGGATGACAGTAGGAGGCTCAAGTGTAAGGGAAAGGCCAGAAGCAGGGTGGAGAGAGTAGGAAGAACCTCATAGTATCAATACGTTTCTTATACTTATTTGGAGTAAAATAAAAACTAGTGAGATACTTCTAACCTGCCAAAACAAAGTGAATCTTTGCTCCTGGCTACAGCTTTCAAATGAAAATAAGACACTATGAGATTCCTTGCCTTAAACATCTTTTATAGTTGTACACTTTCCCCTGACTTTTCTTTATATTGTTCCATGGGGCTTGCTATTTTATACATCACTTTTATTTTCTTTAAGCCAGCAAAATCCCAGTTTGGATGCTTCGCCTTCCAGTGACCCAGCTGCCTTACCATTTTATCTAATAGTTGTAAAATTAGAAAACTCTGACAAATCCCTTATGGCCTTGCTGAGCCCAAGGAAAGAATTTTCAGTGGATCCTGGAAATGGGAACTCTGCAAAGAAATTTTGCTGTGGGTAACTTTTAAACCAAAGGCACACTCTTTGAATGGGGATCTTGAGACTGAAATCACTCTGTAACTTAATTGTATCAATTTTAATTTTGTATTTATATCTTGTTGTTTGTTTTTGTCAAGCCCTAGAGGCAACACTCACGCTGCCATCTCACTTTCTTTCCTAGTATATTTCCCAGAACAGAACTCCATAGGATTTATGACCCAATTTTTGCCTTTTGATTTAATCTGAAAGATATCCAACACACATCAAGCACAGAGCTGGCAGTTAGGAACGATAAAGCTGTCTCTCTCCTAACCCAAAGTTGCTAAAAGGTTCAGATCAAGTTGCCTCACTTCCTGTGCCACGTCTGTCTTCCTGTATACAAATAAATTTGATTTCTGCTGCTGTGTTTGTGCTTGTTGTTTAGAGATATTTAACTACCATGATAAAATTATTTAAAAATATATCTACTAAGAGAAAGCAGTTCAAGGAATTTGTTCCCTGATGAAAGTTGGATCTGGTATGGAAAAATTAATATTAGTAATAATAAATAATAATAATAGACAACACAGTAATTCTTTTTTTATTTTAATAACCAAACCTTATTTTTAGATCAGTTTTTGGTTTGCAGAAAAATTGAGCAGAAAGTACAGACAGTTCTCATATACCATACCCCCCATTCCCTTATTATTAGTATCATGCATTGGTGTGGTACATTTGTTACAACTGATGGAACAATATTGATACATAATTACTAATTAAAGTCCATAGTTTACATTAGGACTGCTCTTCCTGATATACAATTCTACAGGTCTTCATAAAAGCCTAATATCATGCATCCTCTAACATAGTAATTCTAACATGATATTTATAATAGTATGAGACCTTGTTTTCTCTATTTCTAAAAACTGCTTTGTAAACATATCTGTTATCTGCCCCATAATTAATTTTTAATAAAATGTTCTGCAGTATATTTTATATTATAAATGGAAAGCTTTTAAATGGATAATTTTTAATTTAAATTTTAGTTAACATACAGTGCAATATTGGTTTCTGGCATAGAATTCAGTGATTCATCACTTACATATAACACCCTGTGCTCATCACAATAAGTGCCTTCTTTAATAGCCCTTGCCCCACTCATCTCCCTCCATCAACCCTCAGTTTGTTCTCTATCATTAAGAGCCTCTTACATAGTTTGTTTCCCTCTCTCCATTTTACCCCCTTCCCATATGTTCTTCTGTTTCTTTCTTTTTTTTTTTTCAAGATTTTATTTATTTATTTGACAGAGAGAGAGATAGAGAGAGCAGGATCACAAGCAGGGGGAGTGGGAGAAGCAGGCTTCCCGCCAAGCAGGGAGCCTGATGTGGGGCTCAATCCCAGGACCCTGTGATCATTACCTGAGCCAAAGGCAGACGCTTAATGACTGAGCCACCCAAGCGCCCCTCATCTATTTCTTTCTTAAATTCCACATATAAGTGATATCATATGTTATTTGTCTTTCTCTGACTGACTTATTTCACTTAGCATAATACACTCCAGCTCCATCCATGTCATTGCAAATGGCAAGGTTTCATTCTTTTTGATGGTTGAATAATATTCCATTGTATTTGTATACATCCCATCTTCTTCATTCATCAGTTGATGGACATTTGGGCTCTCTTCATAGTTTGGCCATTGTTGATAATGCTGCTAAAAACATCGTGTTGCAGTACCTCTTTGAATCTGTATTTTTGTATTCTTTGGTAAATAACTAGTAGTGTAATTGCTGGATCATAGGATAGTTCTATTTTTAACTTTTTGCAGAACCTCCACGCTGTTTTCCAGAGTGACTGCACCAGTTTGCACTCCCACCAATAGTGCAAGAGGGTTCCCCTTTCTCTGCATCCCCACCAACACCTGTTGTTTCTTGTGTTGTTAATTTTAGCCATTTTGACAGGTGTGAGATGATATCTCATAGTGGTTTTGATTTGTATTTCCCTGATGATGAGTGATGTTGAGCATTTTTCATGTGCCTGTTAGTCAACTGTGTCTTCTTTGGAAAAGTGTCTATTCATATCTTCTGCCCATTTCTTAACTGAGCTGTTTTTTGGGTGTTGAGTTTCATAAGTTCTTTGTAGATTTTGGATACTAACCCTTTACCAGATAAGTTATTTACAGATATCTTCTCCCATTCCATAGGCTAGGCTGCCTTTTAGTTTTGTTGATTGTATTCTTTACTGTGCAGAAGCTTTTTATTTTGATGAAGTCCCAGTACTTCATTTTTGCTTTTGTTTCCCTTGCCTCCAGCAATGTGTCTAGTAAGAAGTTGCTATGGCCAATGTCAAAGTGGTTGTTACCTGTGTTCTCTAGGATTTTGATGGTTTCCTGTGTCACATTTAGGTCTTTAATCCATTTTGAGTCTATTTTTGTGTATGGTGTAAGAAAGTGGTCCAGTATCATCCTTCTTTATGTTGCTGTCCAGTTTTCCCAACACCATTTGTTGAAGAGACTGTCTTTTTTCCATTGGACATTCTTTCCTGCTTTGTCAAATATTAGTTGACCATATAGTTGTGGGTCCATTTCTGGGTTCTCTATTCTGTTCCATTGACATATATGTCTGTTTTTATGCCAGTACCATGCTGTCTTGATGACTACAGCTTTGTAATATAGCCTAAAGTCTGGAATCATGATGCCTCCAGTTTTGTTTACCTTCTTCAGGTTTGCCTTGACTATTCAGGGTCTTTTGTGGTTCCATACAAATTTTAGGATTGTTGTTCTAGCTCTGTGAAAAATGCTGGTGGTAGTTTGATAAGGATTGCATTAAATGTGTAGATTGTTTTGGGTAATATAGACATTTTAACAATATTTCTTCTTCCAATCCATGAGAATGAAATACTTTTCCATTTCTTTGTGTCCTCTCTTCAATTTGTTTCATAAGTGTTCTGTAGTTTTCAGAGTACAGATCTTTTACCCCTTTAGTTAGATTTATTCCTAGGTATCTTATTGTTTTTGATGCAGTTGCAAATGGGATCAATTCCTGGATTTCTTTGTCTGCTGATTCGTTATTAGTGTATAGATATGCAACAGATTTCTGCACATTGATTTTATATCCTGCAACTTTGTTGAATTCATGTATTAGTTCTAGCAATTTTTTGGTGGAGTCTTTTGCATTTTCTACATGAAGTATCATGTCATCTGCAAATAGTGAAAATTTGACTTCTTCCTTGCTGATTTGGATGCCTTTATTTCTTTTTTGTTGTCTGATTGCTGAGGCTAAGGTTTCCAGTGCTGTCTGGAATGGTGAGAGTGGACATCCCTGTTTTGTTCCTGACCATAGCGGGAAGGTTCTCAGTTTTTCCCCATTAAGGATAATATTAGCTGTGGGTCTTTCATATAAGGCCTATATGTTCCACATATCCCTACTTTGTTGAGGGGTGTTATCAAGAACAGATGTTGTATTTTGTCAAATGCTTTTTCTGCATCTACTGACAGGATCATTTGGTTCTCATCCTTTCTTTTATTAATGTGGTATATCATGTTGTTTGATTTCTGAATATTGAACCAACCTTGCAGCCCAGGAATAAATCCCACTTGATCATGGTGACTAATTCTTTTAATGTACTGTTGAATTGATTTGCTAGTATTTTATTGAGAAATGTTGCATCCATGTTCATCAGGGATATTGGTCTGTAATTCTCCTTTTTATTGCAGTCTGTAACTGGTTTTGGAATCAAGGTAATGCTAGCCTCCTAGAATTTGTTTGGAAGTTTCCTTCCATTTCTATTTTTTGGAACAATTTGAGAAGAATAAGTATTAACTCTTCTTTAAATGTCTGGTAGAATTCCCCTAAATTCTGGCCCAGGAATTTTTTTTTGTTGGGAGATTTTTTTTTTTTAAGATTTTATTTATTTGACAGGGAGAGATACAGCAAGAGAGGGAACATAAGCAGCGGGAGTGGGAGAGGGAGAAGCAGGCTTCCCGTGGAGCGGGGAGCCCGATGCAGGGCTCAATCCCAGGACCCTGGGACCATGACCCGAGCTGAAGGCAGGCACTTAACGACTGAGCCACCCAGGCGCCCCTGTTGGGAGATTTTTTATTGCTGATTCAATTTCTTTGCTGGTTATGGGTCTGTTCAAATTTTCTGTTTCTTCCTGTTTCAGTTTTGGTAGTTTGTAAGTCTCAAGGAATTTGTCCATTTCTTCCAGATTGCCCAGTTCTTTGGTATATAATTTTTAATAGTATTCTCTCATAATTGTTTGTATCTCTGTGTGGTGTTGGTTGTGATCTCTCCTCTTTCATTTTGATTTTTATCTATTTGGGTCCTTTCTCTTTTCTTTTTGGTTAAGTCTGGCTAGGGGGTTATCAATTTTATTAATTCTTTGAAATAACCAGCTCTTGGTTTCATTGTTTTTTTGGTTTCTATATCATTTATTTCTGCTCTAGTCTTTATTATTTCCCTTCTTTTGCTGGGTTTAGTCTTTATTTGCTGTTCCTTTTCTAGTTCCTTTTGGTGTATGGTTAGGTTTTTCTTGCTTCTTGAGGAAGGCATGTATTGCAATATGCTTCCCTCTTAGGACTGCCTTTGCCACATCCCAAAAGTTTTAGACTGTCATGTTTTCATTTTCATTTGCTTCCATGTACTTTTTTATTTCTTCTTTTAATTTCTGGTTAACCCATTCATTCTTTAGTAGGGTCTTCCTTAACCTCCATATATTTGTGGTCCTTTCAAATTTTTTCTTGTGGTTGACTTCGTTTCATAGCATTGTGGTTTGAAAACATGCATGGTATGATTTAAGTCTTTTTGTACTTGTTGAGGGCTGATTTGTGACCCAGTATGTGATCTATTCTGGGTAATGATCTGTGTGCACTCAGAAAGAATGTGTATTCTCTGCTTTAGGATGAAATGTTCTGAATATATGTTAAATCCATCTGGTCTGGTGTGTCATTCAAAGCCCTTGTTTCCTTGTTGATCTTCTGCTTAGATGATCTGTCCATTGCTGTGGGGTGTTAAAGTCCCTTACTATTGTTGTATTATTATTATCCATGCGTTTATGTTTATTATTAATTGATTTATCTATTTGGGTGTTCCTAAGTTGGGGGCATAAATATTTACAATTGTTAGATCTTCTTGATGGATAGACCCCTTAATTATGATATAATGCCCTTCTTCATCTCTTGTTAAAAATCTTTGTTTTAAAATCTAGTTTGTCTGATATAAGTAGAGCTACGCTATCTTTCTTTTGACATCCATTAGCAAATCCCCTCACTTTCAGTCAGAAGGTGTCTTCAGGTCTAAACTGAGTCTCTTATAATAAGCAACATATAGTTTGATCTTGTTTTTTTTATCCATTCTGATACGCTATATCTTTTGATTGGAACAGTTAGTCCAATTACATTCAGAGTGATTATTAAAAGATATGAATTTAGTGTCATTGTGTTACCTGTAGTGTTGGTGTTTCCAGTGAGGTTCTCTGATCCTTTCTAGTTTTTGTTGCTTTTGGTCCTTTTTCCCCACTCAGAGTCCACCTTAATATTTCTTGCAGGGCTGATTTAGTGGTCACAAACTCCTTTAGTTTGTGTTTGTCTGGGAAACTCTTTATCTCACCTTCTATTTTGAATGACAGCCTTCCTGGATAAAGTATCCTTGGCTGCCTATTTTTCCCATTCAGCATGTTGAATATATCCTGCCATTCTCTTCTGGGCTGCCAAGTTTCCGTGGACAGCTGTGCTTTGAACCTGATCTATCTTCACTTGTAGGTTAAGGACTTTTTTCCCTTGCTGCTTTCAGGATTCTTTCCTTGTCTGTGTATTTTGTGAATTTGACTATGAAAGGCCTTGGCAGTGGTTGGGTTTTGTTAAATTTAATTGGAATTTTCTGTGTTTTTTGGATTTTGATTTCTGTATCCTTCCCCAGATTAGGGAAGTTTTCAGCTATAATTTGCTTAGGTAAACCTTCTGCCCCTTCTTTCTTTTTCTTCCATCTTCTGTGACTCCTATGATATGAATGTTATTCTGTTTTACTAAGTCACAGTTGAGTTCCCTGAGTCTATCTTCTTGATCTTTTACTATTGTTTCTCTCTTCTTTTCAGCTTCATTATTTTCCATAATTTTTTCTTCTGTATCACTGATTCATTTCTCTGCTTTTTCCATCCTCATTTTTATGGCTTCCATTCGGGTTTGCATCTCAGTTATAGTATTTTTAATTTCAGCCTGACTTTATTTTAGTTCTTTTATCTTTGCCATAAGAGATTATCTGGTGTC
This sequence comes from Mirounga leonina, assembly GCF_011800145.1. Lineage (NCBI taxonomy): Eukaryota > Metazoa > Chordata > Mammalia > Carnivora > Phocidae > Mirounga > Mirounga leonina. Next base: position 25,864,944 of record NW_023270807.1, on the reverse strand, counting down.
AGGGTATCTTGATGGCTCAGTCGTTTAAACATCTGCCTTCAGCTCAGGTCATGATTCCAGGATCCTGGGATTGAGCCCCACATTGCTCCCTGCTCAGCAGGGAGTCTGCTTCTCCCTTTCCCTCTGCCCCTACCCCCGCTTATGTGCTCTCTCATTTATAGCCAAACTTGGGGTTACTCTCACTCTCTCTTTCTCACTCTCTCTCTTTCTCAAATAAATAAATAAATAAAATCTTAAAAAAGAGAGATTCTCTAGTGTCTTACACTTTTTTCAAGCCCAGCTGGTATCCTTATAATTGTTTTAAATTCTAGTTGAGACAGCTTCCTTATATCCATATTAATTAAATTTCTGGCCATCATTTCTTCCTGTTCTTTTTTTGGGAGGTGAATTCCTCCATCTTCCCAAAGTCATTTTTCTGGTTTGTAGACATACAGCTTTGTTCTCTAAGATTTCCAATCGATTTCTTCGGTGTTCAGAATGATTCGATATTTATCTAGCTGTGTTTCAGGGAAGAGGCAATCTTTGGGTCACCCTACTCTTCCGCCGCCTTACCTCTGGTCAAGCCTTAAATGGATATTTTTGAAAATCCCTAAATTAGAACTATATTTGCATAGTCTATGAAGAATTAGTCTTTAAAATATCCAAAATATTCTTCTAATTTACTTGTTAGTTTATATAGTGACTACAAAGGACCAGACAAGTTCCTGAATTCTTTAAATATTCATTCTTCTAACATAGCTGTGAGTTACATGCTATTATTATTATTATTATTATTATTATCATTATTATTATTTAGAAAAAAAGAAAACCAAGACACAGAAGAGGTTAAGTATCTTATCCAAGGTCACACAAACAGTATAACTGGAGACATTGAGATGAAAACTCAGGCAGTTTGGCTCTAGGCTCCACAATCTTAGCCACTCTCCAATGCTCTTCCTTAGTGCCATAAAAATGCTTATTCATATTAGAAGTACTTATTCATACATTCACACTCAGAAAGTCCTGGTCGGTACTCAGAAATTTAGAATTATGTAACTAAGGCATTAGTTCACTAATTTATATCCATAAGCAGTTTTTTGGGTTTTTTTTAAGTAGCATTTTTCTGGGGGGAAAATGCTTATGTAATGAAAATGGACCCTGTATATTTAATAGTAATTTAATACTTAAAATATGTTTTCTAATCTCAGATTATTGGCAACATTTCTATTATTTGTTTTATTAATTTTTTTACTATTGAATTCTGTTTCTTTAAGTAAATTCATTTGAAACGCTTCCTCAGGCAGGGTAAAAATTATGTTTACAGCACTTGGAAACAGCTAATATATTTACTAAATGACTATTAAAGGGTGATTACCCCCAAAAAAGGGCAAATAGCACATTATCATTACTAAATGTAATGCCCATGAGAATGAAGCCAGGCAGATGGACATCAAACATATTTCAAATTAAGAAATGAAAGAATTGGTTACTGACTAACCCTGGCTGCCAAAAAAAAAAAAAAAAAACAGGCATTAACTGAGCCCTGTCCACAGATGAGCTTTGTGGTAATAGGTTCTTAGATATTAGCCTTTGATTAGTCCACAATGCAGCAAAGTAGAGGGAGGTACAAAGATGGCAATACAGACAAGAAAAATAGTGATGCACCTAATAGAAATTGGGACTTTAGGAGGGGTAATTTATTGAAATTGGTTTTAGATGAGTCAAATTGGAACTGGGTCATAAAATTATGAAATTGCAGAAAATATTAAGTGATAGGGTCTATAACTCAAGCAAGGCATCAGGATTAGAGATACAAACTTGAAAGTCTTCTGTACGGACTTGAGAACTGAAACTAAAAAAGTGGATTAACTATATTAAGAAAATTTGATTACTGTACCGTTAGGCCTAAAGAGGGTGCTAAACATAATGGTTCTGAGCCCTGTCTTTTAAATGAGATAGCTGGTAGCCCTGCCACAGTTTAGCGGTATAAATTTAGGCAAGTCACTAAACCTTTCTAAATCCTAAATTCCTAATCCATAAAATGGAAATAATATGTATATTACTGTGGTGGACAGAATTTTAAGATGGTTCCCAAGATTTCTGCCCCTGGTGTCCCTGCCCTATATGATTCCCTTTGCTTGAGTGTGAATGGAACCTGTAAATATAAGATAGTCATTTCTTGATAAGGTTATGTTATAAGGCAAAAAGTGATGGCCTTGTCCCCCCACGATTATGTTAATTGACTAAAGGGAGAAGCTGGAGAGATGTACCCCCAGGTCTGGCAGGAAGCAAACATCTGTGTTGTGATCTGCTTATCACACGGGGGCCACATGGCAAAGAATTTGCAGGTGGCCTCTAGGAACTGAGAGCAGTCCCTCAGGGATAGCCAGTAAGAAAAAAAGGATGTCACAGCTACTTCCTAAAAGGAATGAATTTGCCAATAACCAGGGAACTTGGAAGAGGACCCTGAACCTCAGATAAACTGACAGCCCCTGCCCATACTTTGATTTCATTCCAAAGAAACCCTGAGGAGAGGACCCAGGTAAAGGAAATTGTGGAAGAATACATTTGTCTTGTTTGGAATTACTAGATCTGTGGTAATTTATTGTGCAACAATGGAAAATAAATATGCTCATAAACTTAGATGACTGAATATAATAAAAATTACAAAATGCCTATGACAGTACTTTCCACACAATAGTGTGCAATAATTGCTGCCTTGGTAGCACTGTTATGTATCCTCCTGAATCCTATTTCTATTTCTAGGTTGAAAATAAATACCAATTTCCATACAAAGGCTTAAAGAAACTCATCAGGAACTAATGTGTTAGTGACAATGATGAAGCATTTCTAAAGAATTTTGATCTGCGTTACCTTTTACTTTGCTATGACCTTTTATCTGATCTCCTTATAACTTAGAGGAAGATCTCAAAAAGTAGTTTGAATAAACCATTACTAGTAAGAGTTTGTTGTTCTTTTGGTTCTTATTTGCTTTGTTGTCTAGGGAGATAAGAGTTTTAAAAAATGACTGAACACATTGATAACGATAAATTTGCTCAGGCCCAAATACGATGTTGAAGCATTAATGAGATTTTTATTTTGTTAAATGTTTTGTGGAAACTGAGTTCAAAGTAAATTTAGGTATTAAAAAGTTCATTATAGAAAAAAAAAAGGTCAATTTTGTAATGGTCTAGAAAGAAAAGCTGTGAAACTACCATGGAAAATAAGAAAATAGTCTGAGATGGTTGAATGCAAGACTGTAGAGTCGGTTAGCCCATGTATTTCCACCCACCTCTGCTGCTTTGCTGATGCTGTGCCCTCTATTTCACATTTCTTCTATACATGGGAATTTAGTTTGAATTATTAAGGAAACCCAATTCCACAACATAAAATTAATTCTATAAATCATATTAAAAATAAAATTCAATGAATAGAATGTACACATGGTATGATGATTATTTAAAACATCTTATATCTTAATCAGGATAATTCTGTCACTACTGTTAAGCATTTGTTAAACAAGTGATTTCTATCCCATTGCCTATTTTTTTATTATCTAAGATCCTTTTTATGATAAATCTACAAACTTTTCATGTTTATAAGAACTATTTTATGGGGGAAAAGTTAGTGTTTTAAATATTGGGATAGTATTTAAGTTTATTTAAATTTAGAAATGCATTGTGGAGAATGAAACTAATAAAAATAACAAAAAACATTAGAAATAATTTTTTTAGAAAAAAAGTTATAATAGCAGAAGTTTAAAAAATGGGCAGGGAAAGCTTCAATAATCATAATAACTCTTCTGGTAAAGTGTAGAATTTTACACATTATATCAATATTTTTCCAAATCTAGCTTACAGTATCTTATAGAGAAATTTTTGAAGTATTTACACCTTCTCTCCTCACAGCCTTAAGGGTTTTAGTCAAGTAGAACAGGAGTCGGAAAATATTTTATGCAGAGGGCCAGGAAGTAAATATTTTAGGCTTTGCAGCCATACAGGCCCTGTCACAACTATTCAGCTTTGCCACTGTAGCATGAAAACAAACACTGACAATATATAAGTGAATGGGCCTGGCTCCAATAAAATTTTACTTACAAAAACAGGAAGCATTCCGATTTGACCAGCTTGCCAACTCTTGATGTAGATTAATGTTAGCAATTTTATAGCCATTTTTATATAAGACTGTAAGTAACTATCTTCACAGTTAGTAGTTGATTACAAAAGAATACAGTCATTATAACATTTTATAATACAAGTAACAATACCAAAATTCTATCTTTTGTATCTATAGATGCTTACTATGGTGAAATGTATCATTGAAACTAACTTTATCCAAAGAGAACAGATTTCATGTGTAGGATTTTTTTTCTCCATTCTTTCTTATTCTAGGAACTCAAAAATTTTATCTCGCATTTACTGAGTGAATACTACAAAATAGGGCTCATTCTTTATCCTACAAATATCATATGGTTATTTACTTCTCACAGCCTAATGAAGCAGGTAGTACATTGCCCATTTTACATGTGAGTGAACTGAAGCTAAAGAGACTACATAATCCTGACTACAACAACTATTAAGTGACGACAGATGTGAAAGTCAAACCCCAACATGGCTTTCAACGCCTATGCTATAGTTCTACAGTGATTAAATTTATTCCCAATGAAAAAAAGAAAGAGATTTACTCTTATAAAAGTTTATAGTTTAGTATAATGCTGTGTATAATAAAACTTACAGATTGGAAAATATTTCCAAATATATTTTGTATATTATATTACAGTTTAGATGTTGGTTCTGAGCGACTACTTATTTTTTTGTTTTATCAGGCAATATGTACAAAGACAGTTTCCAGTTTCCAGTCAATGTGGCCTCAAGGAATAGACAGAATCAAAATTTGCTTTATAATTACAGAACTCAAAATACAGCTTAATTTTCATTTGCATTGTGATGATGCCAATGCAGTATTTATATCCTGACTCTAGTCTTGGATGGATGATGTGAATGTAACACTCTCCCTGGGACCTCATTCATAATAATGGTTGTAACCAAAAGAGTTGTTAAAAAGTGAAGAATCAATTTGCCTGAAAACATAACAGTTTTATTCTATGTTCTTTAATAGATAATAAAAAATTAGTATGTAGAAAAACTTTGAATATGAAAAGAATCTGATTCATATAAACAAAAGGAGAAGTAATGTATAAAGAACTGCCAATCCCACAGTTGGTTGTCAGAAAACTAAGTTCTGATACTGAATTTTTACTACTTAATTGATTACTTTGGAAAAATCACTTAACCTCCTTTAGCATCAGCTTGCTCAGCTGTGAAAGAGTTGGAGGAGGCAGTGGAGGGTGGGACAGCTATAAAATTCTAAGATTCCGTCACTGAGAAGAAGATTACTAAAATCCACATATCTAAGCATTTGGGCTAATCTCTTTATATTACAGAGCCATATAATTCACCCTGCTCTGCTCAACTTTTCCATCAGTTAGATGGAGATGTAGTCTGCTTATCAGATTTCCAGGTGAAACAAAGCCTAGAAGAAAAGTGAATATGAGGGATGACAGAATCAAAGCCAAAAAGTCTTGACAGGCTAGAATAATAGGCCAAATCAAATCATACAGAATATATAATAGAGGTAATATGTGTCCTTATGTGAAGATACTAATGGTTCAAGTATACTGAAGTTTTCATGCTATAACATTAGCCACCAGCAGTATTTGGCTATGAGAACTCATTTGTCATTTTTAGATCTGTAATTGATATCTTTGTAGTATCTTTAACTCCCTATTCTTCTCTGCTTTTTCATAGGATTTCTGAGCAGAATTCAAACCTGGATAAGCCTGGTTATCTGTTCCCTCCATGTTGTCACCCAGGCCTCTGATTATTATTTAAAAATAAAATTATCTAGGTTGGAAAATTGATACCACTATAAATTCATGGCCAGAAAACTACATTGAACTTTCTCCATAGTTCATAAGTATTGTCTGTTTTTTCAACTTTCTTTCCCAATCTCTACAGTGACTATTTTAAATCTTTTCCACATTCTCAAACTTCAGGCTTTCACTATTCTCTTCTGTCTCAGAGGATGAATTTGTGTCCTACTTTTCTGAGAAAAATTATTGCCCTCAGATGGCATCTCTCAAAATTGACTTCTGGATCATCACTCATTAGTTTTTTTCTTTTCTTTATTACCGTAGAGGAAATTTCTGCGCCACTAACTAAGGCCAATTCTTCCACCCATGTATTGGCACTTGTGGTAGGTATTTCTTTTATTGTGGGTGTCCATCATCTTTTTTATTACCCTTTCTATATTTTATAAAATCCCATGTTCTCAGACCTGCCTCTGTAGCATGACACATGACTCACATTTCCGCCTGCCTTAAAACAAGGCCACAAACATGACAGAGCCTCTACCAATCAGGTCTAATTCTTTAATTCTGCTTACACCCATGACAGTGAATTTTGCTTTTTGCAACTAAGAACGCTAAAGAATGTGGATTTTATTCCTTCTCTCCTTTATAGAAACTATGAAATACTCACTCTCCTGTATCTTCAATTTCTTCCATTTCACTAGACCCTGTCAATAGCATTTAAACTACTTTAGTCTTTCCCATTTAATAAAATCCTCCTAAGAATCCCATTTCTGTGCAGCTGCTGCCCTATGAGTCTTCTCCGTTTCTCAAAGAAAACATTCATTTAGTGGTTCTAACTTGGTACTTCTAATTCCTTACTTCCTGACATAGCATAGCAGCTTTTTATACAATTGAGGATTTTCTGTTACTAAAACTTCTTTTTTTTTTTTGTCTTCTCTAATGCCACACTCCCTTGTGATGCATGCCACTTCAGCTGTCTTTTTTTGGTCTTCTCTGCTGTTTACTCTCACTTTTCACAGTTCCTTCTTGATTTTAAACTTCATTTTCTTCTTCATCTACTCATTTTCCCTAATAAATCTCTTCCATTCCCATTGTTCAGCTTCAACTAACAATATTCCTTTACTTACAAAATTTTTATCTTCAGAATAGACCATATCTCTGAACTTCAGGCCCATATAGTCAATAAATAGCCCAAAGACATCTTCACCTGGATGTTTCTTTAGGTAGCAAAAATCCTATGTTCAAGGCCAAATCCCTGATCTACACACACACACACACACACACACACAGAGTCACCCACCACTGGTTATTATACATAGCACATACCATTCACCCAGTGTCTGATAGAAGAAGTCTGACAGTCATCAAACCTCAATGTGGAGTAATCTAAGAGTATGTCTAAGTACTAAATATTAAATATATATGTATATATAGATATTTAATATTCTACTTCATTCTTTATCCCCATTGTCTGTATTATTGATGTGAGGTGAAGTGTAGAAAAAGAAGGGAGCGAGAAAGCCTTTATATTTCTTCCATGCTTATTTTTTTAAAAAAAATTCTTGAGATTCTGTGTGTACAAAATACTATTAATCACCAGGTCCATACTGTGTAGCACTTTATGATGTATTTTTATCTTTAATCCAACAGAAGTCTATATCCAGCTATAGAAAGAAGACAAAGTGAGCCTACCAGCTAAACAGTATGTTTGCGATCTCTAGCTGTGATTTCAAAGAGGTTTCTTTGGAAGCAGTTTTCTATCCCACTAGTTTTTAATAGGAGAGGGAAAATTGGTTTACAATATGAACTTTTAAACTTTCTCTTATTTTCATACCAATTGCTTGCCCCACACTTGAACCCAACAATTTCCCATATATTCAAGTGTTTTTCTACTCATAGTTGTTAGCCAGAATCAAAGCAGTTCAGGGGAATGAGTCTGTGCTGTCATATGGGCCACAGATAAAAAGACTAGGAACATAAGTGGCAGCAATTCATGGACTTTCTAATGCACTTTTCTCCACTTTTGAGCTTATTGAACTAAACTACTGAACCTTTTTAGGCTTATCTTTAGATTTTGACCTTCATTTGTCCAAGTTCTTACTGCATTTGAGGTATTTCAACAAGTGAAATAGTATGCTCATGTACTTACTGTCATCATTCTTTACTGTATGTGGTAATTTCTTCTTTAATTTTTTCAAAATTTGTGATTATTTTCAGTGCTTCAGGTAACTTCCTAATTGTATAATTGATATTGCATTAGTGATCTCAGAATGACTATAGGTAGACTAAAAATTATTTTCATATTATGTAGATATCTAATTCTTGAAAATGCCTTTACAAGTTATTGAAGAAGTGAAAGTAATGATAGGAGAGGCCAATGAATGGGACAAGGATTGAATAATGAAGAGTAAAGGAGGGTTGAACAAAGTGAGAGATTCAGAGTAATTAAGTGCCAGGTAGCATTAGGGTCAGGAGAAAACAAAATACTTTATGCCTCTGATATATTAGTAAAAATGTGTCACAGGCTTAAAGTTGAAGAAGAAAGATGTAATAATGCCAGGCTAATGGGCAATGTTTATGGAGATAGCAGCTGTGTGTTCAAAATGGGGAAAGTACAAAAACAGTTTATTAACCACATACATAAAAGGGCCAGTGTAAAGGCTTTGCTGAATGCTATGGTAGTAACATCTATCCTGTATGTTTTAGAAATTAAGAAGAAGGCCTCTGAACTTAATAGGATCTAGGGTGACATTTTCTACTTGTGTGACCTTGTGCAAGTTACTTAACCTCTCCAAGTCACTGATTCCTCATTTGTAAAAGGGGATGATTATAGGGTTTTATTGAGGACTAAAATAGATTATCCATGTAAAAATAATTCTAAGCACAGTTCTCACACTAATGAGAGTTAAAAACATGCTAGACATTATTATTGTTAGAATAGCATGGAAGGAATGGCATAGGGATGATGGGGTTCAAGGGACAGGGTCTTCCAGGTTAGAGTTAGTGAGGAAAAGAAATCAGGTGGAAAATGGGAAACATGGCAGTCAAGGATAGAACCTCTGTGTGGCAATCAGTCTTCCATAACCTTTTGAGAGTCAGGCAGTATGTTTAAAAGACTGTTTTAGAATTATTAAGCAGCAGAGTCAGTTCTCAAAGGCAGATACTTCTAACTATGCAACATTCAGAAACTTGTTTTACTTTTAAAGAGACTTAACGGTCTCTGCTGTCTTCTCTTAAAAAAAAAAAAAAAAAAACACAGAGACAATAGTGGTACTTTGGAGACCATTGCCTGGAATGTAGTAGTTCTCAATAAAAGCTAGCCAGGGGCGCCTGGGTGGCTCAGTTGGTTAAGCAACTGCCTTTGGCTCAGGTCATGATCCTGGAGTCCCGGGATCAAGTCCCACATCAGGCTCCCTGCTCAGCGGGGGGTCCGCTTCTCCCTCTGACCCTCTTCCCTCTCTTGCTATCTGTCTCTCATTCTCTCTCTCTCAAATAAATAAATAAAATCTTAAAAAAAATAAATGATAATAAAAAAATAAAAATAAAAGCTAGCCAGTATTAAATGGGGATTCTGATTCTTCATATTCTCCCTACCCCTTTCCCTTCTCTTCCTTTCCCCTCCCCTCTTCTCCTCTTTTCCTCTCTTTCTCTACTCTCCCCAAGCCCCCCCAGTCCATTTACTGTCTGTCTCAGATATATCAAATTATCTGTATTGGTGAACTGAATATAGATGTTTATCATATTTTTCTAAGCCTATAAAATGAATAATGGGCAATATATACAGCTTATACATAGAATGACTTTAAAAAAATGAACTGTTGATGGCCATGACTACCAAAACTAATCAGTGTGACAGTGTTTTGGTTTTGGTTTTGGTTTAAAGATTTATTTATTTATTTGAGAGAGAGACAGCATGAGAGCTTTCTGAGAGGAGCAGAGGGAGAGGAAGAGAGAAGATCTCAAGGAGACTCCTCACTGAGTGTGGAGCCCTTCTCAGGGCTTGATCCCAGGACCCTAAGATCATGACCTGAGCCAAAAGCAAGAGTCAGATGCTTAATTGACTGAGCCACCCAGGTGCCCCTGTGTGACAATGTTAAAACAGAATGAGACTAGTGGAAGTGTTATGGACTAACAACCATTTAGAAACTATAGTACTTTTCTTTAAAGAAAAAAAAAAAAACACAACTTTGTGGAAGAGAGGTGACTGAGTTTTACCCAGAACATCTGCAGTTTCTTGGAGACATATCACCATTTTTTGAAAGAGTAGAAATTGATGGCTGGCTACTAAGCTCTTGTAAAAACCAGAGGCTTTGAATCTGCATACCGTATTAAGAGATCCCCAAAAGGTTTAACAGAGTCAACTGGTTATCACTGAATTCAGTTCATCCCCATTTACAATGTACCTACAACCTGAGGAAAGGTTTTAATTAATTACTAAAGCAGAAAATTAGAACGGTGTCTTATTTTCTTCTCTGTATTATTGCACATGCATGTATGTACCTGTATGGGGGCACACACACGTGACTTCAGTCAGCTGCTGGTTACTTCTACATAGATATTCCATTTACACTACCAGCTCAGACTGGCTTTATCAACCTCCCACTACTAAACTCCTCATCCTCCAGCGTTTCCTCCTTGCATCCATTACCCAGGTCACTCAGACTTAAAAACATCAAGCTCTCATTTCACCTTAACCCACAGTCTACTCATTGTCAAGTCCTGTTCCTCCTAATTCAGAATGTCCTTCCCATCTATCCCCTCCTCTCTTTTGCTGTTGCCAGCATCCTTAATTTGATTCTCACTCTCACCACCTGAACTGTTTTTACAGCTTTTTAATCTGAATTCACAACTTTTTACTCTTCTTAATTCAAGCTCTCTGTACATTGCTGGGAGCTTAGTATTCTTGAAGGACAGTCTAATTTTGCTGCTTTTCTGCTCATAAACGTTTAATGTCTCTGGCTACAGAATGGAGTTCAGTCTCTTTATTCTGGCATGCCAGACCTCTAATAATCTTCCTCCTACCTCTCTAAGCCTATTTTCTCTTACTCCCCTTCACACAGTCTGTGCTCTTGGCACAGTCTGAACTCTAGACTTTGTATACTTAGCAGACTCTTCCTTTGTTCCCCTTTCTCTTGCTCTTACCTCTCTCTGGTGATGTAATAAGCTCATTATTTGCTGAATGAAATAATCAATTAATTGACTAATTTTCCCAGAGTGGAAATTCATTGAATTAAGGATCAACATCCGATGCATCTTGAAAGCTCCCTGTGCCTTGAGCAAAGTTGATTTGAAGTATTTTTTAAATGAACACATGTTTAAATTTCTTTATCCCAATTAAGGGCTTTAAAGGGTTTACTGCATGATTTTTAATAATAATATAATATTCATGTTAGGTTATAGCCTTGTGTTTTTGTTTACTGACAAATTATTCACCTAGTTTACAATTTTGCATAGGACAGGAAAGAGTTTTCTTCCTTGACCACCATCTTTCAGTGTATTCTGCTTCCAGGAGATTGATCTAAACCACCGTGCTCTGTCACCATCCAGGCTTCAAAGTATTTCTGTTGCCATGGCATCAACTAGGTCACTTTTTTTCTCTGACTACCATTTCCCTCTTTCCTATACCATATTTCAAATTTTGTCTGTTAGACAGGGATTTTTAAATTACGTGTGAATGCACTGTCCTCTACTAACTTAATAAATTGTAGGATTAAAAAAAATCACTATGGATATTTGAAATCTATGCAAGAAAAGAGATTTTTATTTCTGAGAGGTGTTATGTTGAGGACTAAAAAAGAGAACTTACCTCTAATTACATGAATTCATTTTAATCAATATCAAATTATAACATTAAATTAATATTACTTCAGTTTGGTGATTTAGTTTTTGCAGTCCCCAAAGTAATCCTTATGATAACCATAATAATGTGATTCAAATATGCAGGAATTTTTATAACATTTTAAAAATCCTTTTGCACAACTTTAGATTCGAAAAATAAAACATGTTAAATCCATGCTTATATTAGTACTTGATGTAGTAAGTATATATGAAACATATATTCTTCATGAAACTATGGTTTATCACAAGCAATGGCTATTTTTAATGAAGAAATTAAAGAAGTATTTGACATAACTAATACCTTCTGATTGGCAGGTCAGTTACCTTGGTTTTGCCATATAGAAAGTGTCTTAAATTGTAATTTAAGATATTTCTATGAATTGGCAGTGTTACTATCAAATTCATCATTTTAATAGTAGGAAAGGTTGACTTTCATTCACCCTTGAAATGATAGCTACTTCATTTTCAATAATTTGCAGTTTGCTTCCAAGGTTTTTCTAGCAAATCTCTACATACTCTATCCACACTTTTGAAATCCTTAGGAATTTAATATTCAATTTAAACAGTCATTATTTATAAAACATAGGGAATAATATTATACTACATATTTAACTCTAAAATTATCTACAAATTGTAAGTTTTTCATATTCTTGGAGATAAAAGGTATAACAGATAATACAAAATATCTTTTTTTTTTCTTGTCTAACTTGTGTTTTCTGTTTTGTTCTGTTTGTTTTTCTTTTTCTTTTTTTTTTTAAAGATTTTATTTATTTATTTGAGAGAGAGAGAATGAGAGACAGAGAGCATGAGAGGGAGGAGGGTCAGAGGGAGAAGCAGATTCCCTGCCGAGCAGGGAGCCCGATGCGGGACTCGATTCCGGGACTCCAGGATCATGACCTGAGCCGAAGGCAGTCGCTTAACCAACTGAGCCACCCAGGCGCCCTCTTTTGCTTTTATATGTGGGCATGCATCCATGAATATATATACATGAGAAATACTAGAGAAGAAAACTGTATATATTCTATAAATTAATAGGCTTTTGATTTCCCTGTGCTCCCAAGGAAATTTTAGTGTTGTCTCTAAGCAAGTCTAATTGAGTGAGATGGTACTATTCCTGAGGTTTCATATAATCTACTTGGTAGCAAAGATGATGACACTGTGCTTCTATATGTAGCCATAGTAGGCATATGAGATATTCTGATACTTAGTCCTACTAAAAATCAATTAAGATGTTTGACAAAATAAAATGAGCATTCTCTTAAATGCATAAGTGACTTTTTACGATCATTCCCAGAGTTCGAAAATAAAGAAAACACTAAGGGCCAAAAACCAGAAAGGGAGCTACAAAAAATGTGTAACAAATAGTAAAAGAACAGCATTTGCTGCTTCAGGTACTAAGAGATAAGGGCTTTAAGGGTAATGTGAAATGCAAAGAAAAGATCTCTGAGTCTAGGTAAAATCAAGAGTTGAAACTGAAAACTCTTCATAAAGTTTAGACCTCTAAGGGACTTCAGGCTAGGTGGAAAGGAGGGGATAAAAAAGAACCAACAAGCAAAGAAAGACAAGAAAAATTGGTGTTCAGCCACCCTTGCTACAGGTGTATAAGTAACACCCTCCCCAGGAATCTTCAACAGCCCTGCTGGCCTCAGTTCTGATTTATACCGCAAATTTGGTTGAAGAAATTCCAATGTAGAAATTAATATAAAACAATCTCAATTTGAAAGCCTCAGGATATTTGGAAGAAGCAAAAGCAAATCCACTTTTGCAAATCCAAATTCCATAAATTAGGTCTCTATAGATTCTCACCAATAAATATTAATAAAAAATAACTGCATAATAAAAAAGAATACCAGCTAAAACAAGACTACCTCAAGAAAAAGCTGCAAAAATAAATAAATAAATAAACAGCAGCATTATAACCCCAAGGATTTTGGATATTAGATTCATTAAATACAGAAATAAAATTACCCTATTTAAAATGCTGAAGAAAATACAAGAGGGAATTAAATTAAGAGGTACTGACTTCCAGTTACAAAATAAATAAGTCACAGGAGTGAAAAGTATAGCATAGGGAATATAGTCAATAATACTGTAATAACTTTGTATGGTAACAGATGGTAACTACACTTATTGTGGTATTACGTAATATACAGAACTGTCAAATCACTATGTTGTGCACCTGAAACTAATATAGTATTATATATACTTAAATAAGAAAAATTTTTAAGAAAGAATTAGCTGTAATGTCAACTATACTTCAGTGATAAAAAAATTTAAGGGAATTTAAAAATAAACAAGACAAAAAGAGACTATCACAAAATGCCAAACAATGAAATGAAATACATAATCACTGAAAATATAATACATGAATTAAATAGATTAGATACAGCTGAGACAAGAATTAAGTACAAGAAGTTAAATCTGAACATTATAACACAGACAATGCAAAAATGCAAGAGAAATTTAAAAATATGATGAATAGAAAGAAGTGTAGCATACCTAATTATTCTAACATATTTCTAACTATTTTAAAACATCAACAGTGGAATCCAACTAAGGGAAATAATACCTTCAAGTTGCAAAGAGAAACTAAATATCAATATACAAATGCTTGCACAGCTAAACTTGCCTAATTTATTAGCATATAATTGCTCATAATATTCTCTTACAATTGTATTTCTTCAGTGTTGGTTGTGATCTGTCCTTTTTCATTCATGATTTTATTTATTTGGGTCCTTTCTCCTTTCTTTTTGATAAGTCTGGGTAGGGGTTTATCAATCTTATTAGTTCTTTCAAAGAACCAGCCCCTAGTTTCATTGATCTGTTCTACTGGTTTTTTTTTTTTTATTTCTGTATCACTGATTTCTGCTCTAATCTTTATTATTTCTCTTCTGCTGGATTTAGGCTTTATTTGCTGTTCTTTCTCCAGCTCCCTTAGGTGGAAGGTTAGGTTGTGTATTTGAGACTTTTCTTGTTTCTTGAGAAAGGCCTATATACTTCCCTCTTAGGACCTCATTTGCTGCATCCCAAAGGTTCTGAACTGTCATGTTTTCATTTTCATTTACTTCCATATATTTTTTAAATTGTTTTTAATTTCCTGGTTGACCCATTCATTCTTTAGTAGGATGGTCTTTAACCTCCATATATTTGTGGTCCTTCCAAATTTTTTCTTGTGGTTGACTTCAAGTTTTAAAGCATTGTAGTCTGAAAATATTTGTGGTATAATCTCAATCTTTTTGTGCCAGATGAGACCTGATTTGTGACCCAGTATGTGATCTATTCTGGAGAATGTTCCATGTGCACTTGAGAAGAATGTGTATTCTACTGCTTTAGATGAAATGCTCTGAATATCTGTGAAGTCCATCTTGTCCAGTGTGTCATTCAAAGCCCTTGTTTCCTTAATGCCCCATGTCTTTTGATTGGAGCATGTAGTCCATTTATATTCAGAATAATTATTGAAAGATATGAATTTAGTGCCATTGTATTACCTGTAAAGTTGCTGTTGCTGTATATTGCCTCTGTTCCTTTCTGGTCTCTGTTACTTTTGGGCTCTCTCTTCACTCGAAGGATCCCCTTTAATATTTCTTGCAGGGCTGGTTTAGTGTTCACAAATTGCTTTAGTTTTTGTTTGTCCTGGAAACTCTTTATCTCTCCCTCTATTCTGAATGACAGCTTTGCTGGATAATGTATTCTTGGCTGCACATTTTTCCCATTTAGCACTTGAAATACATCATGCCAGTCCTTTCTGGCCTGCACGGTCTCTCTGGCTGCCCACCTTATGTGTCTACCCTTGTAGATTAAGAACCTCTTCTCCTTGGCCACCTTCAGGATTTTCTCTTTATCTTTGAAATTTTCAAGCTTCACTATTATATGTCAAGGTGTTGACCTATTTTTATTGATTTTGAGAGAGGTTCTCTGGGCCTCCTGGACTTTAATGCCTGTTTCCTTCCCCAGATTAGGGAAGTTCTCAGCTAGAATTTGTTCAAATAAACCTTCTGCCCCTCTCTCCCTCTCTTCATCTTCTGGGACCCCTTATTATCTGGATATTTCACTTTATGGAATCACTGAGTACTCTAAGTCTCCCTTTAAGATCCAGAGTTGTCTTTCTGTCTTCTTTTCAGCTTCCTTATTTGCCATCATTTTATCTTCTAAATCACTGACTGTCTCATCCATCTCATTTATCCTCACTTTTAGAGCCTCTATTTAGGACTGCATTTTGGTAATGGCATTTTTAATTTCAGCCTGACTAGATTTTAGTTCTTTAATTTCTACAGTTAGGGATACTCTAGTGTCTTCTATACTTTTTTCAAGCCCAACTAGTATCTTTATAATCATTGTTTTAAATTCTAATTCAGACATTACTTATATCTGTATTGATTAAATCTGTGGCAGTAAGTACTACTTCCTGTTCTTTCTTTTGGGGTGAATTTCTCCATCTCATCATTTTGTCCAGAAAAGATTAGAAGAAAGAAAGAGAAAAGACAATAATAACAACAACAGAAAAAAAAATAAGAAAAAATCAACAAGAAACAAAACAGAACAAAGCAAAATACTAGATCCTGGGTGTATTTTGGTCTGCTTGTTCAAAGAAACTAGATCCCAAAATGGGAAAGAAAGAAAAATTTATATATATATAAAAATACAATACAATGAAAGAAAACCAAAAATTATATATTTTTATATATATGTGTATATATATATATAAAATTTAAAAGGAATAAAAAAAGAATTGAAAAAATAAGAAAACAGCTTGAAAAATAATACTGAAAGACTAAAGAATTTAAAAAAAAAACAAAACACAAACGCTATATACTGTTTTCCCCAAGAGCTGAAGCTTGCAGTTCTCTATGATCAGTGAACTTGGTGCTAGCTGGTGGTTCCTGCTGGTCCTTTGGGGGACAGGCCTCTTGCACTGATTCTCAGGTGCCCTTGCCCTTGTGGAAATGCACCTCCCTTGCCAGGGGACTGGAATCAGTGCAAGTGGCTCCAGATTCCACTACATGACGCTGTTTTGCTCCCTGAAGGCTTTCAGCACTGACGGGCAGGATGAATATGGCAGCACCCTGCTCTCTACCCCCAGAGCTTAAAGTTTGTGCCCCCTACTCTTCAATGAGCCCTTGCAGAAAAGCAGTCACTCTTGTCTCCCTGGTTTCTGTCCAAACTCTGTGTTCACCCAGCCTGTGATAGAGTGTTTTTATCTCAGGCACGTGACTGAGTTTCAGAACTCCAAATTTTATGGACTCCTACTGCATAGACCCATGATGTTCCTCCCAGGGGAAGGAGGGGGGTCTCCCCAGGTTGTGCCTTTTGCTGGGCCCCTGCCAGGAGATGGTCGCCTGACGGTGCAACAGTTCACAGTTTATGGCAACACAGAGCAGAAAGCCTGCACCTGGACTTGCTGGTTTCAGAGGCCTTCCCCACCCCCCTATGCCTGGGAACTCTGCTGCACTCAAGCACCTGTGTTCTTCTTGTGACACCGAGGATCCTGAGACCACACTATCCCATCTGGGATTCCACCCTGCTTTGCCACCCAAGCACCTTTAAACCAGGGACATACCCCACTGGAGGAGACTTCTAAAAGTTCTGATTTTGCACTCCACTTTATAATACTTTGCAGTAGCCTCCTTAAGCAGGCTCCCTCTCCTCCACTGTATCCTCTGATATACTGCCCTGGATTCAAGTCTCCACACCTCCTACCTTCCAAAAAGTGGTCCCTTTTCTATCTGTAGAATCGTAGCATTTCTTTTCACAAATCTCTAATTGATTTTGTGGTGATCAGAATGATTTGATAACTGTCTATCTGTATTCCAGGGACCAGACAAAATTAGGGTCCCCTACTCCTCTCCCCTATTATTTTTTAGTAATGAGTCCTTTAGGAAGAGAGAAATATGGACTTATTAACTGGTGATATTCCTTTTAATCACAGAATTTAACAAAATTAGAATCATAAAAGAAGTAATTATTATTTCTAAATTAAAAACAAAATATTTATTGATAATTGCATGGCATCAGTCTTATCTTCACTTTATAAACTTAGTGATAGGATTTATATGATGTTCTTTCTGGGGAACATAATAAAAGACTCAACAGAAACATTCAAATAGTATTTTTTAATTTCTGTTGAGTAGATCAAGTCTATTTCTATTATAAAGGAAGAATAGCAAACAATATTATGTTTCTTTTAGTACCAGGAATTACAATAAAGTTGTATATGGATAATTTGTGACCCATCACATTTGTAGCTTTACTTGTATGTTAGTATGTCAGTTTCTGGGGTTAGATCATAGAAGACTTTTATGAAAGGCTGAGGGGATTATAACTCATACTATAGACAAAGGTATTCCATTTCTATTTAGAATGAATAACATTGATGCTGCTCAGATGCTGCATTGTGTTCAGGGTAAAGATATTAATCTCTTCTGTGTTTTCTTTATCATAAAGAACTCCATGATGCTCTCCTGAATAAAATTTCAATGTGTTGTTGTTACTAATTGACTGTGGTCCTGATTCATACTATAGAAATATATTTGGTAAAAAATACTAAATTCATCCACATTTTTAACATAAGGTGCTCAGTACTCTAGGTTCTCATACCTCCCTTTGACAGTTTGAGTTTTATTTTTTTAATATAACATAACTTAGGGATTTAAAAGGTCCTCCTTCTCAGTTAATTTATTGGTTTTCCCATGAGTCAGAACTGATTTTAAATTTTGTTAACCATATAAAAGTTAATATAGATCACCCTATATGATCTTTTTAAGACAGTTAAACATTACAGATGTCTATGTTGTAATCAGACAGCAGGAGTCTGTGCTAAAGTGAAATATCAATATGGGACCAAGTTAGAAGTGACAAGCCAAAGGCAGGCCATTGCACAAATCCTAGGAATTATAGTTGGGAAAGGATTTCTAAAGAATGCACAAATGCTCATGGGTCAGAGGGTTGCCAGATTTAAGAACTAAAAATATAAGACTCAGTTAAATTTGAATTTCAAATAAATAATTCTTCTTCTTTTTTTTTTTTTTTTTTTTTTTTGCTTAAAACAACACAAATTCATTATCTTGCAGTTCTGAATGAAGGTCAGTAGTCTAAAACAGATGTTGGCCAGGCTGTGCTCATTCTGGAGGCCCTGGGGGAGAATCTCCTTCCTTGTTTTTTTCCAGCTTCTACAGGCTACCTCATTCCTTGGTTCATCACCCCTTCAGAAGTCACCAGTTAACCACTGTCTGCCATATTTTGTAAGATGTTTAATACATATTTCTGTAAAACACCCTGGTTTTGTTTTTTCATTTGTAATTGGAAGAAAAATAAATTTGGAGTATGTTCAAATAGCATTGCCTGAAGAGGCTTTGGAAGCAGCAGGAAAACACTCTACCTAACCCCAGTTAGTCTTGTTTTCTACGTTCAGGGCAGTTCTGTTTTCAAACATAGCCACTAAACATGATGATAATGAAAATTAATATGGTTAGAAAGCAATTCGATAGCAAACGTTTATTGTTCATAATTGTTGTTTCCTGTCATAACTTTCGTAAAACCTGTCAGCTCTGAAAAAAAGATTCAAGGAGTGTGTGAGCTGGGAAATAGGCAGGTGTGCCTGAATTATACAACAGATATGCTCCTGCAAAGTAATATGGAAGTCATTTTTTTTAGTAAATTGAATTATATTTTTTGTTGGTGGTGGTGAGTTCACTACTTCTCAGAATAAGAAAACCTGATTATGGATCCAAATAATTTAATTCATATGTGAACCCTTATATAAAGACTGTTTTCTTCCAGAAAATTTTTTTGTGGATTTATCAAACCACACACACACACACACACACACAAAATGCACTCTTTGTTTTGTTAAGCAAAGACTGAATTCTGACCTCTCTCCTTTATTGCAATAGCCCCGAGTAAAGTCTTTGGTTAACTTTGTCCAGTGCCACTTTTACTTTGACACAGGCAAGTGGTTGTCAACAGCAGGAGTCTGTGCTAAAGTGAAATATCAATATGGGACCAAGTTAGAAGTGACAAGCCAAAGGCAGGCCATTGCACAAATCCTAGGAATTATAGTTGGGAAAGGATTTCTAAAGAATGCACAAATGCTCATGGGTCAGAGGGTTGCCAGATTTAAGAACTAAAAACATAAGACAGTTAAATTTGAATTTCAAATAAATAATTCTTCTAGTATATTTCGTGAAAGGTTTGGTACATACTTACACTAAAAAACTATTTGTTGTTGATCTGAAATTGAAATTGAACTGAGTGTGTTGTATTTTATCTGACATTTCTAGCACATCTGCTATTCCTAGAACGCAAGAGCCTGCTTATAACACCATCAGTCGGCAGTTCTTACAGCTCTTCCTTACTGTGTACTTCTCTCTCCTTTCCACTCCGCCTTGCCTCCTTCACGCCTCCTCCACATTCAAAGCTGAAATGGTCAAATAGCAGCTAGTATGAATGGGAAGAGGTAAGACAAGAAAAAGAACAGAAATCAGCTTTCTCTTGTCCCTCAAGGAAGATAGTAGGGGTCAGATGCCTTACAGGTCTTGGCTGGTGGAGGAGGGTAGACGAAGTCCTATCTCTAAAGAAAGATTTAAGTGTTGATAAATTTCTTAGACTGGATATTAGTTTCTGCATCATTATTTTAGTAACTTAGAAAGAAGGTAGGACTCATTGGAACTGCCAAGTTTTCATCCAGAGACAAAGAATATTTCCCCCATTGTGAAAAAGACAGAAAATAAAGTTACATTTCCACATGCCATGTTACACTTGTGAATGTACCAAGTCTATAGATCTAAATATAGGCATATGACAATAAAATAAATACTTTTCAAGTTTTTTATGCCTCAATATTTTGAGATTAATCATTTAAAAGATTAATAATTCTAAAAGGATAACTCTAAAAAATTAACTTTGCATATGATAGTACTACCATTTATAAAATAACTAACTATTGGAAAGCACTAAATATTAACATACATTAATAAAACCTTGCTATGTGACAGTTTTTTAATCTTTTTGTGTTACAGATTCTTTTTTTACTTTTTTATTGAGGTGTAATTAGATCAAATAAAATTCATTGATTTTAAATGTATAATTGTTGTACAGCCATTCATGTCAGAATATTTTAAGAGTCTGATGAAAATTATTATTTCACACATGCAGGGACACAGATTTTTTGTTGTCCATCCTTGAACAAAAATTAAAATTCTTGCTTTGAGTCTTCCTCTGGTGGTTGATTATTTGAGACAATGACTTTACAAATTTAATGTACTTATGTATCTAAATTTCTTAATATTGGGTCTAATGTATATAATATCAGTACTATCTTCTTAAATGAATGCTAACTATAAATGTTATATTCTTATCTACTTGATTAGCAATAGAATGCCATCAGAGCACACTAATAGGGCTTTTTTTTTTTTTTTTTTAGATGCAAGTGTATTTTTTCCTTCTTTCAACGGGAATTCCTATCTAGAACTGCCTTTTTTTTCAACCCTGGATGAGTTGAAATTTGTCCCAGAGAAGGAACATAACAGAACTATTACCATCTACTTGACTATAAAAACAAACACTTTGAATGGAACTATTCTCTACAGTAAGTATTAAATGTTTGACTTCCTATATGTCAGGTTTCTTTCTCAAATATTAACCTACTGAAGCAATGAATTATTCATTTAAATATTGTGGGAAAACTTTTCTAGCTTAGTACATGAAGCATTACCAAAGGAAATAGTTCTTTCTAGTTTTCTTTAGAAGTTTCTTTAATTTATGAGTCATTCAGTGGAACATGACTTGCAAACAGGCTCTGAACCAGCAAGGAAGAATACAGCAAGCATATGAGTTTGATGGCATATGGCTATAGCAGTAAAACATAAATGCTGCAAATGTTTCAGAGCATATTTTTGTAATATAAATCACTAATATGAATTGAATTCAATACTTGGTAACTTGGAAGAAGGTATTCCAAAGCTGGGATTCATTTGATAATTGGGAAAATTCCTGTCACTCTGTTAGCATTATCCTAGTTGGCTTGGAAAAAAAAGTAATATTAACAGTATTTGTTTAAGGAAATGTCTCTATATCCAGGGTTCTCTACATTATGCAATGTCCTCACAAGGATTCCTATAACCAGAATTTATAGACTTCTTTCTTCTATACCTAAACATCACTAAAGTAGATTACATGCTGTATTCCAAATCTGACAATTGTTTTAAAATTTCTTGTGAAATGAATGTACACTAGTTTTAACAGTTCGCTATATTGGAGGTATAATGTCTTTAGTACTTGAATAGTTTATACACTCTAGGGCAACTCATTATTTTGAAAATTTTTTCTCCTCTACTTTGAAATATTTTTGCAAAATTGA
Source organism: Mirounga leonina (assembly GCF_011800145.1). Taxonomy (NCBI): domain Eukaryota; kingdom Metazoa; phylum Chordata; class Mammalia; order Carnivora; family Phocidae; genus Mirounga; species Mirounga leonina. The sequence continues at coordinate 25,842,901 of NW_023270807.1, read as the reverse complement.
TTCATCATTCTGTACTTTGTAAAAAAAAAAACTTAAATCTTTGTATTATTCGGCTATGAATGAAATGCTTTAAAGAAGCATTTTTGGAAAACTAAGTGCAATTAGAAGTTTTGAACATTAGAACTGAAAATTTATATTTTAGAAAGAAACTAATGTCAGAACTAGACCAGAAGTGTAATTCTATTTCTATTTATTTCCCAGTAGTGTAACCATGCATGTTTAAATGATGGCTTTAGAGTGTCTGATTTATTTATATTTAAAGAGAGAGAAGGAAAAAAAGAAGGAAAAATTTGTTTTATATACAAAACCTAAGTTGTGGTGGATGACCATGAAATTTGGAGGTAATAGTACATTGCTGGGGAAAGGAAACAAAACAAAACACAGAACAAAAGATACAAACATAATAATTTAAAGTCACAAAGCAAAGTGATTTTCTGCCTTTGCAATTTTTTAAGTTATATAAGAATAAGGAAGTGTTTCCTTGTAGAAAGTATGTTTTTACCAACTAAAAACAGCTCATCGCCAAAGAAGCAGCCAACCTCTGGGAATTCTCATCCTCTGGGCTCATGCTCCTGGCTCATATCTACACTTCCACTCAATGTGCTCTTTTTGAAAGCCATAAAAATACATGCCAAGCATGTGTATATATATATATATATATATATATATATATATATATATATCCTTGTCCAAGTTGGTACTTTAATTTAAACCAATAAACCCAAGCTGATGGTAGTGCCATAGGATTATTTTTGCCTTTTGCATCCAATGACCTACGGAAATAAATCAAACTAGAAGTTATTAGTAAAAGAAACAGTGCCATTGTAATGATTATCAGTTTCTGTCTTTGTCTTACTTAATTGTTGTCCCAACATTGGATTGGATGCACCGAAGCTGTTCACTCAAGGGAGTTTCATAGTCTGTGAAAATATTTTTGTCTGTAAAGCATTCTTTTTGTTCATTTGTAAAGTGGTAATTTAATCCTACACTCTTGGGAATACCTCAGCAGAATGTTTCATGGGGTTGTTGCTTTCAGTCCTCTTTGAATTTATCACCCTCCTAAAAGCCTCACAACAGATGAACACAAAGATTTTTGTGATTCGGTTAAACACCCATAGTTTAAAAGGTGTCCCTTAACTTGACTTAAGGGCTAATTTTCTTTCCTTTGAAATCAGTATATTACATGTAGGAGCAATTAAGAACAGTGAGGAAATTAAAACAGATGTTTCATTTTAGAGACTAGGGGTTGAATTTTGTCTGGTTTTTTTGTTTGTTTTTTAGTTTTGTCATTTTCATTCCCGGACATTTCGGTAAAAACTCAATTCCATTGTACAAACATTTATTGAACACTTGTGTTTTATATCATCCAGTTTTAAAGGGAAAAGGATAGAGAAATACCAGGTTGATAAGCCAATGTCAGCTTTGAATTATATTCCTAGTTCAGAACTGTAGATTTATCTTTTCTCAGTTTGCCTCACCAACTAATTGATGTTGAAAAGGAACAAAAGGAAGATAAAACTGGAATCCTTATGGGGTTACAGTAGAAATCCTTAGAAAGGATAGTTTAAAAAAGAACTCTCTGTGGGAGAGAGACAGCTCTGAGAACAGCAGTCAAGATGAAAAGAAAGCTTTCTGAATCTGCCACTGAACCAATTCAGAATTCTGGAACCCCGTCAAAGAAGCTACTGATAGGTCACGGGAGAAGGGATGAGACCACACAAAACTCTTTAGGTGCACTTTCAGAAAATGAGCTCTATTCGGCCAGTGCTATCAATCGGGAGGTTTCGTCATGGGATATATTACTATGCAGTTGAATCCATTCTGTGCTGCTTCTTTGAAAAGAAATAAGCATGCCCTTTGGAAGTATGTGATCTTTGAGAAATAGGAGCAGACATCTGACCAAGTTGCAGGAGGCAAATTACATGAGCAACTCCAGTTAAAGAGCAAGATTCAGAAGCAATCTCCATATTACTTATTATTTGTGTTTAAGAAAGAAAGTTAAAGAAGGACTAGTCTTAGGTATTTATTCCAGGTAGAAATTGACAGAACAAGTAGGATCACTGGGGCCTCCTTTTTTTGTGCATTTAGGGAGGGCTAAAAGAAGAGATTTCTGATATTGCTGAAGAAAACAAATGAAATCTAAAGAATCATAACATCTGCCTTTCTCTATAAAATGATTCCCAGTAGAATACACAATATCTTCATTAGATACTTCTTAGGCCAAAGGCAATGAAATCCCACAGTATTTCCTGACAGCATATTTAAAAACATCTTCTTTTCTTAGAGAAAAAAAGTGTGCTCAGTTTTAATCAATTTTACAGTGTGCACCATAAAATTCTTTGAATATCTTTGTCCCTTCTTAATAGCTCCCAGTGGAGCTTGCTCCAGACAGATATGGGAGGGAGTGGAGTTGAAAGCATGGATGGATGAATTCATACATTGCTTTTATAAGATACACAAAGATTGCTTTTCATTGTATCTTTTCTTTTATGACAGGAAAGTCAAATTCAACAAATTTTAACTGAGTGCCTAGAAAGTGCATCACACTCTGCTGGGCACTGTGGCTGTATACAAAGATGAATAAGAAATTATCTGTACCCATCTCTCCATTTAGGGGAGAGATAATATGTGCATAATTCTGTGAGAAAGCTGACTATGATAGGTCTTATAATAGGAGTATAAATTAAGAACTGGGGCTGAGTAAAGAGATGCATTACACTAGAAAGCTGTGCTTCTGTCTCTTCACTAACTAGAGAACACCTCCTAATCTGGAATTGTGTTTTGCATCTCTGTTCCACCCACCTCCTGGGTACTTCACCAGTGCCTTGCATAGAGTAAGCTTTTTTAGAATTGTTTGTAAAGTTCTGTTGTTGAGTTACCCAACTTGGATGGCCATGATGAAAAATTAATAGGTATTGACACCTTATTTTAGGAAATTATTCTGTGAGTAAGTAAGCAAAAACAAAACAGTGCAGATTTCAAGGGTTTACTCAAAATGTAGCTTAAATCAAAGACAATTTAATCCTGGGTTTACTTTAACAACCAGGAACAGAACAGGGGTTGGCAATTTTTTTCTGCCATGGCCAGGGAGTAAATATTTTTACAGGCCACACAGGCTCTGTGCCAACTGTTCAGCTCTGCTAGTGTAGCACGAAAGCAACTATAGACAGTATGTGGCTGTGAATGAATGTAGCTGTGTTGCAAAACAAAACAAAGCAAAACAAAAACCTTTACACAGAAAACCAAACAATGGCAGAATTTGGTCCATGGGCCATAGTTTGCCAACCCTTGACCTAGAATGATGTGATTTATTAAACTTCTCTTGAAAGAGAACAATTGTGTTAAGAGAAATTAAACTTTTCTGTGATTGAAATTTATGAAGAGATAAATCAGAGATACACTCTGTTTCTGATGTAATTACATCAGGAAATGGACCAGCAAACTTGCTTCTGGTGGGCAGAGGTAGGAGCAAAAACAAATAAATGAGCCCATTCAAGGATGGAAACTGCTGCCGTGCCCGTCTCAAGAACAGTATAATCCAGTTATTACAAAAATGACTATGGAGCTCGACTACCTGGCTCTGCCATCTGGGCAAGTTACTTAACATCTCTGTGCTTCCGTATCTGTAAAATGGAATCATATTATTTGTAATAACACCAAGGATATGAAAAATGTGTTGTAAGGATGGAGAGAGTTACCACATTTAATGGACTTAAAACTCTGTTTGGTGCATGGCAACATGAAGTAAGTGCTAAATATCTTCTTCAGAAAATGTTTTCATCCTTCCTCCCTCATAACTTGCCTGGTAAGGAGTCTTGGAAATTAGATGCCTAGGGTGCTATATTCTTGTCTAATAGGTGTTATTAATATTGCATCCATTTGATAGACATATCCACCCTGGGAAAGAATATTTAGACTATAAAAAATCTTGGAATCAGGAATGAGACAGTAATGGGACGAATAGTAGATGCAGTTTTTTTGGTTTTCGTTTTTATCCATTTCATCCAAATGAAGAGGATTCATTTCCTCCAAGAATCTTGTATTATGAGTTGTATTTTCTTTCCTGGTTAAGCACAATTAGCAGCCTAGGCAAAATTAAAATAGGCTCTCAATAAATTTTAGAAACTGGCCCAGAAGCCGTTCCGCAGCAGCGAGTAATAAACATGTGTTAGTGATTCGTTATGTGTGCCAGGCGGCCGCCCCAGTGTATCAGTTCTCCTAGCTCCTCTCCGCCCGCCGTCCTTTCTTTCACTGACCAGCGAGGTCACCCCAGCCACGTTCTCGAGGCTCTAACCACTAACTACACGTTACTGCCTGTGTTGCCACTGTTGCCCTAAGCTGTCTTCAAACCCCGAGCCACTGCCGCTAAGATTGCTGCTGGGTTTGCTGCTGCTGTGTATAAATGCAGACCTAAGGAGAGCCAGGAAAAGGGATTTTTCAAGCTGCAGCAAAAACATATGTGCTCAATAGAGAACTCCGTGCAAGCTCAGAGAATAGTTTTTATTACATGCCTTGAAGGTGGCACCAGGGATGACGAGATCATCCGACTGCTGCCATAGGCAGTCCTGATTGAAATGTCAGTAGGTAACCAAAGGTAGACTCAAACCCAAGTCAGCTGCGAGTTCACTGTGCAACACGGGGTAGATCAATTAACCTGTTCTGTACCCAGTTTGACGATAAGTAGTACAGATGCAATTTTTATTTTCAAGTTCATAAGGTTTGAAAAATATATATATAAGTGGTTTGAAAAATACAAAGTACTTAGGGCTCCTGGGTGGTGCAGTTGGTTAAGCGTCTGACTCTTGGTTTTGGCTCAGGTCATGATCTCAAGGTGGTGAGATCAAGCCCCACTTTGGTGTGGAGTCTGCTTAAGACTCTCTCTCCCTCTCCCTCTGCTCCCCCCCCCCCCCCCGCAAATAAATAATTCTTTTAAAAAAAAGAAAAATGCAAAGTACCATATAAAGGTGTGGTGTTTGGGGGATTTTTTTTTAATGAGAAATGGTAGACATCCATGTCACTATATGGAAATTTCCAAATTTGACCATCTATGTATCTGATTTAATAAACATATTATCTGTATTCATCATTATTGGTCCTATAAGGAATGATGTTGAATTTTATTTTAATTCAAACTGATGACCAGTGAATCTCTCCTGAATGTTTATTTATACATGATCTCAAATGAAACTGTCATTGATGTTTAGGAGCATTCATTACAATAGTTCAAATAGAGAAAAATACCCATTTTTAATAGAAGTGTACCATAATTACTCTATCTTCAGTATTTCAATGAAGTGATAAAATATGTATGCTTAGAAATTTTTAGATCTACAATCCAATATAATAACCAAGCAAACCAAAATTATAAAAACTTGAGTAGGGTATCATTCTTTCCCTCTCTCTGGCTTATTTCATTATTATTCTTTACTTATAAGACTAAATATATACATATATACTATACAACATATATATAAATATAAGCTATATATAATTTATAAATTTTGGACTCAAAATTATTAGGGTTATCTCTCTAAATGCCATGATACCTAGAGAAACTAGAGTTCACTAATTTTTAAGTAATTATTACTCTTTATTATTCTAAGCAGCATTTTCTATATGTAATAAATCTTAAATCAGTAGATACAATCAGTGATTTCATTAGTATAAATAAAATTTGGGAATTATGGACTGTAAAGTTTCAAAATATTTTCTGGATAAATATTAAGAAAAACTCAAGACATAAATGATTCGTTGAAAAAATTATTACACTGCCTACAAATATAAAGAACTCTTTCAAAAAGGTTAGGTTCACACTTCTCTGCTAATGCATCATCAAACGTCTTTTCAGTGAAATAACAGAATGACTTTCTTTCCATGGCTTAATATTGACATCTTCCACAGCTTTCAAGTCCTGACCAAAGGCAGCACAGATTAGATATTATGGGGGGAAAGACACTGCTTTTCACATTTGTGATATATCACAGAGAGAGAGATTCACATTTGCTTGATGTCTTTGGGTTCAGTGAACAACACTGAACTAAATTTAATGTGGCATATGGATTCCTCAGCATATAAAGTTTAATATAAAAATATACATCTAATAGTATCCATGACATAATTTTCCTTAGGAGTTATATTTTGAATTTTTTATATTTGATTTTACTAATTGCCACTAATTTTCCATTTTTTATTATAACTATGTTTGAAAATAGGTCTTTAGTACTTGTGAGACAATAGAAAATATATATATTGGTGTCTGCCCCCACTTACTGGCACAAAGTTCTTAAAACCCTTGTAATTTCTTAAGTGATAAGAACACTAGGAGCATTTCTTGTTCTAATATATGTTTTTGAGCCTATCCCTTGACATAGGGCTCCTAAAACCCTAGTAAATTCATAAGTGATAAAGGGAGTAAGAGCATATTCTGTTCTAGTAGGGGACTCTAGGTGGGCTCCTGGATGACTCCTTGGTGGGGGCTTGTCACCAGAAAGACCAAGCTATGACTAGATGCTTGGAATTTTCAGTCCAAGCCCCCTCCCCTCCAGAGAAGGGAAGGGGGCTGGAAATGCAGTTAATAATTGATCATGCTTACACGAAGTAGCCTCCACAAAACCCCAATAGTACAGGGCTCAGAGAGCTCCCAGGTAGGTCAACACATCCTCACCAGGAAGGTGATGCACCCCAACTCCACAGAGACAGAAACTTCTGCTCTTGGAACCTCCCAAACTTTACCCTATGTATCTCTTCATCTGGCTATTCATCTGTATTCTTTATCATATCCTTTAATAAACTGGTAAATGTGTTTCCCTAAGTTCTGTGAATAACTCTAGCAAATTAATCAAACCCAAGGAGGGGTTCCTTGGAACCTCTGATCTGTAGCCAGTTGGTCAGAAGCACTGGCGTCTGAAGCATGTGTTGCGGGAAGAGAGCACCAGCAGTCTTATGCGATAGAGGATTTTTTTTTTTTTTAGATCTTTATTTACTTATTTGACAGAGAGAGCACAAGCAGGGGAAGCAGCAGGCAGAGGGGGAAGCAGGCTCCCCGCTGAACAGGGAGCCTGATGCGGGGCTCGATCCCAGGACCCTGGGATCATGACCCGAGCCAAAGGCAGACGCACAACCAATTGAGCCACTCAGGCATCCCTGGGATAGAGGATCTTAACCTGTATGGTCTGACGTCTCCAAGTAGTTAGTGTCCAAGCTGAATTAAATTGTAGAACACCCAGCTAGTGTCAGAGAGCATTGCTTGGTGTGGGGAAATACCTCCACACATTTGGCAACCAAAAGGGAAGTGTTTGTGAGGAGCGAAGGAGACTCACAGGAAAGAAAAATACAGTAGAGAAGTGGGTTTTTCCCTATATAGGAAAGTAGAACAGTACTATTTGTGTGAAAACCAAACAATTTCTCCAGAGTGTTTATTCATAGCTTTTCTCTAAGTACAGAATATAGGTTGTGATACAAAGTCAATTGATTCAAAAGTGAAAAAGTCAGTATATCAAATAATATGCCCTATATTCCCTGAAGTGGATAATTTGCTATTGAATCATGCAAATACATCAGTAACCCAGGTCTTCCATGGCCCTGCCACCACCCTCCCCAGCTACCATCACATGTTACCAACAAAACCCTCTGAATTCCTTTAAAAGTATTATTATATAAAACAAGGAATTGCTTATTATTAATAGACTAAATCCAAATGATGAGTTTAAAACTGTTAATATATAGCTGACTATAGGGAGAACTAAGCGTAATTGTTTATTTTTATTTTCATTCCCATTACCTTTATTAAAGCTGCCTTGTTCTGTACTGTATCACAGCGTTGCTCTGGTTCATAATGGGATGTTGGGGTACTTGGAGAAGACTGTTCATCCCTGTCCTTGATTTTAGTGGCTGAGCTTCTTTTAAAAACAACTCATCCTTGCATTGTACCACATATATCTTGTTTAATGTGTATAATCAATCTTTGAAATTCAGTTTTTGAAGCTTTGAAAAACAGACCTTGTACATACAGTACAACAGCTTGACCTAAATGTTCAACTATCTTCTACTCCACTCTGTATATTGTATTTTTAAGTCTAATCGCAAAAATATGAGTCTGAAATGATAATATATTTTAGAAATATTAAGTAATAGAAACTTCTGAGTAAAAATGGGGAAAGGAACAGGATACCAGACTGTTTCTTAGTGCATAACAAAATGAACCACCCTCCCCTGTCCCAAAAGGATGGGGGTGGAGAACAAGACAACAATTCAAGAAAAGCAGTCTTATGCCATTTTATGATAAAACCTTTTATATATCCAAGCAGAGAAAACACAAGATACTGGTACAGAGTGTGGTGTTTCTAAATGTGCTCTCATTGCCCCCAGCCTTCTCCCCTTAGTGAAAAGAGGAGTCAAAGATAATACTAAATTCTTAATTATTCTCTTGAATTCAGAGAAAAGCAGCTGAAAAAATTGAATAGGAAGTAATGGGAAAAATAAGGGGAAACACTAAGGAATAGAAGCCCAAAAATTGCTAATGGATTTCGGGAGAGGCAGAAAAGGTAAAGCTGCATCACCCTCTGCCAGGCACTGGACTAATTTGGCGTATTGTACAGCTGAAGTCCTCAGAAGTGTGATAAAAACCTAGATGTGTTGAGTGGGCTCTAGAAAGGGACATATAGGAGGATCTCAAAAGAGTGATTTTCAACCAGGTTCATTATGCCCTTTGCTACTTGTACTTTGTTATTAAAGCTTTAATGCTATTGTTTTGTCCAATTTGTTTTCTTCTACAATATTGATTTAATCTAACTATTTTGTATTACATTTCACTTTGTGTTTCTCTTACTGAATTTATATTCTTAATTTATATTCTTAATAAGTTCTAGAGCATAAAAAGCTCATGGAAAATCTATTTTTATTTCTTAGATTTTGTATGTCCCACTCCTATCTGATTTTCAGTTGTATTTTGAATCCTTTCCTGTCTTCCTTCTCAAACTTATAATCCATAAATGTGGGCATGTCTGTCCAGTCCAAGACTGCTATGTTGCTTAACACCAGGGGACCCCCTTTACATTGTATTCTATGTAATTTTTTCTCCTTGGAGTTGCTTTTGGTTTTATTTGCTATAATATAATAATTCATTTCTCCTAATATGCCTCATAATTTCAAAAACTAAAATTATCCTATTTTCCCTTGTTAAAGAATAATTTTCAAAAAGATATATAAAATGAACACATGCCAAAATTTTATTTAACCTATTAATTACTGAGGAAACTGGTAAGATACTACAACCAGTTCAAAGAAGTCAAGGAACAGAGACATATAAGACCAAGGAATTTTGAAGCAGATTTACAAATAGATGGAAAGCAAGTCTACCTACAGGGTAATAATCAATTGCATTTCAGCAAAAACAGTTAGTTTGAATTGCTATTCTTATTAGTTTTCACCAACCTCTATAGAGTTACAAAATAGCTCAAAGATAAAGAAAGGTGAGGAGAACCTGAATGGGTAAGCTAGATTTTTTTTTCCTATTTCAGATTCTTTCACAGTTTCTCCTGATACCTTTCCCTGAACCATTCTTTGAAACCCAAGTGTTGCTTGTGTTCCATTCTTGTAGAGCCTGAGACATGGGGGAGAGATAACTTAGGTTTCCTGACATTCTTACTGAGATGATAAAGAAACATTCATCTGTGGTTCAGAAATGCCTTTAGTTTCACTCTGGTTTCTTTTTTTTTTTTTCCCCTTCCAAATTGAAGTGAGCTCTAATATGGAGATATTTCAAATTTATCTAGATCCCTGAGTATCTCCAAGACCCTTTCAGGTGTCCATAACATCAAAATTTTTTTTCAAAAATTTTTAAACTAAGGCATGTGGGGCGCCTGGGTGGCTCAGTTGGTTAAGTGACTGCCTTCGGCTCAGGTCGTGATCCTGGAGTCCCAGGATGGAGTCCCACATCGGGCTCCCTGCTCAGCAGGGAGTCCGCTTCTCCCTCTGACCCTCCTCCCTCTCATGCTCTCTGTCTCTCATTCTCTCTCTCGCAAATAAATAAAATCTTAAAAAAAAAAAAAAAACTAAGGCATGTGCCTTTTTCACTGTTGATTGATATTTGCACTCAATGTACCAAAGTCACAGTAGATAAAATCTCTGGCACCCAGTGTCATGGCAGTGACCCCAAACTGTACTCATTTTATTCTACTCCACTATGCACTCAAAGTAAAAATGGACACACACAAAAAAATGCCCTAATTCTGCAGTAAAATGCGTTAATTTTTAAAATTCTTGGTCCTTGTCTATACAACTTTGTAATGTGCTGTGCATAAAAGGAAAAGTATACATAAAGCAAGTCGGCTACATGCCAATATAGAATAGCTGCCTTGAGGAAAAGCATTTGTGCAATTTTTTTAAGTTGCTAGTTGGAATAGCCATTATGAAAACATGACTTGAAAAATGACTAAAAGATAATCTGTGGTTATTCAGGCTTGAGTATTTTGCAGCCATTTTCTCAAAAATTAACAAAGTAAGCCTGTTATTTTGAGGAAAGCAGTTTACAGTCTTTGATTCCCAATGATAAAACTCAAGCTTTCTAGTAAAAATTAGAATTTTGGAAAACTTAGATTCTTCACAATGAGCTTCAGAGCTTTACCATACTTTCTGATGAGTTCAATGGTAATAGTAATTAATGTGATTTTTTTATATTATATAATAAAATATGTCAACATTTGAAAGATACCCATAACTCAGTGAATCCACCTTTTTCAAATACCTAATGCATGATATTATGAAATCATGCAAGGGTAAAATATTCATTTAAAATATAAGAAAGACCAATGGAATTTTAATGTAACAGAGGATATAAAGATTATTAGTATAGTTCCAGATTCCACATTTCAGCTATATTTTAAGGAACTACCACTTGTCCAATTTGTGTATATGTAAAAACACAATTTAAATCATCCCCCTTTTCTAGTCAACATTCTCTGTGAGGCTAGAGTTCTTGTACTTCAACCAAAGCAACAATTCACAACAGATTAAATATAGAAGTAGATGTGAGAATCTAACAACTTTTATTAAGCTTAACATTGAAGACTTGTAAAAGTATAGAATAATCCTCCTTATTTTATTTTTGTTTTAGAAAATATAATTACTTTTCACAAAATATGTATGTTAATATGTAATGGATTTATTATTGTTATTTTTAAAGAAGCTAACCAATAAATAACTGAAAAATTTCTGTTTTAAATATTATTTTTCAGTTTTAAATTCTAATCCAATAAATATTAAAAGATGCACACCGGGGTGCCTGGGTGGCTCAGTTGGTTAAGCGTCATCTTTTTTTTTTTATTAATATATAATGCATTATTTGTTTCAGGGGTGCAAGTCTGTGATTCATCAGTCTTACACAATTCACAGCACTCACCATAGTACCTACCCTCCCCAGTTTCCATCACCCAGCCACCCCATCCTTCCCACCCACCTCCACTCCAGCAACCCTCAGTTTGTTTCCTGAGATTAAGAGTCTCTTATGGGGGTGCCTGGGTGGCTCAGTTGTTAAGCGTCTGCCTTCGGCTCAGGTCATGATCCCAGGGTCCTGGGATCAAGTCCCACATTGGGCTCCCTGCTCGGCAGGAAGCCTGCTTCTCCCTCTCCCACTCCCCCTGCTTGTGTTCCTGCTCTCGCTCTCTCTCTCTCTGTCAAATAAATAAATAAAATCTTTTTAAAAAAAAAGTCTCTTATGGTTTGTCTCCCTCTCTGGTTTCGTCTTGTTTCAATTTGATTTCAGTTCAGGTCATGATCTCGGGGTTGTGAGTTGGAGCCCCACAAAGCCTATGCACTGGTCATGAAGCCTCCTTGAGATTCTCTCTCTCCCTCTGCCTTGCTCCCCCTGCTTGCTTCCTAAATAAATAAATAAACAAATAAATAAACCCATGTTAACAAAAGCTCTTTGGGGTTCCTCAATAGATTTTAAGTTTATTAAGAGTCCTTAGATTAAAATACACGTACAATATGATTTTGCTCTAATGAAAAATTCTCTCTATATATATATCTGTCCATTTATCAACCTTTGTATCTGTAGTGGTATTCACCAAATATTAATGCTGGCCAACTTTTTTTTTTTTTTTTTTAAGAGAGCAGGCCAGGGGAGAGCAGGGGCAACAAGGGAGAGGGAGAGAGAGAATCTTAAGCAGGCTCCATGCCCGGCACGGAGCCCCATGCAGGGTTCGATGTCACAACCTTGAGGTCATGACCCAAGTCTAAATCAAGACTCAGTGGCTTAGCTGAATGAGCCACCCAGGTGCCCCTAATGATGGCCATTTTCAAGGGTTGTAATTTCAGCTTGGTTTAGTATACTTCTGCTGTTCTTTTTTTATTAAAACAAAGTATTGTCTTAAATACATGTATTCACAAGAATAAGTAAAGGAAAAAAGTAGGAAACAGAGATACTAAAAAATATTAAAAATACATATTTCACAAATATCTGAGAATTCAGTAAGTACATAGTAAATACATGAAAAGAATTATTTGCTTTGATGATTTTGGATCACTTGGAAACTAAAAGAGGAAAAAATGAAAATTGACCCCTAATTCTTGACCCAACCAGATAATCCAGGATAATCTCATCTCAAAATCTTTAATCACACCTGCAAAGTGTCTTTTGCCAAATAAGGTTAACATTCACAGGTTCCAACAATTAGGACATGACTATCTTTGATGGCCATTATCCAACCTACCACAACCTCCTGCTTCATATCATGTGCAAAAATTGATTCTAGGTACAGTATAGATGTTAAATAAAGCTTCTGAAAGATAACATAAGAAAATAACTTTATGATTTTAAGGCAAGCAGATATATCTTAAAGGTTACATAAAAATCACTAATTACAACCATGAAGGAAACAATAAATAGACCTACGCTAAAATTAAGACCATATGTTCAACAACATTCACCCTTAAGCAATTGGCAAGACAGTCCACAGAATTGGAGTAAGTATTTTCAGTAAATATGGTTAACAAAGAGCTTATAAGCTATACACACACATACACATACATGTATGTAGATCTAGATATTAAATATATACACAGATATAACTTTAACCAGTCAAGAAAAAGCAAACAACCAAATAGAAATGTAAGAAATACAGACTGACACTTCACAAAAGAAGATATCAAAATAACCACTAAACATTACAATATGCTCAACTTCACTAGTATGAGGAAAATAAAAATGGAAGCTACAATAAAATAAACCTAGAGTAGTTAAAATCTGCAAGGCAACCATACCAAGTGATGGTGAGACTGGATCATCTGGAATTCTTACTGCTGGTAAGGAGTTAAATCAAAATGTTATTTTGAAAAACTGGCAGTAGCTATTAAATTAATCATATTCAACAGTTCAGCTCTTGGTTATATACACAACAGAAATGCATGTGCTTCATTCAGCACAAAAGACACATACAAGATTATCATTAGCAGCATTATTCATAATAACCAAAAACTGGAGTGGGAGGAGGATGTTCACCTATAGAAGAAAGAGTAACTGGATTGTAAATATTCATTCAATCAAATATTATAAAGCAATGAAAATGAATGAATTTTAACATAGGTGCTATCTCTCAAACTAATATTGAGCGAAAGTTAATAGACACAACAGAATATATGCAATATGATCCTAATAATATGAAATTTTAAATTGAGCAAAATTAATCCTACCTGTTAAACATCAGGATCATGGTTGCTTTTGGAGGAGGGAGGAAAGGAGTGATTGATAAGACTTTGGCAATGCAGATAACGTTCTTTTTCTTAAGTTGATGGTATTTGGATGAGTGGGTTCACTTTGTAATAATTCACTGAGCTGTACGTTTAATATTTGTGTGATTTTTAGTATGAGTTATACTTCAATTAAAAATGTAAAAAACTGGGGCGCCTGGGTGGCTCAGTCGTTAAGCGTCTGCCTTCGGCTCAGGTCATGATCCCAGGGTTCTGGGATCGAGTCCCACATCAGGCTCCCTGCTCGGCAGGAAGCCTGCTTCCCCCTCTCCCACTCCCCCTGCTCGTGTTCCCTCTCTCGCTGTGTCTCTCTCTGTCAAATAAATAAAATCTTTTAAAAAAATAAAATAAAATAAATAAAAATAAAAATGTTAAAAACTACTTATAAGACACATGTCTAAAGTTTATTATTAAATGAAAAGAGAAAGATGAATAAAGCTACTTATTCATTATTTCCTTTTTTTTTTTAAGATTTTATTTATTTATTTGGCAGAGAGAAACACAGCGAGAGGGAACACAAGCAGGGGGAGTGGGAGAGGGAGAAGCAGACTCCCAGCTGAGCAGAGAGCCCGATGTGGGACTCCATCCCAAGACCCTGGGATCATGACCTGAGCCGAAGGCAGACGCTTAACGACTGAGCCACCCAGGCGCCCCTTCATTATTTCCTTTTTAAAAATAAAACTAGGGCTATATAAATATTTGTATGTGTACAGATATATGGTAGAAAAGAATACCTCAAGGTTGGATGAAAGAATGAGCTGGAAGGAGGGGAGTGTTTCTTTTTTTTTCTTTATACATTTCTTTATCATTTTAATTTTTATGAAAGACACATTAAAATTAAAATACAAATAATTAATAATAATAATAAACCAAGTTATGTAATACTCAACAGGTGCCAGACAGTTTTCATTTATTATTTTATCACAGTAGTTCTAGTAATTACTTGCTCTCCTCATCGCATTATAATGTATGAGGAAACTGAGGCTCAGAATAAGATCAATTGCTATTAAGAAACAGAGTCAGAAAGTTAATCTCATGTCAAGTCAATGCTGTTAATGCCATGCTGTTCTCAGCCCGTGGGGAAAAAAATGTGTAATTCTAATATAGTATTATTACATTGAATAATTTAATAACACTCCTGCCATCTCACCAAATCATTACTCCTTGGGGGCAGAGATTGTGTTTGTTGAAAGAATAATTATTATTGAGTAAAATAAAAGTCTAATCACTAATTTAATGTAATGTTTGTTTTTAAAGGTAGTGAGAAGAATATTGGGCAACACTTTCTTCATTTATTTCTAGTGGAAGGAAGGCCCATGGTTAAATATGGATGTGGAAGCTGTCAAAATATCTTGACTGTTTCAGCTAATTATAGCATTAACACAAATGTATTCATCCCTATCACAGTACGGTAAGTCCTCCACAGTAGTTCTTTGAATTACAGTGCTGAGCCTTATTTTTTAAGTGTTATTTGTATGTATAATAGCCACCCACATACGAAAAGAAAGACAAAAAGGTCCACCTAAAAGTTGTTTTGCCAATCAATCTTTTCAGTTTGATGGAGTAAAGTACAAATTAAACTAAGGTATAATTTGATACCAGCCAATGGCAATCAAATTATATACAAAATGAATCAATTTCTTTGAAAATATCATGGAGCAAATAAATAGGTTGAAGAGTCATGTGGTTCAGTTGAAATTAAGATCTAGTTCAGGGTGCTTGGGTAGCTAAGTCGCTTAAGCCTGGGACTCTTGATTTTGGCTCAGGTCATGATCTCAGGGTGGTGAGACAGAGCTCCAGGTTGTGAGACCGAGCCCAGTGTGGGGCTCCACACTTAGCGGGAAATCTGCTTAGGCTCTCTCTCCTCCCTCTGCCCCTCTCCACCTCTCTCCCCCTTTCTAGGGAAGGAAGGAAGGAAGGAAGGAAGGAAGGAAGGAAGGAAGGAAGGAAGGGAGGGAGGGAGGGAGGAAAAGAAATTAAGATCAAGTTCCTTTGTTCAAAAAATATCTCTTGAGTGAAAATAGCTGTTCAGAATGGGGGTGGAGGGTAACCATTGACCCTGCACAGAAATAAAAAGAGAATGCAGTAGGGGAAAAAATTGAATATTAAATGGAAATGTCTTTCTAGGGCATATAAACTTTTGGAAAGCAGTCTTGAAATTAATTCATACTTCAGAATTAGGAAATCTCAGAAGAGAGAAATGGCTAAATATGATGGTCACATCCCAAGGGCATTACTGAACAAAATTTACATGTAGCAGCCAAGAATTTAAAATTCTTCATCAGTATAGCAATCTAGTGATAATGGTCTCTAAAGTTACTCTGTGTCAGTTAAAAATAACATTTTGTGTCTGAGTTTATATGTTAGATGACAATTGAATACGTTAGTCTGATTAACAGGAATCTTGGCTAACCTGTGAAGGTTATAAAAATCAAATAAGCTTTCCTAGGGTCTGCATCAATCTGCAAATAAAATCAAGGAAATTGACACCAATCTGAAAATGGAAACTCCTTCCAGGCAGGGACAGTATCTTACTCATTTTTAATGCAGTTTGTAGGGCATCTGACAGAAAGATGCTCAGTATATGTTTGAATGAATGAAGAAATGAGAGTGTCTGGGCTGGGCAGTTCAGTGGTATGACCAGAAGGCAATGAAATTACCCTAAGGTAATGAAATTATTATTCATAAATTAAGCAAACCCTTTTGGAACAGAGAGTAGTGTACAGCCAAAGCAAATTTTCAGAGCCATGGACTTAACTCTTACTTTAATCATCTCTCTTACAAAGGTTGCAGTTGCTCACAAAAAAACAGCCAGATAAGAAGTAGAATAACTTAGAAACCAAATTAAAAGCCATTTTGATTGATAACACCATCATTTTATACAATGTAATCATTTCATTCTAACAGTGGCACATTTGATCACATATGAAGTTATTTCTGTTTTGGTCAAACTTAAAGGGATGATTTCATTCTTTGCCTTTAAGTAATGAATACCTAAGTAGGCAGTCCTCAAACCATGCAGAGCCTTAGGTAGACTAAGGCTGAAACCATCCCTAAAAAAATACTGATGCTTCCAGTAAAACTAAAAACTGAGGGCTTTCCAAATCTTTCAATTAATTTTATTCAAAATTTAGAAAGTGAGAAAGAAATATCTCTACTGACACAAAAATGCAAATCTGCATCCTACAATACCTTAAGGTGACAATAGGTTACCTTAAAGGCTGACCAAGGACTGTATTATATATTGATATTATATGTTATATAAATTATTTGTTTATATAATAAATATGAATAACAAGTATATACTAGGCAACTCTTCAATAAGTTTTACTGTTAAAGTATAAAAAAGAGGTAAGGTCATAATTAGAGGGAGGTGAGAAGTCAAGAGGGGGAAAATTTAAGATGAGAGATTTGAGCATGTTTAATTGTGGATTGGACTTATTAGTTGGGCGGAAGGTGTTACTACATAGAAAGATAATGAATAATTGAGAACATAAAATCCCTTAGAAATTTAGAGTGATGAGATACAACCCACATAAGAGAAGATTCCTGCCAGAGAGGAGAGAAAATGGAAAAGACACACACATTAAGACTTCTGATTTCTGTATTTGTGTACATCCCTTGATCTATGACTGCCTTTTGCTTGATCCCTATCTGTCCAGTTATTTATGTCACCTTCTCTCTCTGTCTTGTCTGCTCCACTCTTACTTCTCCATCCTTAACTAGGCACAAGTTAGAATTAAAAGGGTCTTTTTGTACAGCTCTTCCTAGCTATCCTAATTCTCTCTAATAGGACACTTGTTATTGCAAACTCAGAACAAATTTGTCCCTAAAAAGCATGCAAATTAAGGTCCTTTTTAGGTATATGAATGTTGTTGGAATTTCTTCTGTATTGAAGGGTCCCTGACAATAAAATACCATAGCATGATTGATAAGAACTTATTTTCAAAAATTAGTGGAATGAGCTCTAAGGTAAACATGTAAAAGATGACTTTGATTTTTATTTTATTATTAGCCACTGAGAATAAATATGAGAGTATTTCCTCCTACTAAATTTACGTTGTACCTGCAGATAGATGGCAGAAGTAGAATGAACTTGAATAAGCTACCTGTAGTGATTGAGGTCAATTCAGTATCAAGATAGAAGTTCTTCTTAAATGAAATGGAGCAGAGATCACAGCTCTACAGGTAGATTGTAATTCATACTCATGCACAGTTTGTCTTTCATTTCAACAGATTTTGAAAGGGATCACATAGAGAGAGTCTTAGTTTTCACAAGGGTTATTCTCCTTTGGGGAAGTTCAGAAAAATTGTCTTACCATATATATATACTTTTTAAAGTTTCTGAAGTTTAAATTTTTCTGCCACCTTTTGTGTCTCTCCTATACAAAAGCTGACTCTTTATTCAGCATTTTGTTCTGTAAAGAAATCCTGTGTCATTTCCTCTAGGTAATTTACTGTGTTATTATCTGCATGTTTTAAATCCACACAGCCTATTCTACCTTCCTTAGCTTTCTCAAAGACTTATCCAGAGGTGTAACGTTATCCATATATATCTAAGGCACATTCCAGTATCTAGTGATTCATTTTGGTTAACAAACTCTTAGGGTAGCCAAAGCCAAGTGGATTTTGACCAAGAACTGCATGAGTGTCAGAAGTACACATCCCGGGGTGCCTGGGTGGCTCAGTCATTAGGCATCTGCCTTCGGCTCAGGTCATGATCTCAGGGTCCTGGGATCAAGCCCCACATCCAGCTCCCTGCTCAGTGGAGAGCCTGCTTCTCCCTCTCCCTCCGCCTGCTGCTCTGCCTACTTGTGCTCTCTAGCTCTCTGTCAAATAACTAAATAAGATCTTTAAAAAAAAAAATAGTACACATCTCAATCAACAACTTTTGAGTAGCTGGTCAGTGTAAAGGAATGCATGCATGGTTTAAGGTCAATTGATCAGAGGCTGGAAAAGTTTCTAATAGTTGGGCAGTAAGAAACTTAGAACTTGCTCAAACTCAAACATCAGATAAAACCATTGCAAGCATTTTTGACACATCATCTTGTTAGATATTTGGTCCAGAAAACAAAATAAATTGATAAAAACAAAATAAACTGAGTTTTGTCAGTGGACTGATTTTTTACCTCCTGTTTGATCTTACTAATTTCTCTGAGATAAAAACCTCATATACGTAGAGGTATATGTATATGTGTGTGTTTGTGTGCTTGTGTGAGTACATACCTGTGCAAACTGCTTTTTATTTTTAATCAGCGCATTTTCCACAATTGTTTGATTAAGAAAGTAGAAAATAAATTTATATAATGCAAAGCTAGCATTAACCTTAAAGAATGGGAAATAAGAAGAATTCAGAGTAGGATTGCTTTTGACTGTATCAAATGAAGAGATTTAGTGGTAAATAATTTATGAAAAATAAGAAAGGAACAAATGACAACTTCTTATAATACCTACATGTATTGTCAAAGGCCTTTCAGACAACTCTGCTCAAAATCGGTTTCCATTGCTTTGCTATGTTCGCCACATAAATTCTCTGTATTACAACTAGTTGCCCAGCTGGTATTAACCTATAACTCCATACAGAGAATGATCAGGAGACTACCCAAGTTTATGTAAGAAGAAAGAATATCCATAATGTATTATCAGCTCTAATTTTGAGAGTAACTCAGGATGTCTTTTATGTCTCTGATTTTCTAAAATGTGAAAGTTTTTCACACATTCCTGATAGTTAATATTATATAAGCTATGGATTGCATGCCTTTAGTCTTAGGGCCCAGAAACTATGTAATAGCAAGAACCTTCACTTCTTAAAACAGATGGTGGCTTTTGAACTGTTCTAAATCTATAAGATATTAGATTTATTCATAAAACGTTGCCATGTCAATATGGAAAGTTTGGCAAGATTTTCATCTTAAAAAGGTCAAACTTCATCACTTCAATATTAATTTCTGTATCTTTTCCATCAACACTTCCATCTGGTATTTCTTAGAGGACATGTAGGAAAACTGTAGCTAAATATAGGAAATATAGCATAATACTTTATAATTACATTGACTTGTACCTAAATACATATATCTAAACATTACTCTTATTCCATTATCCATACATTACACACTAATCATACATAACATGTCCAGTACTAGCTGAACAGCAAGTTATAATGTAGTTTATTTGTATTGAATTGGGACTAGCTACTATAAATAAAATTTATTTCATTAAATAACATTAGGAAAATCTTTTAGAAGTCTGTGGGTCTAGGAGTTGGTGATTTTAGTACTGTTTAGGATTATCGGATAGAGTCTTCTGCTAGCATGTATGGTTTTGTCTATAATTTGCATATATCTTGAGAAACAAGGAAGTGTCAGTTTGGTGTTCAGTGACGCAGACATAGAATGGAGCTTTCTAAATAAAGACATCATAATCTGAATGTGAAGCTGAGTCTACATAATATGTTCACTGGCTAATATGTCAGTTATGGACTCGACCAACCAGTAATATAAAAAAAATTCCAAGTGATTGACTGTGTAATCACATGCTCGTTCCTCTTAATTGTGCAGTTCAGTTCAAATTGTCCAAATGGAATGGCTGTTAACAAAGTTACAAAAGTGAAGATTCAGGTCCATAACTCCTCATCTTCTGGTGTGCTAAGATGCCAAGAGAGCCAGAGAACTGATTGACCCTCGAGGCCTTCGAGCAACCACAAAGACTCTACTGGAGATAAATGAATATAGCAGTTGACAAGTACAACTGTAACATGAGAAATAAATTGGATTTTGAAGAAAGATTAGAAATTTACCAGAGGGGGGCGCCTGGGTGGCTCAGTCGTTAAGCGTCTGCCTTTGGCTCAGGTCATGATCCCGGGGTCCTAGGATCGAGCCCCGCATCGGGCTCCCTGCTCCGCAGGAAGCCTGCTTCTCCCTCTCCCACTCCCCCAGCTTGTGTTCCCTCTCTCGCTGTGTCTCTCTCTGTCAAATAAATAAAATCTTTTAAAAAAAAAAAAAAGAAAGAAATTTACCAGAGGGACAGCAGATGGAAGAGGATAAGCAATGACATCTTGGTATAGAACAATGTCATGGCTCATGTGGGAAATTGTATAAGATTGGGTAAAATGGGAACATAAAGTTTGAGGTGAAAGTTAGATCATCATCTAATGCAGAGGTTCACAATAAACTAAAATAAAAGCCAAGAAATTCTTTTGAGAATTAGCAATGTATGCTGAAGAAAGCTTCACATTTTTTTTCATCCTTTATTGTTAATGGTAGATTTCTACAACCGTCAAGGCAATTGAGGAAGGTGGAACTATTCTTGTATGGTGGCGGAGTAAACAGCAAAATGAACTTCAATCCCTAAAAGTCTTTACTCTCTGTAATTCTAAAATGCATGTACACTATCATCTTTAAGACAAGATTATATAAGAAAGTAACAGGAAGCAAATGAAGACTTAGGGGCAAACTGAATATATAGGAATTAGGTCAGAAAAGCAATAATTGATAAAGTCAGAGAACACTGCCACACAGGGCAGTTAAAGGGATTTAATATGTTAAATAATAAGATTCATGAGAAAATGTCAAGGGACTATTTATTTTTTTGTTTTGTTTTAAGATTTTATTTATTTATTTGAGACAGAGAGAAAGATAGAGAGAGCACATGAGAGAGGGGAGGGTCAGAGGCAGAAGCGGGCTCCCTATGCGGGACTCGATCCAGGGACTCCAGGATCATGACCTGAGCCGAAGGCAGTCGCTTAACCAACTGAGCCACCCAGGTGCCCGGACTATTTGTTTATTAAGTAAAGACATGTTGAATTAACAATACAGATTTAAATCCCATGTATTTTCCAACCTGCTTCTGTAGGACCCACAGCTCTCCCTAATTGGGATCCATCATCATGGTTAGAGGATATTTGATTACTGCCTTAAGCAGCTACCAAGAAAGATATGTGAAAGTTAAGTCCTATTCTTAGTAGTAGGCTTCAATCCTTGACAACATATTTATCTTAATTAACTTCTGTAGAATAATTTTTACAGAGTGGACTCAAAATATAGACAATCTTACTTATTTAAAAAATGGCCAACCACCTAACTTTCTAAATGAAGCTAAAAGAAACTATGCAAGCTTCTTCCTCAACAAATTGACCTTGACTTCATCAATATACTGAATAAAAAGAAGATATATATTGAGATAAATTGTTTTACAATTTAACATCTGTGAACTCTGTTCTACCTAACACAGATTCATTTAAGAATAGTTTAAGGCTTTTCAAAAGATACACTGAATTTTTAAAATTGAAAGCTGGTTTCATAGATAGGTACTGGTACTAAGCCAAAGTGTTTAAACTCAATAAATATAGAACAGAGATTTTTAGTATTTCTTCAGATAATTTATTCTAATGCCACCATAAGAGGCAGTAAATTCCTGTTTTATAGTATTTGATATAGAATTCTGTCCTGGTCCCTCCTACTTTTCAACTTGGTAATAGTCGGCTTAATACTAATTTCTAGTAATATTTGAACCTCAATCCTGCCTTCAAAGACAATGTTATAAAGATAAAAAGGAGATTCCAGGACAAAACCCTGCAGCAAATACCATAAAAATTCACACAGGAACTTAGTAGACACCTCAATAAAGCTCCCATCATTTGGGGGGCAGAAATTTTCAATCCTATGTGATGGACTGGGATGAACTCAACCATGCCCTGAGAATCTCTTCCCATCTCCCAAATGAATAAAATAGCAAAGAAGCCTTCTCCTGCTTGCATTGTACTAGCAATGACACTCATTTCTGCCTGTAGGGTGCAGTAGTAGAGACTGTTCTGAAAGAAAATTCTAGCTCCTCTTGTTTATAAACCTCAGAGAAAATGATGGAAACACAATTCCAGCTTAGCATAGTCTCTGTGGAGAATTCATGGAACAAGAGAAAGTAAAGATTTAGATTGTTTGCACAGAAATCACCAATGAGGGGGGCACCTGGGTGGCTCAGTCACTTAAGCGGCCAACTCGATTTCGGCTTAGGTCATGATCTCAGGGTCCTGGGATCAAGCCCTGTGTTGGGCTCTGTGCTCCAGGGGAAGTCTTTTTGAGGATACTGTCTCTCCCTCTCCCTCTATCCCTACCCCCCTAAAATAAATAAATAAATAAATCTTTAAAATTTTTTTTTAAAAATTACCAATAAGCAAGGCTGATCTTTGGACACACATGTGCAAACAGTCCTGAGGATTCCTAAAAATATTTGGAGATGGAGATTCTATAATAGACTGTAATTCCTGCAGTTATGTCTCAGCCACTGAGACTTAATAACTAGTATCTTAGGTCAGGTTCTTTGGAAATAGACAATAGAGATTTGCATGCAGGAAGCTGATTAGAGAGTGCTCATGGGAATAACTTCATAGGTCAGTGAGAGAAGAGCACTGAGAAGAGGGAGAAGTTGAATTGCAAAGCAGCTGCAACAGAGGCTTCAGCTGACCCTACGGGAAACCCTGGAGTAGGGATGTTCATAGTTTCCTGAATTGAGTCAAGGGGAGCTGGGCCTTTGTCCCATCACCAGGAGACTGAAGGCAGCATACCACAGCAACCACTATGTCTGGTGAGGCTCATGGCTACATCATCACTTAATGGCTGATGAAGTCCAGGACTCTTCAGTTTGACTTACACATAAGCAAACTAATGTTGTTTTTAGATAAATCAGACACATATCACAACATCCCTTTAACTCCCACCATACTAACCAGAGGGCTGAGTTCCCCACGTTAGTGACCTGGTTCTATTCAGTCTTATCAGGAGTCACCTAAAGAAGCAGTGGCTCTTAGGAAGAGCAGCTCAATACTAATCACATCAAAACCCCAAATGCCAATTTTATAGGTGTGTATCAGCATGGACATAGCCACAAATAATGCTATTCTGTGATTTATCATTAAACCATAGACCACTGTCCAAGTAGGGTATACCTAGGTTTAGGGCAAAAGGGTAGATCTTTATATGTTCATTATGATTCAAAAATGAAAGCACGGAACACCTAAAGGGCACCTGGAAACAGGGAAGTGAGGAAGCAAAGCATTCTCTGTATAACTACAAAGAAGTCTTACCTGTCTGCTCCTTTCTTTGAAACATAATCACACTCGTTTTTTTGCTATACAGGCTCCTATGAGTGTCATCTATATGAAAGTTCTTTGGAAAGCATCAAGTGTCCCTCAACTGAATAGTATTATTATTACAGTTTATCATCCATATAAGTCTATTTCTTCTATTGCTGCCCTAGGAACAGAAGAATTGCTTACTACTTTTTTTATTTTATAGCATCTCATTAAAAACACCTCATAAAAACTTTAATGAAGTTTTCTGCAGATTTTTCTCCTTCCAGTAAAGTAAACTTACTTCCTCATGGTTTTGTTCTCTAAGCATTCAGTTATTTTAGGCACTATTTTCTGGATGTCCTCCAAAGTTTTCCACAGCCCTATCAGTTGAATTTTATGTGCTGACTCCTTTTTTTTTAATAGACAGAAAGATCAAAGACATCACATATATTTCTTCTCCCTGTGGAATTTTCCTCTAGATTACTAGCAGCATGTTTTTCAATCTATAAGCGGATCTCAAATATCATATGTATCAATTTACATTTATTAAATTTCCATCATGGCTATTGTTCAAAGAATATATTTGAGGGAGGCATAATATGTTTATTGAAAGTAAAAATCTCCATTATTTCACCTCTCTTCCAGCATTTCTCCTTTACATTCATGGTTTAGACACTGTCCATTTGTCTGTTTCTTGGAAAGATGCCAGACAAAGGCTGTTCACAGAGCTATATGATCACACAGCATATATTCCAATGTGTCTTTAAAATCTGTTAAAGAAGTTTTGGGGACAACAGATATATATTTTGTGTGAAGTTAGGGATGTTCCCAGTGGCTTATTCTGAAAGTCACTGCCTTTCCAATGTTAATTGGGCAGTGGGGTGATTAATCCACCACCTTTTGGTGAAAATGCTTTTGAAATTCCTTGCTCGTTAAGCTCATCTCCTTTTGTAGTTTCATAGATGGGAAAGTGATAAGCTTGGACCAGGAGCAGGCTCTGTTTGGTATGGTATAAGAAGCAGATGAGTAGGATCAGAAAGTGAGCACAAAATGTCTGTACTACAAAGAGCAGATTTGTTATTATGTCAGCAGAAGAGAAGCCTACCCAGATAATTGTGAGATAGACATATCTGGTAAGTTTTGGGTGGATGCAACAAACAAGATTGTATTTACAAAGATGTACTAGACACTTCACATGCATAATAATCTCAATCTAGTTCATTTATTCATGCTTATTAACAGCTATATAATTATAGTATTTATTCTGCACCTATACGACAAGCACTGTAAAAATACTTTTACACACAATCTCATTAAATTTGACAATATCTTTAAGGGGTACTTACTTTTATAATACTCATTTAAGAGATGAGTAAACTGGGGCTTAAAGCAATTAACTAATTTATTTAAGGTCATGTAACTAGTAACTGAAGCAGGGTTCCCACCTGGACAGTTTTACTCTGGATCTCTTATATTTAACCACCATACTACACAGCTCATTGTTGTTCAGATTTTCCTGCCTAAATTAATACTCCTAAAAGGAGATAATCTCAAATCAAAACATCTATAAGGAGTCCCTCCCTCATCATCTATCTTTCAAGCACAGATTATGTGGCTTATAGTCAAGGTCTTCTTCCCTATACATCTTTATCCTCCTCTGCTCCCCACCATGGACTGTCCATTGCGCTAAATCCATGGTCCCAAACACAGTCCTACCTTTTCCTACCACATTTATTTTAGCTAATGCTACAGTTTCTCCCCTGAAATGCTCTCTCTATTCATTTCTCCTAACTGTACACTACCCTTCCTATAAGCCTGCCTCCTTTAGAAGCTAGCTTAGACTGATCCTCTTCCTTGTTCTCAACTCTTAGCATGCTCTTGTGATACTCTGATACTCTTCTGATACTCTACTGACCTTTCAGATGGATGGTTACCTCATCTCCAAAGCCAAACAAACATGGAAGGCTTGAGTATGGGACAAGTAGAAGAAAAACAACTAGATAGACTTCATTATGGAAGTCTTACTAATGGAGATCAGTTAAATAGATGAAGGCCATGGAAACTTAGCTTCTTAGATTATTTAGGCAGCAGATTTGGCATAAGCAAATACACAAGTGATAAATGTTCATATAAGAAATTAGAAAATTTATTTAATCCTAATGAGAATTCCAGAAGTTGTGTTGCAAAATAAAAAGGAGTGGCATTAGTAGAGGGCCTTCAAGATTAGCCAGAGAAGTTGTTCTCCTTTTTTCTTTAAAAAATGTGTAAATGATGATATTAATAATAAAATAACTACCACTAATTAAGCTCTTACTACTTTGCACCCACACTTTAAACTCTTTCCCTGGATTTAATTATTTATTCCTAATACCCACCCAGTGAGGTACTATTATTCCAAAGAGGACACTAAGGTACACAGAGCCTGAGGGCATTGTGAAACCACAGTTTTTACTCAGGAAGTCTGATTCCAGAGTCCAACTCTAATCATTACCCACTATATCATGTATTATATTATAGACAATAAATGTAGGGAAAATGTTTCATACTTTCACATTTCATGAAACCCTTAAGACATATCAAAAACTCCCTAACTTTTTTTTTAAACAAGAAGTTTATTTAAACAACAAGATGCTTGACTTCAAGGAAAAGCTATCTAGGATTCATTTCTTTTAGAGTAATTGATCCCTATTTAAAGACAGGTTGCCCTCAATGTAACAGCTATGTACAAAAAAAGTTATGAAATTGTCCTTGGTTTTACAATAACAAATGAAAGCATTAAAATTCTCGAATTGAACAAGGTATGTAAGGATTCTTATGTTGTCCTTTTTTGTTAAACAGTGAGAGCAGAATAACCTACTGGAATATAAAGATAAGAGCTGAGTGAGCATGCCACTAATGGAGAAATGGGGTATTTTCAAAGAACCAGTATTTTTTCCCCGTCCCATATCCTTTTGATGTCGATCCAAACATACCATTGGCCAATTAGTAAAAAAAAAAAAAAAAATGGAATTTGCTTGTGCACAGACACAGTACTTTATGTACAATTAAGGAGTGAGGAAGGGGAAAATGAAAGAATAGAGATAACAGTACCATAGTAGTCAGGATGTGGTGAAACCAACTTGCAGTTTTCTCATTGAGAGATGTCTTCTTGGTCTGGAGGAACAGAGTTCTTCAGTAAAGTAGCAGGTTCCCTTTTTAGTAGACATCTCCTGTCTGCTGCTGGAACACATCAACTACATCTTCATCCTCCATATCCAGCTGTGCAGGTGTGTCCGTTTCATTGATTGGCTGCCCATCAAATCAGAATCTGATCTCCCTCATTGACAAGCCCTGTCGTTCACAATAGGCTTTCATTAGTTTACTAAGTGGCATCTTAATCTTAAACCGCACCACAGAACCATCCTGCTCCTCCACCTTCCAATTAATATGATCGTTGTTCTCAGTCATGACTCCTTCCTTGGGCTTTTCAAGGTCATGGCAAGTGCCTTGGCAAGCACCTCCTCAGCTGCCACTTCACAAAAAGAGGTACCAGGTCGAGCACAACACACACCAAAAACTCCCAGACTTTTTTTTTTTAAACAGTTTCTTTTTTTTCTTTTTTTTTAAGATTTTATTTATTTATTTGAGAGAGAGAGAGAGCACAAGAGGGGGGAGCGGGAGAGGGAGAAGCAGACTCCCTGCCGAGCAGGGAGCCCGATGCGGGACTTGATCCCGGGACTCCAGGATCATGACCTGAGCCGAAGGCAGTCGCTTAACCAACTGAGCCACCCAGGCGCCCCCCAGACTTTTTAATTCTAAATTATGCCTTATCAAATTAGTAGACATAACAGTGTTAAAAACTCAACTGATTATTATAAAAATATATACAAAGTATAAAACTTTATTTTCTATTTTCAATTCTGCTTTATGCAATTACCATTTTCTTTCAGGGAATTTCACAAAATAAAATTTAGTGAAAATTATGTTTTAATTGTGATGCTATATTGAAAGAAAAATAGAATCAGTATACCATCTGTCAATTCTAGATACAACAAAAGGAATAGATAGAATTATTTTTACTTAGCCTACATAATATATAAGTATGGTAAAGTTAAAGATGTTTTAAAGACGTTTATGAATTATATGCTGCTGTACTTACTGCAAGTCAGATTTTTCATGTATTTGCTATTATGAAGAAGCCATGGCATTCTGTTACTTAAAATTCATTAGGCTGTAATTATTAGGTATTCTACAAAAAGCTTTTAGAAAAGATACTTTTATCCTTGAAAATTTCTTAGGTCAATTATATTCTATCATAGACACATTTTTTTTAGGTCCTGAAAGGCAGGAAAATTCAATACAATTTCCTTCAATCTAATAAGAGGAGAGATGTTATATTAAAACGAGTATTTCTAATTAAAAGATTTACACAGACCAATATATGATTTTTCAGATTTTTCTCAAGCAAAAATACTGTAGTCTCTTAGATATGCACTGTCTCTAGCATCACCAGTTTTGTTGAAATGGATTTAAGACATTCAATTCATAGAATAGGATAAAGGAATATGAACTACAATAATATTTATTATTTGAGAGAATAGTTGCTTTTAAAATATTACATGGGAGTTGTTCAAAAATATGTTGTCTCGGTGCTTATTAAAAGAGTTTTCATTTCTGGATTAATTGCTAGATTCAGGAATCAGAGGAGTCATATTTTGATTGTATGGGATAATTCTATTGATCCATTGAAAAGATGTCAATTTTATTTCTAAAATTTTACCTTAATAGTCCAAAATACTTAATTAGACACCCTTACAAAAATGAAGGGGGGAGAATCAGAGGGGCAGATGAACCATGAGAGACTATGGACTCTGAGAAACAAACTGAGGGTTCTAGAGGGGAGGGGGGTGGGAGGATGGGTTAGCCTGGTGATGGGTATTAAAGAGGGCACGTTCTGCATGGAGCACTGGGTGTTATATGCAAACAATGAATCATGGAACACTACATCAAAAACTAATGATGTAATGTATGGTGATTTACATAATAAAAAAAACCAGTATAGAAGAATACATGAACTCGGAGTTTCCATTATGAGAAGCTAATGATTACTGTTCTGTGTAAACTGTATTTGGAGCTTTCCTGGGCCAAGAAATACCATTAAAAATTAAATTGAAAAAAAATAGAAAAAAGCAGTATGTTTTAATGCTTTCTAAAGCATTTAAATGTGAGACCTAAAAGTTGCATTAAAGATAATATAGTTCAACCTCTCATTTTTCTGCCCAGGGAACTCCGTGCCAGAGAGGCAAATGTACTTTCTTGGAGCCCCATGACTCAAGGAAATACAGCCAAGTTAAAACTAGGGTCCACGTTTGGCACTCTTTCTCTTGCCCCCGTCTCTTTTTTTTTTTTTTAAAGATTTTATTTATTTATTTGACAGAGAGAGACACAGGGAGAGAGGGAACACAAGCAGGGGGAGTGGGAGAGGGAGAAGCAGGCTTCCCGCGGAGCAGGGAGCCCGATGCGGGGCTCGATCCCAGGACCCTGGGACCATGATCTGAGCCGAAGGCAGACGCTTATCGACGGAGCCACCCAGGCGCCCCTCTCCTGCCCCCATATCTATGTCTACTTTTATAGGTGACATACTACAACCTTATCTTTCTTCTTTATGTGACCTGTGTTTTACTTCCTATTTCACATAAAGAAAAGAGTTACCAGTTGTTTATTCATTATGCCAGGCCCACAGAACCCTTCACCCCGTCCTTTGTGAAAGGATCAAGAAGTCCAAATCAAATGACTCCTTTCTTCCAAGCCTGATCTGAAGCACTGCTTTTTGTAACAATCATGCTCATTTCTCTGGTCATGATAAGTGAAAATTTGTGATCTTGACTAACAAACAATTATAGATCTTAGAGAATCTATGGGCAAGTCTCACGGATTCTCATCCGCAACCACCTTGAACCTTGATAATTTAACTAAATATTACAAATAATGGGAACTTACCATCCCAGAAAGCATCTCCTTCCAGGTTTGCAGTTTCTGTAGATGTTTGAGATTTATTTATATTAAGTAGATATATTTTTTCATGCAGTCTTGGATGCGTTGGTCCCCTATGTGCTTTTTAAGAAAAAAAAAAAGAAAAGCATAAATCCATAAACCTATTCCCTTTTCTACTTAATAGTCTTCAACTATTTCCTTAGCCATGGAATCTAAGTTCTATGTGAGTGGGCTATTTTTTAATCACTATTATTCCCCAGAGCTTAACTTGGAACTAACATACAATATATATTCAATAGATATTTTTCAAATGAATGAACCAGGTTTACTTATCTTCCCTAATTCTCTTCTGCTATAAAGTAAATATTCCCAGCCCCTAACCCATTCCTCAATTGATATGATTTGGGAGAGCCTCACCATCCTAATTATTCTGTACACTCTTCATTATATCAGCTACCATATAAGCTGTCACAGACAGTGGAAGTCAGTATTCCCTGTATAAATGATCCGTATGCACTCAAAGAAGAAGGAATTTGCTTTTCTTAGCTTTCAGACCATTCAGATTATACTTTTAGTCAACTAAATCCTTAGGTCTTTTTCACATAAAGTGCCTGAAATTATTTAAGTTGCTTAGTCACACTGCCAGAGTTTACCACTCTTGTAATACATAAACATCCTCAGGAGATTTACACATTAAGTGAGGTTCTCAGTCATTCACAGCTTGTGGTCAGTTTCTCCCATCAGATATAATTTTCTCCTAACCCCTAGCTGAGAGCAGCATGCTAAATGAATGGGAGTTTTCAGAGAAGGGGTAGAGGATTTTGTAACTTGTGGCACTGTCCAGAAAGTCAAGTCTGAATACAGCTCCAAATCAAAGGGCCAGGGTAGATAGCAATATTAGGAAATGGACAAGGAAGAGGGCCAGGGTGGGAGTCAAACACAGCAAGGCATTTAGAATAATACTGGGACAAATTTTTTTCTCTATTAATGTATTTTCAGTATATATGATTCAGTAAATTTTAATTAGGAGTCTACTATGTATCAGGTAGTCTGGCAGCCTCTAATTATACAGGAGAAGAGGAAAATGTGGTTTTACCATTATAAAGTTTTAGTCTACTAAGGTAGAAAGGTAAGAAATAAGTAAACAAATATATAGTTAGTAATTGTTATGTGTCCCAGTTGAAATAGAGTACAGAGAGAGTATAATGGGAAGAGTGAACATTAAGGAGGGCATGTGTTATGATGAGCACTGGGTGTTACACAGAACTGATGAATCACTGAATACTACATCTAAAACTAATGATGTACTATATGTTGGCTAATTGAATTTAAATTTAAAAACATCAGGGGAGGACTCTCCAATGAGGGGGTGATCAGAGATACATGCACAAGAAGGAGCCTGTCAATTGAAGAACAGGGGAGGTATATGGACATAAATATACATGATATGGATACAGATATGGATTCAAATATATCTCAGGTAAAGGAAGAAGTCAGGATGAATAATGACTTCTATAACATGTTTTAAAAGGTGTTACCAAATCTGAGAAGCACTATAACTTTCTTTCCCCTCATAAGATGTCAGAAGCTCACCACCTGCACATGTTCAGGAGAATGGCCTCCTCACAGATCCATCTGCCTAGGCTCAAATTGTCTATTTGAAGTGTGCTCTTCTGTAAAGGAGTTCAGTTTCCACCCAGCTGGGCATAAAGGAGCAGGCTGCCACAAACTGCTGCATGTGAATCCCACTTTTTAGCCTGTGCCTATTTTATCACCTCGTTTCAGTGTATCTTTAGATAAACTGGATTGTCCCTCTTGTGCCTCTTAAGCACACAGTATAGCAGCACCCATGTAAGTACTTCAGTCAGATCATGGCCTATCTGATCTCTCAGCCAACCACCTCCTGAAAGTTTGTCCAAACATTCCCCTAGGATATAATTGACAGGTCACAAGTTGGGCTAGTACAAGCTACATACAGGTATGTCTCTTCCCCAACTCTGTAAAACACACCCATCTCTGTATGCCTCTGAGGCTCCAGAGACTATTTATCTGGGCTTACATACCTTTAATTTTTAATGGATTTCAAAGTGATACTGAAATTCAACCCAGTCTGCATAAATTGATTTTCTATGATGTGGTCAATGCTCTACTGGGTACTATGGAGAATAGAAATGTTGATCACAAAAATACCATTAAAAATACTCACTTTAGTTAGTGATAGACATGCTAAAGTGTCAGAGGTGAAATACACCAATTTCTATAACTTGTTTTGCAATGTCTCACAAAAAAAATAAGGTAAAATGATGGGTGGTTAGATGGACGGATGCATGGAGGCATGAGTAGGAGGATATATATGTGATAAAGCAAATACAGCAAAATATTAATTGTAGGATCTATGTGGGTATATGTTGGTTCACACTGTGAAACTCCTTTAACTTTTTTATGTTTATAACTTTTGATAATGAAATATTGGAGGAAAACAATCACTGTGTACCTGAATCTTACCATGCAAGTAGGAATAAACACCCACACATGAAATAATTGCTATACTGTGAGGTGCTGATTGTAAGAGCAATGGAGATTCAGAGAGAAATCAACGTGGATTGGCATAAAAGGAAAGAGGACCACTTGAGACTTGAAGGTGTAGGATTTTGAAAGATGAAGTGGAAGATGGAGAGCATTTCAAATGAAGGAAAACAGCATGAGCAAACACCTGGAGGATGGAGCAGAAACACAGGTGTTTAAGAAAACAAGACAACTGAATCTGATGGGGAATCGTCAGCAATAATTTTGGATACACATAACAAAGCTAGAAAATGGCAGGTCATGATGGGTTGAAAAAGACATGATCCCTTCCCTTACGTAGTCAATAATATTTGGGCACAATAAGAGGAAATAAATATCAGATTTACAAACAATTTTCAGACATTCTTATAAAAATTTACAAAGAAAGTTATAAGATGAACATAGGCACTCAAACAAATGTTACAGTCCCTACAGGCAGTCATTACTCTGGTGACACAAAATAATTGGATGAAAAAACTTTGGGCCACCTTTGTCAGCTTATACTAGGGAAGTCAAATCTTGTGTCTGTACAGGGCCATTCAGATCCTCCCTTTCCCAAGACAAAGGATTCTACCACATTAGCTTTTCCTGGACGAGCTCAGAATCAGCAGAATCAACCTTGGCAGCAAGGCACTGTCAGTTCCCTCCAGTGCGTGCTAGCCCCCTCACCCAAGCAGAAAGCAATGCAAGACCAAATGGAAACAATGGAATATATTGGAAAGGTATGGGGTAACTCAAGAATTAAAACGAAAGCTCAAGGATCAGTCTCAGAAATCACAGAAACCAGGATATATACCAGAGATTCTGGTCACCCTCTTCAGGGTGCAATGTGGATAAATTCCAGTTGTTCTCATAACGATTTAAAGTTCAAAATCAAGGGAGAGTGGTTCTGAGGGGACCAGTTTGTGTTGCATCCCACCCTGTGACCACAGAAGGGTGGTCACCTCAAAGAGAGCCTCACCAAAAATGTATTTAATGAGGACGTGTAGTTTCTCCAAGCAAGTGACTTAACCCTCAGAAACACACATGAAAAGGGAATAATAGTAGCGTCCATCTCATAGGATTGTGCAAGAACCAACTGAGATAAAAATAATAAAAGAGAACTCATATAATGCTTACTATGTGACAAATACTGTACTAAAGATTTCACAAGTATTAAGTAATCTAATCCTTATAACTTCTCTTTGAGATTTATGTAATTAAACTTTGCAGCTCATATTTTAAAATTTAACTCAAAGTTGACAAGAAATACTCATTCTGTCAGGCATTTTTCTGCCTGGGTTCTGAATGCTCATCAAGTATGTATCTTTTGAAATGCATCCACTTGAAAACCTGAGCTTTATCTTCTCAGTTCTCATTTTTGTAAAGATTCTCTCTCATTTACCCTTTTCCCCACTGCATGCTGATATGATAAGTTTTTGTGGGTTTTTTGTGGGTTTTTTTTAATATTGGTGTTCCCATGTGTTCTCCCCTTGGCTAAAGACCATCCTTACTAACAATTTCAAATTCCCTACTGAAAGGATTGAATTATTATCCTTTCCCAAAAAATATTTCATTACTACAATTTTATCTGTTTTTTGTACCTAATGACTAAAACTAGATCTGGGAATTGAAAAAAAAAATCTGTACCTGGGGAAATAGGTGCCTAAATTTAATACTTGGCTAATTTCAAATATGGAATAATGAGAAGGAAAACAGCCATTAGGTGAGATGCCCTCAATGGTGGGGTCAAGGCATCTGGTCAAGTGCCCCATGTTATCATTAACACCCAGCATGGCTTCTGCAAAAAAAGAGGGGGTGGAGTTTGGAATTTGCAGTGACTGGCAAGCTAAGCCTGACCCCTGCCCTACAACCTTCAAAGAGAATAGAAAATGTAATGAGCCACTGAAATCATGACCTCCTGACAGATTGTACCTCATTTCTAGGTGAGAATCTGCAAGATTCTCCAGAACAATTATAGAAACAATTTTTCAGGCAAAGAAAAATTGTGATGATAAAAAACATATACCATAATCAAGTGCAAATGTCAATATATGACATGCTGACTTTCTCTTATAGATGAAGTTTGTTAAGGAGAAAAGGCAGGGCTTACAATTGACTTGTTCCTTGTTTTAAGGAAGCTTAAGCAGTTTTTTGAATATTAATATTCTCCCAAGAGGGGACTTTTTTTTTTCCTCAGTAAAAGGAAAGGAAATAAGTTCTGCTGTTGTTCTGTTTGCAAAAAAAAGAGAGAGAGAGATTAATATTTGAGTCCCCTTTCAACTCAGATTCATACTTCACAATTGAATTTAGATGTAGAGGAGGGTAGGCACCAACTACCATGTGGCCTCTTATTTTGTCTCAAGATGCTCATGGAGATGGCCATTTTCTCTCTCTGGTGAATCCAAATGGATAGATGGATGTAGATGATAGATAAATTGATAGATGATAGATAGATAGATAGATAGATAGATAGATAGATAGATAGATAGATGATAGATAGATAAGCATTCTTAAAAGTTCTGGAATATCAAACCACATTTTAAATTTTTCTTCCCCTGGGGCGCCTGGGTGGCTCAGTTGTTAAGCGTCTGCCTTTGGCTCAGGTCATGATCCCAGGGTCCTGGGATCGAGCCCCGCATCGGGCTCCCTGCTCCGCGGGAAGCCTGCTTCTCCCTCTCCCTCTCCCCCTGCTTGTGTTCCCTCTCTCGC
Source organism: Mirounga leonina (assembly GCF_011800145.1). Taxonomy (NCBI): domain Eukaryota; kingdom Metazoa; phylum Chordata; class Mammalia; order Carnivora; family Phocidae; genus Mirounga; species Mirounga leonina. Next base: position 25,807,860 of record NW_023270807.1, on the reverse strand, counting down.
TGTGTCTCTCTCTGTCAAATAAATAAAATCTTTAAAAAAAAAAATTTTTTTCTTCCCCTTAGATTCCTTTTATACTTCAACTCGGAAATCTAGGTCTTCAAACTGTCATTGTTTGCTCCTAGGCAGGCATGAAAATTTCAAGGTCTGACCTCCAACTTCAGGGAGCTAACATTCTCAATTATATTTAAAATCTCTAAAATACATTGCATATATATATATATATGTATAATATTAAATATATATAATATTTAACTTGCTAATAACTTCTTTTGCCAGACATAAAAAAAATTAGTTACTCTGAGTGAAAAACAGAATTTAAAAATAAATATATGTCAACAATCCTAAAATATTTGCACTTACCATTTTAAAGTTTTTCTGTAAAAGATTTTGTATTGTTAAAAAGTAAATATTAGGCAGCATTTTTATTATCAGATAAAGAATGGATTACTATAACCTGGCTCTCTAGCCTATTTTAAAACTATTTTCAAGTATCTGTGGACAACGGATGCTCACATAGTCAAAGAGATGATTTCACTGTGCCAGCAGTCACTGCTGGGCTAAAAATAATGTTGTTCCTATGAATACCCTATGTATTCACAGAGGGAGGTAGCTGAGTAAGGAAACTCCTCTTCCACTGGATTGATTACAATGAAACATTGTTTTTCAGCCAAAGATTATCTCAATTTTCTATATACAATGCTCTACATATAGCTAATCCATGTGGGACTTAAGAGACTAAATTTAGTCTCAGCCCCCTTATTTTACATTTTTCAGGAGTTGCATCTGTCATTTGGCTTATAGTATCTCCTGTCTGGTCTAAACTGTTCACTTCTACCTTTTATTTTCTTGCTCATCTGGAAGCTAAATCAACAAAACAGCTTGGCACAGTAAATCATATGTTCTCACCATGGAGTTTCATCATATTTTTTAAAGTAAAAAGTCACTCAAAATAGTCTATATCAACAACATAAAAAAAAGGAAAGAAAGAAAGAAAGAGAAATTTTTCCCTAAAAGGAGCAGAAGGAATGTTAAGTACTCTAAGAGATATATGTTGAATGTCGAAAGACCAAAGGACCAATACATTTTCATAGCTACATTAAGTAACAAATGAAGCTGCACAGAATTATTCAGCTGAAATTCAAGCTGAGTTGAACAATGCCAGGGTACTCACCTTACATGAGTGTTTTACCTTATAAGTGAACTTACATTCCACCTGAAGAGTTGGAATGTAAGTTCCTTGCCATCTGCCATTTTGATACTAGCTTTCATTGCATTTCTAACCAGAAAGCCTTTGTCTTTAATCGTCTTAAGATAATATTGATGGGAAGAAAGCCCTTAATGAAAGAACTTTAGCATACCTATATGTGAACGAAAAGCAGCTCAATCAAAATCATTTAACCAATGACCAAAGTTCTCTATTAATTAACAGATATTTTGAAGCATACTCCCCATTCAGTGTAGGAACTATAATGTCAACATGGAAGGAAGATAGGAAAGGTGTGCTTCACAAAAGCAAGACATTTTTTGGCTGAAAAGACCCTTGAAAGTACTTAGAATCATATTTTTAAGAAAATGTAGGAATATGACATATTTTCAGGGAAGGAATTTTCATAAACAAGACTAACTGAACGTACGCCTCATTAGCGTAATTGAAGAAACAACTCCCCAGGTCCAGGGGCTGCAGGGCAAGGTCTTTATTAAAAAGTTCTCTGTGTATGCCTGGGGTATAAAGTCACAATGAACAATAAGTTTGCTTTGTTTTTTCCCCCTTTATATCATAAGGGGCATAATACTGGTGGGATATTAAAGCAATGTATTTTTATTTCCCCTTTAAGTCTCTCTTAGTCATCTATCTCTGATGCTGAGGCTTCTTGCCCAGTGAAAAAGAACAAAGAGGCTGTTAAAAAGGTTTGGCCTCCAACTTCTTTGACTCTAGCAACAGTCTTAGAGGAGAGAGAAAGGAGTCTTCCAAACTCCTTCAGACTCCAGTAACATACCAAGAGTCTGCTTCCCCACACCTTCAGAGATAAATCCATAATTTGAGTAAGGGAGGTGGTACTCTAAGAGCAGTCAAAGAAAATGAGGACCTACAGGTTAATGGGCATATTTATGACAAAGCTTCTAGGCATCTAGGAGTACTCCAACTTTGAACTCAGCATCAAATCCAACATGGTACAGGTAGGATGTCACAGAGGTAATGGTTGGGAGGTGGCTGATGAGGTGAACAGGAAACAGCAGTCCTAGCTCCTAATGACCTGTGTGTGGCATGAAAGCAATCTGGATGTTCCCATAGTCCTCAGGAAAGCGCTCAGTGAATATCCATTCTATAGCTGTGATCCTTCCCAATGCTGCACATCTCAACATAGAACACTGAGCCCTACAGTGGTGCATTTTATATTGTACACAAAGGCTGCACCAGTTACACTTGTGCTAACAGTGTCAGTTTTTCCACAGCCTCACCAGCACTAGATGTTTTCAGTCTTTTTAAGTAGTATTTCAATGCTATTTTATCACTATATTTAAAGATTTCTATTTAGCACTCTGGTCATAGGCCTTTCTTAGACTAACTTAAAAAGAAAAGTTTTGTCACTCAGGGAACTCAGATGGCAACATAGGATGCTCCTGAACTTCCCTCTTTCCATGCTCTGAATATACAGGTACATGAAGCAATTCCCATTGAAAGAAATTCAGAAATTAGCTGAGTAACTCCTACATGCCCGGCAAATGCATTGAAATGCATAAGAAAAACTGAGACACAATTTTTCCATAAACCCTACCTCTGGCATAGCACCAGAAAATCAGAAAGGAACCTCCAACTCCCAACTTGTCACTGAAAAACTGAAGATTTGGAAACACATCTAGCACCCCAACTTTTAAGGCTCCCACCATCAAATTGGCCCCCAAAACACCTAACTCTGAAAGCCAATGAGACTTGTGTCCACAAGACCTGCAGAACTACAGAAAACAAAGGAATTCTTAATGGCATGTGAGCACTTGCCCCAGCTGCTAACACCCAGGGGCGCATTGCAGAGGACATGGGCAAAAATAACCATCTCCCAGTCTTCACTGAAAGGGGTTTGACTGCATACTTGCCAAACTGAGAGCCCATCTTCCATTTTGCGCAAATCTAGGGGCTGGCTCAGATCCTCCACAGAGCCCAAGGTTGCTGAAAGGCATTTCTGAAGCTTTCTTCCTCTGATGTGCTCCAACAATAAAACAAAATTGCCACTGTCTCTTTGGAAGGGGTTTGTACACATGCTTGATACCAGATTTTGCAGTTGCTGAGGAACAGACTCCCAAATCATGTTGCTCTGGTAGTCAGTGGGTCTTGCATTCACAAGTCCCATAGAAGTATAGCAAACAAAGTGGTTTTTTTAAAAATACAGGCTCAGCACAGAGGGAGAAGATAAAAACACCCATCCTCTAGCTTTTCCCTGAAAGGGGCTTAACCCAGCTGCTGTCTGGCTTCTAATCAGCCTGCAATTACTTGCCAACTGTGATCTTTCCCTTGGAACACTGATGGGCCTTGGCACACCCTCAACTACTGGGAGCCACTAAGAACAAAGAAGGTAGCTTGGACAATCCCAAGAGTGTAAGAGACAACCAGGAGCTCGGGCCAGGTTGGTTGACCAGATTCACCTACACAGGACCACTCTTTGAAGACTGGGAATGGTCCAACATAGACAGTCAAGAAAATGAAGAAACAGGGGACTATGTTCCAAACAAAAGAACAATATAAACCAGAAACTAATCTTAATGAGACAGAGATAAGTGATTGACCTAATAAAGTTCAAAATAACAATTATAAATATGCTCACTGAGGTCAGAAGAGTAATGCAGAAACAAAGTGTGAATTTCAACAAAGAGGTAGAAAATATTAAAAAGTACCAAACAAATCACAGAGCTGAAGAATACAATGACTGAACTATGAAATTTAATAGAGGGGTTCAACAGCAGACTAGATCAAGTGGAAGAAAGACTCTGTAAACTCAGAGGTAAAGCAGTGGAATTAAGCCAATCAGAGGAGCAAAAAGAAAAAATTATGAAGAAGAGTGAAGCTAAATTAAGGGAACAACAAGCAGACCAATATACACATTACAGGGGGTCCTAGAAGGAGAAGAGAGACAAAGGGGCAGAAAGTATAATCAAAGAAATAATGGCTGAAAACTTCCCTAACCTGAGAAAAGAAATATATATCCAGATCCAGGAAGCACAAAGAGTACCAAAGAAGAATCTAAGAGATCCACATGGAGACACATTGTATTTAAGTTAAAGACAAAGTTAAAAGTTAAAAGTTAAAGTTAAAAGTTAAATACAAAGAGAATCTTAAAATCAGTGAGAAAAAAGCAACTTATTATATACAAAAGAACCTGGTAAGACTATGAGCAGGTTTTTCAGCACAAATTTTGCAGAACAGAAGGGAGTGGGATAATATATTCAAAGTGCTGAAATTAAAAATAACTGCCAACCATGAATACTCTTCCCAGCAAAGTTGTCCATCAGAATTGAAGGAAATATAGTTTTCCTGACAAACAGAAGATGGAGGAGTTCATCACCCCTCGACCAGCCTTATAAGAAATGTTAAAGACAGTTCCTTAAGCTGAAATCAAAGGATGATAATTAATAATTTTAAAACATGTGATAATATAAAACTCAGTGATAAAGTTAAATATATAGTTAAAATATAGTTAAATCTAGAATACTCTAATATTGTAATGGTGATGGTTAAATCAGTTATAACTCTAATATAAAGGTTAAAAGACAAAAAAGTATTACCAACTAAATAATTTGTTAATTGCACAATATAAAAAGATATAAATTGTGACACCAAAAAACATAAAATGTGGACAAGAAGTATAAAAATATAGAGCTTTTGTAAATATTCAAAGTTAAGTTTTTATCACTTTAAAAGAGATTTTTTTTTAACTGTAAGATGTTTTATTTAAGTGTCAAGGTAACCACAAGGCCAAAAACTTAGTAGATATAAAAGAGATAAAGAGAAAGAAATCAAAATATACCATTACAGAAAATCATTAAATCAAAAGGAAAGACAACAAGAATGGAAGGAAGGGACAAAGGAACTACAAAATAGCCAGAAAACAATTAACAAAATGGTAATAGTAAGTCCATGCCTATTGATAATTATTTTAAATATAAAAGGACTAAATTCTTTAATCAAAAGCCAGAGTAGGAGGTGCCTGGGTGGCTCCATCATTAAGCGTCTGCCTTTGGCTCAGGTCATGATCCCAGTGTCCTGGGATCAAGCCCCACATCAGGCTCTCTGCCTGCTTCTCCCTCTCCACTTCCCCCCTGCTTGTGTTTCTTCTTTCGCTGTGTCTCTCTCTGTCAAATAAATAAATAAAATCTTTAAAAAAAAAAAAAAAGCCAGAGTAGCTCAAAATCAAGATAAGAAGGATACAAGATAAAAACACGGATTAAAAAAACAAGACCCAGTTATATGCTGCCTACAAGAGACTCACCTTAGTTTTAAAGACACATATATACTGAAAATGAAAGGATGAATAAAGATACTACATGCAATGGAAACCAAAAGAAAGCAGTAGTAACTATACTCATAACAGACAAGATAGACTTTAAGACAAATACTGTAACAAGAGACAAGAAGGTCAATATATAATGATAAAATAGTCAATTCATCAAGAGGATATAACAATTGTAAATATTTACGCACACAGCATTGGTGTACTTTAATATATTAAGCAATATTAATAGATCTAAAAGAAGAAATAAATAGCAATAATAGTAAATGAGTTCATTACACTGATTTCAAGAATGGATAGATTATACAGACAGAAAATCAATAAGGAAGCAGTGAACCTAAACTACATGTTAGACCAGATGGACCTAAAAGACATATACAGAACATTTATCAACAGCAGCAGAATACATATTCTTCTCAAATGAGCATGGAACCTTCACGAAGATAGATCATATGTTAGACCACAAAACAAGTCTTAATGAATTTAAGAGGATTAAAATCATATCAGGTATCTTTTCTGGCCACATTGGTAGAAACAAGGAATCAATTATAACAAGAAAACTGGAAAATTCACAAATATGTGGAGATTAAACATGTTACAGAACAATCAGTGGGCCAAAGATGAACTCAATAGGGAAATCAAAGCATATCCTGAGACAAATGAAAATGGAATCACAACATAACAAAACTTATGGGATGCAGCAAAAGCAGTTCTAAGAGGAAAGTTTACAGAAGGGTGCCTGGGTGGTTCAGTCGGGAAGTGTCCAACTGTTGATTTTGGCTCAGGTCATGATCTCAGGGATGTGAGATCACAAACATAATACTAGCAAACTGAATTCAACAGGACATTAAAAGGCTCATATGCCATGATCAAGTCCGATTTATTCCAGGGATGCAAGGATAGTTCAATGCCTGCAAATCAATCAGTGTTAGCAAAATGAGGCTAACAATCGTGATCATCTCAGTAGATGCAGGAAAAGCATTTGACAAAATCCAAAATTCTTTCATGATAAAAACTATTAACAAACTGGATATGGAAGGAACATATTTCAACATAATAAAAACACATATGACAAACCCAAAGTTAACTTCATACACAGTGGCAAAAGGAAGCACTGGCTTGAACAGTGAAACCACTTAATGTTTTGTATTTTGGCCTGTTTCTTTTCAGTGTCTTCTCTATCTTCTCTTCTTGTTCACGCCTTCCATTTTGCTCTTTCCCTTGGAGTACATCTGCCTAATCAAGATGTTGCCTTTTAGTTGAAGGACACTGAAGAGTTATGATATGTTTCCAAGCTGAACTCTGCAGAGTGGGTGCTTAGACAATATTTAGGGTTTCTAGTGGCAAAGCTGGTGCAAAAGCTGGCCTTTTCCGTGGTTCCTGGAGAAGAAACCCATTCCCCCCACCTCTTGACCAACTCATATTTATAAGTGCTGAGAAGGTCTTGACCCACACAGGAGTTAGGGCTGTGCTGAACACAAAGGTTATTTGGAAATTTTGTTTCTTAGTGGCCACTGATGAGAATGCAGAGTCAGTGAAGTGAAGAGGGACAGAAAGAGGGTCTCTGAGCCTGATGTCTATGACTCATCCATGGCTGGTCCAGACCAGTGCTGCTGTGTGCAGGAGTCAGACGAAGATGGGCGAGGGAGGACTGCTGTTCAGTCCTTCTTTGCCTTATTGACAATTAGGAAGAAACCTTCCTAAGAAACAGCCTTGGTGATAAAAGTTTAAGGGAGGTTAACTAGCAGCTAAACATCAGCTGGAAAAGCCAGTCACCATTTGGGGCTCAGGACTGTTTCTCTCCTGACAGGACCTGCCTTTCTAGGATGTTGCCTTAGAGCAAGAACCACAGAAAACCCCAAATAGCCAAAGCAATCTTGAGAAAGAAGAGCAAAGCTAGAATCACACTTCCTGACTTCACACTATATTACAAAGTTATAGTAATCAAAACAGTATGGTACTGTCATAAAAACAGACACATAGATGAATGGAACAGAATAGATAGTCCAGAAATAGATTTATGCATATATGTTCAAATATCTTTTAACAAAGGAGCCAAGAACACACAATAAGGATAGAATAGTCTCTTCAATAAATGGTATATGGAAAACTCTATAGGCACATGCAAAAGAATGAAACTGGACCTGTACCTTACACAATATATAAACATCAACTCAAAAATGGATTCAGACTCGAATGTAAGACCTGAAACATTAAAACTTCTAGAAGAGAATATAGACAGTAAGCATCTTGACACTGGTATTGGCAGTAGTTTTTTGGATTTGACACCGAAAGCAAAACAACAAAAGCAAAAATAGACAAGTGAGGCTGCATCAGCAGAGGAAACTAGTAACAAAATGAAAAAGCAACTTATGGAATAGGAAATATTTGCAAACCACATTTCCAATAAAGGGCTACTCTCCAAAATATACAAGGAACTCATACAGCTCAACAGCAAAAAAAAAAAAAAAAAAAAAAACAAATGACCAAATTTTTTAAATGGGCAAAGGAACTGAATAGACATTTTTCCAAAGAAGACATACAAGTGGCCAACAGGTACATGGGAAGGTACTATCATTACTCATCAGGGAAATACACATCAAAACCACAATGAGGTATCACCACACACTTATTAGGATGGCTATTATCAAAGGGACAAGAGATAAAAAATGTTGGTGAAGATGTAGAGAAAAAGGGAGCACTTTTGCTCTGTTGGTGAAAATAGAAATTGGTACAGCCACTTTAGAAAACAGTTTTGAGCTTCCTCAAGAAACTAAAAATAGAACTACCATATTATCCAAAAATTTCACTTCTAGATATATATTCAAAGTTAGCAAAAGCAGTATCTTGAAGAGATATCTATCTATATTCCCATGTTCAGTTGCACTATTATTCAGAATAGTCAAAGTGTGGAAACAGCCTGTGTCTGTCGATAGATCAATTGATAAAGAAAATGTACACACACCTACCTGCACAAACAAACACACAATGGAATATTATTCAACCTTTAAAAAGGAGATCCTGCAATTTATGACAGCATGGATGAACCTGGAGGGCATTGTGCTATGTGAAATAAGCCAGACAAACAGAGAAAAACAAATACTGCATGGCGTCACTTGCATGTAGAATTGTTGAGGGGGGAAAGTGAAACTCATAGAAATAGAGAGTAGACTGGTGGTTATCAGGGGCTGGGAGGTGGAAAAAATATGGAGATGTTGTTTAAAGGGTACAAACTTCCAGTTAGAATGAATAAGGTCTGAGGAGCTAATGTATAATACGGTGACTACAGTTGTTAATGCTGTATTGTATAATTTAAATTTGCTAAGAATGTAGAACTTAAGTGTTCTCACCAAAAAAGAAAAAAATGAATATATGTGAAGTGATGGATATGTTAATTAATTTGACAGTGGGAATCCCTTCACAATACATATATATATCAAATCATCACATTGTACACTTTAAATATATTACAATTTTGTCAGTTATACTAAAAAAGCTGGAAAAAGTTCTTCTAAAAAAAACAGTTCCTAAATATTTACTATATCCCCAGCACTATTCCAAATATTTTACTTGTATTTAGTCATCATAACAATCCCATAAGAAAAGTGCTACTATCAACCCCATTTTAAAAAAAGAGGAAACTGAGCACAGAGATGTTAACTTGTTCAAGATCCCTCAGCGAACTAGAATTCAAGTCCAGGCAATCTGGCTCCAGATCTGGCACTCTGTGTTGTTATGGAAGCTATTTTAAGAGAAAAATATACAGCATGAGCAAAGTCAAGTGCAGGTACTCAAAGATAATCAATACTGATTATAGAGCCTTTTAAAATTCCTGGACCCAATTCCAATGTGGTGGGTGTGGAGCGTTCTCCACACATAACACCAGGCAGTTCTCAGTCACCAGCAGAGTATCTGAGAATTCAGCTCAATTCTGACACTATCTACCCAGAGATAGCATCAGATTCCACAGGGTAAATGTTCAGTCCTACTATACCATACCATTCCCTCCAACCCTCTAGTTCAGATGCCAGTCACAAACCCCAGGCAGTTACCTGTGCTTTTGACTGACCAGCTACAGAATGGAGATTCCAATAATCTCCTCCTTCAGTTCAATTCACTTTACTAGAGTGGCTCACAGAACTCAGGAAAAACATTGACATTTACAAGTTTATTAAAGGATATGATAAAGGACTTGAATCAACAATCAGATGGAGAAATACATAGGTCAGTGTCCTGAACAAAGGAGTTTCTATCCTCCTGAAACTTGAGACCCAGCTCCATGGCACGCAGAAGTGTTTTGATTCGACAAGCATGGAAGCTGTCCAAAAGAGACAAAAGGCTTTTTCTCTTGTGTTTTTATGAAGATTTCATTACATCGTCATGACTAAGTCATTGGCTATTGGCTGATGCAAACTCCAGCCCACCTTCCCTCCCTGGAGGTTGGGGAGGTGGAACTAAAAGTTCCAACCCTCTAATTACATGATTAGTCCTTCTGGCAACCAGCCCCTACCCTTGGGTAGGATCCAAAAGTCACCTTCATTAAAAACTAGACACCCATTTCACCACTGTGATTCTGAAGCATTTTCAGAACTATGGATGAAGACCAAATATATATTTCTTGTTTTTTAGATTTTATTTATTTATTTATTTATTTATTTATTTATTTATTTATTTATTTAAGAAAGAGAGAGAGGGAGGGAGAAAGCAAGTTGGGGGGAGGGGCAGAGAGAGAGAATGAGAGAATCTCAAGCACAAAGCCTGACAAGGGGCTCAATTTCACAACCCTGAGATCATGACCTGAGCCAAAATCAAGAGTCAGATGCTTAACTGACTGAGCCACCCAGGCACCCCAAATATGTTTCTTATAAATCATTCTGTCACACAGAGCTGCACAAGTCAGCCAAAGGAAGGTGTCAATTGACTGGAGGCAAGTCAGCTGAGAAAAGCTTGAAAGCAAATATCAGGAAGAGTAAAGTAGTAGGTGTCCAATGATCAAAACAATGTAGAAAGGACAAATTTGATAAAGAAGTTCAAGAAGAAATAGAGAGAAACTGCTAAATTACTCAAGTGGTAGTCGAGTTTTCATTCAGTCCCAAGGAGCATACCTGGAGAGGTGAAGAGAGAACTGCATGGCAGGCTATTCTGTGTGGACAAACTGGCCAAGGAGCTTTCTTCCTGGAGCACTGTCTGGGCTGTTCCTTGAAGGTTTGTGGTTCTTAATCTTCTGCACATTGCAGACATTGTCCTGACTCTACCACAAAAATTAGTCCCAAAGTTAAATGCTTTTGGAATAAAGGAGGACATCTTTATTCCCCATTTTCCAGTCACAGCTGTATTTTTTCCTGAAGTGGTACCCCAAATAGTTAAATCTTGTTCCTAAAGGAAAGGAAGTCTTAGTATGAAGATTTATATAAAGGTCCACAGGAAACTTTGACATTCACGGAACTAGTATTATTTCCTGATTCTAACCAGGTCCCTAAATTAAACCTACAAATGACCCCAAGTCCAATCCATCAGAAACCAAGAAAATTACCTGCTGCTTTAAAATTATTATTTTTATAATTACAAGGAAATTTCTGCTCTCACTTATCTAACTTATTAATATGTTAAATTATATGTTGATGGACTTTCTAAAAGACAGATTTTTCCAACAGCTTTTTACCTTTTCTCACTTACGCTGGCATTTTAGACACTAAAAGACAACCATGCAGAGGTGAGTTGGTGAGTTTCAATGCATGAAAAGAAAAGACAGGTAAACATGAAGAGAGCTAAAGGAACCTAAAATACTTTGAACATAAAAAAAGAAGAAATGATTATGTTTGCTTTGGATTCCAGCTGAGATACAAACCCATGGGGTTTTTTTTCTTTCTGCTTTAGATATCAAATTATAGCTAAAACTATTAAGATCTCCAATTAACATGTGGACAGCACAAATTCAAAGAAAGGAAAATGAAAGAGAGGCAGAAACATTTTTATTCCTCTTCAGTATTTTCTCACAGTTTCTCCAATTTCCATCCCACGGAGGGAAATTGATGTGTACTGAAGATTGTTATTGCCTTCTGAACATGTAAGAGCTGTGACACAAAAGGAACTTTGGGGCTTTATGATTTATTGCTTTATCATTTTTAGTGCCATCTCTGTTCATCCTCAAATCCAGGGCAGGCTACAGGACATATTAAAAGGGCAACATTTTCTGTATTTCCTTTTTAAAGGGCAAAGCACTTACCATTTTCTACATACAAAGCACTTATCTTTTAGCTCACTGTTTGATGAGCAACATTGAAGTCTGCTTTTTAGACCTCTTTAATATAGGAGAATATATTTTCCCCATTCTCAACCAACTTTTGAATTTTTATGCAACATGATTCTCACTTTCCTGAAAATTGTAGCTATTTTAGCCAACATTATCCTTTTAATGGAAATGTGTTTTTTCATACACACACACAAATATATACATTTCAAACTGTGCAGGTCTATATGATCCTCCGTCAGCATCATTAGAGCCTATCACCCACTCTCTGAAGAGGCAAAGGAAACTCAGGCACCACCCAACCCTAAGGGACCAGAAAGCTTCGAGTCATTAGTCATTTAGGTTTACCAGTACAGTACCCATACACTTAGTAAATGACCATGGTTGAAAGTCAAATGTAGACAAGGTACCTGCTCTTGAGTCTATTTTCTAAATATTCTTTATTTTCATTTTCTGTGGACTGAAATTTGATTTGAGATTTTAATATGAATACTTCTATTTAAACTTAAGTTATAAAAATAAAAAATAAAAATAAATCTAAGTAATTTTTTTGTTTCCCCCTTACCCTAGTGCTCTTAACTATTCTTTGTCATAGACCATCTTGGAGCTCAAATTCCAGCTTTTCATGAACTGTAAGGCAGGGGTTGACAAGTAAAGGGCCAGATAGTAAATATTTTAGACTTCCATACAGTCTATGCTGCAACTACTCAACTTTACTCTTGTAGCTCTAAAAGCCACCATAGACAATATGCAAATAAGTGGATATGGCTGTGTTCCAGTAATTTAAGTATGAAATAGTTGGCTCTCAGTCCTTACTTTGTAAATCCCTGTGCTGCAGGTGCAGACTACTATCTTTTATCTTAGTTATGCACTACATTAAAATTTCCAAAAGAAATTTAAAATGTCAGAAAATAAAATTGAATTTACACTCAAAAATAAATAAGCATATATCCCAAATACTATAAATTTCAAAATTCCATCTAAGTGATTACTTAAGACAATTTTTTAAAATCCCTTAATTTTTCATAAGATTGACTACAGAAACAATGAGTTATCAAATACACACTCAAAATTAAATGAAAGTGCATTCCAATTACAATTTTATTTTTTTTTTAAGATTTTATTTATTTATTTGACAGAGAGATAGAGAGACAGCACAATTAGGCACAGTGGCAGGCAGAGGGAGAGGGAGAAGCAGGCCTCCCGCCGAGCAGGGAGCCCGATGCGGGGCTCGATCCCAGGACCCTGGGATCATGACCTGAGCCGAAGGCAGCCGCTTTGCCGACTGAGCCACCCAGGCGCCCCTCCAATTACAATTTTATATCCACATTACATTTAAGTAATTTTCATTCCTCCCCTCCCCCCACACCATAACATTACAAGCAATTCTGGGGCATCGTCCATGCATCACCATGTTAAAACAAGCAAAAAAGTCTTAGTGCAAATTTCCAAATTTTTTACTGGATTTAAATATAGCAGGTGCAGACTTCCAAGTTGCGTACTAGAGGAATTACAAAGATAAAGCAGTTATAAAAAGAATGCTTTCCCCAAAAAAACTTTATTTTACCAAAAATATGTTTTTCAATTCTTATTTGGAACATCTGATAAGAAATTGCCAACTAAGAAAAACTAATTTTGCAAGTTCTGTCACACCATATGTCTACATTATCTCCTTGTTTTATTTTCAGTATTAATGTTTATTATCCGAAAATCTCCAAATAGAAAACAGTTACAATCTAACTGTAAACTTTATTTAAAAAATATTTTAATAAAAGTGATTATTTTCCATCCCTTCTTCTCTAGACAAGGGACAAAAAAAGGAAGAGAAATATTTTCCAAAATGTTTTCCCTGGAGAATATGTGGATCACCACAATACTGAGCTCTTGCCATTCAAGGATTTCTTTCTTCCATCCCTTTCAGTCCCAGTGCTATGAAGTTATCTTTCTAAGAACAAATTTAAGTCTGAAATGTGGAAGTAAGGAACTTAGAAATAGACCCTATTTTATTAGCATTAACATTTAATCCTACACATTAGAATCCTTAAAATTGTGGATAATCCCAAATAAGAAAATTTATAGTGCCTTAATTTTTTTATTTTGTAACATACTCCTGCCCAGTAGGCCACAGCCAAGTACCTGTTTCACAAATAAATTTCAGGAAAATATTGTTTCCATTTAAATAAGCTTTAAGACCCCAGTCTGTACTTTTATCCCAGTTAGTTCCCAATATATTTGCACCAAATATTTTGCCAGGGAACCTAAAAATAGCATTAGTCAAAAAAAGACAAATACCATATAATTTCACTCACATGTAGAATTTAAGAAACAAAACAAATGAGCAAAGGGGAAAAAAAAAAAGTTGAGGAAGGCAAACCAAGCACCAGGCATGTATGGGAGTGTTGAATCACTATATTATACACCTGAAACTAATTCTACACTGTATGTTAACTAGCTAGAATTTAAATAAAAACTTTTTGGGGCACCTGGATGGCACAGTCGATAACCATCCAACTCTTGATTTTGGCTCAGGTCATGATCTCAGAGTCATGACATTGAGCCCCACCTCGGGCTCCACGCCCAGTGCAGAGTCTGCTTCAGTTTCTCTCTCCCTCGCCCTCTCCCTCTGCCCCTCCCACTCATGCTCTCTCTCTTTCTCTAAAATAAATAAATCTAATATATATATATACTATATATATATATAAATATATATATTAAAGCTTTAAAAAAATAGAGTGCTGCTCCATCCCTTCCACGTCATTTGTATCAACAAGATGTTGTCCTATACTGGGGCTGACAGGCTCCAGAGAGGTATGTGTGGTGCCTTTGGAAAGCCTCAGGGCACAGTGGCCAGGGCCTGCACTGGCCAAGCCATCATGTCCATCCGTACCAAGCTGCATAGCATGTGATTGAGGCCCTGTGAAGGGCCAAGTTCAAGTTCTCTGGCCACCAGAAGATCCACATTTCCAAGAAGTGGGGCTTTACTAAGTTTAATGTGTGTGAAGAAGACATGGTGGCTGAAAAGCAGCTCATGGCAGATGGCTGTGGGATCAAATACATCCCTAATCCTGGCCCCTTGAAAATAGCAGGCTCTGCACTCATGAGAAACTCAGCACTGCCCCCTTCTTACTAATGTTCACCAATAAATCCTACTTCCTATCTAAAAATAAAAATGGAAATAGGGGAGCCTGGGTGTCTCAGTCAGTTAAGCATCTGACTCTTGATTTCGGCTCAGGTCATGATCTCATGGATGGTGAAATCAAGCCGTGTTGGAGTCAGCTCTCAGCTAGGACTCTGCTTGAGATTCTCTTCCTCTCCCTTTACCCCTCTATATGCCCCCACTTGTGCACATGTGTGCTCTCTCTCAAAAAAATAAATATTTTTTAAAAATGAAAATAAAAAAATTAATTAGAAATAAAAACATAAAATTTTAAAAAGTTGTCAAATGAATTATTTCTATGATTGTAAACAATACAATTCATTGCTTTTTGTGGTAAAAAAAAAAAAAAACATAAAAATTTACCCTTTTTAAGGGGCGCCTGGGTGGCTCAGTCATGAAGCGTCTGCCTTGGGCTCAGGTCATGATCCCAGGGTCCTGGGATCGAGCCCCACATCAGGCTCCCTGCTCAGCTAGAAGCCTGCTTCTCTCTCTCCCATTCCCCCTGCTTGTGTTCCCTCTCTCGCTGTGTCTCTCTCTGTCAAATAAATAAAATCTTAAAAAAAAAACTTACCCTTTTTAAGTGTGCAATATAGTAATGTTAACCAAATGCCCAGAATTCATTGCTTTTTTTAAAAAAACTTTTTCAATGAGTGTTATATCATATGTTCTTAGAGTTCCACAAAAATACCAGTAAATTAATAGATCAAATTTAACACTTTTAGATTATTGTTCCAAAACTCAAGCTGTACGTCAAAAAAGAGGAAAGAAATTTTTATTTTCAGTAGTATTAGAAAATGGTAATTATCATAACCTGTAAGTAGTGAATAAGTAGTGAATAATGGACATTTAAGAATTGAAGCAAACCAGAGGAAGAAGAGTGAAGCTGACATCTACTTCCCCAGATAGAAGTAAGACAGGGTGTAGATTTCTCCATGTGCAAGAGGATCATAAATAGCTCAACCAACGCTATATTTCAGATGTGGAGAACCAATAATTCATTAAATTCAACCAGCCTTTTTCCAACAGATCTTAAGAGATTTTACTCTTTTTGAATGTATTTTAATTTGCTTCAAACCAACTGTGAATCTGCCAGAAATATCTTAGTAGATTTTATATATATATATAAGTAACAGTGGGCAGTTTGCTATTTTTCAAAACTGCATTAGTCTAGTAATGATAGCTGCAGAAACTTTACTGTCCTGTCTTCTAAGCACTAGACTCAGATTACATTCCTATCCAAAAGAGTTCACCTTTCTTCTTCAGTAATTATCACAATAATACTTAAATAAGGTAAATAATAATTAAAGTAAGAATTCAGTACAGGTAAATGAGTGAATGAGCTATTAAAAATTTTAATTTTGGGGGCGCCTGGGTGGCTCAGTCATGAAGCGTCTGCCTTCGGCTCAGGTCATGACCCCAGGGGTCCTGGCATCGAACCCCATATCAGGCTCCCTGCTCGGCTGGAAGCCTGCTTCTCCCTCTCCCACTCCCCCTGCTTGTGTTCCTGCTCTCGCTAGCTCTCTCTGTGTGTCAAATAAATAAATAAAATCTTTAAAAAAAATTTTTTAAATTTTGTATAGATTAAAGTATCCAGCTGATTTGATTCCTTCAGTTGTCCATGAGGTATTTGGAAATCAGGTAAAATAAATAAATTAAACCACTAAAAAAAAATGTTCTACTTTGTGAAAACAGTTCCATAAATAAGGAGTAGTCTCATATCATTTAATAAAAATGGGGGGGTGAGAAATTGCTTCAGATTAATCTTACATGAGATTTTAAACCATCACTAATCAGAAAAACTCAGTTTGATCTAAAATGAATTTTAGTTCATTTGGGATGTTTATTCAATTTTATTCAGATATATTGAAACTTTACTCAGCGTCCAAATTATAATTTAAGTATCTATATTATGAATGTTTCCACACAGTTTTAGAAAATGAAATGCCACATTTCAACTCATCTGAACTAATGAAATACCATTCAGTAAATTAAACCTTGATGTGTTTTGAAGCAGGCATACAATTCACAGTGACTATGCGTACCCTATTAATGATTTTAGGACGAGGTAAAAAAATCAGAAATAATGACAGATGGGAATTTCTAGCAAATCCACAGCAACCGACAATCTCATCTGGATGTGTGCGTTTGTTCATTGTTTCATAGTGTACTAATGATTCATGTTCACTGAATATGATCTTGTTAAGATGCTGCCAAAGGGAGTACTTTATTCAAAACCTCATTCCTTCATTAAGAAATCTATTTCTCATAATCTGAGCCTATCTTCTTTTTCCATGAATGTTTCACACTTTACATTTTTTAAAGTGACTAAAGCAATCCATCTTGTTTGGAAATAGCAATTCCACAAAAGAATGAATTGTATGTTTTGTGATACAAATTCAAGCACATTACATTTGTCTGGTTTTCTATTAATATTCATGAAAATTTTTGCACTATTTGTTTTCTAGATTGTACTTAATTTAGTTCCTACTTTTCTAGTAAATGTGGTTGAATAAAAGCCCAAATTGCTATTTTGTGAAGTGTACTGAAGTGTTAATGTGTAATATAGTTAAAAATGACTAATGAAAAAGTTAATAGGACCTTTTTCCACAGTCTCCTTCCCAATATGTTCTGTAGCATGCTTACATTGTCACTGGTCTTTTGAGATTGGGACATAATACGTAAATATTTGCCATTGTCATTGTAAAGTCCAATAAGCTAGAATATAATATAGGAGGGTGTCATAAAACCAATTCCAATCATTCCAATCCAATCATTAGTTAAAAATTCCAATCATTTAGTTGCCTATTATATGATCTAACTATGTATTCCATAGCCATCTCAGGCTCCACATTTCCAAAACATAATGCTTTATTTTAACTAACATCACAAATATCCTCTTTCTCCAGGATTATGCATCCTAGTTATTGAGAACAGTTGGAAGCATGTGCTCTGACATTAGATGATCCTAGGTTCGAATCCTAGCTTTGCTGCTTTTCTTTGTGTGGTCTTGGGCAAGTTACTTAACCCAGGTGTCTTCATCTGCAGAATGCAGATAATAAGATTACATCATAGACTGAAAGAGATGATGTAGATAAAGTGTTTTCATGCATTCTCAATCAGTAATCTAAGAGTTTTTACTTAGTCTCCTTCTTTACTGCCCCCTTTATAGCCATTCCAAGCTCAAGTTTTCTTACTCCTTGAATATCTCTTTATCTGCCCCCCTTCCTCTTGACTCCCACTGTAACAGCCTTAGTATACATGCTTCTTGCTCCCCTGAATGATTTTTGTGTCCTTCTCAATGGTCATCCTGCCTAACTGCCTAAACTCTAAGCCCCTCCAAGCCTTCTTACACAACACTTCCAAAATAATGTCACTAAATGTCTGGAATAATGTCACTACAACACAAATATGATTATTTTACTTTCCCAAATTAAGTTTTCAGTAGCCTAAACCCAAACTCATTTGTATGATTTTTTAAAGCTCTCCATCATCTGAGATGGAGCTACTGCTCACATGTCAGTATTATGTCTCACGACTCCTCATCCTCCACCCCAGCTCTGTAACACTTAACAGATGCATCATCTTTGCATTCTAGAATAAAAGAAAAGCAACAAACATACCTCTCCAGATAGATCTAAGTTGTCACTTTACTGTGTTATACAACAGAATTTGCTGTATAAGATCTCTTAAAAGATTACTTGTTTGGTCATTACAGAAATAGCAAGTAGAAATCAGAATTCTAGTTCAGACTCTTTTCAGACATGCAACACTGTTCTTTATTGCTAACACAAACTAATGCCTTCAACAAGATCAGAAGTAGAGCTATCCAAACCAAAACTTCAGAGGTGAGCCTAGGATCCAATTTTAATAAGCTATGCATGCTAGAGTGAATTTCTGAGGATTTATGATCAGGTTTCCTAATAATCACTTTTTTATGTAATGTTAAATGTAGTAGAATTTAAAGAGGTGAAAATTTAACGTTTTTTTTAAAAAGCAATACAGTGAAAATTTTTTAAAAAGAAAAAAACACTTAAAATGCCATGAAAATGCAATTAGTACACAGTAAGAAAAAAATCAGAAGTGTCAATTTGAGCATTATCCTCTTATGGGCATGAGTAATGTGTCGAATTTCCCCTGTACATTTTCAGTGATCCAGCTGTGTCTCTCTTACATGACTCTTTACCCTGATTCCATAGAAGATATATCACAAGTTTACGGACAGGTAAAAATAAACATATTCTAGGCACAAAAGAACCATCGTCAGAGTACTGGCAGTGTCTGGCTCTGGTTTTCTCATTCAGTGGTCTGGACACGTTAGATACATCACAATTCCCTATCTGTTAGTGCCTACTTAGTTCCCTTCTCCTCTCTGTGAATCATAGATTTTTAAGTCTGTAACTGCACTTGACTTTCATGATTTGAGATTATCAGATTAATCTTTATGGCTTTTCTTCATAGAAGTACAGCTTGCAGAATCTCAGAGCTTGTTTAAATTGTTCCAACACTGTTACGTAGATCTGTCTCACTGATGGAGTAAACACTAATTAACCACAATCCTGGATGAAGGAGGATTAAATATACTTAATCTCTTTACTGTCCCTATAATTAATAGAAAAAAACCCTTAGTAAAGAGCTTCTTAAACTAGGCACTGTTGGCTCTTTGGGTTAGATAAGTGCTGTGAGAGCTTGTGGTGTGCACTGTAGGATGTTTAGCAGCATCTCTGGCCTCTACACACTAGAGGTCCATAACACAGCCCTGGCCCCCACCCCAGGTGACCACCAAAAATGTCTCCAGGCATTGACAAACATTCCCTGAAAAAGGACAAAAATCACCCCTGGCTGAGAACCAGTGCATTAGATTGTGCCATTTTTGAAGAGCAATATCTAGATCAGGGGTTGGCAAACTATAAACCATGAGCCAATCTGGCCACAGTCTATTTTCATACAGCCCATGAGCTAAGAATGGTTTTCACATTTTTAAAGGATTGCAAGGAGGAGGAGGAAGGAGAAGAATATGTAAGAGACTGTAGGTAGCCTGCAAAGTTTAAAATATTGCCACCTGGCCCTCTACAGTAGAAGTTTGACAACTCTTGAGATGAATGAACTGAGGCTCCAGAAAGTTAAGTGAACATAATACCATAATACCACTTTCATTACAAATAAAGACCAGGGTGCCTGGGTGGCTCAGTTGGCTAAGCAACTGCCTTCGGCTCAGGTCATGATCCTGGAGTCCCTGGATCGAGTCCCGCATTGGGCTTCCTGCTCGGCAGGGAGTCTGCTTCTCCCTCTGACCCTCCCCTCTCTCATGTGCTCTCTCTCATTCTCTCTCTCTCAAATAAATAAATAAAATCTTTGAAAAAATAAAAAAATAAAAAAAAATAAAGACCAGAAACCTTTTTCTTTAAAATGCTCATTACTTTATATTGTTTAGTGGGTAGAATATTAATAATTGGGATATCCAATTTCATCTTGCTTCAGCTTAAACTTTTTTTTTGATGGTATAAGAATGCCATGTATTACTTGTTTCAATTGATTGTATGTTAAAGATTAGCCCTTCTTAATGCCCCAGTTGTAGGTTTTCTGACTTGATAATTCTGGTTTCTTTGACCTCTACAATTTAGGGCTACCTGGGATTTCCAACTTTGTCTGCACATTGGAATCACCTGGGTAACTTGAAAAAAATACATGTGCCTGTGTTCCACCCCTAGAGATTGAGAATTTATTGGTTGGGGGTGTGGCCTGAGCATTGTAATTTTTGTAAGACCCCTAGGAGATGCCAGTGTGGACACAAGTTTGGGGACCGCTGTAAGACGTGCAGATTTAAAGCCAGGTTACTTGGGGCCACATCCTGGATCTGCTCCTTGTGAGGTTGGGCTGGTCACCTACAATCCCATGCTTCCATTCCCTTATCTGTAAAATGGATACTGTGAGATAACATTGCCTACTTCTTTGAGGTTGTTGTGAGTTAATATGTGTAGTATATAAAAGCACTTAGTACTTGGCATTTAGTAAGTCTTATTCAATCAATTATTAGCAATTAGTACTACCAGCAGTAGTCATGTCGGTGATACATGACTTTGTACTGCCCTCTATCATTTTCTCTTCAACATTTTTATTGTTATTTTTTATTTAACACTTAATAGACTCAGGATTTGGCCTACCATTTAATTTTAATACACTCCTATTGTAGACCATTACAAAATACAGGCCTGACCAATGACAATCTATTAAGAATCTAGAACCATTTTACTTCCATTTACTGCATTGAATTTGTATTGATTAAATCAATGTTCCTAACGAATTAAGCTGCACTGTGAAAATGTTCAAGAGGAAAGATACTGTTGCTTTCTGATTTTTTTCTCAGCCACTCAATAGCTAAATATTTGTTAAAACCAAAGCATTTAGATTATCTGTATATTTTTAAAGTGCAAGTCCACTCAATTTAATATATACATATTCTGATCTCATTTGTGTCTAAATTACTTTTTAGCTATTGAATTTACATATATAAAACATTACCAATATAATCTGGGGGGTTCTAGAAAACTTACAATTTCTAATTCTTCCAATGACTAAATTTATTCTATTATCTTATTAGTCATACCTAATCTGAATGTAATTAAATTAACCCACTAAATGTTTTCAATATGAATTTGAATAGACAAGAAATTTTGACAATTTGTGTAGACTCTTTGCCTCGGTTTGAATAATTTGTTTAAAAATATTGCAAAAGGATTTATGACCTATTTTACATGATAATTAACCCCTTTATTAGAGTTATCATTCCTTGCTTATGAATGTATTTACAAATACTCTTTCTCAAATTCAGAGGTAAAATTATCCCTTGAACAATTTACCTGAAATCTTTTAGAAAATAAAATCCCTGATACTTTTTACCTTTATCTTAATCCTCCTGAAAAGGTAAAATATGTCATGCCAGAATTGGGCAGGAAACCAAATTTAATGGCTGTGTGCCTATTAGAGTAAAAGGATTCTGTCTTCTCTCAAGGAAGCGGGCTTATGATGAATTGGTGAAAATTAATTTGAGTAAGGTTTTGAATCAATGTATGAGGAGGAACAATAAACAAAAAAAGACAAACAACCCAATTTTAAAACAGGCAAAAGACCTGAATAGACATTTCTCCAAAGAAGACAGATAGATGGTCAATAGGCACATAAAGAGATGCTCAAAATCATTAGTCGCTAGGGGAATGCAAATCAAAACCACAATGAGATACCACTTTATACCTACTACAAGGGCTATAATTTTGTTTTCAAAATGAAAAATAACACGTGTTGGCAAAGGTGTGAAAAAATTGGAACCCTAGTACATTGCAGGTGGGAAAGTGAAATAGTTCAGTCACTGCAGAGAACAATTTGATGGTTCCTTAAAAAGTTAAACATAGTATTACTTTATGACAGCAATTCTGCCCCTAGTTATATGCTCAAAAGACTGAAAACAGGGACTCAAACAGATTCTTGTATTCCAGTATTCATAGCAGCATTGTTCACAGTAGCCAAAAGCTGGGAACGATACATGTGTCCATCAAGAGATAGATAAACAAAATGTCTATAAAATGGAATGTTATTCAGCCTTAAAAAGGAATGAAATTGTGTTAACGTGTTACAATATGGATGAACCTTGAAACTTTATGCTAAGAAGAAATAAGCCAGACACAAAAGAACAAATATTATATGACTCCACCTACATGAAATATCTAGAATAGACAAATTCATAGACACAAAAATTAGATTTGAGGTTATTGGGGGAAAACTGAATGGGGAGTCATTGCTTAATGGGTACAGAGTTCCCATTTGGAGTGATGAAAAATTTTGGAAATAGTGGTGACCAGTGCACAACATTGTAAATATATTTATTTTTTTATTCTTATGTTAATCCCCATACATTACATCATGAGTTTTAGATGAAGTGTTCCATGATTCATTGTTTGTGCATAACACCCAGTGCTCCATGCAGAATGTGCCCTCCTCAATACCCACCACCAGGCTAACCCATCCTCCCACCCCCCTCCCCTCTAGAACCCTCAGTTTGTTTTTCAGAGTCCATCGTCTCTCATGGTTCGTCTACCCCTCCGATTTCCCCCGCTTCATTCTTCCCCTCTCGCTACCTTCTTCTTCTTCTTTTTTTTTTTTTCTTAACATATATTGCATTATTTGTTTCAGAGGTACAGATCTGAGATTCAACGGTCTTGCACAATTCACAGCACTTACCAGACCACATACCCTCCCCAGTGTCTATCACCCAGTCACCCCATCCCTCCTACCCCACCCCCCACTCCAGCAACCCTCAGTTTGTTTCCTGCAATTAAGAATTCCTCATATCAGTGAGATCATATGCTACATGTCTTTCTCTGTTTGACTTATTTCACTCAACATAATACCCTCCAGTTCCATCCACGTCGTTGCAAATGACAAGATCTCATTCCTTTTGATGGCTGCATAATATTTCATTGTATATATATACCACATCTTCTTTATCCATTCATCTGTCGATGGACATCTTGGCTCTTTGCACAGTTTGGCTATTGTGGACATTGCTGCTATAAACATCGGGGTGCACGTACCCTTTCGAATCCCTACTTTTGTATCTTTGGGGTAAATACCCAGTAGTGCAATTGCTGGATCATATGGTGGTTCTATTTTCAACCTTTTGAGGAACCTCCATACTGTTTTCCAGAGTGGCTGCACCAGCTTGCATTCCCACCAACAGTGTAAGAGGGTTCCCCTTTCTCCGCATCCCCGCCAACATATGTCGTTTCCTGACTTGTTAATTTTAGCCATTCTGACTGGTGTGAGGTGATATCTCATTGAGGTTTTGATTTAATTTCCCTGATGCCGAGTGATATTGAGCACTTTTTCATGTGTCTGTTGGCCATTTGGATGTCTTCTTTGGAAAAATGTCTGTTCATGTCTTCTGCCCATTTCTTGATTGGATTCTTTGTTCTTTGGGTGTTGAGTTTGATGAGTTCTTTATAGATTTTAGATACTAGCCCTTTATCTGATATGTCATTTTCAAATATCTTCTCCCATTCTGTCGGTTGTCTTTTGGTTTTGTTGACTGTTTCCTTTGCTTTACAAAAGCTTTTATCTTGATGAAGTTCCAATAGTTCATTTTTGCCCTTGCTTCCCTTGCCTTTGGCGATGTTTCTAGGAAGAAGTTGCTTTGGCTGAGGTCAAAGAGGTTGCTGCCTGTGTTCTCCTCTAGGATTTTGATGTACTCCTGTCTCACATTGAGGTCTTTCAACCATTTGGAGTCTTTTTTTGTGTGTGGTGTAAGGAAATGGTCCAGTTTCATTCTTCTTCATGTGGCTATCCAATTTTCCCAACACCATTTGTTGAAGAGACTGTCTTTGTTCCATTGGACATTCTTTCCTGCTTTGTCAAAGATGAGTTGACCATAGAGTTGAGGGTCCATTTCTGGGCTCTCTATTCTGTTCCATTGATCTATGTGTCTATTTTTGTGCCAGTACCATACTGTCTTGATGATGACAGGTTTGTAGTAGAACTGGAAGTCTGGAATTGTGATGCCGTCGGCTTTACTTTTCTTTTTCAACATTCCTCTGGCTATGCGGGGTCTTTTCTGGTTCCATACAAATTTTAGGATGATTTGTTCCATTTCTTTGAAAAAAGTGGATGGTATTTTGATGGGGATTGCATTGAATGTGTAGATTGCTCTAGGTAGCATTGACATCTTCACAATATTTGTTCTTCCAATCCATGAGCATGGAACGTTTTTCCATTTCTTTGTGTCTTCCTCAATTTCTTTCATGAGTATTTTATAGTTTTCTGAGTACAGATTCTTTGCCTCTTTGGGTAGATTTATTCCTAGGTATCTTATGGTTTTGGGTGCAATTGTAAATGGGATCAACTCCTTAATTTCTCTTTCTGTCTTGTTGTTGGTGTATAGGAATGCCACTGACTTCTGTGCATTGATTTTATATCCTGCCACTTTACTGAATTCCTGTATGAGTTCTAGCAGTTTGGGGGTGGAGTCTTTGGGGTTTTCCACATAAAGTATCATATCATCTGCAAAGAGAGTTTGACTTCTTCTTTGCCGATTTGGATGCCTTTTATTTCTTTTTGTTGTCTGATTGCTGTGGCTAGGACTTCCAATACTATGTTGAATAGCAGTGGTGATAGTGGACATCCCTGCCACATTCCTGACCTTAGAGGGAAAGCTCTCAGTTTTTCCCCATTGAGAATGATATTCTCTGTAGGTTTTTCATAGATGGCTTTTATGATATTGAGGTATGTACCCTCTATGCCTATACTCTGAAAAGTTTTGATCAAGAAAGGATGCTGTACTTTGTCAAAAGCTTTTTCTGCATCTATTGAGAAGATCATATGATTCTTGTTCTTTCTTTTGTTAATGTATTGTATCACATTGATTGATTTGGGGATGTTGAACCAACCTTGCAGCCCAGGGATAAATCCCACTTGGTCGTGGTGAATAATCCTTTTAATGTACTGTTGGATCCTATTGGCTAGTATTTTGGTGAGAATTTTTGCATCCATGTTCATCAGGGATATTGGTCTGTAATTCTCCTTTTTGATAGGGTCTTTGTCTGGTTTTGGGATCAAGGTAATGCTGGCCTCATAAAATGAGTTTGGAAGTTTTCCTTCCGTTTCTATTTTTTGGAACAGTTTCAGAAGAATAGGTATTAATTCTTCTTGAAATGTTTGGTAGAATTCCCCTGGGAAGCCATCTGGCCCTGGGCTTTTGTTATTTGGGAGATTTTTGATGACTGCTTCAGTTTCCTTAGTGGTTATAGGTCTGTTCAGGTTTTCTATTTCTTCCTGGTTCAGTTTTGGTAGTTGATACATCTCTAGGAATGCATCCATTTCTTCCAGATTATCTAATTTGCTGGCATAGAGTTGCTCATAATATGTTCCTATAATTGTTTGTATTTCTTTGGTGTTGGTTGTGACCTCTCCTCTTTCATTCATGATTTTGTTGATTTGGGTCATTTCTCTTTTCTTTTGGATAAGTCTGGCCAGGGGTTTATCAATCTTGTTAATTCTTTCAAAGAACCAGCTCCTAGTTTCGTTGATCTGTTCTACTGTTCTTTTAGTTTCTATTTCATTGATTTCTGCTCTGATCTTTATTATTTCTCTTCTCCTGCTGGGTTTAGGCTTTATTTGCTGTTCTTTCTCCAGCTCCTTTAGGTGGAGGGTTAGGTTGTGTACTTGAGACTGTTCTTGTTTCTTGAGAAAGGCTTCTATTGCTATATACTTTCCTCTTAGGACTGCCTTTGCTGCATCCCAAAGATTTTGAATTGTTGTGTTTTCATTTTCATTGGTTTCCATGTATTTTTTTAATTCTTCTTTAATTTCCTGGTTGACCCATTCATTCTTCAGTAGGATGCTCTTTAGCCTCCATGTATTTGAGTTCTTTCTGACTTTCCTCTTGTGATTGAGTTCTAGTTTCAAAGCATTGTGGTCTGAAAATAGGCAGGGAATGATCCCAATCTTTTGGTACCGGTTGAGACCTGATTTATGACCTAGGATGTGATCTATTCTGGAGAATGTTCCATGGGCACTAGAGAAGAATGTGTATTCCGTTGCTTTGGGATGGAATGTTCTGAATATGTCTGTGAAGTCCATTTGGTCCAGTGTGTCATTTAAAGTCTTTATTTCCTTGTTGATCTTTTGCTTAGACAATCTGTCCATTTCAGTGAGGGGGGTGTTAAAGTCCCCCACTATTATTGTATTGTTGTAGATGTGTTTCTTTGCTTTTGTTATTAATTGCCTTATATAATTGGCTGCTCCCATGTTAGGGGCATAGATATTTACAATTGTTAGATCTTCTTGTTGGATAGATCCTTTAAGTAGGATATAATGTCCTTCCTCATCTCTTATTACAGTCTTTGGTTTAAAATCGAATTTGTCTGATATAAGGATTGCCACCCCAGCTTTCTTTTGGTGTCCATTAGCATGGTAAATGGTTTTCCACCCCCTCACTTTCAATCTGGGGGTGTCTTTGGGTCTAAAATGAGTCTCTTGCAGACAGCATATCGATGGGTCTTGTTTTTTAATCCAATCTTTTGATTGGGGCATTTAGCCCATTTACATTCAGGGTAACTATTGAAAGATAGGAATTTAGTGCCATTGTATTGCCTGTAAGGTGACTGTTACCGTATATTGTCTGTGTTCCTTTCTGGTCTATGTTGCTTTTAGGGTCTCTCTTTGCTTAGAGGACCCCTTTCAAGATTTCCTGTAGGGCTGGTTTCGTGTTTGCAAATTCCTTTAGTTTTTGTTTGTCCTGGAAGCTTTTTATCTCTCCTTCAATTTTCAATGACAGCCTAGCTGGATAGAGTATTCTTGGCTGCATATTTTTCTCATTTAGTGCTCTGAATATATCCTGCCAGTCCGTTCTGGCCTGCCAGGTCTCTGTGGATAGGTCTGTTGCCAATCTAATGTTTCTACCCTTGTAGGTACATATCTGTTCTCCAGAGCTGCTTTCAGGATTTTCTCTTTGTCTATGAGACTCGTAAGTTTTACCATTAGATGTTGGGGTGTTGACCTATTTTTATTGATTTTGAGAGGGGTTCTCTGTGCTTCCTGGATTTTGATGCCTGTTTCCTTCCCCAAATTAGGGAAGTTCTCTGCTATAATTTGCTCCATTATACCTTCCGCCCCTCTCTCTCTTTCTTCTTCTGGGATCCCAATTATTCTAATGTTGTTTCATCTTATGGTATCGCTTATCTCTCGAATTCTGCCCTCGTGATCCAGTAGTTGTTTATCTCTCTTTTTCTCAGCTTCTTTATTTTCCATCATTTGGTCTTCTATATTACTGATTCTCTCTTCTGCCTCATTTATCCTAGCAGTTAGTGCCCCCATTTTTTATTGCACCTCATTAATAGCCTTTTTGATTTCTACTTGGTTAGATTTTAGTTCTTTTACTTCTCCAGAAAGGTTTCTCTAATAACTTCCATATTTTTTTCAAGCCCAGCTAGTATCTTTAAAGTGATGATTCTGAACTCTAGATCTGACATCGTACTAATGTCCGTATTGAGTAGGTCCCTGGCAGTCGGTACTACCTCTTGTTCTTTTTGTTGAGGTGATTTTTTCCATCTTGTCATTTTGTGCAGAGGAGAATAGATTAATGAGAGAACAAAATGCTAGCAGAGTAACAATGTCCCCAGGAAATATACTCTAAACAAATCAGAAAAGACCTGAAGCCGTGGAAAAAGAAATGGAAAGAGAGAAAAAAGAAAAAGATAAAGATAAAGATAAAAACAAACAAAAACAAATAAAACAAAACAACAACAACAAAAAAAAAACAGAATGTGATCAAATATGATCAGGCTGGTATATAGATCAGTGCCACACACTAGATTTGGGGTGTATTTTGGTCTTTTAGAAGAAAGTGCCTCCCAAAATTTTAAAGAAAAAAAAACTTATATATGTACAAAAATAAGGGTTGATATGATGAAGGGATGGAATATGACTGTAAAGATGGAAATTATAAAAAATTTTATAAAAGGAATTGATAAGAAGTTGTTTGAAAAAAGAAAGAAGAGGATTTAAAAAAAGAAAAAAGAAAAAAAAAGGGAGAGAATGTGATCAGGCAGGGGAATAGAAAACACCATATACTAGAGATTTAGGGTATATTTTAATCTGTTAGAAGAAACTATCTCAAAATTTTAAAGAGAGAACAACTTATATATATATGCCAAAAATACGGGTAACTACTATGAAGGGATAGAATATGACTCTAAAAATGAAAAATAAAAATGTTTTTTTAAAAAAAGGGATTGATAAGATGTTGGTTGAAAAAGGGAAAAAGAAAAATTCAAAAAAAAAAAAAGACAGTTAAAAAAAAGTTAAATTTGAAAGCCTAAAGAATCATGGTAAAAAAGTCATGGATTCTATGTGCAGTATTCCCCTAGCGCTGGAGTTCTGCCGTTCTCATTGATCGGTAAACTTGGTCTTGGCTGGCTGTTCTCTCTGATCTTCTGGGGGAGGGGTCTGTTGCCGTGGTTCCCAAATGTCTTTGCCGGAGGCAGAATTGCCCCACCCTTGCCCAGTCTGGGCTAAGTAATCTGCTCCGGTTTGCTCTCCGGAGCTTTTGTTCCCTGCAAGCTTTCCGTACAGCTTTGGAGGTGGAGAGTGAAAATGGCGGCCTCCCAATCTTCACCCCAGAGGAGCCGAGAACTCAGGGCCCGCTCCTCAGTGAGCCCCCAGAGAAAAGCCGTCAGTCACTCCTGTCTCCCAGGTCTCCGGCCTCACTCGTGCTAACCCAGCCTCTGACCGCGCATTTCTATCTCTGGTACCCGACCCCGTGTGGAGTCTCCAAACCCCGCAGATCCCTGCGGTGCACTCCTGTGCCTCTCCTCCCAGGGGAAGAAGGTGAGTCTCCTCGGATCTGCTGCTTGTTGGGTCCCTGCTGGAGGAGCAGTGGCCCGACTGTGCCACGGATCATGGTTTATGGCAACCCCAAGATGAGAGCCCGCTCCTTGGCTCTGTCTCTGCAGCTGGCTTTCCCGTTCCAATACCTGGGAGCTCTGCCGCCCTCAGGCACCCCCGGTCTTTCTGTGACCCCGAGGGTCCTGAGACTACACTGTCCCACGAGGTTTCAACCCCCCCGCTTAGCCACCGGAGTGACGTCCCTCAGCGGAGCCGACTTCTAAAAGTTCCGATTCTGTGCTCCGTGGCTCTATCACTTGCCGGAAGTGGCGGACGGAGGCCCCTCCCCCACCATCTCTCCTCCCGAATATCGCCTCGGATTCATTTCTCCGCACATCCTACCTTCCAGAAAGTGGTCACTTTTCTGATGAGAGAGTTGTTGCTATTCTTTTCTTCGATCTCCTGTTGAGTTTGTAGGTGTTCAGAATGGTTTGATCCCTATCCAGCTGAATTCCTGAGAAGAGATGAAATCCAGGTCTCCTACTCCTCCGCCATCTTGCTCTGCCCCCTCGTAAATATATTTAATGCCACTGATTTTGCACTTAAAAGTAGTTAAAAGGGTAAACTTTATGTTATACATGTTTTGCCACAATTAAAAACAGACTTAAAAAAAATCTCTTGTGGGCAGATGCTGGATACCTGACTGCTGAGAACATAATAGGCACAAAATACTATATGGTGTGCCCACCTTTTATATATTCCTTGAAAGTTTTTGATGAGGTATAAACAGTGCGAGTAAATTTGAAAAATTACAAAATGGAAACGGGTACAACTTTAATGGTGGGTATTTTGGAAAATATCCAATAAAAATTACAAACATACAAACTTTCTTCTTTGGTGAATCTACTTGTAGGGCTTTGCCCTACAGGTAAACAAAGTTAGTAACAGAAAAAAAATGGAAATAACCTAAATATCCATGGAGAAAGGAGTGGTTACATAAAGTACAACGAAATCCACACAATGAAATACTCTACCACCTTAAAAAGAAATGTGGAAACTCTTTCTGTAATGGTAGAACAGAAACTATCTCCAAGATGAATTAAGTAAGAACGCAATGCAAAGAATGTATATAGCATCTGTATGTCTGAGTATGTGCGTGTGTGTGCCTGTGCACATGCGTGCCTATGCATACAGATGCATAGAGGACCTCTGGAGAAGTAAACAAGAAATTGGTAACACTGGTTCCTCCATGGACAGGACTGGGGTAGACCAGGGGTGTGGCAGGAGAAAGACCTTGGACTATATACCCTGGCATACCTTTTGAATCTTAAGTCATGTGAACACATTGCATATAAATAACAAAATGTTATAAAATAATCTTTTTGTAGTCCTTCATTGTAGAAAACAGTGCTTTATTGTACAAAAAAGGTGTTCCTTTGCCCCTTGTTTTTATAACATGACCAACCATTTATTTAGCTAGTGAACATTCACTCTGCTTTTACTTAAATCAGTTTCTCAAGATAGGCATTGTTGATAATTTGGGGCTGGATCCTTTGTTGTCAGGCGCTGGCCTGTGCATTATAAGATGTTTAGCAACATTGTTCACCTCTTCCTACTAAATGTGAGTGGCATCCTCCTCCACTGGTTGTGACAGAGATTTCTCCAGACATTGCCAAATGTTCCCTGGGAGTAAATGGGGCCAAAAAAACAAAAACAAAAAATCCCAGTTGAGAAACACTGCCTTGAGATAATCTATGTATGATGTTGAACCCAGTGCCTAGTTTAAGAAAATCTTCAATAAAGGGTACCTAACACACACACACACACACAACGAATGGCTTTTTTTTTTTTTTTTTTAAGATTTTATATGACAGAGAGAGAGCACAAGCAGGGGGAGCAGCAGCAGAGGGAGAGGGAGAAGTAGGCTGGCTCCCCGCTGAGCAAAGAGCCGGGTGTGGAGCTCAATCCCAGATCCCAGGACCCTGGGATCATGACCTGAGCCAAAGGCAGACTCTTAACTGACTGAGCCACCCAGGCGCCCCAAGAAATGGCTTTTATACAAACAGTGGCAGAACTGTTAATAAAGAAATGCATTTGTGACACAATGAGCTCTCTTTCAGTGGAATATTCAAACACAGGTTGAAATTCATTCTTTACAAAGCCTTTAAAAAATGGTTTTCCTTTAAGTAGGAGAACGGACTATGCATCTCAAGTCTTTCCCACCACTAAGATTCCTGGGTTCTGGTGTGGTTTTCCCTGTTCCATGTTGGCATTTACAGATACACGACTATTAACTGAATGTCAGAAAGTTTTCTTTATAAAATTTGTCAAGTTATTTTATTCTGCTGGTAAAAAGTGCACAGAACTGTGTTGTATTATGATGTTTTGCCAAAAGACCATGAAGAAAGAAAAGGGGATGGGTTATTTTTTTTTCTCCTAAGTGCTAGAAAGGAAAATAACTTGATCCTTATAACCCTCTACTTAAATAATCATTCAGAATGAAACAATCATTTGTGTGTTTTAATATTCCTATTACATCCAGTGCTTTTTTTTCTTTGAAAACATCACTTCAGGGGATTCTAGGCTCTGGCTGATGTATAGACAAATGAGAACCCTTTCTCAATTCAGAAAATGCTTTTGAGTAGAGAGAATACTTAACATCCTTTAACACAAGGATGGTAAGGTTTCCTCATTTTTGGACACTTCTTTGTTCTTCCCTTTACATTTCACAATGTAATAGAGGTGCTTCTGTGGTGACATAATGCTTGGATTCTCAGGAAAGTCTTTGAAGACAAGGACAAATTTTCTCCATCCATCTATAACACAACCATTGAGAACTTTTTTGGCCTAAAGAAGTTAGGATTTCAAAATTTGTATTATTTTCCCAAGATTAGAACACTAGATTCTCAGCTGATTGAAGGTTAAAGTAAACCACCATGGAAATATTTACTACATTGGTTGTTGTCACCAAACATCTGCAATTGATAAAAACCTTTGAATATTAATGTTTCTTTTTATCATAAATAGCAAAAAATCCCTCCCCCCAAAAGGTAATAAAAAACAAATCAAGGGAAATTTTTTAGATTTCAAAGTACCAATAGTAAAGGAATGGAAATTGCTGAATATTTTTTTACCATTTCTTTTCCAGTTACTACTATGACTGTGTTCACCCTTAGTGTTTAGTGAATTAATGAGCGTAATCCCTTTTGCACTTTACAGAGGTCTGTTAGAATGTTTTTATTACTCTATTTGAATTATAATAAATGCAGGTACTAGATTTAGATGTTTGTAATAGATTTATGTTGATTATATCAGTGTTTCCTGTCAAATTAAACTACACTGTGAAAATGTTAAAAAAGGAGACACACTACTGCTTTCTGATCTTTTTCATAACCACTCCACAACTGAGATATATGTTAAACCCAAATCATTTAGATTATCTGTATATCTTAATAAGGTGTCCACTTGTAATTCATATATATACATTCTAATCTCATTTATGTCTGAATTCCACTTTAATCATTGAACACTGCTAATATTCAAATCCTTGCCTCTTATTTTTAAATATCTGCTTTGTATGTGCTTATTGCAGCTGTAACCAAATTGCCATA
This sequence comes from Mirounga leonina, assembly GCF_011800145.1. Lineage (NCBI taxonomy): Eukaryota > Metazoa > Chordata > Mammalia > Carnivora > Phocidae > Mirounga > Mirounga leonina. Next base: position 25,774,971 of record NW_023270807.1, on the reverse strand, counting down.
AACTTGGTGGCTTAAAACAATAAAAATATATTTTCTCATAGTTCTAGAGTGCAGAACTATGAAGTCATGGTATCAGTAGAACCACCCTCCCTCCAGGGACTTGAGGGAAAATTTGTTCCTTGCCTCTTCCACCTCTGGGCCACTGCTGGCATTGCTTGGTTTTTCTTGATTTCACTCCAGTCTCTGCCTCCATCCTCATATCAAAATCCAGCTCTGTCATTTAGAGACTGTGTGACCTCAAATAGTAGTTAACCCCTCATGTACTCAATATCCTAATCTTTAAATGGAAAAAAAATGTTTCTGCTTAACTCATGGGGAAGATGATGTTCAATATTTTAAAGTACTTGGGGAGGGACAGGGCGCCTGGCTGGCTTAGTCGGTAGAGCGGGCAAATCTTGATCTTGGAGTCATAAGTTCAAGCCCCACACTGGGCATAGAGCTTACTTTAAAAAAAGAAAAAAGAAAAAAAGTAAAATACTTGGGGAAAAGAAAATGCTTGGTCCATAATAAATGCTACATAAATGTTTACTAAATAAAGCAAATTACTCCATTATACTCCATTATAAGAAGCCACTGCTAAAAATAACAATGTATACCCCATGAAGGTCTCTCTCACTTTGAAACGATGTGTGTCCTCATTGGTCAAGTGTGCTTAGAATAGACAGAAAATAAGACAAAGAAGCATGAAAGCACCACATGCTGGACTGGGGCTCAATAAAGAAAAGCCAAAAAGCTAAAGATGAGGAAAAAAAAAATATTCCCCTCTGTTTGTTTCCTGTAATCAACAAAACTAGGCACTCTTTGAATTGCCGACTTTATTTTTGCCTGATCAGCCTGGCAGTCGAAGGTCCCAGTTTGTATCTCTGAGTAAAATCTTCCCACATTACTTGCTAACTGGGTTTCAGTGAGCCTTGAACACGTAGCGCAAATCTGTCAGCTCTCTTTAACACTAACCTACACCGCCAATACTGGTGTGCTGGCCCCCCTTCCTCCGGCTTCGGTGAAAACTGACCTCTCGGAGAATGACAGTGTCTTTCCTCTCTACACTCTATGAAAACAACTTCTTTCTCTACCGCCACCTCCCCATCACCAACCAGCTTCTTACGTAATAGGGATTCATTCATTCGTTTATTGAATGAACAGATCCATTTTAAGTTGTATTTAAGATAATTTTCCTGAACACTAATTTCGTTTATGCTTTATTTCCCTCACAAATGTTCCCTTTTTCTTCTATTCCTATTTTATCTTATATTAAAAATTACCTTAGACTGAGTCCTATAATAGAATAATGAACAAATTTTAGTATGAACAAATGTACATGTTTTAAGATAAAATAAGACGTTAGGGTTTAAAAATAACTACCGTAAATCATTTTGGATCAAGATTAGATAAATAAAATTAACTCAGGTCATAGATTTAGAGCTTATTAAATTTCTTTGTCATTTTGGACTTATAAGCCTTACAGTAATTTAGTTTTCTGTTTGTATCAAGCAATATAAAACTTTCAACCATTTCTAATTATCAGCAATTTTACTTGGCACATGAAAAGATGTGGATTTTGGTCTAATTAGAGTATTTCACATATCATCTTCTGGAAAATTTCCAAGTTTAACATAATTATTTTTCTTATCAGAAACAGCTCCAGAAATACGTTGTCTGTATCGTAAGGGTGAAAAACTAAGCATTTTTTTCATCATCGTGATCATTTATTCAATTAAACTTTTCTCAGTCTTTAAATTAGGAGTACTTTCATGGGAGCTATTAATAAAAAATTGACCCAAAATTAAGGAAGGACTGGTAATGCTTCTTTCAAGCATTAGGCCTAGATTACATATATTCATCGATTCCATCTATCTTTATATTGGTTGAATTTCTAAAATTTTACTTGTCTGGTTATCTCCAAATTGACAGTTTGCTTGGGGTAAGAACTGTACTTTTCTTCTCCGCATATCAGAAGTTTTAAAGATGGGGAAGCCATGTTTGGCAAGGGTATATGAGAAGGACAATTAGAAGGGGAAGTAGCATACATTAAAACCTTAGAAACCACAAAGAAAAAGAATTTGAATTGTATGTAAGAATGAGAAATAGATGTACTTACCCAGAGAAAATTGAATAAGCTGAGACAAGGGACACTTAGATGGTATGCTAGCTGACAAAGAAATATGAAACCAAAGAGGTATTGATCCGGAGGCACGGCTCACTGGATCACACTGCAGCCTTTTTACACTTAGTGATGAGAATATTTACAACTTTGGCTCAGAGAGTGCTTCTGAAATGTAAATCCTTTACATCTCTATTAATCTACTCTCTCTTTATATTTTAATAAAAGCTAGAATTATTAATTGGATTAAACATGATAAGTATAAATATTTTAACATTAAAATACTATTTTTTTTAAAAAATTTCATTTAAAATACACAGCCAGGAGTATCAATCATATGCTACAAATAATAATAATCATGCAAAAACTACAGTATTCAGAAGATGGGAAAACTATACATTTATAGTTTACATAAGGCAATTTTGTAAGAATCAGCCATCACTCACTGTTAACACTTCTAAAAAAAAATGACAGGGACCCACAGGGCTTTCTCCTGAGGAAAAATTTGCCTTTGGCTTCACTCATAACCTAACAAAAGTGAATCTCTCCTCATGCCCATTTCATCAGATTTGCTTTGTGTTCAAATTTGGTAAAATAATCTATTATCAAATTGATTTTTTTCAAATGCTATATCAACTTGAGAAACTTTTAGTGTCTCAAAATATGTGTGTATGAGATATTAGGTGTTGAAGAGGAAAGGATCAGGAATCAATATTTTCAACTCCTGAGTTTTGATCGTTTACTCAGTGGACTGGATACAAATACACCCCAAGACTGCTAAAAACAAATGAACAGAGCCAATAAGTATTAGACTTGAAGGATAAAACTAAACACTACCTGGTATTTGTGAACTGAATATGTGTGTAGGCTTTAGGGGTAATATTCTTGAAACCCCCATTTATCGTCAGAGTAAATTGATCCAACCCGGAGCTGTGAACTAATAGAGTATGAATAAAGCAGATTTCCTACTGAAATTCTGAATTAAATGTCAACAGTGAAGCTAAGCGTTGCAACTTAATGCCCTTGTTCTAAGTGAATGCTTAAATCCCACTAAGAAATATTCAAGAAACTAGGTGGTGCGCTGGTGTTTTACAACCAAATCTTAGAGGGAAAAGGGTAGGATAGGGGGTTGATTGATTTGTAGCTTTTGCCAATTCCCAGGCATAAATACTCCCACCATGGCCAATTTCAAGTTACTAACACGAATTCGCGGATGTGGAATTGAGAAGGGAATTCTGGCTGCCTATACTTTTACAGATGCTACCAGGAGACCATGAAATCTGTAGAATATGCTGTGGGTCCCATTGCATATGAATTGGATAGTGTAGTAAGAAGTAAAATCACAGTTTTTGGAATATCTGTGATATCTCATGACAGCTGGTTGGATGTTCCCTTGACGACTGCTCTGGTTAATCAAGGGTGTAAATGAAATTCCTGCTTCAACGGTCTTCAGGCATCATTGCAGACTTTCTTTAATATCAGTGCTTCACAGGATAATGGCTTGGTTTTCACGGTAATTGATTATTAAGGATATTGGGGCTATCTGTCAGTCAGAGGACAGGCTAAATAAAATAACCGAAAGCCAGCGACCATCTCATGACAGCCACCTATCAGAGGTCATGCAGCTTTCCTTGTTCAAGCTGTTTGTATGGCCAGCCTGGCCAACTCTTTGGTGCTCTAAATGAAAAGGGATGCTTTTGGCGTGTTTACACTGCTTTAGTTTGGCAGAGGGCCTAACAGTGATTTTTGTGCCTGATCTTTTTTTTTACACTCTTTTAACATATAGATTATGCTGAGTCACACTGACAGCCTCAAACAGTATGGCTGTGTTGATAGGGCTGTATGAAAGCCTCATACTCCTAAACAGCACCCTCTTAAATTTGCTCACATAGCCATGACAATCACATTAGATACATGAACTGGTAAGGAAAGCTGTCTGTCTCCGGACAGTTTCATCCACACTGCCTGATGTATAATCTTTTAAACATATTTTCCCATGTTTTCCTGTTGCAAACAGGGAGCTAAAACAATCGCACTATCAATTAGATCCTATCTGTGGGGACCAGATGCCTTTCAGTGCCTCCATCTCTGCCGTGTACCTTTCCTGCCATCTGCTGATAGGAGTCTCCCATCTCAGCTAGTCTTAGGCAGAGCTAACTGTCAACAAACTCAACTGAAACCTTGGGCTGAATATGGAGATCATACCTCCTAACAATTGACTTTAACCTCTTTCAGTCCTAAGTCTAGCCTGAAAGATTCTTTTAAAGGAAGTTCCAAGCTAGAGCTTAACATAAATGCTATCCATTCACTTCAGAGCAATACTTACATTTGGTAAACATTAAGGCTGGTTATAATTGGTCAGAATAGTTATTAATTTGGAGATTCATTTCGCTACTATCTACATTACAAGTTATCCATATAGAGAACCTGTTTTTACATTCATTTTTTTTAAGATTTTATTTATTTATTTGACAGAGAGAGACACAGCGAGAGAGGGAACACAAGCAGGGGGAGTGGGAGAGGGAGAAGCAGGCTTCCCGCTGAGCAAGGAGCCCGATGGGACCCCGGGACCATGACCCAAGCCGAAGGTAGACACTTAACGACTGAGCCACCCAGGCGCCCCATTACATTCATTTTTAAAGTCTAATTTAGGTAAAGAAAGAAAGAAATATACTAGCAAAGTTAATCATGTCCAAAATTTAAAACAGACAAGCTAGATCATGCTGGTTAATAGACAAAACCTAGTGATAAGAGGAAAGAACATACTTTGCACCTGTGGAAGCATTCAGTATTGCCATCAATTTTGCAATATTCCCTAGAAGCAGTTGGTGCTGTTCAGTTGTGTTACTTTTATATCACAGCTTCAAAATTCCATAGCTACTGCAATTATGCATGAGCTATGTTTTGTGAGCCTTCAGCATAGCACTACAAGGGCCTTTTAAAGCATTTAATTGCATTATGGTGTAATGCCAGTGACTCATATAACTCCCAGATTTGACAAATCAAACATAGGTACCTTAGAGAAGAAAAAAATCCATACTTCCTATTTCTTTCTGGAAGGAAAACAAACCACTTGACTTATGTGCTTTTGAAATATGCCACTGAAAAAAAAATTGTGAGACAGATGCATTGAAATGCCTTTAGCACACACCCACACACACACATACGCACGCACGCACGCACACAACCCGAGATGGACAAAGCCAAAGAAATTAGTCCTTCCAAATTTAAAGCCTGCAAAGCCTGCAAAATTATAAAGGCACCTACAAATGGCTTGTTTATTTCTTCTTCATTTTGCCCCTCGCAGATTAAAGATAACTTTCTATTTACATGGCCCTTCAAAAGTAAGGACTTCAATTTGATCGTTATTGTTGTCTTTTCTTATTATTAAAAAAAAAATAGACTTCTAGTCAAGATGACTCTGTAACTTCACACTTTGACTCTCTTCCTTAGTGTCAAACACATAGCAATAAGATAGAAAATTTAAAAATACACAACTGAAAATATAAAGGCAAGTTTAAAAACAAGATAAACATCCCCCCACCCCCAGACAAGAAACAGACAAAAATGCAAAGCAGCAGAAGAGCTAATACTGCAGGCCTGCCAAGATCTAGGTCTAAAAACAGGAAAGCTCAGCTCCTATAAGGGAACTAAAACTACTCATTCAATTATACATGTGATATCTATGTCTGTCTATCTATCCATCTATCTATCTGTCTATCTATCTATCTATCTATCTATCTATCTATCTATCTATCTATCTGTCTGTCTGTCTGTCTGTCTATCTATCTATCTATCCATCCAACCATCTGTCTGCATGGAGAGAAAAAGAGAGACTGTCACCTGGGATTCTGATTTTTAGCAAACTGCTAACCTAGTAAGAAAACAGAATGCAACCAAAACATCATGAGCAGAACTGTACCAAGCACTCTTTGACCAAAACATCATGAGCAAACTGTACCAAGCAAGCTCTGAATGAACCTATGAATACCTTCAGTATCACCATAGGGCAGAACTACCAAATACACATTATCCAAGATTTGGGTTTAGATGCTCAGAAGATCAGGTGGGGTTCTCATTAGGCAGGCAGACAAGCAGAAAAGGCACAACAAGAAGAATGGAATTGGGGAAAAAGAGAGAAAAATAAAAATACTTCTCACTGAAAATGAGCCTGCACTACACAACAGCAGAACACACGGCAACATTGAGAAAGGAACCAAGCAAATCAGCAAGTGGAATATGAATCACTCTAGATAAATCCTTCTTATGGAAAAGTCTGACAAAAAGTTTAAAATAAGTATTTCTGGCATGCTAGAAAGCATTAGTGAAGGAATAAATCATTTTAAGGGAGAAATTATAAAAGAAAAATAGGCGTAAATTAAACAAAAAATTATGAAAAAGATTCCAAATCTTGGGAATAAAAGATTATATTCACTGAAATTTAAAATTCAATAGACAGAATAAATGGGCCTGGAGACTGCTGAAGAAAAAATTGGTGCCTAGGAAGAATACAGGACAGAGAAATTAAGAAAGCCTTTTAAAAGTGAAAGCCAAGGATGCCTGGGTGGCTCAGTCAGTTAAGTGTCTGCCTTCAGCTCAGGTCATGATCCCAGAGTCCTGGGATCAAGTCCCACAGCAGGCTCCTTGCTCAGTGGGGAGTCTGCTTCTCCCTCTCCCTCTGCCTCTCCCCCTGCTTGTGCTCACTCTGTCTCTCTCTCTCTCAAATGAATAAATACAATCTTTTTAAAAAATAAAAATTAAACATTAAAAAAAAAGAAATTTAGATAACAGTTTAATAGGCCTCCAAAAGATGTCTAATATAAGTTCCAGAACCAGGAATTTCAGAGGCTGTCAGAATGCAATACAGATGACCCTGGAATAACATGGGTTTCAACTATGTGGGTCCACTTATATGCAGATCTTTTTTGATAAGTACAGTAAAGTACTATAAATGTTATTTTCTTTCCTTATGATTTTCTCGGCAACATTTTATTTTCTTAGTTTATCGTAAGAATATAGTATATAACACATATAACATAAAATATGTGTTAATTGACTGTTTATGTTATTGGTAAGACTTCTGACTTAGTCAAGTTTCAACTCCTGAGGGGGAGAGGGTATCTCTAACCCCTGTGTTGTTCAAGGGTCACCATAACTAGCAAGAGTATAGTCTACCTGGAAATAAAGCATGGAATCCAGGAAAACAGAAGTGTCAGTAAATTATTTTTACTTTCTTCTAAATAAAAATGGAATTTGTTTTTTATAAAACTGAATTTTTCTTTTACAAGGTGAAATTTAAAATTATTGTATGTTCCATGTCCAAAATATGGAAAATATAAATAAGCAAAAAAGGCAAATTAAAAGTCATCTTCATTCTCAGCATGCAGACATAGCCACTGTTAATATTAGTGAAAGTAGATCTGGTATTATCTCTATGCATATTTTTTATAAAAATGATATATCACTCAAATTGTCCTTATCTCTTTTTGTATTCTATACAAATATCTTTCCGTACCATCAGTTAATATTCTGCAACTCCTGTTTAAGAGCTAGGTAGCATTCAATCACATAAAAGTACTTGATTGAACAATCCACTCTCCATTGTTTACATTTTTACAACCTTTCCCTTGGTTTTGGATACCCTGAACTTCCAGTTTGAGCAGGATCTTCTAAAAATTTAAAAATAGTCTTTTCCAAATCAGAAGTTTCTGCCAAATAGCATATCTAAAGACTATAAATATAAATAACAAGAATGTTAAGGACACTGGGGGAAAAATGTCTATTTTGTCAGATTTTAGTTTTTAAAATAATGCAACCCAAGTATTTGATTTTGAATCCCATTATAAGCAATATTAGTAGAAGTAGATGAACACTTCAATTTGACTGTGTAATTTATTTTCATAAAAATCTCTTTAGAGATCCCTGTCCAGTCAGCAAATAATTGCTTTAACTTTGGATTTTAATATTAGCACTGAATGATTTATGTACATTAAATAATGTAATTCTCACTAACCATTTATGAGCCAAGAATGATTATCTCCCTTCTGTGGATAATCACACTTTAGGGAAGAAAGGTTAAGTGGTTTGCCTGAGATCACTCAGCCAGTCAATGGATTATCTCAAAATATGATCCTTAAGTCTTTAAATCATTAAACTTGGCTGGCCTCGGCAATACTTGAGAGGCATAAGGGATATGTACTTAGATTTTTCCTCGAATGATTTATGTAGCATAATGTCTAATTTGTTTATAGAGCATTTTTTCATTTCTTATCGCACAATTTGATCTATAAGCAAATATGAGACATTATAAAAATGAACATGATAAGAATCTACATGTAGAAAAATCTCTGGTAGAATTAGAGTATCAATTTCCAAAATAGTTCATAGGTCTAGCAGACAAAAGAATCAGCCATTTGGTGGGAGGGTCTGGGGAAGAAATGAAGGCAGTAACAGGAAGCAGATAGAGTGGCATCCTTCTATAAGATTGCAGTTCATGGTTAGATTTTAACAAGCACTGAAATGAAACAAATAAAAAGAGATCTTACTATTTCTTAATAAGAACACGTGCATTCCCTGAGAAGTATTTCCTCCATCTCCAGTATAAAGCATCTGTACATGTCTCCCTGCCCATATCAACTATAATGACAAATGTGCTTCATATATCCCTATAATATATAATTCACACAAATGGGATGCTCTAAAGGTCATTCCTAGAACTGAAGAATTTTCAACAGTGATCTGATCAAAATTAGAAGTGACCTTGGTAAACTAGATCAGAAGCCAAAAAAAGTAGCGGAATGCTGTATTAAAAGGACCATATCAGGGTGCCTGGATGCCTCAAAAAGGACCATATCAGATTTGTATTTCTAGGTAAGGGGGAAGAGGAACTGATAAATGATTTAACCAGTGATTTTTAATAAAACTGACTTTTTCTTTTAAAAGTAGAATTACCAACTGATCCTGGTTTGCTAGGCACTTCCTGGTTTTAGCCCTGAAAAGTCCTGCATCTTGGAAAAGCTCTCAGTCATGCCCAAACTGGGGCAGTTGGTCAAAATTAAAAATAAAAATTTGGTGTGTTCATTGTCTAAAATGTAGCAAATACAAATAAGCGAAACTGAGCATTAAAATCATTCATACTTTCAGTGTGCACAGAGAACCACTTTTAATATTAGTAAATGTGCTTCTAGTATCCCTATGGAATAGACTTCATAACAATACAGGTTACTGTTATTACATATGGCAAATGACAGGGTAATATCATTTGAATTGTCTTTTAAAATTCTATTTAACTTTATGCCAAGCACTTTAGTATGTATACCTTTTCATCTGATTGCATTACTCTATAAACTGTGATAAGTTTTCAATTTTGTATTGGTCATTTCCGCTATTCATTCTACAAATTCCCTTAACCTTATACTTTTCTTTATCTCTGAGACACAGTACCAGCTAGTATATTAGCAGCATGCTTTCTGAGTTCTGATAACTATATCACAGTGTAATCTCACTGCTCAGGGGTATGCAGCCTTTCATTTCTTATTCCATTTCTATTTCCCCTGTAGGCCAGGGAGGGGAAATTTCTACCTAGGCAGTTCAGCATCATTTAACATTGCTGTTACTTGTCCAACAGTCTCCTACATGAGTGAGACTGTATGTCAACCACAGTTAGCACTAAAAATTTATTATTACCTACTTATACAGAAAAACTCTTTTTGTTTTGTGGGGGCTTAACTTTCTGAAAGCATTTCAAGTCCTGATTTAGAGACAGAAAGAGAGAAGGAAAATAAAATTTCAGTATTAGAAAAGAAATCTATCTTTTATCTATCCTAAAATGTCCGCCCTTGGTTGGGGCCATATTTCAGGACTATTATGATCCAGAAAGTACCTCTTGTCATTGAAGAAGTACTTACCAACCATGTGCGAAGTTACCCTGTTCTTGCCAGTAGCACATAGAATAATGGCCTCTTCTGTTTTATTTCTAGCTACACAATCCCTGTTGGCAGCCCTCCTGTTGCTTGCATGATTGAAATGATTGCAAATGGAAAACCTCCAATACAGAAGAAAGACACAGAGATACCCCATGTTTCTCAGGTAGTTATGCAAATATTCAGTTCCAAACATTACTAAGTGTGCCCTCAATATCTGAAATAAGTATTTCTTTTTAAGTTACTAAACACTAAGCATATTTCTTTATTGAACAGATTCCTTGTAAGAGCTCTCAACAAAACACCAGAATAGTCATCTCTGATACTTTAGGTACAATTAAATATATTTAATACTGCCTGTTGCTCTAAAAGTTGTATTAAATTTATCAAGAAATTGATTTTCCTCTCACACTTTGCATATAATATATTATGCTTGATTAAGAAAAACAGCACAGGAATGGGGAAAAATTAGCAAGTTACAAAACAGTGCTTAAAACTTCCATTTTTATAGGATATGGTAGTGCTTATTATATGCTATTAAAAAGTCCCTTCTCAGGGAATTTTTCTTAGAAACATTGAATGAAGAAAATTGAAAGAAGAGAGGATGTTTGTCCCTCCAGAGACCAGGCAATTTGCTGAATTCTTTTAATTTTAATGATGTGGTTGGTTACATGCTTCTTAGTATGACTTTAAGATAAAGAATTCCTGGTTCATTTGATCATCATGGAGAGTTAATCTATATAATTAGAGCTCCAAAGTGCTAATTTTGGTGCACATTAGAGCTGGCAGTGTGTAGGGCCCTAATGAATTGGAAATTTCATTTTATTTCCATTTTTCTATGTAGTTTTTTTCTCTTACTGAGTGTATACCGGCATCCTAAAGAAGCATGTAAGAATAGCTAACATTTGCATAAGCACCTTACATTTTCCAAATTATGGCCATGTATTTTATCTCATCTGATCTTCACAAGAGCCTTCTAAATTAAGAATGAATATCTTTTTTACAAGGTCATATCTGATAAAACTGAGTATCAAATGTCCAAAATTTCATAGTGATAATGAAAGAGACTTGATCCCAGGTTTTCTGATTCCCAACGTGGTTTGTTGTTTTTGTTCCTTTTAAACACTTTACTGTACTTCATTTTCTGCTCCAGCAGATTGCAAACTGTCAAGTGAATTATTAAGGTAGGAATAAAATTGGTTTTCGTTTTGAAGAAAAAACAAAACAAAAACAGACTCTTAAATACAAAGAACGAACTGGATGTTGCCAGAGGGGAGGCTGGTGAGGGGATGAGTAAAACAGGTGAAGGGGATTAAGAGTACACTTATTGTGATGAACACTGAGTAGTGTATAGGATTGTTGAATCATTACATTGTAAACCCAAATCTAATATAACACTGTATATTAACTACACATCAGTTAAAAAAAAAGTCATGCTAGAGTCCAAGATGACCAAATACTTAGATTCAAGACACAGACTATTCAAATGGTGGAAAATCTCTGAAACACTTAGTTTTGTGAAAAATCTAATGTAAAGCAGTCAGTGTGATTTTATCTCTATTTACTACCTATAGTCATCCATTTTTTTATATTGAAAGCTCCATACTTTATAATTAATGACACGCAATATGCTACAAACAAAAGAGCATAGGGGAAAAAAAAGAGAGGCAACCAAGAAACAAACTCTTCACTGTAGAGAACAAACTGAGGGTGACCAGAGGGGAGGTAGGGTGAGGGGATGGGTAAAATCATGATGGGGATGAAGGAGTGCACCTGTGATGAACACCAGGTGTGGTATGAAGTGTTGAATCACTAAATTGTACACTAGTATTGTTAACTAACTAGAATTTAAATAAAAACTTTTTAAAAATACACATATAAAAAAAAAATCCTGTTTTCAGTTCTTTAAATACTCATTAGTGGAATTGCTGGATCATATAATAATTTTTAATTTTTTGAGGAACCTTCATACTGTTGTACATAGCTACCACACAATTTTACATTCCCACCAACACTGCACAAAGGTTTCAGTTTCTTTACATCTTTGGCAACATTTGATATGTGCTGTTGTTTTTTTTTATAATGGCTACCCTAACAAATGTGAGGTGGTATTTCATTATGACTCTGATTTGCATTTCCCTGATGAGTAGTGATGTTAAACATCTTTATTATATATCTTTTGGTTATTTATATGTCTTTGGACATATAAATATGTCTGTTCAAGTCCTTTGCCAATTTTTTAATCAGCTTATTTGTTTTTGCTGTTGAGGCATAGGAGTTCCTTATATATTTTTGATATTAACCCCGTATCAGATATTGGTTTGCAAATATTTTCTCCCATTCTGTAGACTGCCTTTTCATTTCATTGATCGTTTCCTTTGCTGTGAGGAAGCTTTTTCATTTGACGTAGCGCCCCTTGTCTTTTTTTTGCTTTTGTTGCTTGTGGTTTTGGTGCTGTATCCAAGAAATCATTGCCAAAACTAAAGTTATGAAGCCTTTCCTCTATGTTTTGTTCTTCAAGTTGTATAGTTTCAAGTCTGAAGTGTAAGTCTTTAATCAATTTTGAGTTGATTTTTGTGTATAGTTAATGGTCCAACTTCATTCTTCTGCATGTGGATAATCCAGTTTTCCCAAAACCATTGGTTGAAGAGACAATGCTTTCCTCATTGTGTAGTTGTGGCACCTTGTCATGAATCATTTGATCATACATGCACAAGTGTATTTCTGGGTTCTCTGTTCTGTTTGTATATATGTCTGTCTATATGCCAAAGCCATGCTGTTTTGATTACTGTGGCTTTGTAATGTGCTTTCAAGTCAGGAAGTGTCGTGCGTCCAGGTTGTTTTCCTTTCTCAATATTGCTTTGGCTATTTGGGGCCATTTGTGGTTCCATATGAATTTAAGGATGATTTTTTTCTAATCAAAAAATACCATTGGAAGTTTGATAGGGATTGCTTTAAATCTGTAGATCACTTACATAGTATGAACTTTTAACAATATTAAGTCTTCTAATCCATGAACACAGGAAGTTTTTCCACTTTTTTGTGTCTTCTTTAATTTCTTTCAGCAATGTTTTATAGTTTTCAGTGTACAAGTCATTCATCTCCTCGGTTAAGTTTATTCCTAAGAATTTTATTCTTTCTGATGCTAAGTGAATGGGATTGTTTTCTTAATTTCTTTCCAGATTGTTCATTGTAAGTATATAGAAGCACCCTGATTTTTTTATGTTGATTTTGTATCCTGCAACTTTGCTAAATTCATTTATTAGTTTTAATTTTTTGTGGACTCTTCAGGATTTTCTATATATAAGATCATGTCATCTACAGAGATTTCTTCCTTTTATTTCTTTTTCCTGCCTAATTGTTCTGCCAGGACTTCCAGTACTATGATGAATAGGAGTAATAAGAATGGGCACTCTTGTTTTCTTCCTGATCTTAGAGAAAAAGCTTTTAGGTTTTCACCATTGAGTATGGTATTAGCTATGGACTTATCATATATGGCCTTTATTATGTAAAGTAATTTCCTTATATTCCTAGTTTGTTAAGTCTTTTTATAATGAAATAATGTTGAATTTTGTCAAATACTTTTTCTGCATCTGTTGATCGTGTGATCCTTATCCTTTGTTTTGTTAATGTGGTGCATCACATTGATTTATTTTTTATGTTGAACCATCCTTGCATCACAGGAATAAATCCCACTTGGTCATGGTATATAATTCTCATAATTAAATGTGCTGTTAAGCTTGGTTTGCCAGTATTTTATTGAAAATTTGCATCTTTATGCATCAGGTATATGAGCTTGCAGATTTTTTTTCTTTTAATGTATTTTCCTGTCTTTAGTGTCAGGAAGATGCTGTCCTCAGAGAATGAGCTTGGAGTATTCACTCCTCTTCAGTTTTTTGGAAGATTTTGAGAAGGGTTGATATTAATTCTTTTTTAAATATTTTGTAGAATTCTCCTGTGAAGCCATCTGTTACTTGGCTTTTGTTTGTTGGGAAGTTTTTGATTACAGATGCATTCTCTTATTATTCATCTGTTCAGATCTTTTATTTACTCACGATTCCCTCTTGGTAAGTTGTTTGTTTCTGGGAATTTATCCATTTCTTCAGGGTTATCCAGTTTGTTGGTGTGTAATTATTCATCGTTATCTCATAATCCTTTTTATTTCTGTGGCATCAGTTGTAATGTCATCTTTCATTTCTGATTTTATTTGAATCTTCTCTCTTTTTTTTAGTTAGTGTAGCTAAAGGTTAGTAATTTTGTTGATCTTTTCAGAAAACCAACTCTTAGTTTTACTGATTTTTTCCTAATGTTTTTCTGTTCCCTATTTTATTTCCATTCTAGTTTTTATATAATTTTAGTCTTGCTGCTAACTTTGGACTTAGTTGGTTCTTCTTTGTCTAGTTCCATGAGGTATAAAGTTACACTGTTGCTTTGAGATCTTTCTACTTTTTTAGTAAAAGTTTTTCAAGCTATGAACTTCCTTGTTAGTACTGCTTTTGCTACATCCTATAAATTATGGTATATTATGTTCCATAGTCTCAAGATTTTTTCTAAATTTTTTAATTTCTTTTTTGAACCATTTCTTCTTTGAAACGAAGAGTACATTATTTAATTTGCACATACAGTTGCAACATGGGGACTTAGGGGTGCCAGCCCCTGACGCAGTTGAAATCCATTCATAATTTTGACTCCTCCAGAATTTAACTATTAGCCTATTGTCAACCAGAAGCCTAACTGATAAGGTAAACAGTTGACTAATGCATATTTGTATGTTATATGTATTTATATACTGTATTTTTATAACAACATAAGTTAAAGAAAATACTATTAAGAAAATCATAAGGAAGACAAACGTATTTACAGTACTATACATATATTTATTGAAAAAAATTTGCATAGAAGTAGACCTATTCAGTTCAAACCCATGTTGTTCTAGAGTCAGATGTATTTCTGAATTTTCCATTCCATTGTGTTTGGAAAAGATAATTGGTATGATTTCAATCTCCTTAAATTTGTTAAGATTTTTTATTTGTGATCTAACTATAATCTATCCTGGAGAATATTCCATATGTACTTGAGAAGAATGTGTATTCTGCTGCTGTTGGATGGAATGTTCTGTATATGTCTGTTAGGTCCATTTGTGCTACCATGTGGTTCAAGTCCTCTGTTTCCTTATTATCTTTCAGTTGGATGCTCTAGCCATTATTGAGACTGGGATATTAAAATCTCATAGTATTATTGCACTGCTGTCTATTTCTCTCTTTGGTTTTGTCAGTGTTTGTTTCCTATATTTGAGTATTCTGACATTGGGTGCATATATATTTATAATTGTTATATCTTCCTGGCCAGTTGACCCTGTTACTCATTATATAATGTCATTCTTTGTCTCTTATGACTGTAGTTGACTTGTCTGTTTGAATAACGATAGCCATTCCTGCTCTTATTTGGTTACCATTTGCATGGAATATCTCTTTCCATTCTTTCACTTTCAGCCTATATGTGTTGTTAAACCAAAAGTGAGTTTCTTATATTTTGAATATAGTTGGATCTTGGGTTTTTTTTGTCTTTTTTCTCCACTCAGTCACTTTATGTTTTTTGATTGAGAGTTTACTCCATTTACATTTAAAGTAATTATTGATAAGTAAGGAGTTGCTATTTCCATTTCATTGTTTTCTATCTTATAGCTTTTTTGTCCCTCTTTTTCTCCCTTGCTCTTTTCCTTTGTGTTTCACTGATTTTTGTATACGCATGTGTGTATGAGACATACTTTGATGCCTTTCTCATTTTCTTTTTTCAGACATTCGTAGTCTTTTGCTCCCTCTGGTGTCTGTCTACAGTTCTGCAGGTTCTCTGGAGCTGCCACAAGCCACCCAGTTCCCTTTTGTTCTCAGCAGCCCCAGAGTTTCTAGGGTATATGGGTCATGTCAGAGTTCCAAGTCAGGCAAAATAGAAACTGGTCCCTCAAGAAGCCCATAGAAAAACCAGAATGTTGGAAGCATGCTCTACTCTTCTCCACTCTACCCCCTTGCTCTGGTCCCAGTAAGAGGCCACCAAACCATATCAGCCTCAGTCTGCTACATCAGTGGTCCTCTGGACCAGCAACACACCATCCAGCCCTCTTTTGTTTTTAGCGATGGCCAGGCATCTACAGTATGGCAGGTCCTGTCAGTGTTCCAAGACAGGGGAAACAAACTTATTCTAAGTCAACGCCCTGAAAAACCATTATTTTGGATACACAGTTCAACTCTTTACATTGCCATTGAGAAGGCAGAAGTTAAGGGGGGTTTTGCCCACTCTTCCCACTGAGCTACAGGGCATGTCTGTGGTGAGTGAATGCATGCTAGTCCAAACCTTTGCCTTTGTTCTCAGCAGCCCCCAACCTGGCACACTTTTCCTGTCAGCACTTAGATTCAGGCAAGACAGAAACTAGTCCTTTGGACAGGCCCTGAAAAGTCTGCACATAGTATATATGTTTTCAGTCTTCTATTTCCCTCCCGAGAGAGAAACTGGGAGCTGGAAGTTTTCTTCCAATTATGCCTCACTGAGTCTGGGGGAAAGCTTTGGCCAGTGAGTGTCACAGATTTTCCTCTCATCTTCAGGGCAGCTGTACCCTACTTACCTAGGGTACAAATGCTTCTTAACTCAGTCTACTCATTTCTCACAAAGGGATTTTGTCTGTGTATTGTTGTTGAATTAGTGTCTCCCTAAGGGAAGAAACATCTGGAGCTTTTTATTCGGCCATCTTGCTGATCTGTATACTGTATTTTCTAAATATTCCATTTCTTTGTGATTTTATTCCCCAGATTACATTAAATTTCCTTATAGACAAGAATAATCCCATATCCTTTTTTTTTTTTTTTTTTGGTATTTCCACTTTCCTATATCACTGTGCTCACAGGGTAGCAACTCAGTTCATTGATTGCTTCACTAAAGTTCAGTTCCTTCTTTGACAAAGTGAGGAGGTACTATTTTGAAAGCATTCCCTAACGTAGAAAGCCTTAAGAATCAGAGATATAACTGTAAAGTATGGGACCAATGAGAATTTCATTGCTATTTATCAATTTTTTTTAAAAACCCTCTTTGTTTAAGCTACTTGATATTAATCTCATAAGAAATTCAAGAACTTCCATTTAAGCACTACTCGCTACCCAATGCTATATATACTAAATATAGAAAGCTATATTAGAATTAAAGCCATATTAATATTCCTTTTTGGGTGGTATCCGGTGACGACCTCCCATATGCTGAATCTAGCAAAACAGCAAGGTTCTATGGCAGCATAAAGTAGAAGAAACCTAGAAGATAAATAGGATACTGTAAGAAAAAAAAAACAGGATTAAGTTTCATGAATCAGGTAATTTGTAACAAACTTATATTAAACCTCCTATTTGTAAGACACTGCTATGGACTCTGAGAGAATCCCAAGATGACCATGTTGGAGGCCCTACCCTAAAAGGGATAAAAATATAGAAGAGACTGTATGATCACAGATTATTATACTATTGGAGGGGAAGAAAGAGAGAGAGAGAAATCTTCTAACTGCAAAGAGATGAAGGGTTGAGATAAATTGTGGTTCTGCCTTTTGAACCCCTTTCATTTAATGCCTCTAAATTTTTAGAAATTTAAGACAAATCATATGTAAGAAGTTATTTAAATAAATCCTTCTTCTCAAACACTTTACTCAACATCTCTTATTCATCCCTATTCCAAGACTTGATGTTTTCTGATTTTGAATTTGCATACAATTCAGAAAATATTAAAAACAAAAATTTGGTAACAACACACAAAAGAAAGCTCATTTCAATTATAAGTCATCATATTCTTGGGTAAAGACAAGTACACTCCAATAGTTATCTTAAGTAAAAACTACATTAGAGTTACCTTCCTGTTAACATAAACGTTGTTTAATTTCAGACAGATTTGAGGCTATAAAACAAAACTAAACATTGAATCAAGATATCATTACAGAAATGTATGTAGGATCCAGTGTCCAAATTTAAATTAAAACAGAATAAAGAAGAGATATAGCAGCTTCTTATCTGTCTCCACTTCTGGTTTTTAGAAGTTGTTCCCTTTTGCCTGTCTTCTTATTTTATTCCCACATAGTATAAAAGAGCAACTGTATTCTTCCTTTAAAGAGAAACCCCTGAGAGGAAGGGGAATGCTCATTTCACCTTGTCATTTGTGGAGTCCTTTTCCCTCAGTCACCATTCATATTTTTCATTATCTTGATGATTCCTCCTTGATTATCCATGTCTGTTCTCTGTGGTTTTATATTATAAGATCATATCTTGATGTCAGACTCTATTCTCCATAGTCTGATTCTCAAGAAGTTATGAGAAAAGACTTATTTTAAAGACCTGTCTCCTTAGGAATGATTATACACACAAAAGGCAGCTCTTGGATAATTAAGAGTCTAGGGATAGAGGAAGTCAACCATTTTAATGGTTATCTATGTGCAGGCAACGGCAGCAGCTTTTTTAGACATTTCAGGACTCCCAACTAAGCTTGAGCATCAGATCAGAAGAAATACAAGAGCCATCTACTTTCGTTGTTTGGGTGTTTTTTAATGGTCTAATAAATCATAGATAGCTCTATAGACTCTCCCTCAGATCTGCCTACTGCTGACAGAAGAGGAGGATATTGTTCCATCCTCTATCAGGTTTTGTGCTAAAATAGCACACTTGTCAAAGCTGTGAGAGGTGTGTGATCAATATACAAAGATGTCAGAGATCCTTGGTGAGAGAAGGTCATGGCCTTGGACTCGCTGAGTCTGCAGGTTCATGATAGATCCCAGATTTCATTAGTGGTGAGTCACTTATCCTAAATGATAAAAGAATTCTGCTAATAGTTTGTTAGAGTAATTAATATAAATGGACTTAGCATATGAGAAAGGATGTGAAAACAAACAGACATACTCCTGTACTGCATGAGGGCTCTATTAATACGCCTTGAGACTTCTGCCCCATGTTGCCCAAAGTTAATCATCCTCTGGGTGACTACGTAGCTGAGTCTTTTACAAAGTACACACACACAGAATTAAGGAATGCCTTCAGGAACAGAACTCAAATCTCTAAAAAAGAACATGAGCTCAAATAGTAGAGTTGGTTTGATCTATTATGGGTCATGGGGATGCTTTGATGTTCCTAGAATTGAACATGCTTCTGTTCTCTAAAAGCACATTTGCATCAAACCAGAACATATTAGTATAAACATTAAGTGGCATTACTGAGCATTTCCCATCCTCTCCTCCCCTTAGAGCCCTAACTTAATTATTTGGCTCTAGTTTTAGAATTCTTACAATGATAGTTTTCCATTTTAGTGTATCTGTAATGTCAATTTAAATACTTTGCAGCTATCAGTTTGGAGTGCATGAATGTGTTTTGGGGATAAGGACATCAGAGACATAAAGTACGCAAATGCTGCATGCACCTTTCATATGCCAACAGCCCTGAAGATCAGGGTCTCATTACCAGTTCATCCAGAATTCTTTTGTAACTCATAAATTCCTGTTTGGGGAAGCTACATTTTATATACATATAAATGATGAGAATGGAATTTATATGTGTTACTGAAGGGTGGGTAGAAAGATTAAGTCACAGTTTATTTTGTGCCAGTGATTTTATCGTCATTCTGGTCATGAGTAAATTCTATTTCCAAGTCAGGTCACATTCTGAGCTACTGAGGGTTACAACATCCACATATGAATTTGGGGGAACACAATTCAATCCCTAACAATAGTTAATTAACAAGGTTCTATTTTCTTTATCAGTTATTATTTGGTAGTATTCACATTAAAATGCAAACACTTGAGTTCCAAAATACATTTCAGAGTAATTGATCAGCAAGTTTTATTGAATGCTCTTTTTTTACCGTTTTATTAGATATTGTGAGAGATACAAAAAAAATGTAAAATAAGGGCCCTTTTCTAAAGTAACTTATCCTACCACCTAGTAGAGGTGACAAAACTAAGCAACAAATACAACCTGTTTTACACAGAAAAATACATTAAAACATGCATTATAAAACAAAACATTCTAGGTCTTTGTCAGATAATCTGACCACACCTTATAAGATGTTTTTGTTGTTATTTTTCCTATAGGTACATTTTGAATCAATGTTCCTTGGCCACATCCCAGCAGATATTAAGATCCATAAGAATGCAGGTCACATTTATGGGTTCAAAGGCTGCATTCAAGAGCTTCAAGTAAACAACAAAGAATTCTTCATCATTGATGAAGCACTACGTGGAAAAAATATTGAGAACTCCACGTCCCATGGTGTGCTCGTCATCGATGCCACAACAATGGCACTTGCATCAGGTTAGTTTTAGCCTCTTGATCTCCAACCTATATTCCATGATTCCAAGTTCTTAAACAGAAACTAGCAGCATTTTCACCTGGGTGATAGGAAAAAAGGTCTGGAACTTCTAAGTTTGCAAATGCATCACCTAGGTCATGCACACATATGGTGAATACTTGTTTCTTCAAAGAAATTTATATATTGTGGCTTCAATGTCAAGAAATACCTGACCTCTGAAAATAACTAGGTGACTGGACCTGATTTTGGCAATTTCAAATGACCTGGTTTCGGCAATTTCAGATGGATCCAAACATAATTTTACCAAGGTGTTCTGCTTTTGGGATATATGAGTGACAGATTTTTACTCATTGATAATGGTTTTGATGCATTCATTTTTATTGTGGTTTTCTTTTTTTTTTTGCTTCATCTTCACAAAATAAAAGATCTACTTAGATCTCTAAGATTAAAGAGGGAGAAGAATACTTACATCTGTTTCTTCTTTTTCTTTGCAATCTTTACGTCAAGGAGGAAAAAGCCTATATACCTTTTTTTCCTTGAAATAAAGATTCGTCATGCCTATAAGCTTAAGAAGATTTTAATTAAAATTACTTTCTGCTCCACTAAAATGTCTTAAGTTAATCAACCCTGAGGGAGTCTCATTTGGATAGTGTAGAACATTTTCCCAAATTTCTTTAATCCTCTGAGAAATCTTTATTTCAGGGCTACAAATAATGACAGAGAGGATGCTAAAACATGTGCAGATTATATTAATTCAAATCAAGGAAAAATTGACCAAATCTCACAAGAAATATCTTAATTAATTCACCTCAGTGTTTCTAAGGGGCAAGCTATCAAGTAGTTAATGACTTCACAAAAGTAAACATCTATATGCGTAGTGTGGGAAGGAGAAAAATTTTATCAATAGAGTAGGATAGGAAATGGTAGGCAGAGGTGGGCTCTGAAAATAATCACTGGAATAGGAAATGAAAAATGAGAAAGAGCCAAATGGAAAAGACAAAGAACAGAGGAATGGACAGGTATGATAAAGTCAAGGTGATATATTTACCAAACAATCACAGACTGACCTAATAAATTTGAAGAAAAAGCATGGTTTACTGGAAAAAAAGGATATCAGCTCTTGGGGTGTCTAAACCTTTTGCTTCTGATTAACTCTGTCCAAGTTATATATATTTATAATAAATATATAAATAAATAAATATATATACTTTACACATTGGTAAAATAACAAGAGCAATATGGACCTATTTCATGTAGGAAAAATATAACAGGTGAAGTTTTAAAGGACTTTAAAAGAGTGAATTTTGAGATTGAGTGAAGATAACTTCCTTGGCCATGGTTATTTTTCTGAAGGAAACAAAACCAGGGTCTTATTTAATAAGTATTCTGCTTTATAATGAACTCACCAATGACAATTATTTTAAAAATATGATAATGCAAAAATTATACAGCAAAATAACCTTCAGAACCCTGAAGGAAAATGAATTTTTGTGTAATTAAGTGAAATAGAAACATGAAAAAAGCTTCTCCTACTGAGTTTCTAATGTCTGAAAAATGTGTCATTCAACCTAAATAAATACTGTCAATGAGGTTTTGCCAGTGATAGAATTATAGAAGTGACAGGAATTATGTTTTCTCCCTTTCTACATGTGGTGAACAGACTCTAACATAGTCCTCACCATCCTCTTTCCCAATATTCATGCCTTTGCATGATCCCCTCTCCTTAAGTGTAGATAGGATATATGATTTGCTTTTAACCAACAGAATAATCAGTACAATACAGTGATGAAATGTCATTTCCATGATTAGGTTACATGAGATTGTGAGCTGCATCTTGCAAGGAGACTCTCTCTCTCACTGACTTTGATAAAGTATGGAACAATTTGGGGAAGGTCCATGTGACCTGGCCCTGGGGGCAGCCTCCAGCCAACCACCAGCAAGGAGCTGAGGGTGGCCTCTAGCTGACAGCCAGCAAATATTGAAGCTGTCAGTTCTACAACTGCAAGAAATTAAATTTTACCAACAACCAAGTGAGCTTGGGATCAGGTCCTTCCCCAGTTGAACCTTGAATAAGACCCCAACCTGACCAACACTGTGACTGAAGCTTATGAGACTCTTCATACAGAGGACCAGTTAAGCCTTGCCCAAACTCTTGACTCACAAAAACAATAAGATAATAAATAAGTGTTGTTTTAAGCTGCTAATTTTGTGGTAATTTTCCTATGTAGAAATAGAAAACAAATATACTCAAATTTTCTGTAAAAGTGTCCACATCACCAACTTGGAGAAATAGGTTAAGAGTTAGTTTTACTTTACAACAATAACCATCTGAAATACTGTAAGCCAAATACATGTTAAATAAAATAAACCTTTTATTTTAATAAATTAGAAAACCTCACATTACTTCCAGTCTTAGTTATTTAATATGTATTTGAAAATGAAACTAAAGATAGTTATTCTAGTAAGATAGATATAAATAGTCCTAGGTTGATATATACTTTATATATTTATTTTCTTAGATTTATTTCAACAAACATCACCTAAGGACCAACTAAGGGCCAAGAATTGTATGTGAAACAAAGATGTATATTCGAGACACCACCCTGCACACAGAAGCTTTCACTCTAGTATGGAAGCTTTATCAGCTCATTAGGGCTTAGGGTGAATTTTGCCACCAAAAAAAAAAAAAAAAATGCATCTGTCTTCTGTCATATACATTATTCTGGCCTTCCCTATCCATTTCTCAGTCTTTCAACCTCTCAACTCTACTCCAGAGAAATCCACTCAAATGTCAACTGATTTTGGCAAGCACTATTTAAGGTCTTCCAGATCTGTATGTGCCTTTTATTGTTAGTGAAATGGAGACTTGCTGGCTGTGACCCAACAAATAAAACACTTCTTCACATTCTGTGAACAACATGATTTCTATCTTGATTGCCAGTGCTGAACTGCCAAAACGATTCTTTGCATTATTGCATCCAGGACGTGCTGGTCCATGGCAACCATGACTTCCATTCCAGCATCTCTTTATGAACACCAACACCATAATACACTGGCAGTGGCTAGTTCCAGAATAACAACAAAAAGAGACTTCTCAGAAGGATCATAAGAACAGTCCCTAGGAGGTCAAAAGTTTAATATCAGAAGAGCACAGATAGCTATAGGGCTATCAGAATCAGAATGGTATCTTCAGTCTTCCTTGCCCTAAAACACCCATACCCAACCATAATAGAGCACTCCAGCAGTCTGTGCAGCAAGTCAAAAGAAGAGCTAGAATATGTACTGAAGGAGGACTCCCAATGAGGCCATGAGCAGCTTCAGTCCACAGAGAAGAACACAGACCAAAGAAATAAGTCACAAAGAGCCATCACCATGACCAACACCCTGCCCACAGCAGACACATACCCATACTTGGAATACATAGAACAGTGTAGTTTTCCAACCAAGAAACCTAGAGAAATTCTGCTACTGAGCCTTATCTTGACTTGGACAAAATGAATCTGAACTAGCTTAATGCCTTTGGAAACTCACTTCCCAGCTGTGTTTTTGCCCAAGGCAAAAGTTATTTTCTTCATGCTACCGCATCATAAGATGGATCTCTCCAAGATCTTCCAAACTGTCTTCCAACCCTTCTCACCATTTGGGTCTGTCTGTGCTGTCTGACTTGATCTCACTCCTGAGCCTGCTTACCCAGGCAGACTTCTGAACTCTCTTCTTCCCTTCCCCTGGTTTTCTGTTTGTTTTTGTTTTTTATATATGCAAACATATATTATAGAGGAGAATGTAAAATCAACAAGAAAAATTGGGGGCCCCTGGGTGACTCAGTCAGTTAAGTGTCTGCCTTTGAATTAGGTCATGATCCTGGGGTCCTGCTCAGTGGGGAGCCCACATCTCCCTCTCCCTCTGCTGCTCCCCATCCTTGTGCTCTCTCACTCCCTCTCTCTCTCTCTCAGATAAATAAATAAAATCTTTTTTAAAAATCAACATGAACTTGAAAACATGAAACTTCCAAAATTAAGTACCTTTTGAGGGCTAGGACAGATGAGATACTTTGACCCCCAAGGTGTATGGGCTCACTTTGGATTATTCTAATGGGAAAAAGCTGATTAATTAGCATAGTTCATGGTGATTCACCTTCTGAAACTGAAGGTCCTCACGAGTGTAGGTTTGCTTTCCATGGTTTTGTGGCGCTAGCGACTAACTATTCTTAGAAATGAAATGCAAATTATTCTTATGGATAGGCAATATCAGTGTTTTAGCAAATCAATAAACAGATGTTATGCTTGTAATGATTTCTAACTAGGGCCTTATAAATAGCTGGAGTTTAAAATAGTCAACCTGGTAAGGAGAACCATCCATGATCTCCTATCTTGCAGAATCACTGGGAGAGATGGAACAACCAGGGAAATCTCAGAGTTTCAGAATCTTCAGAAATCATTGAACCTTGTATCTCATTTATGTCTTTCACTCTTTGTCCTTGCTTCACTCTTGTCTTTCTGGTGTGTCTTTGTTTTTTTTGTTTTGTTTTGTTTTTCTTGTTTGTTTGTTTTATTTTATTATGTTGTGTTAATTACTATACATTACATCATTAGTTTTTGATGTAGTGTTCCATGATTCATTGTTTGCATATAACACCCAGTGCTCCATTCAGTATGTGCCCTCTTTAATACCCATGAGGAGTAGGAGACCTAGATTTCGTCTAGTCCCACGAATTCAGCTAGATAGGCTCAAACCATTCTGAACACCTACGAACTCAACAGGAGGTCAAAGAAAAGAATTGCAGCAACTCTCTGAACAGAAAAGCGACCACTTTCTGGAAGGTAGGACGTGCGGAGAAGTGAATCCCAGGCAATATTCGGGAAGGTAGATGGCGGGGGGAGGGAGCCTCTGTCAGCTGCTACTGGCAAGTGGATAGAGTAGCAGGGCACAAAAATTGTCTTTGTCTTTTCATGTTTGTCACATTGTAGTCAGTTAAAAATCCAGTTTGAGTTCACCCCCCGCCCCCCCAGCAGCTCCTTTTAGCAAACTGAAGTGGAAAAATGACTTCAAATCCTGGCTTGGTCACTTAATAAATATGTGAACTTGGCAAGTTAGCTAATCTCTTGGAACCTCATTTACCTCAGCTAGAAAACGGGGATCATTTCTGTATCAGGTAAGATTCCTTCTGTTGCAAATGCTAGGAAACTCATCCCAAACAGAATTTACTGGCTCACATTAAGTGGGAAGGCTGTGGATTCCCATTTTAGGCATTTTTCGATTCATGGATTAAAGTCCATCCTAGGACCCAATTTCTTCCACTCCCTTTCAGTTCTTTAGCTTTGACTCCATTCTCAGACTTCAAATGGTAGGAAAATGGCTATAGGTGCTCAATCCCCTACACCCCTCAGGTTTTCTGTCTACTCCTGTTTTCGCAGAAGAGGAGACTGAATTCAAGACAGCTTTCAAAATAGCAGAGCAGGGGCGCCTGGGTGGCTCAGATGGTTGAACGTCTGCCTTCGGCTCAGGTCATGATCCCAGGGTCCTGGGATCGAGTCCCACATCAGGCTCCCTGCTCCTTGGGAGCCTGCTTCTCCCTCTGCCTCTCTCTCTCTCTCTCTCTCTCTGTCTCTCATGAATAAATAAATAAAAATTAAAAAAAAATAGCAGAGCAATTTAAATAAGGTATATTAATATTTAGCCTTTCTGGATCCAAAAGGAATGGACAAAGTGATGTGATGGAATTCTTTTTTTGGTCTATAAGTTTATTTTATTTTCAGAGTGATAGACCATCTATGTTCAGAATAAAAGAGTCATTATTACAAAGACAGGAAGTAAGCTTTTTACCTCTCAGCTTTCTCAAGATATAAAGACACTAATTTTTTAATACTACAGCATGTATGCATGGTTTTACTTGAAAATGCAAATAATTTCTCATCACAGTTTAATTGTTCTAGCCCAGGGACTTTCATCTAAAGGTTAGGAAATGCCTCCTAATGAGGTACAAAAGAATCTTGAGAGAGAGAAAATTTTTTCAGTGTGCGTGCGCGCGCACACACACACACACTTGCGTTTAGCAGGAGATAACCCTTAAAGAAGTATACTCTAAAGAAGAGTAGGATGGTAGTGAACAAACATGCAGTACCATAGAGCTACACGTTAGGGTTCATGAAATAAACCCTATTTATAGCTATTTATAAACAAAATCATCACTAATTTTAGTAGCATGGTTGATACAATTCACTGTTATTAAGTGCTGTCCCTACATTGTCTATGAGGTAATCGGCTTACAAGAAGACACATTTCATGTTGCAAAGTATTATGAGGAGTAACACTTCAGCAGCTTTTCTGAGCAAATGTCATTCTGCTCTGAGTACCATCACATGTTTCTGGATAGTATCCAGTCTTTTTCCATTTTGTTATAAATCTGTGCTAGAATTTTCAAACCCCTCTGGTTGCTCATTTTAGAGAAATCCAAATTGCATGTAGTGAAATTCAGTTTAGAAAAGTGATACAGAAGGGTTATTCTGAGTATCCAAATCTCTATGGACTTTGAACAAGCTGTTTCCAAAAGGGCATACATAAGAAGGTTAGCAAATTAAACAGATAATATTTAAATCACTTTCTCCTTTCTATGCCAGAAGTTTTAAAATAAGTTAATAATTAAAAAGGAGTTCAAGTTTGGGAATATAAGCTGTACAGCAATTGCACTAAGAACATATGTCACTAACATTATAGTAAATAATTATTGAGACATGAGTTTTAGACTTAGTCTTAATTTTACCAGGTGCTAAGCCTATATGAATATATTTTATCATGCACTGAAAGTCAATAATTCCCATAAGTGAATGAATGTGCTTTCTGGACGTCAATAATTCCCGTAAGTGAATGAATGTGCTTTCTGGACCTCTAATTGTTCTCATAGCTTTTACTCATCACTAATCAATGCTACCCTCCATGTGCTAGGGCAGGGGTCAGGAAACTTTTTTGTAAAGGTCCAAATGGCAAATACTTCAGACGTTGCATCACAGCTTTTTGACTCTGCTATTGTAACGCTAAAGGAGCCATTGACAATATGTAAATGAATGGACATGGCTGTGTTCCAATAAAACTTTATTTACAAAAATAGGTGACTGGCAGGATTTAGCCCAAGGGCCATAGTTTCCAGACCACTGCACTAGGACAACAGATGGATAAAATAGTTTCATTCAATTCATTGACCAAGAAAATCCAACTCAATTTAATTCTCAATGTCAAGCAATGTTTAGATAGATAAATAGATAAGAGAGAAAGTGAGAGAGAGAGGGATTATATAAGGCATTGACTCATGCAGTTATAGAGGCTAGGAAATCCCACAATCTGTCCACCTGCTAGCTACAAACCCAAGAAAGCCGGTGATGTAGATGCCAGTCTGAGCCTGAAAGCTTGAAAACCAGGAGCGTTGATGGCAGGAGATGATTGATGTCACAGCTCAACAGTCAGATAGAGAGCAAATTTGACTTTCCTCCACTTTTTGTTCTATTCAGATCCCCAAGGGATTGGATGATGCCCACCCAAATTGGGAAAGGTCATAAGCTTTACTCAGTCTAGTAATTCAAATACTAATTCCTTGTAGAAACACCCTCACAGATACACCCAGAAATAATGTCTAACAAGCATCTTGTGACCCAGTCGGGTTGACACATAAAATTAACTATAACAAATAATATAAAAAAAATTTCACATTTCTTAGCATTAGGAAACTTTCATTGTTCTCATTGTTCCATGTGAATAGAAGTAAAAATTGGTTTCTTTCATTCTTTTCTTTCAATCCATTTTTCCCTTTTCTTTCAGTCAATGTTTTCTCATTTCATAGACATCTTTTTTGACATTGTCTGATAAAAAGAAGTCTTTCATGATTTCTGTGGTAGTTTTCAAATCATTTAGCACTTCAAAATGAGGTAGGAGCTGTAAATTGAATTTGAAATTGCAATGGTAACAACCATTAGAGTATGAAAGATTAATGTATCATGTCTTAGCTTTTCCATTTGTTCTGTAATGAGTGGCAACACCCCCACAAAATGTTTGCTTGTCTTCATTGTCATTTCATAGTGGCATGTAGGTAGGCATCACCTGCTGAGATCTTTTAGTTATTACTCTATATCCAGGCCAGATTACCCCTAAGCTGGCTCAGCAGTCCACCCAAATTTTCTTTTGTCACTGATATCAAACATCTGTAGGATCTCTCCTTACTTTCCCTTAACAGAATATCATGCAGGTTCCAGAACCTGCTATTCATGCTGACATATTAAAAGCATGGTTCAGCCTACTTTAGGTTAAAATTTCCATCTTATGCCCAGTTTGGTGGTTCCAATCCCCTTCCCAGTTGGATAGTCCTCCAGTTCAAGAACTTGAATGGAGAAAGAATGTGATATGTTCTTCCTGATGCCTTTCTATCCCTCTTCTGCTTCCAGTTTCTCCAGATTTGGGGCTATCTTAGGGCAGAAGGGATTTGATTGAAAAAGATTCAAAGGTTTTCTTCTTAACTGGTGCCATTTTGGTTCTGCATGTTCTCCCTGCAACAGAAGCTCAGTGCTAGATCTCTTGATACATGCATGTGTCAGTCTTCTCCAAGTGCTGCACAAGGGGCCACTCCATGGCCCACTTGCCTGAGGGAAGAAAAGTTCTCTGATTTGCTTCTCCCAGCATTATACTGTACAACCCCTTACCTGTGCTGGTGTTTTCTCACCCAGTAACAGAGCTGGCTTACTCTGGAGCTAATGAAGCTTAAGAGGCCCCCACCCAAGGGCGCCTGGGTGGCTCAGTAGGTTAAGCGACTGCCTTTGGCTCAGATCATGATCCTGGAGTCCTGGGATCGAGTCCCACATCGGGCTCCCTGCTCAGCGGGGAGTCTGCTTCTCCCTCTGCCCCTCCCCCCTCTCATGTGCTCTCTCTCATTCTCTCTCTCAAATAAATAAATAAAATCTTAAAAAAAAAAAAAAAGAGGCCCCCACCCTTACACATGTCCTTCTGAGACCTGGGAGTTGCTAGGAATTGCAGTAGGTTGTTATAGTTCTCTTTCAGAGGGCAAACTAGGTTGACAGTCAAAAGTCATTTCCATGTAAGCATTTCCTATGAAGAGCCTAAAGAGGTTTCAGAGAAAGAGCCCTCAATCTCCAAGCTTCCTTGTAATTCATTTAGATTTCTTTCCTCATTGTAAAGAAATATTCACTTTTATACACAATTCTGTGTCTGTGCTTCTAAGTCCCTTTTTGTTATAAAGGACCAAAATTCATATAAGCTGTGGGCCCCACAAAATCTAGACTTATCTCTGCCAAAAAGGCAATCTTCTTTGGCAGGGTCCTGGAACGATAACTTAAGCCCAATGTCAAGGAGTAATAAACCTGACTTTCACACGGTACATAATGAGCACGTGCCAAAGATTTATTTATTTCATTAATGAAGGAACGGGCATGATGGTTAAGACTGGTTCAAAGAGAATTCAAGAGACTGAGAATATATAGTCACTGAATGAATGCCAATATAAGATTGCTAGGTTTGAGACCAAACTGGTTAGCACCCTTCATGGGAATAAAATGTAGTTTTTGTGGTTTTCTTTTCTACCATTTTATACTCACTTGCTTCTCCAGCAGACAAAAATCTACAAGTTAGCATTGTAATTAGCCTAATCAATAGTAAATAGTGAGCCAAAAAAAAAGTGCATTCTTCTAGAGGATTACATAATCTTAAGTAGGCCTGTTAGGTGATACTCCAGAAGGATATTAAAAGAATATGCTGTTGTCCCTTTGTCTTCTTTCTAAGCTTTGAACTTTGTCTGAATACCAGCCACCCTCTGCATTATCCAGAGATGGAAGTCCCAGCTGCTCAGTCATATCCCTCTGCTTTCCTTAATATTTAACAAGCTGGAGGTAATCATAAGCAAAAAAGTACTTAGAAAAATAGACCCATTAAAGTTTTCCATGATGTGAAAAGCAAATATACCAATGCTATTATTAGGAGAAAGAAAAAAACACAGGCACTTTTTTGCTCCGTGTCACTTAGACGAAATGTAATGCATCACAATAAAATATTTTGGTAACTTTTTTGTTTTTTCTCCTGCAATATCCATGTTTGGAAGCTATTTTAATCCAAGTCTGTTTGATTAAAATGGGATTTGTGTATCTTTAAGACCATCCATCCATCCCTTCTTTCACACCCCAAGCATTTGCAGAGACCCTCTTTTATGTTAAGCAGTGTGATGCATGGGATTTACAAAGAATAATAAGACATGGAATCATTTTCTACATACTCTTTTGCTTATGGTAATCTCAGGTTTGTAAAACATTAAGGGCTGCAGAATAAAATGTGTCTTTTTCGTTTATGCATACAAAGTGCAGTCTCAGGTTAAAACAGCCTAGATCTCACAGCCTGTTGTTTATCTTTTTGATCTAATTTCTTTCCCCCATTCTACAAGTGTCAGGTATTGTGAAAATGGATTGATGTGGGGTCATTTATTCTTGCTTGGAGAGTGTGACTGAAGCTGCAGGGTTTTTAGTTGCTTATAAAAGTGGATCGCATATTTGGAAAGCATTGCTCTTACCAATGTAAGTGTCACAAGGTTCTTGGTAAAGTACAAATGCAGTTTAAATTGATTTTCTAACCACTTTCATTACTGCCATCCTTGAGAGCAGCAACAAGGGCTGAGCATTTGTTTTTACAGGGCAGAAAGCATTTAGGTCCTCTGCAAATCAGTTTCATTAAAGTCATGATTGCAAATACAATTATATTTAAATGAGAACAAATAAGATTAAACACAGAAGAAATTGTGTCATTTACACCAAATTTGAAAATTCTCAAAGAGTTAAATGTTTCAAGGTTTGACTAATAGAAAAGACCACTATCAAATTCCACACATATTTTTTACATCATATTTATGCAGCAAGGTCAAACAAGTAGGGGAAAAAATCTCATCTTCAATTTTCTCTACCCTTAGGTAATAATACATGGAGAACTCATTTACCCTGATTGATCTTCCTGGGTATAAGAGACCTCTCTGGCTTAAATCCCATCTGAAAACTATCTTTCCTCTCCTTTTCTTATAGAATACTAACAGCTTTTTTTTTCTCTACTTCAAAGAAAAAGCAAGCAAAATAGGAGCTGCTAATATGTTTTCCTTGACTATTCAAAAACTATTTATTAATGGGTTTTTAGGAGGGAATTATGTAACCAGTTTGTTTTGTAACTAGAAATATTTATTCTTGTTTTAAATCTGCATGGCTCACCACTTACAGATTTCATTTTGTACACGCGCGCACGCACACACACACACAAAGGATTTGGTAAATTGTGCTAATCGTTATGATTTTTACATGTAATTAGATATGCAACTGTTAAAATTGTGTGAAAAGTTTGACAAACAAAATGAAAACAAAGCAAAGTTAAAGCTGAAATAAAATGTGAGATATCTAGAATCCCTTGGCTTAGGTTTGCAAAATGCTTAAAACAAGGAGTTTAAATAATTAATTTAGGAAGGAAACAAGCCGATCTTTTTGGTTCAGCAGTAGACAAAATTCCCAAGCCTTATATTTTGTTCCTGGCCCATTTGCTGGCATATTATGTACCTTAGGAAAACTTTTAACCTTTTATACTAGGAAAATGAAGTAAGAATGGTTCCCCTTGCCCTCCTAAACATCAAGTGATTGGGAGCCAAAAGTTAGAACTTGCTAAAGATGTAAGAGTATAAAGACTAGTTGGAAAAACACTAGAAAATAAAATTTGGTTATTGTTTATTGACATCAAAATGCAATAGTGACTTCAAGCAAGTGCTGGCTAAATAAACACTGCTGCTTGTCATTGACCTAACAATTATCAAGTGCTGTCTTTGTTATGGAAAATGGGACAGTGGTATTGCTCTGAGGTAATTTTATCTCAAAATGATGTTAATACTTAAAATATCTTTGGAACATACATTTAGATTTCGGCTTCACAAATGGGAAAATGGGGTATAAGAGGGTTAAGAAATTTGTTCAGGTCAACACTGATAATAGAGACAGGATATTTCATACTCTTCTAGACTTTAAGTAAGTGCTTTCTGTCCTAAGCTTTGCAAAATAAATCAACTATTTGCTCCATCACACAAAAAAAGTTAGTTGTCCAAAGTTAGTGATTTGGTAGCTATTTTCAACAGTTCTCTGACTGGGGAATTATACTTAAGGACTAGGCTATCTCTAAAAATTATAGTTTTGGGGCTCCTGGGTGACTCAGTTGGTTAAGCGTCCAACTCTTGGTTTCTGCTCAGGTCATGATCTCAAGGTTGTGGGATCAAGCCCCATGTGGGCTCTACGCTGAGTGTGGGATCTGCTTGAGATTCTTTCCCCCTCCCTGTCATTCCCTCTCTGCTCCTCCCCCCAGCTCACATGCTCTCTCTCTCTCTCTCTTTCTCTCTCTAAAATAAATAAATGAATGAAACCTTAAAAAATTACAGTTCCATCACTTTGGACAAATCTAATAGGTAAGAGGTCTGTGCCTTCTTCCCCTTACTCTTAAATATGCCACTAACCATTTCTGGACTTCACTTTCATCATTTTGGTAAAAAGGGGATTAAACTAGACTAAACTTTCAAAACTATTTTTCAAGATCCACTAATAAGCTTTCTTCAAGAAAAAAAGATGAGAAGGGGTAAATTTTTCTAAGACAAATTCATAAAATGTCACATGCCCATTCCCTCTTAGAAAATAACCCATTTAACTCGACTTTATAGAAGTTTCTAAACTTACTTCACCCAAATAATATTTTTCCAGGAATACCTGTTAACATCACACTGAACATTTTCTTTCTCAGAAGCAGTCTGAGGAAATGCTGCACCAGATGATACAAACAAGGTCCAGTGAGTGCAAATTTTTTCTGCTTTTCAAAGATTTCCAAAGTATAAGATTGTACAACAACAACTGGGAATATATGCTGAGTTTAGTGTGCTTTAATAGCGAGAATCCTTTCTTCACACCTGACAAGTTGCCATAGGCTTCAAGATACTCGCTCTCTTTTAGTCCTAGATTAATAGTACTTATGACAAATGCAGTTTAAGTTTTATAGAACTGACAGAAAATCATGCCTAAATATTTGAGTTGTGTTGAAGTAGGAAATTATCTGGGCATTAGAACCATGTGGTAAAATTATACCTGAATACTTACCTGACTAATTTCCTTCCCCTTTGCTCCCTCACAAATGCTCTAGGGTTTTTTTATTTCCTTCCTCAATCTATCAATCTACACAGAAATAGAAATTAAAGCCTCAAACCTGTTCTAGTCCTAAATGTGAGTCACAATATTTATATTCATGATCAGAGAGTGACAGTTTCTGCTCCCAAGGAGAGAAGGCTGGGTTGGGGAAGAGGCGGTGGAGAGGAAGAGTCAAAAGAATAGGGATTAGTTGAAGTGGAAAGAATGACCTTTGTCTCAGGACAGAGTGAAGGGGACTTGGTACCTGGCTGACCTTGAACATGGACCACCCACTGTCGTATTTGGGAGTCCTTGACACTTGAAATTTCCTTTGAATAGAGGATGAACCACCATACATCTTATTCAAGGAAGTAGACATGAATGGACACTTGGTCCCCAAATGAGATGGGACTGGTCAGAGCCACTGGGGACTTCCCCATGAACCAGAACAATAACCTAGGATCAAATCTCATATCTGCTCTTCTGTGTGATGTGGGCACATATCCTTCCAAAGTTGGTTTGTTTTTTTCTCATTTGACTAAAGATCACCCAGACCTTTCTAATTCTAAATATCTAAGCATCTAAAGGCCCTTCCAATGCTATTGCTTGTAGTCTAGAAGTATATTGTCTAATTTAAGTATTAAGGGAAATCTAAATGCGTGCTGATTTAAATACATTAAGAAATACTTTTTTATTTTATATTCTACCATCGTGTATATTAAACATCTATTTCTGTGCATATGGAGGGCAACTGAGAAAATCTTTTAATATTATGGTCAGATGAAGTAAAAAGCCAGAGAATGCTAGTCTGAGACAAATAACATTGACAGATAAATCATCCTTAACCTGAAACGGGCAGAAGAGGTTACTTGGGTATACTTGGAGTGCAGTGCTCCAATGTTGGGCTTTACTTTCTATTTTCTGGTCTGTTTTACAGCTTTATAGAGGCAGAGGTTAACTTGTGGATTTTTGTCAGATAGAGATGAGAATAATTTCTAGAATTCTCATGGAAAAGTACCCTAAATGTTGCAGTTTATTGCCCTATTGGACATTGATTAGTTTTATATCTAATTGAGCAATCTTAATATTGCTTCTCAAATATTCTCTAAATTATTTTGACATCTTACTGATTCTCTCATTAATTACCAAGTTAAATAAACCCTTGACATGCATTCAGATTATATTTGCATGCATAATTTCACTGGTATAAATTATACTTTATTAAAATTGCTTGTCCACTTTCCTATCCTTCATTATTTTTCTATAAAAGAAAGTAGATTAAAGGGAAGACCAAGTGAGGACACAGTCACAATGGAGAATAAGAAAGGCAATGTCAACCCTCTTGCCTCAGGATTGGGACAAGACATATCACTTCTTCTCCAGCAGCAATGTTCTCCATCATCCCATAAACCACCTGTCCTGGGGACGACAGCCAGCTCCTTGGGTGTGAAGCCTTGCAGTTGTACAGGGACTCCTGCTCATAAAAGGGCCTTCACCAGATGTTTAATGCTCTGGTGCCACCGTATCGAAATTCTTAATAGATTATCTTTGATTTTGGCTCTTGTTAGTGAAGTGAGATGAGACAATGGAGCTTATGCCAGGGCCTTGGAGTCCTGTAGTACCACCACCCTCCCATATCTCCAGGAAAAGTTCTCAGTCACCTGCTTCCCCATCCCCACCCAGTGACCACTGCCACATCCACCCCTGACAGGGGCCTGGGCATGGGCACAGGAAGAGTCAGGATCTGTACATGGCACACCCATGTGCTAAACACAGGGCAGGATCCTGGAGGCCTGCATAGGTCTGCATTCACCCTGTGAGTAGCCTCATGCCTGAGGAAGTGCAGCATTAACTGGCAAGTAAAGAACACAGTAACAGCTTGAGAGAGACTGCTACAGAAAGTAAGAAGCTTTTTTCTGCTCTTTGAAGTAGGGACTCTGCATCTTCCTCTTGACCTGGGCCCCACAAATTATGTAGCTGGCACTGTGGGGCTGAAAAGTAAGGGCTTTCAAAGACACACTGCTTGGTGTCCAAGCTTCACATACTTGGGATGATCACTGCAAAGATACTAAACCAAAAAAGGTGTGAAAGACAAAGTTTTCCGTTTATCATTGATCCTCACATCTTTGTTTTATTTTTATCAAAATGATATATGCTCAAAGAACAAAATAAATCCCAGTAACTCTGCATGAGATTATTTAAGGATCCCATAAAATTACAGGGAATATGCAGAGTATTTATCACTCTGTATTAGTTAACACAGAAACCCGTAAGGATATTCTTTTTGCCCAGAACTTATACACTAGAAATGAAATAAACCAAAAAAAATCCTCATGCTTGCCTCTAAAACCCAAACTCATAAAAGCCAGGTCAGAAATATCTTAAATTTGTTTTTCTAAGGTTTTCATGGATTTTATATTATGAAATTGTTCTTAAACAAGGAAACATTCCTCTTCAGTTCAGTTCAACAAGCATATACAGAGAGGACCTACTATATGCTAGTCATTTTGCGAGGCATAAAATAGTGCAGTAAATAAGTCATAAACCCTATGCTCAAGAAGTTGAAGGTGAATGAGGATACCACAACATAATGTATAAGTGCTGATATTAAGAACTGTACATATTGATGTACTACTAAAAAATATGTCACTATGAAACCACAAGCATAAGTACAACATAAACAGAAGTAGAAGTGGAATATATGAACTTCATACTGTATACACTCACATTAAGCTCAATTTTGGTATATTGCATCATTAGGTAGATATTACATATTACTTTTATACAACCAAAAGCACATTTAACGTGGTATAGACCTAGTTCTCACATATTCCTACCAAGTTCTCCTGTTTGATTTGCATTACATCTAAAACTGCCAAGTAAGGAAAAAATCCAATGAAATTTCTCACCTGCCTAACATGGCTGACTGGAGACTTAATCGTGGTGAACATCATCCTTTCTGAGCCTGTCTTGGGGAGCTTTTTACTGAAAGGAAGACTGAAGTTTATCAGGGGTCATCTGGCAGGAGAGATTTTTATTAGAGGTTTGAGAAACCTCTGAAATATTCTGCCTTCACCTTTCTAGCCTTGTAGAACAGGGGACTGCAGATCTCATAGCTAATATTCAAACTAAAATTGGAACACATATGTATGAGAAATCAACTTGACATCAAAGGTTATCCATCTTCCCACACTTGCTTTTCCTTCTCCAATCTCAATTCCATAGCTGCTCTTATTTTTTAGTTAATTTTTTAGAATAAGAAAAAAGAATGCTTCCACACATACCTCTGCATTTTTCCCCTATTAGAAGCATCTGCAAATCCAGCTGTGATTCTTTTGTTGCTTCTCGGATGTAAGCAAATAATCCATAAGCAAGACTATAAAAATAAAGAATTTTATGTGTCCTTGAATGTAGTGTGAGCTACCACATCTTTATGTTAAACTAAAGCTCATCTCTAAACTTTGCATCCATAGTATTTTTCAGATATTTCTGAGTCTTTTTCAGAGAATATTCCTAGAAAAGCAGAGAAATGTCAAACTGAAATAGTCTCAAAGAGCAGATATAAATGTAGAAGATAAGTATAGAAGGCAAACACATCTCCATGTTAGAAAGGTCTCCTTGTATTATAATTAGTGAAAGAAGAATTTTAAAGTCATAATGTGACAGTAATTCTATGTCACTTATGACAGTACACTCTTATATATATATAATCCTAAAACTAAGCTGCAAAGTCAACCTTATCAAACACTGCTGAGTAATTTTTTAACTTACTCTGTTGCTTAAAACTATGTGATTTGGGGTAGGTCCCTTCTCCTCCCGAATCCTCAGTTTCTTGCCCATAAGATGGAGAAAATATTAATGTCCACTGGGCCAACTCCCCAGAACTGTAAGGGGCTGAAATAAAACTACGTGTGTGGAAATGCTTTAAACTGCAAAGAATCATCCAAATGCAAGAACATTTTATTATATAGGTGCAGGATATTGAAAAAGAGAATATAAAGGCTCCTTTTGGTTTAAACAAGCAGTTTCTATACAGCCCATGGGGATTAATTATAGACTTCCCATGTTTCCAAAATATTCACAGATTTATTTAAATGGTGAAGTTCAGAACCTACCAAAACATGCTGAGTTGATCAAAAGTCCAAAAAAATTCCCAGTCCTGCTTAATACTCACTTGTGTCAGACTCACATTCATGTTTTTGAGGCAACTATTCAGAACAAGGTTAAATTCCTGTGATCATTGGAGAACATTGCCAATGTCATTAGGTCACTGCCCCTCTCTCTCTCTCTTCCAGGAAAATCCTAGTATGTGTCTAGAGCTTTTAAAACACATCCTGTTGTCCTTTAGCACCACATGGATTACCTCTGTACTCTTCTGTTAACCTCCTGGAAGGGGTAGATAACAAGAAAAATAGCTGATATCATTCATTTCTTACACTGTCCTAATTATTCCGCATGCATCGCTTCAGTCAGTCCTCGAAGTAATGCCAAAAGGTTCGTGCTCTGGTTATCTCCACTGTGTAAATGGCAAAATTCAGGCACAAAGAAGTTAAACAATCTACCCAAGGTCACACCAGTGGTGGAGGTAAGTTTAAACCTCAGGCTGTCTTCTTAGCCTCTGCTCTACATACCATCACCCTCTACTGCATATTGTGGAATGTTCTGCTGAAATGACTCTTACCGCTATTGCTGTTGTTTGGGGCAACTACCTCTTTTAAGTGCTTTACTGTGTTTTGTGAATGGTGCTGAACATTTTATCTCTCCTTAGTTGATGTACATTTTTAGAGTAGGCATTACAGACCGTGTTTCACAAAATAAGAAAACTGAAGTTCAGAGAGCTTAAACAGCTTGTTCAAGTTCACAGAATAAGTGGCCTAAGTGACTTAGCTGGGGTTTTAGCCCTGGTCTGCTTGAATTCTACATCACGTGTCCTTTTCATAATGTTTTGCTAAATCCCCATGATCCTGTTCACATGGTACACATGATATTTTCTGTTATAGGCTCTGTCTTCTGGGTGTAACCTACTCCTTTCTAGCTACTGGTTATGAGGGGAAAATTCCAGCTATTCCCTCAGACCTTACAAACACCAAGGCAGGTCCAAAAGCTAAACCATGAAGCTATCCATTTTTTTTTTATTGAAGTCAGGTCAATCAGTGCAACCTACACAGCCACCATTTTCACCTCAAGAAAATGATTTATGCAGTAGTTAGAGTTGGAATGAATAGAGGTCCTTACTTATGAACGAGTTGGGATACATTGCCCTGCAGACCCGTTAAGTTACCAGTTGACTCTTACAAAAGGAGGACAGTTTGGTACCTGAGTACTCATTAAAGGGTTAGGCCTTTCTTGCTCATCAAATATAAAATGCATTTTGAATTTTTAAACCATTCTGTTAAAATTGAAAACAACTACTTAAACATAAGAATCATAACAGTGCATAAATGTTACCTATTAGACTGGGAAAACTGGGGCAGAAAATCCTACATTTTAACACATAGGCATCACACTGTCTTTTCTGCCATCAGCTGCTACAACAAAGAGTGGAAAACCACGGAATTAGCTTATCGATAGTAGGCTATCATATACGAAGTAAGAATCCTACTCTCTACATTGTAAATACATGAGTAGAAAGGCTCTTAGACCAAAAGCATTCTGCTGTCAGAGGCAAGGTGAAGTTAACTATATACCCCGAAGCCATTCCAAAAAAAAAAAAAAAAAAAGCCAACTTAATTTCTGGCAAACAATGAATCATGGAACACTACATCAAAAACTGATGATGTAATGTATGGTGATTAACATAACATAATAAAAAAAATTTTTAAATAATAAAAAAAAAAGAAGTATAAACTGCCTTTCTCCATTAGGAAGGTCCGTGAAGCTAAGCTAAGCAAAAGCGCAGTGTATTCACCATGGTGGAAAGATTGTTTTTATTTTAGAAACCTGGCAGTCTCTGTTGGCATAATATGACAGCAATTGCCTCACCTTATTGGCTGTTTTCTTTTTTCTGTGGCTCTGTCCACTGTAGCCTGAAATTGTCACTTTACTTGGCTAACTGCTAAATCACAAGCAATAAAGGAGCTGGTGGTTGTTTTCATTGTTCTAACAAGAGGAGAAGTATGAGGGGGAAGTCCATGTGTCACTCTATTTGTCTTATACTTGTGGATCCGGTGTTCTGATGTATAGCGTGACTTATGCTTCTTCAAGACTCAGAGCTAAATTATAAAGTTGGTTTTCAGCTTCAACAAATCCTCTCTGGGTCCTGCTGTGTTTCCCTTAATGGCAAGTACTGGTGGATTCCATCTGTAAGGAAGCATGCTTTGCATATGAACAACCACAGGGCAGAAGACAATGCAGAAAAGAACTGCAGTTCAACAATCCCTTTGCCTTTTGTGTGTGTGGTTGTTTTTTGTTTCTTTTTAACACTGAGGATAGAAATCAATGAGTCATTTAGAAAGAAATCTTTTTTATTGTGGAACTGGAAGAATAATTATTTGATGTTCTGTAAGCATATACTTGAAAGCAAAATGCCATTGCTTAATATAAATATAACAGCAGGCTGTAAGATCTGAACTAATCTTGCTTAGACACAGCACTTTAAGAAACAGTGGGTTTCTTGAGCTGCTGATTTATACAAAACCCTTTACTTTCTTGTTCTAGGTTTGTTTAGCCTGATGTGAACATAAGTTCATCCTAGCTAGAGGAGAGTCCACCAAGAATACACAAGAATTTCAATTTTACCTCAAATTAAAAAGGGGGAGGGAATCAAACTTCTATTGAAAAGAAAAACTGAGTTATTGTTCTTTATATTGGCCCATAGGTAGAACAATATTCTCTTTATATTCCGTTTCTCTAAACTGAATTTAATCTTCCTCCCACTGGGCAGAGTAACAAAAATAGTAATAACTTACTGCCACCTACAGATAGGAGATAAGACTGAAAATGTCTACAAGTCGCAAGAAAGATGAACCTGGAGTTCACACTAAAGACCCACAAGTCACCAACCATAGATCTTACTGGTGTTACATGCAAGAAATGAATACTTTCCTACCACCAGTAATTAGATTATGTTTGTAGTTTATGAGATTTAAATGAAATTAGAGCTACTAAAAAAACGGATTCTCTAATAGCATATTCAAGCCATTTTCTTTTTGTAGAAGTTTCTTCCTCCCCATAGCGAGTTGTCAATTACTGCAGCCGAAGTTTTAAGGAGAGGAAAAAAACCGTTGTGCCAGCCAACGTTTGCAATAAGCTGTCACCTCACCTGAAGCCTTGTGAACAGGCTGCACTGGGGGCATGAAGTAAGGCCATTTTGTGTTATTATTTCTTGAAGCCCCATATCAGTAACTTCTCGAGTCATATTTGAAGTGTCTCAGGCCTCCTCTCCCACATTTCTCAGTTGCAATTAACTGAATGTGTCTTTTTCTCCTTAAATAATCTTCTTGCACTTACTACTGGGTCCATCTAATCATTTTCATACAAAAAAGTTGCTATATCGCTGCTTGGTGTTCTTGCTTTTAAAAACACTTTATTGCACTTTTCCAAGTCTAAATGTTGATTTGGAAAAAAATATTAACAGGACAGGGAGATGTTTTCAAAGAAATGTCAGAGCTCCTCTAAAAAGTAAAAGGTAATGTCTAAGCACAGAATCACACACACCTAGGTGGGTGATTTGGGACCTAATTACTTAATTTCCTGGTTACATTTTTTCTCCCGTAAAATGGGAATGATAACATTACACACCCCATAGGGCTGCTGCTTGGCTTAAATGAGTTTAATATATTTAAACTGCTCAGCACAGTGTTGGGCAGATGGAAAGCACTCAATAAATATAAGCTATAATTTTTATTAAGAGCTAATCCAAACCAATGAAATTAATGCAGGGATTAAATTTCTTGCTTCACCGCATCCTCATAATA
This sequence comes from Mirounga leonina, assembly GCF_011800145.1. Classification (NCBI taxonomy): domain Eukaryota; kingdom Metazoa; phylum Chordata; class Mammalia; order Carnivora; family Phocidae; genus Mirounga; species Mirounga leonina. The sequence continues at coordinate 25,733,540 of NW_023270807.1, read as the reverse complement.
TCAATGTGCATAAGCTTGAGATGGAACATCTTAGTAAGAACATGTTTTAAATGAATATTTTATCATTTGTTTTTCAACCCACTGTGACACTATTAGTATGCACCTACAATTTAAAATTAGGGCATATTATGTGCTAAACACCATAGTAAGAGACTTATCTTTATTGCATCTACCTCTTCTAACAATCCTACAACTAAAACCTGGAATTTAAGAGATTAGGAAAGCTTGGGAAACTTGCCCTTGGCTGGTAAATTCCAGCCTGGGGATCCAAGCCCAGATTTACATGACTCCAAAATAGATGATTCTCCTACTAGAACACATTGCTTCTCACTAGGTCAGGGTAGGGATGAGGCTAGAGCCCAATTTCAGACCCCCAAGCAGTTTAGTTGAATCAGAAACACTCTTTTCCTTATATCATGCTGCTTGTTATTTCTCTATTTAATCTTTCCAAGACTATGTGAGGCCCTTCTCTATTAAACATTGAAGTACTTCCCAACTACTCTTAGGTCCTCTTCTCATTATGCCCTACTTTCTTCCTGAAGATGACCTCATCTATTCCTATAACTTCAAAAGCCACCTATCAGCTTGTAACACCCATTTTGATCACCTTCCTTGTATAAGCCAGCTCCCAACTTGCATTGGATTTGTCAAAGGCAGACATGCAGCCTTCCCTCTTCAGTGGATAGCAGCACTGTCTTCCCAGCTAACCAAGCCAGAAACCTAAGAATAATCCTCTATGCCCTCTTTTTCTCTCATCCCCACTCCAGTCCAGCAGGAAGTCCATTTTATTCAATATTCATAATATACTGAGTTCACACACTCTTCACCTTTACTGCCGTGAATCAAGTCAAGGTCACGATCTTCTGCCTCAACTACTTCAACAGCTCCTAACTAGTCTCCTTGACTCCTCACTTGCACCCTACCATGAATTTTCCAACCAGCCACCTAAATAATCTCTTTAGACTACAGTTCAGATAATGATCCCTCTCCTTTTTAACACTCTTTAATGGTTTTCAAATATACTTAGAATCAACTACAAACCTCTTACTCTGTCCTGCAAGGCCCTGTATGATCTACCAATGGTCAAATTTCCAGTAGCATTTTGTGTCAACTCCCCTCACTCACTATGGCTATTGGGAAGTTCCTAAAACAAGGTAGGTTCATGGCAACCTCAGAACCTTCCCACTCACTGTTCCTTGTACCTGCAATAGGCCTTCCACAGCTCTACCCATAGAAGGATCATTTTCTTTGTTACATTTCAGTTCAAAAATCTTCTTGGGCGCCTGGGTGGCTCAGTCGTTAAATGTCTGCCTTCGGCTCAGAACAATTTTTAAAATACCCACTAAGTGTTATATAGAAAAAGGATAGGTTATGTGGAAGAGCAGGTTTTCAACACTGATGAGACTGGGTTGTTTTACAAGGACATTGACTACAATATTATATATATCATACAATATTATATTTACTATAAAGCCTAAGAGTCTATACAGTATAATAAATATTATATTTATTATGTATTATATTACATATTATATAGTAATACATATAATATAATCTATATAATGCAAATGGTGTTTTGGTTGATTAAAGTATTATGACCAGAGGATTGAAGGAACCCAACCCTGTATTTTTCTTAGGAGCAATAGTTCAGTATTTGCTAATTTAGTGTCCACAGCAACTTTATACAACATAAGTGTCAGGAATAACAAGAATCAATTATATATCTCTTACTCTAAGAGGTCACAGACACAGGCAAACACAGTTCTATTAAGAGAAAAGGTGAGAGGCATCTTAGCAGGCAATTATATAAATGGCATCTATTAGTCACACAGTATGTATTTGTTGAAGGAATGAACAAGTGAATAAAAAGGCAATGAAAGAAATATATATAAAATATGAGTGATAGGAGCTACCTATCCTAGCCTGATAACTGGAATGGAGAATATCTTCCTAAAGGAAGAGCCCACTGACCTGAATATTTACTAATAAAAAAGTTACCTGAAGAAAGAGTTGCATGTACAAAAATATGGAAAGATAATCTAGAAAGCTTAAGGAATTCCACAGAAATCAGTATGGCCAGAATATAGGATACCTGCAAGAGAATGGTAAGAGGTGGCACCTTGAGGTGGGCAAGGAGTCAGGGGCCAGACTAATGAGTTTAAATTGTATATAAAAGGCAATGGAGAACATGAAATGTGTACAACATAGACATATTTCAACTCTCGACTTTTCTCCTATCAGAACTTTGTTTACCTGTGCCTGGTTTTAAGTGTACATTGATGAGTCCTTTTTTTTTTTTTAAAGATTTTATTTATTTATTTATTTGAGAGAGAGAGAGAGCACATGAGAGGGGGGAGGGTCAGAGGGAGAAGCAGACTCCCTGCCGAGCAGGGAGCCCAATGTGGGACTCGATCCCGGGACTCCAGGATCATGACCTGAGCCGAAGGCAGTCGCTTAACCAACTGAGCCACCCAGGTGCCCCCATTGATGAGTCCTTAACTGTCCATGTCAATTAGAAATATATGTACAGAATCTTCACTAAGAGTAAAATTTTAATACTCTGTTTTAGTACTTTTTTTAAATCCCAAGTTATTAGAAGTAGCATATTGTTCTCATTGGATAATTGTGAAAATACAGAGCCATAGTGAGAGTGCAAGGATGATAGATATACCAAAAAGTGAAAAGAATATATATGTGTGTATATATGTGTGTAAATGTATATATACTACGAATTGTGGAACACTGCTTAAATGCCCAGATACAGAAAGATTGCTTCTTTAAGCCAGTAGAGAACCTAAATAAACCTAGTCCCTTGAACATAATGCACTTGTTCTTTCTATTTGAAACTAAATTAATAGAATGGTCTTGATTGAAAGCTTGATTCAAATTAGTCTTTTAAAAGTGGTTTTGGAGGAAAGATGGCGGAGGACTAGGGGACCCTATTTGAACTGGTCCCTGGAATTGAGCTGGATATCTACCAGACCACTCTGAGCACCCACGAAACCAGCCTGAGATGTAAGAAGACCTGGATCTCTACAAACAGAATATCGCAGGTGGTTGGTTTTGAGGTACAAAGTGGGGAGCCCTGATTCCGCGGGCAGGTAGCGGAGGATAAACAGCAGCGGGAGGGTGCCTGGACGTGGGGATTCTACACCGCCGGTGAGTGACAGCCTCGCACGCTGGGGACGGGGCACAGACTCGCAGACTGGTACCAGCAGGGAAAGGACTTTAGGGCAGCCCCCAGGGCGGAAACCCGGAGCAGCAGGGTCATGCATACGATCTGGGGGCGGCTGGAGGTTTTAGAAGCACAAAGGGCAGGGATGTTCCCGACCTGGAGGCAAGACTGAGAGCAATGCGGAGGGGCGCACAACTCAGGATGCTGCAGTTTATAGTTGCACAAACAGAAAAGGAGACAGTGTGGCCTGGAGAGCTCACTGAAGAACAGACTGCGATCTCTCTGCTCTGAGGCAGAGGGTTGGAAATGGTCTCTTCTGCTCTGACTCGTAGAAGAGACACAGAAAGCTGCCAGAGAAAGCCGCCAGAGAACAAAAGCCCACAAAACTGATTAACGCTGAGCCCATCCCCCACCACAGGGGAGCAGGGCAACTCCACCCAAACAGGGTTGCCTGAGTAACAGTGTGGCAGGCCCCTCCCCCAGAAGACAGGCTGGGAAAACAAGAGGCCAGCAACCCTAAGGTCCCAAGAAAACAGGTGCATCTTGCTTGGGTTCTGGTCAATAATTTGGACTCTATACATTCCCTCAAGCACCCATCAACAGAATGACTAGGAGAAGGAGCCCCCAAAATAGAAAAGACTCAGAGATGATGACTTATGCTGCAGATTTACAAATGAATGCAGATATAACCAAGATGTCGGAGATGGAATTCAGCCTAGCAATTGTGAAGACAATGGCTAGAATGGAGAAATCAATTAATGGCAACATAGAGTCTCTAAGGGCAGAAATGAAAACTGAATGGGCAGAACTTAAAAATGCTATCAATGAGATCCAATCCAATCTAGATAATCTAACAGCTAGGGTAACTGAGACAGAAGAGAGAATAAGTGGCCTGGAAGACAATATAATAGATAAAAAAGGGAAAAGAGGAGGCCAGGGAAAAACAACTCAGAATCCATGAAAATAGAATCAAGAAATAAGTGACACCATGAGGCGTTCCAATGTCAGAATAATTGGAATCCCGGAGGGAGTGGAGAGAGAGAGAGAACTAGAAGATGTATTTGAGCAAATTGTAGCTGAGAACTTCCTTAATCTGGGGAATGAAACAAATATTCGCATCCTAGAGGCAGAGAGGACCCCTCCCAGCATCAAGGAGAACAGGCCAACACCCCAGCATGTAATAGTAAAACTTGCAAATCTTAGAACCAAGGAAACCATCTTAAGGGCAGTTAGGGGGAAGAGATTCCTTACGTACAGAGGGAGGAACATCAGAATAACGTCAGACCTATCCACAGAGACCTGGCAAGCCAGAAAGCCTGGCAAGACATATTCAGGGTACTAAATGAGAAGAACATGCAGCCAAGAATACTTTATCCGGCAAGGCTTTCATTTAGAATGGATGGAGAGATGCAGAGCTTCCGCGACCGCAGAAGTTGAAAGAATATGTGACCACTAAGCCGGCCCTGCAAGAAATATTAAAGGGGTTCTATAAAAGGAAAAAGACCCCAAGAGTGACCTACAACAGAAATTTACAGGGACAATCTATAAAAACAACGTCTTCACAGGCAACATGATGACAATTAATTCATATCTTTCAATAATCACTCTCAACGTGAATGGTCTAAATGCTCCCATAAAACGGCACAGGGTTGCAGATTGGATAAAAAGACAGGACCCATCCATATGCTGCCTACAAGAGACTCATTTTGAACCTAAAGATACATCCAGACTGAAAGTGAAGGGATGGAGATCCATCTTCCATGCCAGCGGACCTCAAAAGAAAGCTGGGGTAGCAATTCTTATATCAGACAAATCAGATTTTAAACTAAAGTCTAATTAGAGATGCAGAAGGACACTATATCATTCTTAAAGGGTCTATCCAACAAGAAGGTCTAACAATTGTAAATATTTATGCCCCCAACATGGGAGCAACCATCTACATAAGCCAACTGTTAACCAAAATAAAGAGTCATATTCATAACAATACGTTAATTGTAGGAGACCTCAATACTCCACTCTCACCAATGGACAGATCATCTAAGCAGAAAATCAACAAGGAAACAAGAGCTTTAAATGATACACTGGATCAGATGGACCTCATAGATATTTACAGAACATTCCACGCTAAACAACAGAATACTCATTCTTCTCGAGCACATGAGTAAAGCACATGGAACTTTCTCCAGAATAGACCATATACTGGGTCACAAATCGGGTCTCAACCGATATCAAGATTGAGATTCTTCCCTGCATATTCTCAGACCACAATGCTCTAAAACTGAAACTCAATCACAAGAAAAAATTGGGCAGAAATTCAAACACTTGGAAGCTAAAGACCACGCTGCTCAAGAATGTTTGGGTCAACCAAGAAATCAAAGAAGAACTTAAACAATTCGTGGAAATCGATGAGAACGAAAACACATAGGTCCAAAACCTATGGGATACTGCAAAGGCGGTCCTAAGGGGGAAATACATAGCCATCCAAGCCTCACTCAAACAAATAGAAAAATCCCGAATTCACCAACTAACTCTACACCTTAAAGACCTAGAGAAAAAGCAACAACCAACGCCTAAGCCACGCATTAGAAGAGAAATAATTAAAATTAGAGCAGAGAGCAATGAATTAGAAACCAGAAACACAGTAGATCAGATCAACGAAACTAGAAGTTGGTTCTTTGAAAGAATTAATAAGATCGATAAACCACTGGCCAGACTTATCCAAAAGAAATGAGAAAGGACCCAAATTAATAAAATTATGAATGAAAGGGGAGAGATCACAACTAACACCAAGGAAATAGAAACAATTATTAGAAATTATTATCAACAACTCTATGCCAATAAACTGAAGAATCTGGATGAAATGGAGGCCTTCCTGGAAACCTATAAGCTGCCAAGACTGAAACAGGAAGAAATTGACAACCTGAATAGGCCAATAACCAGTAACGAGATTGAAGCAGTGATCAAAAACCTCCCCAAAAACAAGAGTCCAAAGCCTGATGGATTCCCTGGGGAATTCTACCAAACATTCAAAGAAGAAATAATACCTATTCTACTGAAGCTGTTTCAAAAAATAGAAACAGAAGGAAAACTTCCAAACTCATTCTATGAGGCCAGCATTACCTTAATCCCCAAACCAGGCAAAGACCCCATCAAAAAGGAGAATTTACCACCGATATCCCTGATGAATATGGATTCCAAAATCCTCAACAAAATCCTAGCTAATAGGCCCCAACAATACATTAAAAGGATCATCCACCACGACCAAGTGGGATTTATCCCCGGGATGCAAGGGTGGTTCAACATTCGCAGATCAATCAATGTGATAGAACACATTAATAAGAGGAGGGAGAAGAACCATATGGTCCTCTCAATTGATGCAGAAAAAGCATTTGACAAAATACAATATCCTTTTCTGATTAAAACTCTTCAGAGCATAGGGATAGAGGGAACATTCCTCAAGTTCATAAAATCCATCTATGAAAAACCCACAGCGAATATCGTCCTCGATGGGGAAAAGCTAAGAGCCTTTCCCTTAAGATCAGGAACACGTCAAGGATGCCCACTCTCGCCACTATTGTTCAACATAGTACTAGAAGTCCTAGCAACAGCAATCAGACAAAAAAAGAAATAAAAGGTATTCAAATTGGCAAAGAAGGAGTCAAACTCTCTCTTTTCGCAGACGACATGATACTTTATGTGGAAAACCCAAAAGATTCCACCCCCAAATTACTAGAACTCATACAGCAATTCAGTAATGTGGCAGGATACAAAATCAATGCGCAGAAATCAGTTGCTTTCTTATACACTAACAACGCAACTGTAGAAAGAGAAATTAGAGAAACGATTCCATTTACAATAGCACCAAAAACCATAAGATACCTCAGAATAAAGCTAACCAAAGAGGTAAAGGATCTATACTCTAGGAACTACAGAACACTCATGGAAGAAATTGAAGACACAAAATGATGGAAAAATATTCCATGCTCATGGATTGGAAGAATAAACATTGTTAAAATGTCTATGCTACCCAGAGCAATCTATACATTCAACCCCATCCCGATCAAAATTCCAATGACATTTTTCAAAGTGCTGGAACAAACAATCCTAAAATTTGTATGGAATCAGAAAAGACCCCGAATCGCCAAGGAGATGTTGAAAAAGAAAAACAAAGCTGGGGGCATCACGTTGCCCAATTTCAAGCTATATTACAAATCAGTGATCACCAAGACAGCATGGTACTGGCACAAAAACAGACATACAGACCAATGGAACAGAATAGAGAGCCCAGATATGGACCCTCAACTCTATGGTCAAATAATCTTTGACAAAGCAGGAAAAAACATGCACTGGAAAAAAGACAGTCTCTTCAATAAATGGTGCTGGGAAAATTGGACAGCCACATGCAGAAGAATGAAACTCGACCATTCTCTAACACCACTCACAAAGATAAACTCAAAGTGGATGAAAGTCCTCAATGTGAGACGGGAATCCATCAAAATCCTAGAGGAGAACATAGGCAGTAACCTCTCTGACCTCGCCTACAGCAACTTCTTTCAAGATACATCTCCAAAAGCTAGTGAAACAAAAGCAAAAATGAACTTTTGGGACTTCATCAAGATAAAAAGCTTCTGCACAGCAAAGGAAACAGTCAACAAAACAAAGAGGCAACCCACAGAATGGGAGAAGATATTTGCAAATGACACTACAGATAAAGGGCTGGTATCCAAGATCTATGAAGAACTTCTCAAACTCAACACCCAAAAAACAAATAATCAAGTCAAAAAGTGGGCAGAAGAGATGAACAGACACTTCTCTGAAGAAGATATACAAATGGCTAACAGACACATGAAAAAATGTTCATCATCATTAGCCATTAGGGAAATTCAAATCAAAACCACATTGAGATACCACCTTACACCAGTTAGAATGGCCAAAATGGACAGGGAAAGAAAGAACAAATGTTGGAGAGGTTGTGGAGAAAGGGGAACCCTCTTACACTGTTGGTGGGAATGCAAGTTGGTACAGCCACTTTGGAAAACACTGTGGAGCTTCCTCAAAAATTTAAAAATAGAGCTACCCTATGACCCAGCAGTTGCACTTCTGGGTATTTACCCCAAACACACAGATGTAGTGAAAAGAAGGGCCATATGCACCCCAATGTTCAGAGCACAATGTCCACAATAGCCAAACTTTGGAGAGAGCCGAGATGCCCTTCAACAGATGAATGGATAAAGAAGATGTGGTCCATATATACAATGGAATATTACTCAGCCATCAGAAAAGATGAATACCCAACTTTTACATCAACATGGATGGGACTGGAGGAGATTATGCTAAGCGAAATAAGTCAAGCAGCGAAAGTCAATTATCATATGGTTTCACTTATTTGTGGAACATAAGGAATAACATGGAGGACATTAGGAGAAGGAAGGGAAAAATGGGGGGGGGTGGAATTGGAGGGAGAGATGAACCATGAGAGACTATGGACCTGAGAAACAAACAGGGTTTTGGAGGGGAGGAGGGAGGGGGGATTGGTTAGCCCAGTGATGGGTATTAAGGAGGGCATGTACTGCATGGAACACTGGGTGTTATACGAGAACAATGGATCGTGGATCACTACATGAAAAACTAATGATGTATTGTATGGTGACTAACATAACATAATAAAATTTTTAAAAATAAATAAATAAAAGTGGTTTGGGAGAAAGGAGACAGGGAAGGATCGAGAGCAGGAGGGAACGAGAGAAAGAGAGAGAGAGGAAAGGAGAGAAAGAGAGATCATCACCTTGTCAGGGAGCTACTTGTCCATGGTGTCACTGGCTTGCTACTGGAAGCAGGTGTCAGTGTGGTTGACACTGTATAGGGAAGCCACATGATACAGGAAAAGGCCTTGTCTCACATTTCTGAGAAACAAAGAAATGGAGAAGCATGTTCTCCGCCAGTGCACAAAAGGCAAAGATAAGTGCACATGCTATAAGGAGCAATTGAGATTGAGAATTCATCTTTTGGGAGAAGAGGGAGGAAAAAGGCATATCCATCTTCACACAATGGCAGCTACTGCAAAGAAATGACAGAGCACAAGTGTACTATGCAACTGAGTATGATTAATCATGAAAGGAAAGGCCTGAAAGCTCTAAGCCAGTATAAAAGCAGGACCTTGTCCATTTTCTTTATTTCAGATGTACATACGTATTTAACATTGTTTTAATTAAATGCTTGATGCATTTTTTGCATCACTTAGTTCAGTGCATTTTACTTGTGAGCCATTAATACTATGTTTAATTCTCCATCTTAACAAAACTTGGGGAGAATGTAATGTGAGCAAAGAATGCATTTTCAAACATTCTACATAAGACTCATTACTAAAAAAGATTTTTAATTAAAATTTTTAAAAAGACTCATTACTGAAAACCTTGCTATTTTGGCCTAAATAACCAATAACGTACTTCATGACCCTCAGTATGAAACAGCTCTCTTTTCTCTACAATGATTCAATAGAAAAGAACCATTTAATCAATCTCATAAAACAAAAGAGCTTAACATAAGACATAATCAAAGATAGCTTTCTGGCAGAGGGCATTTCTTTTCCTGATTAACTGCTTATCGTGCTATTAGGATAATACTCCTGCTTGCTATATAAGCTTTTAACATCCTTACTACTGACTGTGTTGGTTTTCAGGAAAGAGATGATCACAATAGTAAGAAAAAGTAGGAGCTTAAAGCTTTGAATCACATCAAGCAAATCTCAAGAAGCATAGGGTGAGATTCATAGACCAATCACACATGTATACTCATAATAGTAAGCAAATTACTGATCATCCTTTCCAGTTTTATTGAGAAATAATGGTCATTTATCACTATTTAAGTTTAAGGTGTACAGCATGATGGTTTGATTTACATATATTTTGAAATGAGTACCACAATAGGTTCAGTTGATATCCATCTTCTCAAATAGATACAATAAGAAAAAAAAAAAAGGAAAAAAAATTCTCCTTCTGATTAGAACTCTTAGGATTTACTCTCTTAACTTTCCTATATATCATACAAGCAATGTTAGGTATAACCATCCTGTTGTATATTACATCCCCAGTTATCTTGTACCTGAAGGCTTGCACCTTTTGGCCACCTTCTTCCAGTTCCCCCTCCACCTATCCATGCCTCCAATAACAATAAGTCTGATCTATTTTTCTATGAGTTTGGAGGTTTTTAGATTTCATGTATAATTGACAACATACAGTATTTGTCTTTCTCTGTCTAACTTATTTCACTTAGAATAATGCCTTCTTTTTTTTTTAAGATTTATTTATTTGAGAAAGAATGAGAGAGAGAGTGGGGGAAGGGGCAGAGGAGAGAATATCCAAGCAGACTCCTGCTGAGCATAGAGCCTGATGCGGGGCTCTATCTCATGACCCATCAGATCAAGACCCGAGCCGAAACCAAGAGTTGGACGCTTAACCAACTGAGCCACCCAGGCGCCCCAGCATAATGCCTTCTAAAGTCCATTTATGTTGTCACATATTGTAGGATTTCCTCAATTTTTATGACTAATATTCCATTATATATATATATGATTATACATATATATATATATATAATAACTTCTCTATCCATTCATTCATCAGTGGACACTTAGGTTGTTTCCATGTCTTAACTATTGTAAATAATGCTGCTATGAACATGGGTGGTGGGATGTAGATATTTTTTTGAGTTAGTATTTTTGTTTCCTTCAAATTTATTCCCAGTAGTGGAATTCCTGGATTATATAGTAGTTCTATTTTTAATTTTTTGAGGAACTTCCATACTATTTTCCATAGTGGCTGCACCAGTTTACAATCCCACCAGCAATACATAAGGGTTCCCTTTTCTCCACATCCTCACCAGCATTTATCTCCTGTCTTTTTGGTGATAGCCATTCTAACATGCAGGAGGTGATAATTCATTGTGGTTTTGTCTTGCATCTCCCTAATGACTGGTGACATTGAGCATCTCTTCATGTACCGGTTGGCCTTTCATATATCTTCTTTCTAGAAATGTCTATCAGGTTCTTTACTCATTTTTTAATTGGGTTATTGGGGGGTGCTATTGAATTGTATGAGTTCTTTATATATTTTGACTATTAACCCCTAACAGATAGTATGGTTTGCAAATATTTTTCCAATTCTATAGGTTTCCTTTTTTACTTTCCTGATGGTTTCCTTTGCTGTGCAGAGTTTTTTAGTTTGATATAGTCCCACTTGTTTGTTTTTTATTTTATTGTTTGTGCTTTAAGTGTCATATCCAAAACTTCATTACCAAACCCGTGTCAAGGAGCTTTCTTCTTCTACGTTTCTTCTTATTTCACGTCTTACAGTTAAGTCTTTTATCCATTCTGAGTTAGTTTTTGTGAATGGTGTAAAATATAGGTCCAGTTTCATTCTTTTACATGTGAATATCCACTTATCTCAGCACCATTTAATGAAGAGACTTTCTATTCTCCATTGAGTATTCTTGGCTCCCTTATCAATTATTAGTTGGCCATATTATGTTTGGGCTTATTTCTGGTTTCTCAATTCTCTTCCATTGGCCTATTTGTTTTTATGCCAGTACCATACTGTTTTGAGGACTATAGCTTTATAGTAGTATAGCTTGAAATCAAGAAGTATGATACCTCCTGCTTTGTTCTTTCTCAGGATTTCTTTGGTTATTTATAGGGTTTTTTGTGGTTACATATATATTTTAGGAGTGTTTTTTCTACTTCTGGAAAAATGCCATTGGAATTTTGATAGGGATTGCATTGAATTTATAGATGGCTTTTGATTGAATTGGTATTTTAACAATGTTACTTCTTCTAATCTATGAACATAGGACACCTGTCCATTTATTTGTATCCTTTTTTATTTCATTCATCAATATCTTAGAGTTTTCAGCACAGAGATCTTTCACCTCCTTAATTAAATTTATTCCAAAGTATTTTGGTGCTAATATAAATGGGCTTGATTTCTTTATTTCTTTCTCAGAAATTTTGTTGTTAGTGCAGAGAAACACTACTGATTTTTATATGTTCACTTTGTATCCTGCAACTTTACTGAATTCATTAATTAGATCTAATGGGTCTTTTATTGAGTTTTTAGGGTTTTTCTCTATATAAAATCATGTTGTTTGCAAATAGAGACAATTTTACTTCTTCTTTTCCAATTCTGATACCTTTTATTTCTTTTTCTTGCCTGATTGCTCTAGCTAGGACATCCACTACTATGTTGAATAGGAATGGTAAGAGTGGGTACACTTGTCTTGTTCCTGATTTAGGGGAAAGTTTTCATCCATTTGCCACTGAGTATGATGTTAGCTGCTGGCTTGTCATGAATGGCCTTTATTATGTTGAGATATATTCCTTCCATGCCTAGTTTGTTAAGTTTTTATCATGAATTGATGTTGAATTTTATCAAGTGCTTTTTCTACATCTATTGAGATGAGCATTCTATTCTTTCATTTTATTAATGTGATATATGACACTGATTGATTTGCATATGTTGAAACATCATTGCATCCAAGGGACAAATCCCACTTGAACATGGTAAATGATCTTTTAACATTCTGCTGAATTCAGTTTGCTAGTATTTTATTGATAAATTTTGCATCTACGTTCATCAAGGATATTGACCTGTACTTTTCTTTTCTAATACCATCTTTTTCTGGCTTTGGTATTAGGATAATGCTGGTCTCATAAAATAAGTGGGAGCACTCCCTCTTCTTCAGTTTTTTGGGAGAAACGTTGTTTTTAATGCTTCTTTAGTTTTTTGGTAAAATTCACCAGTGAAGCCATGTGGTCCTGAGCTTTTCTTCATTGGCAGATTTTTGATTACTGATTCAATCTTACTAGTAATTGATCTATTCAAACTTTCTATTTCTGCCTGATTTTGTCTTAGTAAATAATATGTTTCTAGGAATTTTTCATTTTCTCTAGGTTGTCCAGTTTGTTGACATACAGTTGTTCCTAGTAGCCTCTTATGATCCTTTGACTTTCTGTGTTATCAGTTGTAACATCTCCTTTTTCATTTAAATTATGTTGATTTGGATTGTTTCTCTTTTTTCCTTGGTTAGTTTAGCTAAGGATTTGTTAATTTTATTTATCTTTTCAAAGAGCAAACCCTTAGTTTGGTTAATTCTTTCTATCATTTTTATGTTCTCTATGTCATTTATTTTTGCTCAAATCTTTATTATTTCCTTTCTTTGCTAACTTTGGGCTCAGTTTGTTCTTCTATTTCTAGTTCCTTAAGACACAGAATTAGGTTATTTATTTGGGATCTTTCTTGCTTCTTAATATAGGCTTTTTTTTTTCTTTTTGCTCTTCTAGGTAATTTCCAGTGTTCTATGCTCCAAATCACTGAGTCTTCCTTCTGCATGGTTGAGTCTACTTTTTAAACTCTCTATTGAATTCTCCAGTTTTGTTGTGTTTTTTAACCCTAGGATTTCTGCTTGGTTTTTTGTTTTACAGGGGGAGGGTGCTTGCTCTTTCCTTGCCAAACTTGTTTTATTCATGCATTGTTTTCTTAATTTTGTTTAGTTGTCTGTGTTTTCTTGTAGTTTACTAAATTTCCTAAAGAGTATTATTATGTCCAACAGTTCATAGATCTCCATTTTTTTTTAGGGTCAATTATTGGAGCTTTATTAGTTTCCTTTGGTGGTGTCATATTTACCTGATTTTTCATGATGCTTGATTTCTTACATTGGTATCATCTCATTTGAGTACTGGAGCTCCTCTCCAACTTTGCAGGTTTGCTTTGGCAGAGACAATTCTTCATCAGTCAGTTAAGTTTGACTTTCTAGGTATGTCTGCTGTTAGTGTCACTGGGCAGGTGGGACTCTGTGGTTGTCTAAATTCTCTGGTCAGGTTTACTAGATGGCTAGGACTGGGTACTATAATTCAGTAGTTGATGGAACTGTATATTCACTTCCCGCCCCGGCTGGACAACAGGCCAGGGCCCAGGAGCCTCTACAGCTCATTGTTTGGGGACCCAAATCAGGCCTGAGTGTGCACTATATTCCCTTGTTAGGAGAGGCCTCTGATTTTTCTCTGCAGATGGGGAAATCATGATCTGTGCTCTCTCTCCAAGTGCCACTGTGCATAGAACTCTTGAATGGGCTATGCAGCTTCTCATGTGCTCTGGTAGAGCTCTCTGGTTGGAGAGGCAGGCTAAAGGCTGTATTCAGTGATGAGAGGGGCTACAGATTTGATTCCTGCCCAGGCACAGTGGGAGAAGCAACTCTAAAGCCACTAAAGTTTTGTCGTCTCAACTTGTTGTCTCAACGCAAGCCTACCTGCATCCCAAGTTCCCTGGCCAAACAGGGCCACAGGCTTTGCTCTGTAACCCATCAGCTCTGTATGCCCTTCTCTCAGCTCAAGCTCTGCTGGTCCATAAGCTTTCAGTTGTTTTTGCCAGCCCTTCTAGTCAGAAGGGGCCAGAAGACACTCTCCACAGTGGCTGGGGCTATGTCTCAGGCCCTTGCCTAGGCAGGAAGACAAGGGGCCACTCCAGGCTATCATCAGTTTCTCCAGCAGGCTTTTTGGTTGGGAAGGGCCAGGAGCTACTCTCGGCCTTGGCTATGACTTAATCCCCCTGCCTGTATGGAAAGGCTCCATACAAGGTACTGGCTTTGTTCTGGGGGTGATCAGCTCTGCCTGCCTGCCTGTCTCTTAGCTTGAGGACCCTTGGGCCATACAGCTTCCAGAAGTTGTCACCAGCCATTCTGGTCAAATGGGGCTAGAAGGCACTCTCCATAGCAGGTGAGACTGTGACTCAGAACCTTCCTTGCCTGGGCAAGGGCAAACCAGGCTCTAGGGCCAGCAAAACTCTTCCTTTGAGGACCTGAGTCAGGCAGATCTGCACCCTGCTGAGTTCCTTGGTCAGAGTACACCCCCAGGTTGGTTCTACAGATGAGCAAAACTGCTGGTTGGAATTTCTACTTAGGCACTTCCGAGTGTGAACTCAGTCTGCCAATTTCATATGCTAGTTGTTGCAAGCACACACCTCCTTCTCTGTCACAGTCAGACTCTCATTGACTGGGCTCTGAAAATACCCCTACAATCCCCTTGGTACAACATCAGAGTAAGGGCTTCCACAAAGCAACCCACAATGCTAGGGAGTGACCCCCACCCTAGCTTTTCTTTTCCCACTGGAGGAACCGGAAGGCTCAAGGGAAACCTCTGGGCATGGTGCTGCATCAGCCTCGGGAAGGGGCAATGCAATCAGCGTGTAGACACCTCTCTTACCCTTCTAATGAAGCCAGTGTTTGTGTCTGTGGTGCAGGGGGCTCCTTCCGCCTCACCCCCATGTTCTAGGATTCTCTCAGTAGTGTCTTGTTCTCAAACAGATATTAGTTGCTCCTCTTGTGAGGAAGAGCAATCTCAAGAATGACTATGTCACCATCTTGGTGATGTCACACCAGATCCTTTTTTTAATTAGAAAAATCATTTGTTCTATAAAAAGTGTCACTTCCTCTTCAAACAATGCAATAGAAATGTGGCAAAATATAGCTAATAGCAGTAATTAGTTGTCATTTTTAAAGAGTAACATAGTCATTTTTTATTTTTCATAAAATTTAGCTGACACTTGTTGAACATTTTTTAGTGCTCTTCATACATTTGTTTATTGTCCCAACAATTCTTTGAGATAAGATTTCCAAAATCATAAATTTGTATTTCATGATCTTGATAAAGTATTACCTTTGTAGCACAGTTGATATTCCATTACAGATATTTTTGTCCAGAATTCTTAAAGCCCTGTTGCTTCACAGTTTCTAAAATGATATTTTATTCTGGAAAAAGGAAGACTTTCTTTTAACTCTAAGCCAAAAAGAATGGTAACACATAAGACAGACTTTATTCAGGATTTTACACAAAACTATTCAATTTAATATATTTGACTATGGTTACTGAGGTGATGTTTACTTGTACAAACCAATTCACCTTTTTTGACTGGTCTTTTCAAAAACAAATAAGCAAACACACAAAATGTCACCCAAGATCTTCTAGATAAAGTAAAGAGGACTTAATGAAAGGTAAATGAGATTACCTGGAAGAATGAATAGTATGTTTTTATACTAAAGAATCTAAGAATCATTAGTATGATTTTATACATATAGAATATTTTTAATTACTTAACAGAAACAAAACTCAATAAAGAACTATTTTTCTTCAATAATGTTAACTTTTGGGGAGCCTGGCTGGCTCAGTCAGTGGAGCATGCAACTCTTGATCTCAGGGTTGTGAGTTCAAGCCCCACGTTGGGTATGGAGATTACTTAAAAATGAAATCTTTAAAAATAAATAAATAATGTTAACTTTTAAATTATTTATCATAGCAATTCATTCAGATAATTTGAATATCTAATCCAGATTTATGATGTTATGTTGAACATAAAATCAAGCATAAAACCACATCAATACAATGAAAAGTGCCAAGTTGTTTGCATCTGAGGAACAGCTTTCCAATAGAAGCATTGGTCTGGGCCTCTGAAGGTCTGTGTGGAGGCCTAACTCTTCCACTTGAGACCTTCAGTAGGTATGTCAGAGCCCTGAAATGAGTTTTCATCTATAGAATTGTTAAGTGAAATAGGCGTTTTATGGTTCCTTCTGATTGAAATTCTATATCTCTTAGATTTACCTACAGTTAAAGTTCAGATTATAAAAGGAATGCTGAATGATAGAGCAGCAGACTCAAAGTCAAAGGCTTCATGTTCTATTCCTAGGTTCAGTTATAAAGGGCAGCTGCTACAAATACTTACAAGGCCATTAAAGAATGATCTAATTGACATGGCATTCTGAGTTACTGAAATGGTATTTACTTATATAAACCAGTTTACCTTATTTAATGTGTCAATTTAGAAAACTAGTTCAGACAAATACTTTGATGGAATTGAACTAATTCAATTCAGTCAAAAGGGTCAAACCAATCTGGTGTGTAGACACAGCCCAAGATCCAAGGATTTCTTGGAATAGATGTATAATTATGTCCAAATTTTTTTATATAATTTAACTTTCCCTTGGTTTATTGACAATAAATTTGAACTTAACCCAGTACTTCTGTTTCTCTGTAATGCATAATAAAGTGTATTTGCATATGTTTGTGTATAGGTAATGAGGGGGTGGAGGATGGCTTAAAGTCAGAAGGATTACTCTGTATCTTTTGCTATCAAATTCTTAAACTTCTCATCTTTACCTAAAACTGCCTATGTACATGGTCACATCATACTAAGTGTCATTAAATAATTTGGTCAAAACAATGGATTTGCTACCATATATCCAAAAATATGAGTCATTAACATATTTTTTACTAAGGTGATTATGCTTTTGATATGTAAATGTGTTCTTTTAATATCTTTATAAATTAACTAACAGACTAAAGTATGTCATCTATTAACATATTTTGTAAAATGTACTAACAGTCTCTATGTCCAAGATATATTAGAGTAAGAGTTTTTCTTTTTCTCTCTCACTATATATGTGAGGACCCGCAGCCCATTTTGGCCATATATGGGTAAGAATAAGAAGCATTGCCTTATAATATGCTGTAAATTATTTCCCTTCCAGCTTTTTCTATTGGTTATTTGTTGGAATTGCCAGAATTATTTTGCCTGCAAGGGACAGAAACCCAACACAAACTAACTTAAAACAAAAAGGGAGTCATTGTCTCTTATTAGAAAATCCTAAGGCTTCAGGCAGGTCCTGGCTCTGCATCCCTCTCTGTCTTTATTCTGCTTTTCTCTCTGGCTTCATTCAGCAGCTTTTTGTTCAGGCAGCTAGGAAAGAAGGCTGTTGGCATTCCAGCTAGATGGTCTTCACAGCTTGCGGTCCAGGACAAAGAAAAAGCCTCTCTTCCTGCATTCACTTATCAAATGTTAGAGAAACCTCTTATCCAAATATTATTATATCCAAGTAGATCTAATTGACTAACCTAAGTTGGTACCCCACATAACGGAAGGGAACGAGGAAGGCAAAACAACACATGTTCATCTGTGGACAGAACAGTGATTTGGTTAGGTTACTCTCTGAAGAACACAAAATGCTACAGAGAAATAAAAACAGTGACCCCTGAGAATTAGCAGGGAGAACACCCTTCCAAGATAGGAACAGTACAAACTCAAACCACTTTAAAGCTAGTTCTTTAAAACAAAATACCATTTTGGTCTAATTCATAGTTTTAATTCAGTTTGAACTTTAAAACTGAATTATTCAAAATCAATTTGTTTGCATATTTCTTCTTATCAAGAAAAAAATAACTTGCCCTAATTAATATTTATAATGTTCACTTTTACATGAATATATCACTTCACAAATATCTTTAATATTTCTATGCAGGGCGCCTGGGTGGCTCAGTTGGTTAAGCGACTGCCTTTGGCTCAGGTCATGATCCTGGAGTCCCGGGATCGAGTCCCACATCAGGCTCCCTGCTGAGCAGGGAGTCTGCTTCTCCCTCTGACCCTCCCCCCTCTTATGTGCTCTCTCTCATTCTCTCTCTCAAATAAATAAATAAAATCTTTAATATTTCTATGCAGAATCAAGCTGGACAAAATTTTCTCTGATTCTGATTCATCAAATGTAAACCACTTCACTTCGCATTTTTGCACATGATGAAATCAAACCAACCAAAGCTATGATTAGATTAAGTCTCAATGGGATGTACAGATAAGACCATTAGTGACTACCTAAGTAAATTAATTCTGAGTTTGATTTCATTGCCCGAGAAAACATTTTTATTTGAAGATAATTCTGACATTCATTGTCATTAATTATGGAAAACTGCAATATTATTTCCAAACACAAAATTTGTAAAAATATTTCTCCTAAAAACTTCCCTTTTTAAACCTAGGAAAAGAGTAATCTTGTCTTATGCTGTCTTTTGTCAAAACTGAACTTGGAGACGCTTTCTCCCACCCCTGCAATATTGCCATTTTTTTCACATGGTACTTTTTTGTTTTGTCTAAAACACAAAAAAAATTAATGGCAGTAGTGAGGTTTTTGGTGTGTCTTTATCACACCTATGAAAATTTCACAACCTCGGTATTCCTCTTAATCTCACTACTCTACTACCCCTTAAAGTGTAACTTTGAAGGAGTAATTTTAGAGATATTGAGCTTGAAAGGGCTTTTGAAATATTTCATTTCTGAGCTGAGTCAAAAATAGGCATGTTTGTTAAAGGAAAAAAAAATCCCCTCACAAAGAAGCTTGTCTGGGAAAAGTATTCTTCAAAACTGTAGACATTTCTTTCAGAAAGCCTCTGTTCCAATTCATGGAGCTTATTGTTCTGATCTCAGAGCTCAGTCCCCACAGCTTGAATTTCTTTTCAAAATTGTTTAATGACTTTTAAGAATGTATTTCTTGCCAAGTCTTGTGAGCTTCCGGTGTCAATGTTTGCCTTTTTATTTCTGTTATTTAGTTCACTTTTGTGCTCCCAACCCTTGATAAAACAAGGGCCAGAGCTGTCCAGCCCTTTGTAAAATATGTGCCCATCCAATTCAGGACTCCTGGGTACATGTGTTAATTCACAAATGGTATAGATTAGACCAGATAAATCATCCCTGACACATTGGAGAGAAATTAAGGGAAACAAAGTCAGTAGTCTATGTTGCAGTCACTTGAAGATCACTTACATTTCCTCTTTCAACCAAAGGAGTAAATCACATTTCTATATTTCTGTCAAGTTTAAGCTGTCTTAGAAAATATGTTTAAGAAAATAACTTTAGTTTGCCCATGGCCAGAAGGGCTGCCTGAATTGTTGACCAGGTTGACCAGTGTCATCTTTAAATGTTACAATCATTTGGTCCCACCTGGCATTTAGTAATAATTTTACAGAGCCCTGTTTTCTTAACACCTGGAACACATTTCTGTTTTAGTGCAGTAAGGTTATTCTGTCTACACTAAGACCCTGTCTTACTTCTCCTGCTTCCGTCTGTTTTCTGAAAGCTGATGCCATTTGCAGCCCTATGTTCAAGGGCTGAAGTTACCCCAGAATGCTAATAGCTCTTGCTGGGTGGGGTTTAGAATTAAGTTGCAGCCCAGGCACTTAAAACAGTGGCACTGCCAGTTTTCAGGCTTATGAATGGTGGTCTTTCATGTTCCAGGCTCCCGAACAGTTCCCAAATACAGCATCCAGGAATAAACCCTAGGGACCTGCACAATGCTTGAGTGACAGGTCTTATCTTTCTAGCTACCCTCTCCACATTGTCCAGTCAGGTTCAGGGTTCTGCCTCTATCCTGCCCTTCCTTTGTCTTTTTTATTGCTTCCTGAATCAAATGAGTTTCAAGAAGGAAGAATGCACTCTCAAATTGGGGTAATTCAATGCTGGTTTAATAAAGGAACTATTTACAAAAATATGACCAAGGTGTAGGGGAATCCTAAGGAATGTGGACCACCCCAAGGCCAAAGAGAGGCAGGGATAAAGCAGTTTGGATCTGCTAGGGAAAGATGGGTAAACAGGAAAGAGGGCAGTTCATTTGAGGGATAGAGCCAGTTTAACCTACCCAGCAAGAAAGAAGTCAGGGAAAGATACTCAAACTTCATTTTCCCCTTTGTTTTGATCTCCCTAGGGTGGGCCCTAGCGGCCCAAGGGCAGGGAAGCTTGATGGGTTTCATACAGGTCAGCCTTTCATGGCAGAGAGAAGGGTAGACCACAATGGAGTAGATTAGGAGAGGAAATTATAAAATATCCAGCACACTTCCCCTCACTTGTCAAAATAGATTGGTCTCTGTTTCCTTCTCTTTTGTTTCCCAGCTAAGGTGGAATTCTTGAGAATTGTACCAAGTGTTTTTCCCATTACAAAGGGAGGATAAGAAATTTGGGTCTTGACAGGGTCTGATGTCACTTGAGGGTAGCAACAGCTGCACTAGCTCCATTCCTACCCCCAGGAGAGCTAGGGTTTTATACTTTATACTAGAAGAAATTTTTCTAGAATCAGAAGAGAGAAAAAGCAACAGTGGATATTGAGAGGAAAGGAAAGAACATCAGGTATTATGAGATAGAAGGAACAGGACTGAAAAATTCACAGAAGTCAGGGAGCCAAGGGAAGCTGTAAAGGATGATTATTGGATTTTGAACAAGGTAACTAAAATGCTGAAATAATTACTGGAAGAAGAGGAAAGAGGATGAGTTCAGTTTGGGCCATTTTGTCCTCAGGAGTCAAATAAACATCCAAATGGGGATATCCAGAAACAGGTGCAAACATTAACAATGGTCAGGGCTAACTCATAAACTTGGGGTCAAGTATGTAGAGCTTAAGGTTGAACCGTGTAATTACCAAAATGAAGCAAAAAAGAGAGGAAAGCAGAGCAAGCAGACATTTTATAGAATTACATTGGCTGCGGTAGGAAGGGAACAGAATGAGTAGTAGAGCAATTAAAAAGCAGTGGAAAAGAAGGAAAAGGAAGCCATATGAAATAGAAGATCTGGACTGAATATTCCCCCCCCCCCCCAAAACTCATATGTTGAAACCCTAATCCCAATATGATGATATTGGAGGTACAAAGCAATTATTTAGAAAGCAGTCTGTTTGTTGTTTGGGGTCATGAAGACCCATTGGATATGTCAGTTTGAATGGAGTTTGTTAAGTTGGACTTCAGTAGGTATTTGGCCTTTGGGAGGTAATTAGGTCATGAGGGTAGAGCCATCGGAATGGGATTAGTGCCCTTATAAGAAGAGCCACTAGAGAGATAACCTCTCCCTCTGCCATGTGAAGATATAGCAAGAGGTGGCTGCCTGCAAATCAGGAAGAGGGCTCTCGCCAGAGACAGAATGTGCCAGCACCTTGATCTTGGACTTGTCATCCTCTAGAATAATAAGAAATAAATTTCTGTTGCTTCAGTCACCCGGTGTATGTTACTTTGTCATAGCAGTCTGAGCTGACTAAGACAATAGGAGACCTAGAAGAGCAAAATATCAGAAACAAAGAGAAAGGAACGTGGGGAAGAAGCTGTAGGCAGCAACGATGGACACTACGGAGCAGTGAGAGAAGATGAGAAATGGAAAGAGATGTTATACTGTGTCTTAAGAGTTTATGACTCTAAAGGAACCGGATTTGGTAGAGTGGAGACCACAGAAACCTGGGTGGCATAGTGATTAGAGATCAGGAAGCCATTTGGTGAAGCAGATTCCTTTTAAAGAAGGGTGAGAGTGAAGTACACCAAGTTCATGGTGGCAGAGATTCCTCCATAAGGAAGCGATTCTTGGGTGACCCAGTTATACCTGTTGCCTCAGGTGAATGACTAAAAGCATGTCCTTAGACTCATCAAATATAATCATTTAGTAGAATGCCATGGTAATGCCCAACAAGGCAAAGAAGGAACATCCTTTCTCTGAGACAGCAAGAAAGGGGATGAAATTATATGAAGACACAAGGAGGGGCACCTGAGTGGCTCAGACAGTTAAGCGTCTGCCTTCAGATCAGGTCATGATCCCAGGGTCCTGGGATGGAGCCATCATTGGGCTCCCTGCTCAGCGGGGAGCCTGCTTCTCCCTCTCCCTTTGCCACTCCCCCTGCTTGTGCTGTCTCACTCATTCTCTCACTCTCGCTCTCAAATGAATAAATAAAATCTTTTAAAATTTTTGAAAAAATAGATTTAAAAGACACAAGGAAATGTTGATATGATGATCAAGAGTGGTTTAGGAGCTCAATCAAATAGTCTTTGTCTTTACAATGAAGTAGGGAATAAAATAAAGGACTGGGTTGTAGAATTTGGAAAAGT
Source organism: Mirounga leonina (assembly GCF_011800145.1). Classification (NCBI taxonomy): domain Eukaryota; kingdom Metazoa; phylum Chordata; class Mammalia; order Carnivora; family Phocidae; genus Mirounga; species Mirounga leonina. The sequence continues at coordinate 25,710,648 of NW_023270807.1, read as the reverse complement.
GGCCCCTTTAAGTGTGCCTTTAGTAACTAAGAACACCCACTACACCCTGCTGAGCCCGGGAGCAGTATTGGAGTGGTCAGTCTGAATCATCCATCTGCCATTTCAATGGAGAAAAAAATCAAATTTAGAAATAATCCATGGTAAGATTTTCATTTACCTTTATGGAGTGGATTTTTTTTTTAATTTTTCTTTAGACTTTTCTTCTTTACATTTTTATATGTAAAATGAACATTACTTTGACAATCAGATACAAAAACAATTGTTTAGAATCTGTTGTTTTTGGATCATGAAGACCCATCTGACATGTTAGTTGAACAGATTGTGAAGCTGGACTTCCATAGAGAGAATTCTAATACTAGCACACTACTAATCTATGCAGAGAACACATTTCGATAATATTGATGTAATGAGTGTTTGTTGGTTTCCAATTTTTAGAAGTTGCCCATCAGGAAAACATATAAAACTGAAACATGGTTACAAAACAAAATGCTAATGTAATCAACATTGACACTTTTAAAGTAAATCTCCTGTAATTGACAGGAGACAGGGGATGAGGGCAGAGGAGAACAAATGGAGGAGAGTGCTAATGTTTTAATCTATCAGAGAAGGAAGGTAAGAAATACTGAGTAGGTTGGGGGAAAGATGGAGAAGGACTAGGGACCCTATTTCAACTGGTCCCCGGAATTGAGCTGGATATCTACCAGACCACTCTGAGCACCCACGAAACCAGCCTGAGAGGTAAGAAGATCTGGATCTCTACAAACAGAATATCGCAGGCAGTTGGTTTTGAGGTACGAAGGGGAGAGCCATGATCCTGTGGGCAGATATCAGAGGATAAATGGCGGCGGGAGGGTGCCTGGACCTGGGGATCCTACACCGCCAGTGAGTGACAGCCTCATGCGCTATAGATGGAGCACAGACTCGCAGACCGGTAGCATCGGGAAAGAACTTTAGGGCAGCACCTGGGGTGGAAAACCAGACCGGCGGGGTCGCACGCACGTGAACTGCAGGCCCCCCCCCCCACAGAAACCAGAATGACGGTCGCACGCATGCGAACTGCAGCCTCCGAGACGGAAACCGGTGCACTGGGGTCGTGCCGGTGAACTGCAACCCCCGGGGTGGAAACCCCAAACGGCGGAGTCACGCTCGCAAATGGGGGGTTGCGGCTGGCGGTTTTAGAAGCACAAAGGGCAGAGACGTTCTCCGACCTGGAGGCAGGACTGGGAGCGCTGCGGAGGGGTGCACAACCCAGGACACTGCAGTTTATAGCAGCACAGACAGAAACGGAAACAGTGTGGCCTGGAGAGCTCACTGAAGAACAGACTGAGGTCTCTCTGCTCTGAGGCAGAGGGCTGGAAATGGTCTCTTCTGCTCTGACTCGGGAAGAGATGTGGAAAGCCGCCAGGGAAAGAGGCCCCAGAGAACAAAAGCCCCAAAGACTGATTCCCACTGAGCCCATCCCCTGCCACAAGGGCGCAGGGCAACTCCGCCCAAACAGGGTTGCCTGAGTAACAGCGTGGCAGGCCCCTCCCCCAGAAGACAGGCTGGGAAAACAAGAGGCCAGCATCCCTAAGGTCCCAAGAAAACAGGTGCATCTTCCTTGGGTTCTGGTCAATAATTTCAACTCTATACATTCCCTCAAACACCCATCAACAGAATGACTAGGAGGAGGAGCCCCCAAAATAGAAAAGACTCAGAGATGATGACTTATGCTGCAGATTTACAAATGGATGCAGATATAACCAAGATGTCAGAGATGGAATTCAGCCTAGTAATTGTGAAGACAATGGCTAGAATGGAGAAATCAATTAATGGCAACATAGAGTCTCTAAGGGCAGAAATGAAAACTGAATGGGCAGAACTTAAAAATGCTATCAATGAGATCCAATCCAATCTAGATAATCTAACAGCTAGGGTAACTGAGACAGAAGAGAGAATAAGTGGCCTGGAAGACAATATAATAGATAAAAAAGGGAAAAGAGGAGGCCAGGGAAAAACAACTCAGAATCCATGAAAATAGAATCAAGAAATAAGTGACACCATGAGGCGTTCCAATGTCAGAATAATTGGAATCCCGGAGGGAGTGGAGAGAGAGAGAGAACTAGAAGATGTATTTGAGCAAATTGTAGCTGAGAACTTCCTTAATCTGGGGAATGAAACAAATATTCGCATCCTAGAGGCAGAGATGACCCCTCCCAGCATCAAGGAGAACAGGCCAACACCCCAGCATGTAATAGTAAAACTTGCAAATCTTAGAACCAAGGAAACCATCTTAAGGACAGTTAGGGGGAAGAGATTCCTTACGTACAGAGGGAGGAACATCAGAATAACGTCAGACCTATCCACAGAGACCTGGCAAGCCAGAAAGCCTGGCAAGACATATTCAGGGTACTAAATGAGAAGAACATGCAGCCAAGAATACTTTATCCGGCAAGGCTTTCATTTAGAATGGATGGAGAGATGCAGAGCTTCCACGACCGCAGAAGTTGAGAGAATATGTGACCACTAAGCCGGCCCTGCAAGAAATATTAAGGGGGTTCTATAAAAGGAAAAAGACCCCAAGAGTGATCTACAACAGAAATTTACAGGGACAATCTATAAAAACAACGTCTTCACAGGCAACATGATGACAATTAATTCATATCTTTCAATAATCACTCTCAACGTGAATGGTCTAAATGCTCCCATAAAACGGCACAGGGTTGCAGATTGGATAAAAAGACAGGACCCATCCATATGCTGCCTACAAGAGACTCATTTTGAACCTAAAGATACATCCAGACTGAAAGTGAAGGGATGGAGATCTATCTTCCATGACAGCGGACCTCAAAAGAAAGCTGGGGTAGCAATTCTTATGTCAGACAAATCAGATTTTAAACTAAAGTCTAATTAGAGATGCAGAAGGACACTATATCATTCTTAAAGGGTCTATCCAACAAGAAGGTCTAACAATTGTAAATATTTATGCCCCCAACATGGGAGCAACCATCTACATAAGCCAACTGTTAACCAAAATAAAGAGTCATATTCATAACAATACGTTAATTGTAGGAGACCTCAATACTCCACTCTCACCAATGGACAGATCATCTAAGCAGAAAATCAACAAGGAAACAAGAGCTTTAAATGATACACTGGATCAGATGGGCCTCATAGATATTTACAGAACATTCCACGCTAAACAACAGAATACTCATTCTTCTCGAGCACATGAGTAAAGCACATGGAACTTTCTCCAGAATAGACCATATACTGGGTCACAAATCGGGTCTCAACCGATATCAAGATTGAGATTCTTCCCTGCATATTCTCAGACCACAATGCTCTAAAACTGAAACTCAATCACAAGAAAAAATTAGGCAGAAATTCAAACACTTGGAAGCTAAAGACCACGCTGCTCAAGAATGTTTGGGTCAACCAAGAAATCAAAGAAGAACTTAAACAATTCGTGGAAATCGATGAGAACAAAAACACATCAGTCCAAAACCTATGGGATACTGCAAAGGCGGTCCTAAGGGGGAAATACATAGCCATCCAAGCCTCACTCAAACAAATAGAAAAATCCCGAATTCACCAACTAACTCTACACCTTAAAGACCTAGAGAAAAAGCAACAACCAATGCCTAAGCCACGCATTAGAAGAGAAATAATTAAAATTAGAGCAGAGAGCAATGAATTAGAAACCAGAAACACAGTAGATCAGATCAACGAAACTAGAAGTTGGTTCTTTGAAAGAATTAATAAGATCGATAAACCACTGGCCAGACTTATCCAAAAGAAAAGAGAAAGGACCCAAATTAATAAAATTATGAATGAAAGGGGAGAGATCACAACTAACACCAAGGAAATAGAAACAATTATTAGAAATTATTATCAACAACTCTATGCCAATAAACTGAAGAATCTGGATGAAATGGAGGCCTTCCTGGAAACCTATAAGCTGCCAAGACTGAAACAGGAAGAAATTGACAACCTGAATAGGCCAATAACCAGTAACGAGATTGAAGCAGTGATCAAAAACCTCCCCAAAAACAAGAGTCCAGAGCCTGATGGATTCCCTGGGGAATTCTACCAAACATTCAAAGAAGAAATAATACCTATTCTACTGAAGCTGTTTCAAAAAATAGAAACAGAAGGAAAACTTCCAAACTCATTCTATGAGGCCAGCATTACCTTAATCCCCAAACCAGGCAAAGACCCCATCAAAAAGGAGAATTTACCACCGATATCCCTGATGAATATGGATTCCAAAATCCTCAAAAAAATCCTAGCTAATAGGCCCCAACAATACATTAAAAGGATCATCCACCACGACCAAGTGGGATTTATCCCCGGGATGCAAGAGTGGTTCAACATTCGCAAATCAATCAATGTGATAGAACACATAAGAGGAGGGAGAAGAACCATATGGTCCTCTCAATTGATGCAGAAAAAGCATTTGACAAAATACAACATCCTTTCCTGATTAAAACTCTCCAGAGTATAGGGATAGAGGGAACATTCCTCAAGCTCATAAAATCCATCAATGAAAAACCCACAGCAAATATCATCCTTGATGGGGAAAAGCTGAGAGCCTTTCCCTTAAGATCAGGAACACGTCAAGGGTGCCCACTCTCACCACTGTTGTTCAACATAGTACTAGAAGTCCTAGCAACAGCAATCAGACAACAAAAAGAAATAAAAGGTATTCAAATTGGCAAAGAAGAAGTCAAACTTTCTCTTTTCGCAGACGACATGATACTTTATGTGGAAAACCCAAAAGATTCCACCCCCAAATTACTAGAACTCATACAGCAATTCAGTAATGTGTCAGGATACAAAATCAATGCGCAGAAATCAGTTGCTTTCTTATACACTAACAACGCAACTGTAGAAAGAGAAATTAGAGAAACGATTCCATTTACAATAGCACCAAAAACCATAAGATACCTCGGAATAAAGCTAACCAAAGAGGTAAAGGATCTATACTCTAGGAACTACAGAACACTCATGGAAGAAATTGAAGACACAAAATGATGGAAAAATATTCCATGCTCGTGGATTGGAAGAATAAACATTGTTAAAATGTCTATGCTACCCAGAGCAATCTATACATTCAACCCCATCCCGATCAAAATTCCAATGACATTTTTCAAAGTGCTGGAACAAACAATCCTAAAATTTGTATGGAATCAGAAAAGACCCCGAATCGCCAAGGAGATGTTGAAAAAGAAAAACAAAGCTGGGGGCATCACGTTGCCCAATTTCAAGCTATATTACAAATCAGTGATCACCAAGACAGCATGGTACTGGCACAAAAACAGACATACAGACCAATGGAACAGAATAGAGAGCCCAGATATGGACCCTCAACTCTATGGTCAAATAATCTTTGACAAAGCAGGAAAAAACATGCACTGGAAAAAAGACAGTCTCTTCAATAAATGGTGCTGGGAAAATTGGACAGCCACATGCAGAAGAATGAAACTTGACCATTCTCTAACACCACTCACAAAGATAAACTCAAAGTGGATGAAAGTCCTCAATGTGAGACGGGAATCCATCAAAATCCTAGAGGAGAACATAGGCAGTAACCTCTCTGACCTCGCCTACAGCAACTTCTTTCAAGATACATCTCCAAAAGCTAGTGAAACAAAAGCAAAAATGAACTTTTGGGACTTCATCAAGATAAAAAGCTTCTGCACAGCAAAGGAAACAGTCAACAAAACAAAGAGGCAACCCACAGAATGGGAGAAGATATTTGCAAATGACACTACAGATAAAGGGCTGGTATCCAAGATCTATAAAGAACTTCTCAAACTCAACACCCAAAAAACAAATAATCAAGTCAAAAAGTGGGCAGAAGAGATGAACAGACACTTCTCTGAAGAAGATATACAAATGGCTAACAGACACATGAAAAAATGTTCATCATCATTAGCCATCAGGGAAATTCAAATCAAAACCACCTTGAGATACCACCTTACACCAGTTAGAATGGCCAAAATGGACAGGGAAAGAAAGAACAAATGTTGGAGAGGTTGTGGAGAAAGGGGAACCCTCTTACACTGTTGGTGGGAATGCAAGTTGGTACAGCTACTTTGGAAAACACTGTGGAGCTTCCTCAAAAATTTAAAAATAGAGCTACCCTATGACCCAGCAGTTGCACTTCTGGGTATTTACCCCAAAGACACAGATGTAGTGAAAAGAAGGGCCATATGCACCCCAATGTTCAGAGCAGCAATGTCCACAATAGCCAAACTTTGGAGAGAGCCGAGATGCCCTTCAACAGATGAATGGATAAAGAAGATGTGGTCCATATATACAATGGAATATTACTCAGCCATCAGAAAAGATGAATACCCAACTTTTACATCAACATGGATGGGACTGGAGGAGATTATGCTAAGCGAAATAAGTCAAGCAGCGAAAGTCAATTATCATATGGTTTCACTTATTTGTGGAACATAAGGAATAACATGGAGGACATTAGGAGAAGGAAGGGAAAAATGGGGGGGGGCAGAATTGGAGGGAGAGATGAACCATGAGAGACTATGGACCTGAGAAACAAACAGGGTTCTAAAGGGAGGCGGGAGGGGCGATTGGTTAGCCCAGTGATGGGTATTAAGGAGGGTACGTACTGCATGGAGCACTGGGTGTTATACGAAAACAATGGATCGTGGATCACTACATCAAAAACTAATGATGTATTGTATGGTGACTAACATAATTTAATAAAATTAAAAACTACAAAAAAAAAGAAATACTGAGTAAATGAGATGTGTAGAGAAACATAGATTTAGGCATATACTATGATGATACAAAGATTACTATTAGGATGAGTCATATATAAGGCACAAATATTGTGAAAGAGTGGTTTAAGTTAACTAAACTCTTTCCTAGCAGGAAATTAATAGATCAAGTCTGAATGTGATTAACCAAGAAGCACTATAATCATACAATGGGAGAAAAAGACCAGAAGAACTAAAAACAGCTGAAAAAGCTGCTGTCTCTGGGAAATGAACACAAGAGTAGGAAAGGATGGGCAAGGAACTGCTATCTTTCATTAGAAGTCCTTCCATTCCACTTAATTTTTTACTCTTTGCACATATTACTTTGATAAAATATTGAACAGAGCAAAAAATTAATAGTAATAGTAGATGACAGAACTCTCTTCCTTTCTAAGCAGTTGAGAGAATTTCAGGATTCCAAGTCATGCTAAAATCATCCTGAATTTATCTGTACAAAATGTTGGGTTTAGTAACCTGGAGAAGCAAATGATTCTAAGAGATTAAAAGTTTACTTATACCTTTCAATGACAAGTGCAGGCTTGACATGTTATACTTTCTGACCTAAAGAGAAAGAAAGCTCTGTCAATTGCTTTTTCTTCTGGGGAAAGAACAGCTCTGAATCTTGAGGCATGTGAGAATCAAGGGCTCCGACGAAATTGGGCTCCGACGAAATTAGCAGCTAACGCTGGCCTGCAGACTGCAGTTTTCCTACAGTTACTGATCACTACTTATTTGTTTTTTGTTAGATTCCCTGGGCTTTAGTTTAGTAGAGAAGGGCTTAACTTGACTGAATGAAATCAGATTAGAAACAGTTCACTTCATCTGACTTCGTTTTCATTAAAATTCCTTAAATAAAGGATCAGTAAACATCATTGATGACATACTTGTGGATCCCATTTTACCCACTCCACTTCCTTAGACATATCCAGGCAGGGTCCTTCCAGGACTCCATAGAAATGGGGCATTCAGTGTTTCAACCAGCCTCATATTACCACTGATGCATTTGTGGATTTGTATAAATCATAAAACTGCCCCTGCTTCTGTGACTGGATTTAGCTCTGACATAAGAAATTCTTCATTTAAAGACTGATTGTATTGTCAGTGCTACCTCTTGAATCCCATTAGTGATTCCTTGAATGTGCTGGCCTCCTAGGTGGCTTTTGGTAATTGTATATCTCTGTAAGACTTTCAGGGCTTAATAGGGTATTATTAAGCTGAGTGCAACTAATGTATTGATCCAGGAGCAACCAGAACTAGTGGGATTTGAATTGTGACTTGAATTGGAATGTCAGGAGGAAATATGTTTTTAAGCAGATGCTACCTGACCCAAAATCGGAAATCAGGAGGTGAAATGTTTACCAGTTAAGGCGAAATGGAATACATGTGAGGAAATACCCTTAATGCCAAGCTTTCCCCAGTTTGCCTACACACAAACACACACACACACACACACACTCAGTTGAAAAGTGAGCAACAGTAGGTCCTTGTGACTTCCTGCGTTAAATCATTCAGTCATTTGACAGTCACTGAACACAGGCTGTAAACCTGGTACTCCCATAGGGACTTTGGACACATCCATGAACCAAACATACAGAAATAAATGCCTGCCCTCATGGACCTTCTTTTCTTTTCCTTTTTTAAGATTTTATTTATGTATTTATTTGAGAGAGAAGGAGAGAGAGAGCACAAGCTGGGGAAGGAGTAGAAGGAGAGGGACAAACAGACTCTGTGCTGAGGGAGGGGCCCATTGCAGGGGCTCAATCTCATGACCCTGAGATCATAACCTGAGCCGAAATCAAAAATCGGATGCTTAACCAACTAAGCCACCCAGGTGCCCCTGGAGCTTATTTTCTAGTGTAATTTTAAACAACATGGAGAACAAAATCATAGGGTATTGTATGTTTGGGTTTTTTTTCCGGAAGAGCATAAAACTCATTTTGCAGGCAGTTGGCACTAAGGGAGAGGCATGGAGCATGCTTAACCAAATAAGTCAATATAACCTCCTCTTTCCCCTAGTAATAAAAATTATTTTATAAGCTAGCATCGTCTGATACTTTAAATTTTCAAAGCATTTCATACATGTCAACACAATTGATCTTCTCAGCTTCTGTATTATTATCCCCATTGTGCAGGTGAGAAAAAGACACAGGGTAAATGACCTACCTAAAGTCACACAGCTCATCAGAGACCTGTGCTTTTTCCATTATGCCACACTGTTTTCCTAAATTAGTGGAAAATGCATGAGACTTCAGTCTAGAGTAGAGAAACCAGTCTAAGCATTAAAAGAACAGAAGTCCAGGCAGTTTATTGTAACTGCCACAGTTCATTTATTTTCTTTGAGGTTGCTGCGTGAAGATGACCTGAACAGGCATGACTAGAAAAAACTGTTTCTTTGCCATTACCTCCACATTACCCAACACAGCCATCTTACACCTGACCAGTGGTTTGAAGTGTCCCCTATCTACCCAGAAGCCTAGCTTCTGCTTCTGGCTTCTCCTTAACGATCTCGTATGCCAGAGATTCTGCAGCAACTGGTTTCCATTTTGACACACTGATAATATGACAGAATTAAAATTAAGGAACTACTGGGTATTTCTGGCCACAGAAGGGATATAGAATATTGAACTGAAGTGATATCTAACAAATGCCATCTCAGAAAACTCAGCTCAACCACACTCAGCCCACAGGGGAAAAAATGTAAAAAGTAAAATCCATCTCAATTCAAGTGACATTGTTTCCAGATCAGCAGAATCACTAATTGTTTTATGGTCATGACTTTTTAGGCTTCCATAAAGCAAAGTAATAACAAATCTTCGATGCCTGTCAGGTGCTTGGGGCATGGCTCATGACACAATGACTGGTAGATTATTGCCTTCATCTGACTTAATGCAAAGAGCATATGACCCAAAATCATGAGACCTGAGCTGAGATCTCATTTCTGTCTCTTAACTGCAGGACCCTGATCAATAACCTTGGACTAACCTAGTTACATGCATAATCTCATTCCCAGCAATGACCCTTTGTTTGATGTTAATATCCCTACTTCTCTGTTGAGAAAACTGAGGCTCACACAGTTAGGAAGAGCAGAACCAAGCTAAGGAGCCAGCACTTGACACGAAAGCCCATACCATTTTATTAGTCTTTGTCTGTTTCACAGCAAAATTGGTATAATGCTACCTACTCAGTCTTTTGCACAGAGCCTTTGTGAAATGAAGTAAGCTCCTATATATTTTAAAAGCTCTTTGAATGGATCCACAAATATTTATTGAAATTTTACCTTTGTTTAGTACTGAGCTAAGTACTAATATAATAGCAGAATTATAAAGCATAAGGCACAGCTTCTGCCCAAATAGAGGTCATTATTAACATTGTCAATTTGTACATGATAATAATGTCATCAATAAGCAACTTCCTTATGTTTTAAGTATTCATTGCTTCCAGAAGCATTACAAGAAAGAAGTACCACTAAGCACTCATTGATATTCATGATATTACTATGAAGTCATTACTGTCATAGACATCAGTGCTGACCCAAAAAGCTGTGTGTTAGCTTCTAGGCTGTCAAAATGTGACCCACATTCTCAATCTAGTTCTTCCACTGAGAATCATTTATAAGCCACTTACTCTCTCCATTCCTTCACCTTCTGTCTTTCATATGATGGAGAAAGAGTAACCCGCCATTAGGTGTGTTGTTGGGCTACTGCAGCTCTCCGAGACTAGATATAAGACATACTGAGTCCATTAAATGCACTGTGAAAGTCCCAGGTGATATTAATATTTAACTTTTACATTCAGTATGCTATAAGGTGAACAACTGTACAGAAAATAAAAATGCTAAAGGCCTTTCCTGCGAGGCCATTATAGTCTAAGAAGAAAAGGCCAATTGTTCCCTTTGTATGGCCTGTCATAGCATGTGGTAAGGGTTCTTTCATTCTTTGACGTTTTTCTGGGGTGATTGAAAGTTAAAGATGTGATTGACTAGATTAATTCCCAATTTCCACAGAATTAACTAGACATCTTAAAAGGTGACAGTGAAGGGGAACTTCGAAACAATTACGTACCTGTTGACAAGCCCATGCTGATAGGATGATCCAGGTGGATAAAGTACAATGACAGAGATACCAGAAATATGGGAAAGTAATTGAACACCAAATGAAAGGTACTACAACTTCTATTTTAAACAAGCCAGTAAAATGAGTCTAATTCGCTGAATTTTCATGTAAGAATTTTCAGAATTAGCTATTGCCTAGAATGGGTAAAATTGTACTCATTTTCTTTAGTATGACATTATATTTTTCTTCTATTTCTCTTGTTCTTGCTGATGAACAGGAGTGATGACATTTAGACCTGGAGAACATGAATAAATTGCAGAGTTTCTATTTTTGTCTAGAAACATACTTTTTTTTTTTCAGAGGTATTTGACAGCACTTCCCAGAAATTCTCCCTTTAACACGCAGTTCATATTAGTGAACATTTGCGTCTTTTGTTAATCCCTAGGACTGTTTTCGTAAGTCATTGATATCTTCATTACACAGATACGAGATCTTAGGCTCAAAATCAAGTTGCCCAAAGATATGCAACACATATATTTTTATGCCTTGAGCATCTCATGCTGTTGTCAACACAAAATATCCATATGAACTATCTTGGTTTATGCCCTTAGGTCCTCTGTCAACATTGCTGGGTAGTGGTAGGTGACAGAAGAAAATCTCACTTCTCGGTTCTTAGATGATCAGTGACGTCATTAACCAAAGAATATAGAGATGACCCCAAACTCCACATCTATCATTTATTTCCCATTTGTACTTTTCTATTATGGGCCAAATAGGGAAACAAGCAAAGATAAGAACACAAATTCTAATGCTAGAGATCCAGTTTGTTCATTATAATCTGGCCTTAGTAGAACAAGTAGAATCTTAGGAAGTAACCACTGAAATTTACAGATTATCTGACCTTGCTTTCACATTTTACAGATCAGGAATCTGCACGCAAGAGATTAAATGGTTGCCCCTAATGTTACAAAGGTTTTTAAGGGCTCCTTATACTGATGGCAGCCAGAAAAGAGTTCTCTCAATACCAGTCTTTTTCTCAGTTTCAGCTTCATTGCTGTTAAGTAATTGTTAGTACACCTTACATTTATTACTAGGTATTTGACAAACAAAGGGCCATCGTGTACTCTAAACAATGGATTTGATCTAACACACCATGTAGAAATTATCATTGCACAAAATGTATCGCTTGTGATTTATTGCCTACACAAACAACTTCAAAATGCTTTTCTAGAATAAAAAGGCCTTTCCTTCTCCATGCAGTGCATTTCAAGAGTAGCTCTAAGCAATTCACTTTGCATAAAGACTATGGTAATAAACTGAGTTTTGACTTGCTACAAGCCTAAACATGGAAATCATCACATCACTGCACATTTTAGAAACTAAATTATAAGACCCAATTAATTTTGAAAAGAAGAAATACAATTCTTAAAAGAAGTGACATGTAATATTATATACAATAAGGTAAGTTTCCCATTACTGAGTTCAAAAATGTATATGCTTTAGAGAAATTTTTTTCAATTTATCATTTTATGCTGTAAGCTTTACGTGTAAGCTTTTGAAAAAAGAGATCTATGAATAGCACCACTTGGCTGGTTACTGTATTATACTTACTGATCAATCAGATCCTAGGATTTAAGAGAAATGATTCAATATTTAATTTCTTACGATACCAGCCAGGGTCTATAAGAAGAAAGGTAAAGATTAGGCTTAAACAGTGGCCCATTTTGGTATCATTTCAGTGGTTTAAATAGGCAATGTTATTTGCTGTCTTCTTTTCTAATTAGCATCTTTTAAAAAGGAATGTAACCTATAATTTCAATGACCTTTACTATCCAGAAAAGTATGGTTCTTTTATCACAGGAAATACCACTTTCTAACCTTTTAACATGTTAGCTTACTCTTTGCTTCCACCTAGCGTAGTGTCGCTAGAATAGCAAGTTTTAAAAATTGTCCTATTTGCATAAAATGTTATGAAAAGGAATCTTGGTTTACATAGTATACCGTTTTTACATTTTACCATCAGGAATCTTGTTTGTCTTGTTACTTGAAAATCACAATATTTTATTTTCTGTGCTGGGGAAATGAAAACACACTGACAAATTAAGAGTATAGTGAATATATTTGCCTATCATTAGATTTATAAGCAGTTTTAGCAGCATTCTCTAACAGCCTATAGAGCATCTTTCAGACTAATTAATTAAAGTTCAACAAACTTACAACGCATTGGCAAACACATATATAAAGTGTTAGAGCTCAAAGGGATCCCAGACACCATTCAAGTACTCCTTTTTACAAATGAGGACACTGAGGATAAATGACTTGTTGAAAGTCACAAATCAGAAGTGAGGTCAGCCAGTGGCCAATCCAGGGTGCCTTCCACCGTCCATCCTACTTTCCTGATTAGATGTCAGAGTTAGTGTCATTACCCACGCTAGACTAATAGAAAATTACATTTAGTTAGCTTTACAAAATCACTACCTCAAAATTTTACTCGTCCACAGAATGTAACAGATTTTTTCACACTGAGTACGAATCAGTGATGATACTTTGTATGAAAGGACAATTAACAGCGAAGTATGAGAAATTGCATTTTTATTTAAACTCACTAAAACATGGTATTTTTTTTTCCTATTAGGTCATGCCTAGTTATCTTCTCTCCTTTGATCTGAGTAATTTCAAGAGTTGTTAATAATCTCTAATAGAGCTAACTCCAAGTATATAAGTCAGCTCCAGCTGCCATAACTAAACACCATAGACTGGCTGACTTAAACACAGAAATTTATTTTCCCACAGTTCTGGAGGCTGGAAGTCTTAAGATCAAGGTGCCTGCAGGGTCTGTTTCTGGTGAGAGCAGTCTCCTGGGCTTGTAGACAGACACATTCTTACAATGTGCTTGCATGGCTTCTCCTCAGTGTATGCTTGCAGAGAGAGATCTTTCTCCCTTGTCTTCCTATAATGCCTCAGTACTACTGCATTACAGCCCCACCCCCACACTTCCTTTAACTACCTCTTAAGGTAATCTGCTATACATTTACTTTGGGGGTTAGGGCTTCAACGTATGAATGGGGTGGAGGTGGGGAGCACAGTTCAATCCACAGCATCCAGTGTTCGATACTCTAAAATGAGAAACTTCTATTTATTTTTTTTAATTTTATTATGTTATGTTAATCACCATACATTACATCATTAGTTTTCGATGTAGTGTTCCGTGATTCATTGTTTGCGTATAACACCCAGTGCTCCATGCAGTACGTGCCCTCCTTAATACCCGTCACCGGGCTAACCCATCCTCCCACCCCCCTCTCCTCCAGCAACCCTCAGTTTGTTTCCTGAGATTAAGAGTCTCTTATGGTTTGTCTCCCTCTCTGGTTTCATCTTGTTTCATTTTTCCTCCCTTCCCCTGTGCTCCTCTGTCTTATTTCTAAAATTGCTCATATCAGTGAGATCATATGATACTTGTCTTCTACAATGAGAAACTAGTATTTAATTGATTCAAAATACTGCTATGCCACATATGATTCTGAGGAGAGAAGTTTGTCCAAATTAGGTAACTTAGAAATATTGTGAACCCTTCGAACTTGCTTGAGAAGAAAAATAATAGGAAGGCAATAATCCTCAGACTCATCGCTCTATCTTTAAACCATAGTTATTCCCTGCTCTTCGCTGAGACCTATCTCTTCTATGTGTTGCCAATGTAAAATGTACATTAATGCTGAAGGGTGGGACACAAATCTTCTTTCTTCATTTGGCTTTAAGGCCCTATATAGATTCTTAAAAACAAAGAATTTTGAATTTTGACTTTTGAATGGACCTCTAAGCATCATCCAGTCCCATTCTAGTATTTCATATTGTAGAGAAGAGACAAACCCAGGAGGTTCATAGTAATGATATCGTTCCTATTGATTTCAAAAATGCTCCCATTTTTTTTCATTATGTCTTTACATTACCGCTGTGAGGAAGGCTTGGCAGGTGTTACTATTATGATTTCATCCACAAGGAAATGAAACCCACCAAAGGCTACGCAGCTTGCTCCAGGCCTCAAAGTCCCTAGACTTAAAACATAAATACGCAAGCAGAAGCAAGAACCAACAGAAATCTCCACCGGATATTTTCAAACCCATCATCCAACCACAAAAACTAGACCACTAGCTGAGGCGCGTGAGGCGCTGGAGCATTAAATGAACCAAGAAGTGAGGTGGTGGCACCTGGAGACCTCAGGAAGGATGGCTGTTGCCTCCTCAGGACAAGGGGAAGGAAGTCGTGTTTGCAGGAGCCCCGTGAGAACTGGAGTTGCGATGGAGACATTGCCAAGCAGGAGCTGTTGTCCTGGACGGACAACACCTTCCAGAAATGTGGCCAAGAGCAAGGAGGAGGAAATACCCTGACTTGTCTTTCCTCCCACCTTTCAGTCCCTTGCTGGTGCTTCCCATTAACAAAACCCAATCAGAAGCCACCTGGCAGGGAATTCTAAGGTATAGAGTGGGAAGAAGTCAGCGTCCTGGACACAGAGCAGCATGGAGGAGGAAAAGAATGGACCCAAGGGAACTGGAAAGGGCAATAACCTATATATCCTGTATCTTTACTAAAAATAATTAAAAAAAAAAAAAACAGGGACACCTTGGTTGACTCTTGGTTTCCGCCCAGGTCATGATCTCAGGGTTGTGAGAACAAGCCCCCTGTTGGGCTCCACACTGGGTGTGGAGCCTGCTTAAGACTCTCTCTCTCTCTCTGCCTTTGCCCCTCCCCATCCCCCCTCTAAAAATAAATAAATAAATAATAATAAAAGTGCTCTCTATAAAAAATGAAATGCTTTGAAATGTTACTAATCAAGTCTTTAGTGATTCCATATTTTACTGAAACTAGAAGTGATTTTATACACACACATACACATAAATACATAAATAGAACTATAGATAGATACAGGTATAGATATAGATTGATAGACTTTTCTTCAGGTCATTGGTAAAAAGAATAAATTAAAACAAGTGCAGGTTTGGCAGAGGATTCAGCAAACAAGCGAAGAACAAATCGATTTACCCCGTTTCCTTAGTGCCAAGCATCCCTGTATTTAGAAACATGTGGATAACGGACTGCACGTTTCATCGGAATGCGGCAGTCCAGCCGCACAGCAGAATCCTGCTAGATAAAGATGGCACTGTGCTTCAGCACACGAGACATTACGGGAAACAGACCGCTTGGTCTGCAAGCTCCTGGGTGAGTGTAGGGCAGACAGGGTGGACATGTGCAGCAAGGGGAGAAAAAGTTGATGGAGAACCCCAGCACTAGCTGTGGCTTTGCCCCGTTCATTTCACTTCAGCAACCCTTCCCGGGATGCAGAGTCCTGACCAGGTCGAGACATGTGAATCACCAAACCTCCCACAGTTTCCTCCCAGGAGAGCTGGCCTCAGATTAGATTGAGTCTATGTCACAGTTTAATAAGATTTTATGCCTACTTTCCAAACTCTCTTGACCGAATTTTGACGTCAAGGAAGGTAGGAAATGAAATCACAATTTGATTTAGATACAAAGGAGACTAGAAATTACACTTTTATCCAGTTTGAATAAGGACGTGTGGGGTTTTTATGGTAAGATCTGGAACAAAATATTTTAATCCTATGGACTTAGACTAAAACAACCTCCCAAACCGTACAAGAAAAAAATCTCTGTTCCCCTCCTGCTTCCCTCCCCTGCCTTTGAACACCTTCTCACGTACCCACTTCTCTCTACCACTTCTGCTCACTATTTCTATGGCCTCCCATCTGACCTATCCCCCTATATGCCCACTGTCACCACCAATGTCCTTGCCACCTTCTATTGGAACCATGGTTGCTGGCCTGCTATGCTCCTTTCTTCCCCTATGCTTCTTGGACTAGAAGAATGGTCCCAGAACACAGTGTCAAAGAAGATAGCCCCCTAAAGTTAAGTGTAGTTATAGCCCTATGGACCCAATAGCCTTGAAGCTAAGCCCAATGCAAGGCTCACAGAAGGTTCTCTAGACATTCTTGTGAAATGGACTGGACTGGAATGGAGCAGTCACTTCTGAAAGCTTCCATATATTTCGATAAAGAGAATACACTTACGTTGCTTCTTTCTTCCAAAGGCACTGTTTAGATAAAAATGATATACAGCACTTAACAATAATTGAGGTGAGTTCTCTGACTTTGAAGACCTTTCCTGCCACCTTGCGAATTCTACGCTAGTCTTTAAGATTTGGCTCTGAGTCATCTCCTTGAAGCCCTTACTGATGCTATATGGCTGAGCTAAGTCCCCTTTCTGGACTTCCACACAGATCTGTAGGTAAACTCCCTAGGTGCCTGCCCACTATTGCCAATGACATAGTTTCAGGATATTGTTTATTTCATGTCTTCGCAATTAACAGCGTGTCTGGATTCCATGGCAGAGACACAATTTTTCATCTGTTGAATTGAACTAATGTCAAAGAAGCAAGGAGGAATTATCATATTAAATAGGTACACTGCACAATATTCAAAATTACAATCAATGCATTCATATTAACAGACTACCCTAGGTTTTAGGATACTGTTTTCCTTTTATATAGCAACCAACTATAAAATATTTCAGCAATGCTGCTCATTCAAATAAATCAAAACAACTTCATGGCTTTACAGAACACCAGATTGCAAAGGGTAACATGAGGCCTGTAAATGTTATCTGGTGATTCTCATCAGCAGTATTATTTATATAACAATATTTTATCTGCATTTGCACTTAGTTTGCAAAGTCATCTGCATTACAGATTGCCTTGAGGTAATTCTTAAACCTGCACAGCTTAGAATAAAGACACTCTAGACAGAGAGAATAACCATTTATGTACTAACTGGATCTCCTGAACAATATGCACAAGGAAGGCTGTGCAGAATTTTGAATACTTTCCTTGCCAGGTGTCTCTTATCTGAATAGAACCCAAAACTAATGCATGGTGTGTGCTTTGTTAAGGGCTTTGGAGCCAGCAATAAGAAAGGAGAGCTGGAGAATCTATTTTCCCTTGTTGCCCACTGATAAGGCTCATTAAAGTAAATAAGAGTGAGGCATGCACACCAATGGGAGAATAGATCCCCAGGGTTCTGTCTATTCTAAAAATTGGACTCGTCATAAAAGCTGTGTAACTCAGCCTTTTGTGAAATCAACTTTATTGATTTTACCTTTATTGCCTCTTTCATGTCTGTTTTAATTTCAATTCCTGCTGTTTGACATTTGGTACAAGCGATAATTTTAAGAACCTGTTACCTACAGTTTTGCCCAATGTTTATGATAAGTTATACATTTACCTAAACAGACTTTAAAATATAAAAGGAAAGGTAAGGACTGGCTTGGTCAAGAGCAAAAGCTGAAGGTGAAATTGTTATTTCTTATCCTGTTTGGGATAGATAGAAGGGACCCACAGAGCCCTTGGAAGATTCCTGAACACAGTGTATTTTTTTCTGAATATAGAGGTTGTTTGCAACTAGTTGGCTTTGGACTTAACCACAATACAAGCTGATTATGGAGCTTTGTCTTTCTATGACTTTATCTACTATTCTATCAACCAGTAATCTCTATCAAACCAGCACTTCTGTGCTCAGCCAAACCAATAACTGACCCCCAGAAAGATGACCTAAGATAGGCTGCAAGATCCAACAGCGTGTTCTCTAAACACACACACGCAAACACACACACATTACAAGGCACTGCCTTGTAAGAATGAAGAATATCATCACATTCAAAGGATTTTAAATGAAGAATGTCAGAAATGAAGAATGTCATCACATTCAAAGGATTTTAAAAATTACATCCAGGAACAGTAAACATGACTAGATTCTTTCTTCCCTTCACTGTTAAATAATACTTCTTGACAGTTTCTAAGTTGTTACCTCTAAAACCTTCTCTGGCCTCTCCCCACCAGGAGTTGATATTAATTGTCCTTGCAGGGTAAATCCAAAATACTTTGAACCCTGCCATTCTGGCTTATTTAATTGCATCTCTTTTCCATCAGCTCCATGTGAACAGAGGCAATGTCTAGTTTTGTTCACAAAGGTGTTGAAAATAGAATGCATGCCACAACACCAAAAGCAAAAATAACAAGAGAAAAAATAAATTGCATTTCATCAAAATTAAAAACTTTTGTGCCTCAGAGGACACCATCAAGAATATGAAAAAGTAACCTATAGAATAGGAAAAAATATGTAAAATCAAGGTATCTGGTAAGGAATTTGTATGCAGAATATATAAAGAACTCTTAAAATTCAGCAATAAAAAGACAACCCAATTAAAAATGGGCAAAGAATTTGAACAGACATTTCTCCAAAGATATCAAAATGAAAAATAATCACATGAAAAATGGTAAGCATCATTAGCATTAAGGAAATGCAGGCCCAAACCACAATGAGATACCACTTCACACCCACTGGGACGGCTATCGTCAAAACGACAGACAATAACAAGTGCTAGCAAGCATGCAGAGAGACTGGAAGCCTCACACATTGCTGGTGGGGATGCAGAACGGTGCAGCTACTTTGGAGAACAGTTTCTACTACTAGGTTTATATCCGAAAGAAATGAAAATGTATGTTCACACAAAAACTTATACATAAATATCCATAGCATTATTATGCATAATCCTCAAAATTAGGCAAAGCTATAGAGAAAATAGGTTAGTGGTTGCCTAGGACTGGGGGATAGGGAGAGAATCGATAGTGAGTACTAAATTGTCATGGAGTTAACTATCTGAGATAATGAAAATGTTCTAAAGTTAGATTGTTATGACGGTTGCACAGCTCTGAGAGGTATACTAAAAAACCATTGACTTGTACACCTTAAGTGAGTGAATTGTGTTGTATAAAATTATATCTTAGTAAAGAGATAGATACCAAAAGCTGTATATTCATTATATATATATTATATTTATTCATTATACATATTACATATATAATATAATTCATTATATTTATTTTGTGTGTGTGTATATATACACACACACATTATATGTATCATGTATATATGTATATATATATATATAATGAATAATTCACATGTCCATTTTCTTCCTTCGCTCACATCCAAGTCCCTGGAGCAATCTCATGGTTTGGAGAAAGAAATATGAAAACTTTCCAGTTTTGCAAGAATTTAGAACTAAACCAACTGAGCCATCCATATAACTCCCACAGAGTTGCTTTCTGGTTCCCCTGAGGGGATATTAAAAAATGACTTTCCCTGGTTCAGCCTGAGAGAAGCTGTCTGATAAATTGTCAAGATTCTTAGACACACACAGGATTAAGTAGATAAAGGGGAGCCCTAAAGAGTTAAATGTCTAGAACTGCGCTGTCCAACACAAATAACCACCAGCCTCATGCAGCTACTGAGCACTTGAAATGTGGCTAATCTGAATTGAGCTGTGGTATAAATGTAAAATACACACTGGGTCTTTTTTAAAGTAAAATACCTTTTTTCTACTTCGATTATATTTTGAAGTGATATGTTCTGGATATATTGAATTAAATTGAATATATTCTTAAAATTAATTTCACCTGTTTCTTTTCATTTTTTATAATATGGATTCTGGAAATTTTTAAATTTCATATGTGGCTCAGATTGTATTTATATTGGACAGCCCTGACTTAGAATCTTAGAATGCTAAATGATGCCATGAGACCAGCCAGTTAAAAATTCTAACAACAAAGGGGCACCTGGGTGGCTCAGTCGTTAAGCGTCTGCCTTCGGCTTAGGTCTTGATCCCAGAGTCCTGGGATTGAGCCCCACATCGGGCTCCCTGCTACACGGGAAGCCTGCTTCTCCCTCTCCCACTCCCCCTACTTGTGTTCCCTCTCTCGCTGTCTCTCTCTGTGTCAAAAAATAAATAAAAAATTTAAAAAAAAATTCTAACAACATGGAGAGACTCAGAACAAAAAGAATGCTTCACTATTAAGGTCTTGAGATAGAGGTTAAAGTGAAAGAAACAGGAAGAGCAAAACCATTTCTGGTGCTCTTGCTCCTTCTCTCTCCCTCTCTTCTTCATCTCCCTCCAGTTGTCTCTAAAACTGTCCAAGTCCCAAGACACAAACCATACTCTAGGGCTTCTTGAACCTGCATAAATAGTACAGACAATCAATCAATAAGTCAATCAATTAATCAATCTTGGGCTTTCTGAACATCTTTGTGATAGTGCTGATCATTATTATTAGTTTACATCTATCTTCTCCATTAAACTGTTAGCTCCTTAAGGACAGTGTATATGTTTTATTCATCTCTGCATCCACCCAGCACATAGTAGATGCTCCATAAATACTTGTTAAATTTGAGATAAATAGGGAAGAACATAGTTGGCCAAGTACACTCTGTTTGGTTTGTGTTTTTCTAAGCAGCTACAGAAAAACATGGTATCTCCAATTAGTACAATGAATAATAAAAATTTTTCAAAGAAAATATTTTTAATTAACCTAAAAAATTTGATTCTATGCCAGACTATATTCTTAGATGAAGAAAGAAAAAAAGTAATTATAATAACTAGCAAGGAATAACTCACAGTCATATTGTCCAAAGTTTTGATAATGTTTAGTCTTACTACTCAAGGGTTCTCAATTATGATGTAAAAGACTAAATAAGCAAATAAATGAATGGAAAATAATGTGGATAAAAGCCAAGCCAAGTCTGATGTCAGTGGGAGATGTGACTATGGAATGAGTCTGTTCTTGGCAGTTCATCTGTGTCAGGCTGTTCACTTATTAGTTTGTTTTTACTCAATTTCCTATTTTTAAAAACAATTTTTAATGAGCATAAGGGCAGATGTTTATCCTGGAGAATAAGTTATAGCAACATTAAGTAGCAGACATGCATACCTCTGGGACATTTGTAACACAGAATATATTATTTCTGACACTTAGGAGACTAAGCAGCAGGAAGTCAGCTTCAGATTTTTATCGGCTTCAACTGCTAATGGAGCTGATAAAGTTGATTTGTGGGAAAAGTGACTGCAATTGAAATGTGTGCAGATGCATTTACATTAGGGCTTTTTTTTTTTTTAACCAATGACTTCAAGCTAGATTTCAGAATTTTTTGCTTTGCTAAGCAATATCATAATCCATGAACACGTCAAGTTCAAGCCAAATGTGTTTGCATTCCTTTCTCACTGCTAAAAAAACATCATTTTTGGGAAGCCAGAATCAAGTAACCTGTCTTGAGTAGAAATCATGCTAAGAAATAACTTTGATTTATTTTTTCATTTCAATTAATGCTGAGTAATGACCAACTGCAATCTAAAATAATTTTGCCATAACTTTAAACCAATAAATCAAGTAAATGTAGAAAATAGTAGCAGGAAAACTCTTTAAAGATTCTTAACATATAAGTATTTTAACTATCTTGTTTTCATGTTTTGGAAAGTGTATTGAACAGACTTGAAATAGACATTATCCCTGACAGATTTTAAAATAATTAATTGCCATTTATAACCATCTAAAATATCAGTATGTTTTAAGAGTTTTAGCCTTGGTATTGAGGTGAAGCTTCTCCTGTATGATAAGCACAATTAAAAACAAAATAACAATATAATAAAACCAACCATAAAACACTAGTGTTACTACATTGAACTAAAGAAAAAGGCTTTACTCATGGCCATTTGGGCAGAAGTATTTATTTATAAGAAGCCAGAGCATGCAATCCTAAAGGTTTGAATAGTTATTCTTTCTCCATTACTTTTTTTGGCAAGATCATTTTGTACACCGGATTCTGCAATAAATTAAATCAGAATCTCATGTGCCTGATTAGATAGTCATTAAATATTTGCATCCCTCTAGTCTAATGATTATTTATCAGTCCCAGTCTCCCCTTCAATGAAGGCAACTTTCAACAACAGCACTGACATGCAGCCATCCAGCTTCCACATTTCTCCTGAAAGTGGCCCACTCTATTTGAGAAAGTCTTAACAATTAAAAAGTTTTTATAGGGTGCAAAATATTCTTGCCATTGTCTAACTTATGGAGCTGGAAACTTTCTAACTCATTGATTTCTGTAGTCATCTTTTCTTCTAGTTCTCCCATTTCTGGTCTTTGTAAGGCCCCCCTCCTCTTCGATCCACCTCTTAAACGGTGGTATTCCCTGGGGTTCTTTCTGGGGATATTTTAATCATCCTGATGCCCATATGACATCCTCTACCAGTTTAATTGAAATTTCTGGAGGTGGTGCCCAGGCACTAGAATTTTTACATCTCCCCAGATAATTCTACTGTGCACTGAAGTTTGAGAACTGGCAGTGGTGTGCTAGTAAACATTTAAAAACCAGCTCCTTTGCAAGGATGAGGGGAGGGAGCTGCAGAGTCTGATGTGTAGCATTCGCTGATTTCACTGGTTTAATACCCCAAGCGTGAATTGAAGCTTCACATCAATTTTAAGCTGCCAACCTGATGTCAACCAGCTCCCCAAATTCCTGAAATTTAACAGTTGGCTCTGGCAAGTTGGTATGAGCCAACTGCTGCACACCTCTAGAACTAGGGTACTATGGTATCCAGTTTCCTGCTGAATAGATTAACCAGATGATCCACTGGGATACATATGTCAGTAGATTTCCTCTTCAAAGATATCTTATATAGAAGCTCAGTAAATTAAAGATGGATAATAATGGTGATGATAGATAGATGATAGATAGATAGATAGATAGATAGATAGATAGATAGATAGATAGATAGATAGACAACATAGATGGAAAAACACAGGCATGACCTGAACTCCACTGATGAAATGAGTTAGAGAGCCACATCTACTTGGCTTCTCTTTCCTGCCCCCTGTGGCGTTATCTGAAAGGCTTCCACAGAAACCAGAAGGCTACATAAAGGGTATTTTAAGAACCACTCACCTATAGATAAAACCCATATTTCTCATCTCCCTAAATGCATCCTCTTCATGATCTGATCGCACAGACCTTTTCAGCCTCATTTCCTCCATGTTCTACCTCACATTTTACACTATAATCACAGTCAATAACCACATGTTCGCATCTTATTCTCCTACCTCTTCCAAAAAAAAAGAAATGAAATGAAATGAGATGACCTTCAATGATCCCACCAGTCCCCTAGAACACTCTTTTATTTGCTAGCAAATCATGTAAAATAGAAATGTTCTTTAATTCCAAGAAATATTGTTTCCTGCTCCCTTTTCTGCCCTCATTTGAGGAGTGAGCTCAGCCCCGATGCTACTGCCATTTAGGTTGAAAATAATGATTTTTTTTTAAATGAATGTTTTGGCACTAACATATCTAAGTTACTTTAAGAGAGGATGCTTAGAAATATTTGGAGCATTGTAAAGAGGAATACAGAGAAAGAGCAGTACCTGTGGATTCTTAGAATCATGTTACTAAAATCAGAAGCTGACTTAGTAGACCTTGAGGGTAAGAAAGATTAAAAGCAGACAAAAAGTTGACTACCCCAAACCGTCAGGAATCCTTGTCCCTGTAGAGCCAAAGTGATTTGGATCATGAGAACTAGAAACAATTCCCCACCCCCCCGTTTCTTTTTTTTTTTAATTATGTTATGTTAATCACCATACATTACATCAGTAGTTTTTGATGTAGTGATCCATGATTCATTGTTTGCGTATAACACCCAGTGCTCCCACCCTCCTGTTTCTACACTTTTATTTATCCACGGCCAGTGTAAATCTGAAGGAATATGTGGCCCATTTAAGACAAGGGAGAGGTTTCACACACATACTAGGCAAAAAGTGGAAACTATGAATAAATTCCTTAAGTTTGAAGACTGAACATTCTGTTAATGTATGAAACAGTCCTGAAAGAAAAAGAAGCAAGGAAAGTATTTCTTCCTTGCAAGAGTCCATCAATGCCCAGTCCACCACCCCACAGAGGAGCACAGATATGGAGAACACCAGGGTGCAGGTATGGATCTGCCATGTACATGCTGTGTGACCTTAGCTTTCCTGCTAAATGGAGTAATGAATATCAACACGCTATTGAACTTGAAAGAGCTGGACCAGTATTTCTCAGTCCACTGTTTTCATTATTGTCCCCCTAAAAGTACATTTTTGGACATCTTTTTCCTAATTGCACCCTCCAGGAAATTTCAGTGTCATGGATATACTGCATATCTGCTTATGTAGTGTATGCATATCTGTGATTTATACATAAAAAGATTGAGATTTTTTGCTGCCCCTAAGAAATAATTTTCACTCCTTGGGAACAACATTGCCCTGTTGAGAATGCATGACCTAGCAGATGAAGGCTGATTTTATTATCATATCTGTGCTACCCAAGCAAGACAGGAGACTTTCAAAGCTAGGTATAAGTGAAATGTTATAAAATTAAATAATGTTAAAATATGACATAAGAACAGAAAGCTTTTCAAAAACATTCTGTAAGTTTCAAATATACAGAAGACTAAAGTTCTAAGAACACTAAAGTAGACCATGGTATGTATCCAAAGTCTAAAGGATATGTTTTTAGAGACTTTGTGGTTTGGATAAACATGAAGATTATACTAGCCTTTCACTGAGAATGGACACAGTTGTGGGCAGAGACAAGCAAAGCGTGAAGAACATCAAACCAAGCACTAATAGGCTGTCCTATTAGAAATGCAGCAGACATTATTTGCATAATAAGGTGCAGTATTTTGTGGATGGCACCTCAGACAAAACATAAAGGGTCCTTCAACCTTTACAGTACAGTAGACTAAAATAGAGTCAACAAAATGCTAAATAAATTACTGAAAACTGCATAGTATTTTATAGCTATGTAGAGTAATTACGCTTCATAACAGGAAAAAATTGGATATAATTTTGTTTGTGTAGAATCTGTCTTACTCGAAATGTCTCCCAGTACTTTATAGCAAATTAGAGATTGACAGCACAGTGGTAACATTAGTGAACCTGGCCATTATTTTTCACCTGTAGGTAGCATACATACATGGCTTTTTAAGTACGAAAGCAGACATTCAAATGAGCTTCAGGTATTTAGCAAAGAACATGTTATTTTCAAATGTTCTCACTAAAATCAGGGGGAAATAGTGTTTTTTCTCTGGAACTTCGGTGGGCAGTTTGGATGCTGACCCAGATGAGAAAGGCAGTACTTGGAGATCAGGCAAAGGGGGAGGGGAAGGATAGGCAACCAGCACAAGGATTATTTCTGAGCAGAATGTATATGAGTCAAAAAAAAGCTTAGGAGTTAGTCAAGATCATTTGACTGAAATCAATATGAAGACTAGAAAAGAGGTAAATTCTAGTTCACTGGTTTAGAGAATTGAATGCAGTATAATGCTATGAAAAGTTCTGCCCATAGTATCGGAATCATTTTTTCAAATTTTACTCTTGGAATTCTCTTATTCAATTGGCTACATCCTTTCTAAAACTCTTATTTAAAAGGCCTTCCCAGGGGCGCCTGGGTGGCTCAGTCCTTAAGCGTCTGCCTTCGGCTCGGGTCGTGATCCCGAGGTCCTGGGATCGAGCCGCACATCAGGCTCCCTGCTCAGTGGGAGGCCTTCCTCTCCCTCTCCTACTCCCCCCTGTTTGTATTCCCTCTCTTGCTGTCTCTCTCTCTGTGTCAAATAAATAAATAAAATCTTTTTTTTAAAAAAAAGGCCTTCCCATATGAAAAGGAATGAAATATTGATACATGCTACAACATGAATAAAACTGAAAACATTATGCTAAGTGAAAGAAGTCAGACCCAGACACAAAATTGCCACATACTGTATGATTCCATTTTTATGAAATATTCCAGACTAGGCAATTCCATTGAAAGAGAAAATAGATTAGTGGTTGCCAAGGGCAAGAGAAATGGGGGAATGGGGAGTGACTGTTTTAACGAGTATAGTGTTTTCTGTTGGGATGATAAAAATATTCTAGAACCAGATAGTGGTGATAGTCACACAACATTGTTAATATACCAAATGTCATTGCATTGTAGATTTTAAAACTGACAAATTTTGTTATGTGTATTTTACCACATATGCAAAAGAGAGCTTTCCAGTTTGTCTGATTTGACCTATATAAAATTATGTTTCTTTCCAGTAATAGACCTAAGTTTTCCTTCCAGTGGTATGTCTATGTTTTGTAGAGCCCTGAAGGCTTTGTAACTTGGGAAGGTTTCTAAAGAAAATAAGTCAGAATTACAAATATGAAATACCTGTGCCTTCTCTGGGAGGGGCCTATGCAACTGTGGGGACCTGAAGCCTCACGGCAAACTCTTCTCAGTTCTTTCCACAAGAACTACAGAAGAGAGATTCTCATTTTCTGGCCTGACTATCCAGTCAGCTCCCCAGTTCAGTCCATATTTGCCAACATCCCAGGAGGTCATTTAGTAGGTTACCAGTAGGTTATCTTATTCCAGTGCTTTCTGACCTGTATTATCTCTGATGAGGAGTCAGCTAACTATCGTATTGTTTTTTCCCTGTATCTGATGAGTTGTTTTTCTCTTGCTACTTTCCAGGTTTTCTCTTTGGCTTTCAAAAGTTTGACTATTCTGTGTCTAGATGTGGATAATTTTGTATTTATCCTACTTTATATTCATTGAGCTTCTTGGATTTATAAATTAATGTTTTTTCATAAAATTTGGGAAGTTTTTAGGCATTTTTTCTTTGAATATTTCTTTGCCCCTTTCTCCTTTTGTTATCATTTTAGGACTTGATACACATATGTCTCTGTGATTTATACTGTCCAACATATCTCTGAGACTGTTCATTTTACTTCAGTCTTGTTTCCTTGTTCTTCTGTTTGGATAATTTCTATTTATTTATCTTCAAGTCATTGATTCTTTCTTCTGGCATCTCTAGTTTTCTGTTGAGCCCCTGTAGTAAATTTTCATTTCAGTCATTGTACATTTCAATTACAGAATATCCATTTGGTTCTCTATTTTTCAATAATTTCCATCTCTTTGGGGCACCTGGGTGGCTCAGTCAGTTAAGCGTCTGCCTTTGGCTCAGGTCTGATCCTGGGATGGAGCCCTTCATCGGGCTCCCTGCTTGGCGGGGAGTCTGCTTCTCCCTCTCCCTGTGCCCCTCCCCGACTCATGCGCGTGCATGTGCTCTCGCTCTCTCTCTTTCTCAAATAAGTAAAAATCTTAAAAAAAAATAATAATTTCCTTCTTATTGGATTTTCTATTCACTGAATGATTGTGATCTACTTTCCCTTAATTCTTTAAATATAGTTTCCTTCAGTTCTTTAAATATATTTAAAATAGCTGCTTTAAAATCTTTGTATGCTAGGGGCACCTGGATGGCTCAAGTCAGTTAAGCATCTGACTCTTGGTTTTGGCTCAGGTCATGATCTCAGGTTCATGAGATTGAGCTCCAAGCCCCATATTGGGCTCCCCACTCAGCAGAGAGTCTGCTTCTCTCCCTCTCCCTCTACCCCTCCCCCTGCTCTCATTCTCTCTCCCTCTTTCTCTCTCTCAAATAAATAAATAAATCATTTTGAATAAACAAATAAATAAATCTTTGTATGCTAACTCCACCATCTGAGGACACTCAGAGAGTTTCTATTCACTACTTTTTCCCCTAAATACATGTCACACTTTATTATTTCTTTGAATGTCTCATAGTTTTATTTTGTTTTGTTTTTATTTTTTTATTTTTTTAAGATTTTATTTATTTATTTGACAGAGAGAGAATGAGAGAGAGAGCACATGAGAGGGGGGAGGGTCAGAGGGAGAAGCAGACTCCCTACCGAGCAGGGAGCCCCATGCGGGACTCGATCCCGGGACTCCAGGATCATGACCTGAGCCGAAGGCAGTCGCTTAACCAACTGAGCCACCCAGGCGCCCTTGTTTTGTTTTTAAACACTGGCCTTTTATTTTATTTTTTTAAAGACTTATTTATTTATTTATTTATTTATTTGAGACAGAGAGAGACAGAGAGCTTGTGTGGGGGGAGGGGCAATGGAGAAGGAGAAAGAGAATTTCCAGCAGACTCCCGCATGAGCACGGAGCCCCACTCCGGGCTGGATCCCATGACTCCGAGATGATATGCTGAGCCGAAATCAGGAGTTGGACACTCAAATGACTGAGCCACCCAGGTGCCCTTAACACTGGCCTTTTGAATAGTATATTGTAACAACTCTGGATTCTATTTTTCTCCTGGGGGATGTTGTTTTGTTTTCTTTGTTTAGTAAACTTGCTTAGACTAAATTTATGTAGTATGTCTCCACCAAAATGTGCAGCCACTGATATCTCTGCTCAGTTATTATTTTCCTTGTTTTTATTTTTAAGCTTGCTTTCCTAGATATCACCCATGCATTTGTATAACTTAGTATTCAGTGTAAGATTGCACAGGTTGTTCCACACCTCAAGCCAGTAAGGCTTCCATTTTCTGCTGATGGATCTGTGTGTGAACTGCAGAAAATATTAAACCTTTAGATCATTTTCAACTCTTCCCAGGCTTTCAACTTTCCACCAGGTTCTCTCACAGAATCTCTGCACCTGCATGCAGGTTCTGTCAGCCAAGGACAGGTGGGTGACTTGGGATCTCTCTGGTCTCTGTGCACATGTGCACAGCCTCAACCCTTAGGACCTATTTGAGACTTGAACATATGAGAAAGCTATTTGCTGTACAGAGTTTTCTTGTTCGTTATTAAGAGAAATTAAGTGTAATTTGATTTCTCAAGGACCACCTTCCATTACACATTTTCTGATAGATAATAAAGCTCATTACAAAGCAAGAGCATTCCACAGCAGGGCACCACCAAAAAGTATGTATATTTTAATATACTAAACATTTACATCTAGAGGAGACTGATACATTTGTTAATGTTGTCATTCTGTGCTAAGAAAAAATAAATAAAAAGAAAAAAGAAACATGAATGACCCCTGCAGGCTGTTCAGTGTCATTAAAAACATTATGACTTTTTAAAATAGCCCATACTAGAAGGGAGTAAGAGCCAAAAAAACTAAACAAATTTGATTTCATAGGAGGATGCAAAGCAAACTTCATAGCTACATATGATTATTTTCTGGTGATTGCACTAAGGGGAAAAAAGGCTAATATCAAATGAAAATGGATAAATAAATAGGTGCCTTCTCTCTGGAAAACATACTTATGACACCAGGCTATATAAAATTTAGGTTTCAGCCAAAATTAACAAAAATGCTACCCCCTTCTAGCCTTCAGTCACCAAATATTCTCTCTTTATTTGTAAAAGAAAAAAAAAATTCATTGATTTATTCACCAGGCATTCATTGAGCACCTGCTGTGGGCCAAACACTCTATTAAATACTGGATATATGGAGTGTATGAGTTAGCCTCTGTGTCCTAAAGGACCTTACAACTGAGCAAGGGAGGAGAATGAGTAAACCTAAAATGTAAGTGTACTTATGCTATGAAAAAGGAATCCCACCTGAAGGGATCAGGGAGTGCTTCCCAAAAGAGATGACATGAATGGATCCTGAAACATAAATAGGAATTAGTCTAGCATTTGAATAAGGGACAAGCAATTCTGGGTATAGGCAAAAGCATGGAGTATTTGAGGGAACTGCGAGTAGTTTAGTAGCTGGAGCATATAATCCTAAGGGAGTGGTGAGAGAGAAAGCAACAAGAGAAGGCAGGATCATCTCAGAAAGTTCTTGTATCCTCAGCTGAGGGTTTAGTGTCACTCCCAGTGTGATTCAGAACCTCCATCGGAATTCGGGGAGGAGACTGACATTTGGGGCCCTGCCCACCCTGTGCTTTGGAAATCTATTTGTGGCTATCTTCTCCACTAACTCAACCTGTGTTATGAAGATAAATAAAACTGGCCACTGATTTTGCTGATCCTTAGAGCGAAAAGGGGAGAGAAATACATTAGTAAGCAACATGAGTCTGGTAGGACCCTTAAATTATCTTCATGTTTAGAGGTTAAAGATGCTTGTTTGAAATTTAATTATCATTTAATCATTCCAGAATTGTCTATTCTCTGAGTGTCAGTGTCATTCAATAAATGTAATAATCAGAACTTCCTTTTTTTCATTTTAGCTGTTTTCAGCTTAACCTTTAGCAGGTCATAGCTGCTTTTACTTGACATTTATTAACCTTTAATAAAGTAATTATTACTAGTTTAGAGCAGCCTGGCAGTGACTCCATGTTTATTCACTTCATTTAAATAATAATTGCACTTATTCTTCAGAATGATTTATTAAAAACTCATCACTTCCTAATCTGACTAGTCTATTTGATTATTGGCAAAATGATTCCATCAATGCATAGTTAGAATGCTTTTTATTTAATCTTATATATTTCTCTGGGATTTAACACTTGAAAAGGTAGTTATATCCATTTACAAAAATTTGATTCATCATTCAAGCGATATTCAAGATCACCTAATTAAATCATAATATTAGTGATCTTTACGTGATGAAAGTTGTGTATGGTATAAATTTCCATGTTGATTCATTTTCCAAAGGTTCCCACTTAAAAAAAAAAAAACACTATCAAGAATATGGGAAAAGATTATTTAAAATCACATTTTAAAAGAATATTATCTCCAGTAAAAGCATTTTCAAAATAATACTCAAATCATTTTTCAGAAGAACTACTACAATTTACATAAGGTATTTTAACAAAAGGCCAAAAATCTAACAGAAAGAATTATTAGGGACAAGATGTTGAGCCCAGAAGGGTAAGGTGGCTCAAAATGATATAATTATTCAGTTCCACTTCAGAAAAGTCTCTTAAATTAAAATCTCTCCTCCCTGGTGCTGTGGCCACTGTTTCAGTTCAAACCCTTATTAAACTCTTACCTGAGCAACAATGTCATTAGTATCCTCAATTCTGTATTCTCCATCTCCTTCAGAAACAAAGGTGATGGTGCTACCTTTGTACTTAAAGTCTCCATTGGCTGCTGATTGGTCACTGGGAAATGAAAGCAGCTTACTTTGGTGCATAACCCTTCATGCCAAAACCAACCTATCATACAAACACTCTTCCACTTTTTAAGGTCAAGGCCAGTGTCCCATTGGTTTTTTTTTTACCTACACCATATGACCCAGTGCAGAAACATAGTAGGACCTTGTATTAGTTTCCTATGGCTACTATAAAAAATTATCATGAACTTTGTGACTTAAAATATTCTCTCAGAGTTCCGGAGGCTAGAAATCCAAAATTGGTATCATTAGGCTGAATTTAAGGATAGCTCATAGTCATGCTCCCTCTGAAAGTTATAGGGGAAAATCTGTTTCTTGCCTCTTTCAGCTTCTGGTGGCTACAACATTCCGTGGTTGTAGCTACATCACTCCAATCTCTACCTCCATGGTCACATTGCCTTCTCCTCTTCTGTCTGAGTTGCTCTTATAAGGATGCTTGTAATGACATTTTGGGTCGACCCAGATAATCCAAGACATAATCTCCCCAGATTGTGCATGTATTTAGTACGTAAGATCACATGTATCTAGTACATAAGAATTAAGTACAAAATGATTTAAGCAATACTTGACATTGAGGGTCCTGAGCTATAAAAAAATAAATGATCCAATGCATTGTGACACATATAATGAGAGAAGAACTGTTTAGAAGGTAAACTGCTAAGAAAACCTTGGTACTCATAAAAAAGATCCAGAATAGACATACAGCTTTGGGATTTGTAATCAAGTAGGAAATGGTGGAAGTCATGAAAATTATGAGAACACTTTAAGAAATTATTGAAGACAGCTGTTCTAGTCCAGTGTACTGATCTTCCAAGTAACTTAGAGTATAGTTGGACAGACAGATTCATATCCAAGTAATGTGATAAATACTAATATAAAAATACCCACAAAGTGCTTTGGAGTAAGAGAGAGAAATATTAGCCCAAGTTCATGGAAGGTATAGAGCAGAAAACCATGCACCAAGTATCAGTCCCAGGGGAGCAGAACATGGTGCCTAGTTGCCAGTCCCAGGGGAGATCTCCAAACACTTCTACCTATTGCATCTTGGTATCAGTGTGGCCAAGGAAAACTCAAGAGTTAAACACTGGAGGAAACAATTCTTTACTTACTTTTTCTTTACTCTTCTCTATAGAAGAGATACAGCTAGGGGCGCCTGGGTGGCTCAGTTGTTAAGCGTCTGCCTTTGCCTCAGGTCATGATCCCAGGGCCCTGGGATAGAGCCCTGCGTTGGGCTCCCTGCTCCATGGGAAGCCTGTTTCTCCCTCTCCCACTCCCCCTGCTTGTGTTCCCTCTCTTGCTGTGTCTCTCTCTGTCAAATAAATAAATAAAATCTTAAAAAAAAAAAAAAAGAAGGGATACAGCTGGATCAGCTCCCATAGTGTGCATCCATCTTTCATGGCTAACAAGTACCTCTCCCCTACCCCAGCAGCTGACACAGGGCAGTTGACCTACAAGAACCCATCTTGTGCTACAGCAAAAGGAACCCAGTTCTTCCCCCTGTGAAATCTAAAATACTGAAGTCCAGGAGCATGCCCAAGGACCCTTGCATACACACTTAAGCAGAACAAAAGAACACTCATTGAGCTTGAAAAGAACAAAAGAACACTCTACCCCTCTGCTTGTTTTCTCTCTTTCTCTCTCTCCCTCTCTCCCTCCCTCTCTCAGATGAATAAATAAAATCTTCCAAAAAAATACTATAATACAATTAATATTATAGTAGCTCCATAACACTTTTATTTTTTTAAAGATTTTATTTATTTATTTGACAGAGCACAAGCAGGGGTAGCGGCAGGCAGAGGGAGAGGGAGACGCAGGCTCCCTGCTGAGCAGAGAGCCCAACATGGACCTCCATCCCAGGACCCTGGGATCATGACCTGATCCAAAGGCAGACACTTAACAGACTGAGCCACCCAGGCACCCTGCTCCATATCACTTTTAGGTAATTTGATTAACAACTGAAGAAAAATAAAATCATTGAGATTGTGGGAAAATATGTTATTTAAATTTAAATAGGACATATCTTCAAATAGTTATGCTCAACACCCTATTAATTTTTCAAAAGCCAACACAAATACCTTTTATTTCCCTTCTAAGTAAGGAGGTCCACTCAGTTTGGGCCACCTAATAGTCTCGGTATATTCTTATTATACCAAATGCTCAACATAAAGAAATAAAA
Organism: Mirounga leonina; assembly: GCF_011800145.1. Lineage (NCBI taxonomy): Eukaryota > Metazoa > Chordata > Mammalia > Carnivora > Phocidae > Mirounga > Mirounga leonina. Next base: position 25,676,828 of record NW_023270807.1, on the reverse strand, counting down.
CTATATTAACATTTCCTTAGAACAAGGTAGTGTGTTTATATATTTGGAGCTTAAATTAATATCTAATTCGTCCTTATGCCTGCAGGTGCTGTATCCCTGGGAGGCCCTTTTCTATCACTTTGTTTTCAGGTCAGCAGGTTGCATTTTATTGTAATAAACGAGCCAGACAGTGTCCTGACCTACCTGCCCTTCCAGTATCAGATTTGAAGAAGAAAAAAGCAATTAGATTCTTAATTATATTCTATTAGCAAAAAGTAAGAAAACAACCTTTTATTCCAAATATAAAAGTTACCTCACCCTCTATACTCAGATTTAATTTTCCCAGGTACACTTTCCTTCCGTGGTAATATTCAACACCCTGAAACTCTTGCTCTTGCACTTTTTGCACTTTTGAAAAATGTCAACACTCAATTTTATAGCATTTGATTTAACACTTTTGGGGCACTTTCAACCTTTCATAATTTATAGTCGTCTCCCAAAAATGTGTGATAGGCACAGTTAAGGTAGCAGTCAGAATAAAAGGTCAGTATATAGACTGAAGTGTTATAAGACAGCAATAAAGATAATGGACTAAAAAAAATGCAAAGCAGAAACTAACTTCGTTCACACCTCATCATCTCATTATCACCTCATTACCAAATTCCTAAAAGTTCATCATTTTGAAAATGTGATATGTTGCAAATTGCATAACATTATTATTCCTGGGATCTTCCAAGTATTTAACACATTGATCTAAATAATAGCATCAAAATTTTTTCAGCATGCAATCATGTGTATGCATTCTCTTTTCTCTTTGTGCTTAGTCTGTGCAGACTATGGCATTTCCAACTGTGACTTGATTTCATATTATCTAATCTAGAAAAATGGAGAATAGGTCTTGTTTTGTAAACAAGGTATCTTAAAATACAAATTTAAAATAAGTTAAGTCTTAATCCTGTAAAATGTCCTCCAAAGAAAACTCAATGCTCCTTGAAATCAAAGGTTTAAGATTATCTTTGTGTGATCCTTGCCATTAAATATGAAGCTATTTTCTTTTGCTCAATAAAAAACGTATAAATTATTTAGACACTTTTAAATGAAAGCATGACAAAAGCATTGAGCATCAAGTTTCCTTTTTTTTTTTCACCCTAGAAACTAGGAATCTCAGACGCCAACTTTAAAGTTCTTTTGTAGGTCTTGAAGCCGTGCCATATGAGAGATGTTTCATCTGAAGATAGCTCAGTGTGAAAAGATTGTCAGTCATTCATTTTGTGTTCAACAAATATTTGATATATCACTCACTATCCACCATTCACGTTGGAAGAAGAATATTCCCTCCAAGCAGTACAATCATAGCCAGTTCTTACATCTAAAATAAGTTGGAGAGATTCAGTTCAATATAAAGACTCTTTTTACTCCCAAAGTGGGTCAAGTTCTTATAGTGGAAATATTGTGGAAGAATGGAAACCAGGTCACCAGAAATGTGTATCACAATTATGTAGGAACTTGTGAAAAATATACATGCCCATTTCCCATGCCTTTGGATCTGTGTTTTTGACAAATCTGCCTTTTCCCATAGCAGTTCTAATGAGAAACTAATTTCAAGAACTACTACTCTAAACTAAAACCTTACTAAAAGGTAGTCTTGTCTTATTTGTCTGTCCTCAAGGCCACTCTATGCCTGATTCATGCCAGGACTTCATAAATATTACTGAATGTCTGAATGGGTAAGTGAATGGCATCAATGTGTTGAAAATAAAAGAAATTAGTTCTGGCCATGGGTATCACTGAGAAGGTGGCATTCAGGTAGTGCTTAAAGTATGAGAAGAATCTTTAATTCTCTACCTGAAAAGAACAGAGCCCTGAAAACAGATTTTTATGGAGCAGCCACAGGACCATGGGCAGATATATTTTTGGACTGGAGAACTTCCAACTTCTCAGCCCATACCACAAAAGCAGCAGCCTACTTGGCCAGCAACAGAGGTTCGCCCTCATGCTGCTGAATTACTTCTGGACTTTCAGTGCCTCTTGGAATATGTGAATGATCACTGCACCATCAAAAAAACGTAATTGCTATTTATAAAACAGAATTTGTGACTAAGATACTGGACGATATTAGATTTCCATTTAGAAACTACACTTAAACTGGTGTTAATTTAGCCATGTAATTTAGCATGAGACCCAAATGGAGAGAACAGGCAAATACAAATTTAATAAAAATGGAAGTGGTCCATACAGACAATAGAGTATTTCTTCACAGAAACCAAATTAAGTCAAGAGTTTTTAAATATATATATTTAAAGATAGCTTACATACATAAATCTCAAGGGTACCATTGCTCAAGGGCAATGAATTTTTGCATATGCATACACAACCCTGGTCAGGATATAAGGTATTTGAACACCCAAGAATGCTCCCTTGTGCCACCTCCCAGTCCATTCCATTTTTTCTCCCACAAAAGTAATCACTATTCAGTCAGCAGATTTTATTAGTAAAACTAAAAATAAGTGGAAAGTTGTCAACAAAAGAAAGCTCCATTTAAAAACTCAGGATATTTTTGTCTTCATTTACCTTAAAGAAACTTTACATATATCTCTTCAGTAGTAGGAGCACCTTAAGAGATTGTTTCAGTATATATTCTTAGAAAAAAAAATTACATTCTGTATTTTATTATCTCACCCTGAAAACACATGGAATTTTTTGTTAATTCCTTCAACACATGTTTATTGGGTAACCATTATATGCCAGCCACTCTTCTAGGCTCTGAGAACACAAGTCTCTGTTGCATAATAAGGATTCTACTCTCCTGACGCATACATTCTAGGTAGTGGGCAGTAAATGAGTAATCAAATAAATTTATAAGAAAATAAACAGGAACATTTCAAAAGTGATCAGTTGTAATAAACATATTAAGAGTAATGATAGAGGTGAACAGTCTGGCGGCAATATTTGTTTCAAGGATAGGCTCCTTTCGAGACATAACATGTCAGCTAGAACTTAATGATGAGAGAAGGCCTCAGTCATGCAAAGATCATACAAAAGGGAAAAAGGGTTCTAGGCAGAGCACAAGGGGCTTAAATGGGGAGCAAATGTAGAAGGTTTGCAAAACAAAGATCGGGACCAAAGCTCGGTTTTTTCCCCCAAAAGACAGGTTGTATCCTAGGCTTAGGTACAATTTTTTGGAGGTGATCCCAAAGAGCAAGTAAAGGACTGGGGATAGAAAGAGCGGGGGGTGGGGGGGAGGTCAGTGGAAGGGGAAGTGATCAAGTCACTGCTCTAGGTGAGTGGGGTGCAATTCTGCAGGGACCTCCTGAAAAGCCTACAGAAGATCTGCAAGAAGTGTTGGCCTAAAGGGTGAAAGGTAGAAGCATTCCGACCACCACTTTTTTGAGGTTGCCCCGTGGAGCATTAAGCTCGCTCTTTTAGGCAATGTTTGCATGGGGGGTAAAAAGGGTCTGTGAGAGGTCCCGGGTCCAAGGCAAAAATGATTTATACTCTTCTCATGGTGAGAAGTAGAATGGGTTGAGTCCCGAGTTCTCTGGGAACCACACAGTAAAGCCACATCTGAAGTTAGTTGAGCCCAGGGATCTAACATGCTACACTGAGGGCAGGTGAAGCAGGAGCGCAGTGATTAAATGGAAAGAGACAAGTCAGGGAGGAAAGCAAGGGCCAGATCACATACAGCCCTGTGAGCCCTCGTTAAAAAAAAAAAAAAATTGGATTTTATTCCAAATGTAGTAGGAAGCCATTGCTTTAAAAGCTAAGGAGTAATGTAGTAGTGTGACTGACTACTGGCCGAATGAGGCCATTGAACTAAGAAAGGTGAACACTGTGTTATGATATATAGTAGGGATTCTTTTTACAGTTCTCCTTGATCGACTGATAGGAGGAAAATCGCACTATTACATATGGCTGAAATGTTGAATATATTTTGATATAAAATCAGAGGCATCCTTGCATGATCATACCCTGTGCCTAGTTCTTCAAATCCTCTCCCTTTTTCTGAACTCTAGGCATAATGGTTGTTTCTGAATCCTGAGATGTGTCGGGCTGTCTCTCATATCCTGGCCTTCATACATGTTGCACACCGTTTGAAACACTCCCCACTCTTCACTTAGCCCAATCCTTATTTTTTATATTTCAGTCTAATTATTAATTCCACTGAAAATCCCCTCTGCCCACCATCTAAAAGAATCCCCCTGCTGTCAGCTCCTGTAAGTAGTGCCCTGTGATATTCTTTCTTAGCACTTAACATAATTTATCATTTTATACCCGATTGTTTAATTCCTATCTCCCTATTCAGATTGTAAATTTAATACAAAATGGGACTGTATCTATTTTACTCACCACGGTGTTACAGTGCCTAGCAGTGCCTGGCAAGAGAAGTCCAGTAAATGTTTGTTGAAAACAAATGAATGAGGGGCACCTGGATGGCTCCGTTGGTTAAGCATCTGTCTTTGGCTCAGGTCATGATCCCAGAGTCCTGGGATCGAGCCCTGTGTCCAGCTCCCTGCTCAGCAGGAGCCTGCTTCTCTCTCTCCTCCCCGCTCATGCTCTCTCTCACTATCTCTGTCTCTCTCTCAAATAAATAAATAAATAAATAAAATCTTTAAAAAAAAAAAAGAAAAGAAAAGAAAAGAATGGGGCACCTGGGTGGCTCAGTCGGTTAAATGTCTGCCTTCGGCTCAGGTCATCCCAGTGTCCTGGGATTGAACTCCACATTGGGCTCTCTGCGCAGCAAGGAGTCTGCTTACCCCTATCCCTGCCGCTCCCCCTGCTTGTACTCTGTCTCTGTCTAAAAATAAATAAAATCTTTAAAAAAAAAAAAAAAAGGAAAAGAAAAAGAAAAAAGAAAACGAATGATTCAAGATAAAAGTGAACATCTCTGGGTGAGGCATGACAAAGTGGCCCTTTGCCCCTCATGAAGGGCATGGAACACCTTCAAGGAACTTGAGTGCAAAACTAAACACAATGTGAAAGCATTGCTTTTGGCAAATGGTAACTGTGAAAAATATTTGTACAGAACTATTTATTGGAGACTTGAGTGACACCTTTTGTAATAAAACAAGGTATCCCTTAAATAGTCTGTTTGACGCACTATGATATGCCTTCATACCTAAAGGTTTCCTGAAGGAATTGGGGTAGTCACTAACAACACTTTTGATAATAAATGAGTCCTGAATAACTTCCAGATTAGCAAGTTCTTTTTTGTTCTTCTTTAGAACAAGATAACTTGATTTTCAATATCAGAGGTTGAAAGTAACTGCAGGATTTTTCAATTAAAAGGTCTACTGTGTCTCTTCTTTCTAGTGTGAAAGGCTAAATCAGTTTCAGGGAAATGCTGACATAGGATTAAGATAAATTGTGTCCTGTCTTTAAAAATCCTATAGAATAATCAACCTTTCTAAGTCCCAAGGATAGCGGTAGCTTCCTACATAAGAAACTGGCAAACAACTCTTTGTCCCTTGACCTGCATTGTTGGTTTCTATTTTACTTAAATTAGATTTGAAACAACTAAGATAAATCAAGATTTTTCTACCCCATTTTACAGGTTAGTGTAAATAAAACCTATGTCCAAAGTTCAACTCTATTGTTAATAACTCCTCCATGCTAAAGTCTAGTATTTTGCATATATGTGCCATAGAAGGGGAAGGAGAGAGATTAACTTTAAATGAAATGAATTAAGAACTGAACTCAAGACCCCTAACTATGGGAAACAAGCTGAGGGTTGCTGGAGGGGAGATGCGTGGGGGGATGGGGGGATGGGCATTAAGGAGGGCACTGGGTTTTTAATGCAACTGATGAACCACTAAATTCTACCCCTGAAACTAATAATACACTGTATGTTAACTAAATGGAATTTAAATAAAATTGTTTAAAATATGAACTAAATTCAAGTTAAAATTTAATAAATTCTGAGAAAAGGGTGTTTAAATATGTATCCATTCAAATACAATTTTAAGCTGCAGAGAAAATTTTACTTCAGATTGAACTGATTAGAGAGTTCACAACCATTAACAACTCATAATGTTAGTTACCAGGAAATATAACTTTTTTACCAGAAAACAGTTCAAACCCACGAAACAAAACTTCAAACGATTCTGACTAAAAAAAATTTAAGGTTGCCTCTGGCATTCAGAGATCTGTTCCATGCTATAACCTGTCTCAGAAGGTTTTCTGAACCCAATAGGTAATCCCCTTCCAAACCAGTTCTATTTCTGTGCTCTGGTGAGCCTAGCAGTTTTGGATTTGTTGAGTGAAGCAATTTAAGAACTGCTTCCTGCAGATGGAGATGCATTTTATGGTGAATCATTGGAGCTTTAAAAATAACAAACTGCTGGAAAAGAGGCTTAAAATGATCCCCCCAAATAGTGAAATCTTATCTAGCCCATCTGATAGAGCAATTGAGGGGAAAGAAACTAATTGAAACTATGGAAACAGCAGGAAAAGTTGACTATTCTCTTTTTTTATACATTTAATGTAAAAGAAAATTGTCACATCTAATAGAGTGTCAAAAAAATGTTAACTAGGTATAAATGCTTTTAAAACTGTCCTTTACCTTCCATAAGGTCACTGAACTGAGAAGCTGGCCTCCAGCTGAAACACCTTTTGATGAAGGCTGGCCATTGTACATCGTTTTCAAAGAAATAGCATGGTCCATTTTAACATCATGTCAACCAATTCCAAGAAGAGATTTAGTCTTTTCCAGTGCAAAGAAGTTGAAAACGTAAACTTTTAATTCAAAAAGCCTGAAACCACTTTCAACCTCTTCTATTTAAAACTTTAATTATCTCTTTCAGGATTAAAGAAAAAAAAAGAGAAGACCACATATCAAAGGTAGCAAAGCAGTGATTTATTATCAGTAGTTCTTTTTTTAGGAAAGCTGTTTTCACTTCTCTGAGCTTTGTATCTCAATTTTATCAACTTAACAGAAAATAATCTTGTAAGATCATGCCTTAAGTATGTGTAAATTTGAACTCTAATAGAATGTTTCCAAATAATGCAACAGATAAGATAAAATAACTGCTTTTTTACTTCAGAATTAGTTTTAGGTGGGAATTCTTTATATTTAGTTAGTATATTCAGCATAACAATAGACTAAGGGGAAATATTATGACTCCAGACAGAGACCCTAGTTTGTTTGGGATAGCCCCTGTTTACTCCTATTGCCCTGACATCCTGTCCAGTTTAGTACTCATCAAAGATGTTTCATTTTATAAGGAATTATCATCATCATCATCATATTTCATTTTACAAAGAATTATCATCACCATCATCATCATAATCATGAACAGTTTTGCATGAAAATGAGCTGGGATGCTTTCTGTCCAGTGAGCTCTCTCACATAGACTTAGCGTCTCAACTGTGCCCACGAAGTTAACCAAATTGTCCTCAAAAAGAACAACTATGGCATGTATGGTAATTGTATTCATAAAAGAATATTTTAAAAAAAGACTATTCGCTTAAGCTTAAAAAGAACTTTGCCATACCATGTTTCCACACACATGGGCATCTTTCCATGTAGTGATAACAAAAGTATAATGGATAAATACTTTTAATGCCACCTTTCTGATTTTATTGATATGGTAAGTAGCTGGTCCAACACTTTAAATTCTTTAAGTATTTGAGTCAAAGTTTATTTTCCTTCAGGTGCCTCTTCTCCCAACCCCAAATAGCATAATAATCCATAGGTTCTCTTAATTATAATCAAAGCCAAATTATTTTTTACAATCATAACTTATTTTGACACTACCTAACATATTCCCTAGGATACCCATGGATGTTTCAAATATATGTATAAAATTAGCTCATCATATTCTCCTCCTACTTTCCAAATCCATATTCTTCAATTCTAAAAATGGCATCAAAATCCATTCAGTTATCCAAACCAGAAACCAACCATCAGGTTAAATACATATTTTTCCTCTAAACATCTATTAAATCATTTCTTTCTGTGCCTGCTTCCATTGAGCTTATCTCACTTCTGCTTGGATTTCATTGATAACCTCCTCCCAGCTGGCTTCTCTGTATATAATTCAGGGTCCAGTCAGGAGACAGAAGCCGCACAGTAATTGAGGAATATTTAATATGAAGAATTATTAAATAGTAACAGGATTAACTCCTAAATGGCAAAGAGTACATTAAGAGTTTAGGTATAGCAAATGTAGGGAGAATCCTTACCTTTAGGGCTGAAGAATATTCAAAGAAAGAACAAATTTGAAAGATTACACACACACACACACACACATACACAGACACACAGATTGTACTTAGACAACTTTAGAGAGCATGTGGTCACTAGATATAGAAAAGTTCACTGAGATGCCACAGGCCAGGACTGGGAAAGAGGAAGCTATCCACTGAAGGGCTGAAGAAACCTGCTAGGCAGCCAACTGCTGGGGTATTGCTGAAACTCCATGGGGAACTTCATGGGGAAACCATCTCCTGTGATGCTAGGGACCTCACTGAGAAACCACCCACAGGGCTGCTGCTAAACTTACTAGAACTTTGCCCACTGGGGGACCTGTGAAACACATACAAGCCACCCCCTAGAGAGCCAGTAGAACTCTCTGGAAAGCCACTCTTGGGGATGCTACTGAAACTTGCTGAGAATCCGCCCACTGGGGAAATATTATGACTCCAGACAGAGACCCTAGTTTGTCTGGGATAGCCCCTGAGTCTCACAGGGAACCCAGCTGGAACATGGGCTTAGTGGGAATTCACCCAGGAGGTGCTGCTGAAACTTGCTGGGGGCAAGCACCACCGGGTTTCTTGCATATGTCCCCAAAAGGAGTAAGAAGAGAAGAAAGGGCATCCCTTCTTTTCTCACTGTCCCTCCAGTACATTTTCCACACCATAACCTCAGAATGATAATTCTAAAACACAGTATGATTATTTCTCTGCCTAAAACCCTTCAATAGGGTAAAAAGAAAGAAGGATGGAGAAAGAAGAAGAAATGATGTGGGAAGTCAAGAGTTGATGTTGGTGACTGCAATTTTATCTGTAGACTATGAAATGAAGTCATCTCACATGAATGTGGGACACAGGGCTTAGAGCTTGGGAAAGATCTGAATAACCAGTTTTGTAGGAGGAAAGGAGTCAAAGCCAAAATTAATGCAAACCTTTTGCCAAATAAATTGGGAATGCTACCTAGACTAACATAAACGTGTAGGATATGCTACAGGGAGGAAGCTGCATGACTTGAAGGTCTGAACTGGGTTTGGGACTGAGGAAATAATCTCTTGTATGATGGGTAAATGTTGAGTGGCAAATTTTATATTGTTCCCTATAATTTTTTTTTTTAAGATTTTTATTTGAGAGAGAGAGAATGAGTAGGGGGAGGGGTAGAGGGAGGAGACTCCCTGCGGAGCAGGAAGCCTGACACGAACTCGATCCCAGGACCCTGGGATCATGACCTGAGCCAAAGGCAGAGGCTTAACCAACTGAGCCACCCAGATGCCCTGTTCCCTATGATTGTATAGCAAACCTTGGACCTCAGAACCATAAGCTAAATATACCACGTGGCTCAAGGGGTAGGCATTAAACATCTTTTAGTCGGTAATCTCTGATCTATATTCAGGACATTGACCTTGTATAAGGAGGTTTGGGACAGTTCCATATGTCCCCCCCTTTTCCTGTAGTTTGAGAGCAAGTCTGATGCATCAACATATTTAGAGGCAAGAAGTACTCTAAATTTCTTGCTTTTTCCCCATGTGAAATTAGAGCATTAAACACTTGATGAAAGTGAGAAATTAGGATAAATTAAATTTTTGGTTGCAAATTCAACATAGGAATATAGCAGTGTTCATAAAGAATGTTTCTGTGTTCATAAATGTGTATCTTTCTAGGGAGTTATTTACTATTCCTTATGTGTGTGAGGAATAAATCCCTCCCCCAGCAATTTTGTAAATATTTCTTAATATCAGAAAAGAACAGTCGTCTACGCTGCATGCACTGTTTCCACCTCTCTGGCAACAGTTGAATTCACCATGGAAACAGCTGAGTAGAAATTGTGTGTATATGAACATTAGTGAGGTCAAGGGAATGGGTGAAACCGCACTTTGTTGGCTTAAATATTTTAAGAGAATTTTTGTTTCTTTTTAGTTGGAGTTAAAATAGCATTTTAAAAGCTTATACCAACTCTTCCAGCCTTAAATAGCCTCCAAATAGGCACATTATGTTTACAGGAAATTATCTGAGAACTCCAGAGCTTCATAAGCACTGCATTTACTGATTCTGTTATATTGAATCCTGCCCAAATTGCCCTTCCAGTGCAGGGGACTAGAGACTTGGCTAATTTTGCAATGAACACGGAGTAAAAAAATCTATTATGAAATTGTTGCTTGGTCACAAAGTCTAATCTTAAAACCGTGAGATATTTTTTTAATTGAGGGAGGTCATTTTAGACATGTAAAATGAGATAATCATTCAACAATTATTAATGCATTCTTTTATTTTCTCACCCACTGGTACCCTCTACCTCATGCTTTTTTCCCCAACCCACTTCTTTTTGTACCAGACTCCTTTCTGTTTGCTCTTCTCCCACCATTAACTGGTTTGGATTCAATTAATTGTCTCATCTTTGCCCACCTCCTTTCCCTATCATATAATGAGCAGCTGACCGCTGCCAGCACATTCTCATGCAGCTCTCATTTCAATTATTTAGATTATGGCCACTTGTACCATGTTAGCTCCCTGTTTGGGATTTGATATTTTCTGAGGCTCCTCTCTTAGAAGCAAAGCTTTATCTCCATGTCATAAGAACTAGTGGGTCCCGGGGCGCCTGGGTGGCTCAGTTGGTTAAGCGACTGCCTTCGGCTCAGGTCATGATCCCAGGGTCCTGGGATCAAGCCCCACATCAGGCTCCCTGCTCGGCGGGAAGCCTGCTTCTCCCTCTCCCACTCCTCCTGCTTGTGTTCCTGCTCTCGCTGTCTCTGTCAAATAAATAAATAAAATCTTTAAAAAAAAAGAACTAGTGGGTCCCATGGCAAAAGGAATGAAAAAGATGGCTCTTGCTGGGAAGGAAATTTCTGATCATCCTTCTCTACCAATGAAGAACTTTTTATAAAGTGAACCATGGCTTTAAGAGAGAGCGGGGGGGGGGGGGGAAGAGAGAGATTATAACATAAATTCAATCTTCCTTCACAGAATATGCACAGAATTGAATTGGACAGATCCTAGAAAAGAGACAAGAGTATTTTATATTGTTGTGAATTATCCCTATTTTGTGTATTATCTCTTCACATGTAATTCTCTTTTATTACTGCTCATATCCTTTTTTATCTTGTTTCTACCTTTAATGAAATCTTTTCACGTACAGAAGAAAGCTCCTTGAAGCTGAAGGACATTTCCCCTGAGTTCTTCCTTCAGGGGTATGTTAGACTATGTTTTCTTAAGTTCACTTTCTAAGCCACCTTAGGATAATTTTGGTTTTGCATTTTTTTTCTGTTATATTCACGTTTGGCTACTTTCCAAAAGAAAAAAATGAAAAATGTCAAAGATGCCGGTGTGCCTTACGGCAAGAAATAACATCCTTTTAGGCAGCTCTGTCTTAGAGATAAACTATCTGTGGATGCTGCGACACTCAAGTCTCCAAGCAGAGCTAACAACTCACTTGAAAGGAGTTCAAAGATTGTAAGGAAAACTGGGGGTGGGGGTGGGGGGGTTGGTGAGCATTGCTTTGTAATCAGTCGACTCTTACTGTGGTGGTGTGAAATTCATGAAAAAGGAATGAAAGTTCCACTTGAACCGCAGCTACTTGGGATCTCATTTACATTCTTAATCCAGTGTTGTGGTGCTAAAAATAGAAGAGCCTATACATAGAGATGGGTTATTTCTGCCAATAGTAATTTTATTTTTTAGAAGTATCTAGAGACATTATTCATAAGGACTCATTTCTGCTCACTTTCCTGCGGAGAATCTCCCTCTCTTGACACCATGGGTGGTCAACTTTGAAATCTGCTAATGATCCATTAGATACAAAGAGTGCAGGAAGAATTATTTATTTTTTTAAGTTAATACATGCAGGAGTCCTTTTAGTTCTAGAACATTTTCAGGCATCTGGCTGTTATGTAAATAGGGGCATCCTTTTCAAGCCAGCATCTTTGATTTTTTTTATTCAGCTAAATTTTCTAGAGATAATTTTTAATACCCGTAGAAACTTAATGACAGTCATTTGATATGCTAACCATATTGGGACTCGTAATTGAATATGCTATAATGGTTACAGTGCCAAAATGTACAGATGTTTGCATACACTTATATAGGTAGTATTTTTTTTAACTAAACTTTAAAGTGACTGACTGAATGTTTCCCTGCTTTATGCTGTTAGGTGTAACATACATGCAGTAGACCATCTAGGGCCCTAAAATAAAAACCCTCTAATCTTTGTACTTTAATAGATAAATATTGTATTTTCAGATATACGCTAGTCAAAAGCTAAAATGTAACCTGAAAAGGGAAAATTCTAACGCCCTGACATCCTGCTAGACAGAGTAGTAACTAATGCCCATCAAGCTTTCATTCTGTTGAGAACATCTGTCTCAGGGGAGCTGGCTTCTGCACAAAGTAGGCTGTGCAAGAGGGTCACATGATGACATTTTTAAAACACAGAATCTTGGGCCTCACCCTCGCTCTCCTAAATCAAAATCTCGGAAGGCGAGGGCAGCACGGGAATCTGCGTTTTAAAAGCCACGTGGATGATTCACTGGTACCATTGTGCGGTGCCAGCCTTCAGAGCAGCTTTCAGAAGTTACTGGCATTTGGATCCACATATCACAGAGCTAAGGCCTCAAAAATCCTTGCCTACTGCCTAAATTCCCTTTTCACACACCTGTGCTAAGTCTTACAAAGATCAGTTCATGCATTTATGTTGTCTTCCCAAACAAGAGCAGAAGCAAGTCTTCTCTATCCCATGGCACACGGCTCTGTCCGTGACAGAGGTGCAGAGCCAACATTGCTTGACAGCAATGGGCAGTAAATACAGGGTTGTGGTTTACAGGTAAGCACTTCACCGATACCTGGGTTCTTTCTCAGACCTACTTTGAATTCAGGAAAGGGCCCTGACTTCCTTAGAAGAAGCTTGGCAAAACAGTTTTCTCTGTGGTTCCCAGGTCTGTGAAGGGTTAAGATTTTTACAACTTTTTCAAATTAAAAAAGTGGACTGCACGTAGATATATTCTCCCATAACTAATTAAACAGTGTCCAATACATTCACAGTGATGTTACAACATTTAAAGTAAACTGGGTCGAGGAGGGTGACATCATTTCAATCATTGTTTCCAAACATGGACTGTTTCTGAAGGTCCTTCAGCCTCAGGGCACTTACTTTCTTGGTCAGCTCTGCCATTTGCTTCAGGGTGTGGAGAGGTGTCATTTGAGTTAAGTGACAGCAAACACAGCCAACTTGCTAGCTTTTGAAGAAGCTGGGATTTAGTAATGGGATCTTGGCAAGATCTGAATAGAAGAAACCTTTAGGTCCAGGTAATACAGGTGGTAGCAAAAATAGATTTTACTAAAACTACTGGTGGAAAAAAAAAAAAAAAACTACTGGTGAAATATCTGGCACTCTGGGAAATATTTTGGAACCCGGAGGTATAATTGAAGTGAAATATATAGAGGCATCATCATCTGGCAAAATTTTAGTTGGTTAACGCTGACTCTTTCTAATGGAATATCAAGATGAGCAAGAGGGCTCTGGACATCAGCCAGATGCAGTGATCTTCCCCTTTCATGGGGCATTTTCTATAGAATTTCCGTTTCTCTCTCTGCTCTGGCCGCCTGCTGATGTACAGATGCACACGGTTAGTCATCTCCGCGTGAATTTATAACAACCAACTTCTTCCAACACCTGATGAAAGCAAAAAGGAAATGAGGCTTGATTGATCAATAGGACATGATTAAAATTAGTGCTTTTCTCAGTTTGTAACAGAAAAGCATCTATCCTGCATTTCAACTCTGGTTAGGTCTATATGATTCAAGCACTTAAATCAATCAATATTTAGATTCGTTTGACTTTCATATATGTGGCATTCTCTTTTACTATAAAAAGACGAATTTGGTCCTTCCAGAATGCAGCTTTCAAGAGTGTTATATGCCAGGACTTTATCCCAGAATACAGATGCTTAATACTGAGCTTTCAATTCCAAGTTAAGTGAGTGGAGGTGAAATTACATGGGATTTATCCACAGCCCCAAACAACACTAAGTTCCTGTCTAACACTTTAAGTCACACCAGAAGGTATCTCTCTGTCCCTGCCAGGTGGTCTGGCTATGCTTTTACCACTCTTCTCAGGCAAGAAGGAACAGCATTGGCACAAGGGTCCTCAAAATTCTGGTATGTAAGCCCCAAAACAAAAGAATTTTGGGGGGTGCTTTTTAATCATCTTAGTGACGTTGATCCTTAATTTTTTTTTCCCATCTCTGAAAACCTGTGTGTGAGGTTCTCTGTCATAGTGTAAAATGGTATGCAAGTTGCCATGAAAGTTATAAAATTAGTAAATTACTGGTCACTCACATTCAGCACCTGACATGTCAACAAAATCTGAGGGTCTCAAAGCCTCACCTTCCAAAACTAGATTTACCTGCTATCTGATACATAAATTCTCTCGAAAGTGCTTCATCCCATTAACATAGAGAATTAATAGGAAAGTATGTGCATTTTTGGAAAGGGAACCTCTTCAGATTTCAAAATTGAGTATTCATTAGTATGATACTTTCCTGCAAGTAAATTTATTTTGGACTAAGGGGGTTAAAAGATAGAAAGAGGGTATGAAGAGACCAGAAAGATGAGGACAAGAGGAAAATTCCCTGGTATGGGCAAGATCTGCAAGTAGATTGGGAGGCTGAGTCATGAAACAATAGATGGTGCCATCCTCATCTGGCACACAGTCCTGTCACCTTTCCTTAAGCATTAACAGTCATGTTCAGAAGACAAGATGTAAGCAGAAGGAAAAAAACTGTAAAGATTCATACATGGCAAGGTGTGTGGACTAAAGCAAGAAAGGGGAAAAAAGGGAAGGGAAGGGCATGAATATTAAATAGAATTGACAAAACCCCCATTCAAACTGGCTTGAAGACTAAAAAAGGGGTTAAGATCCACTGGTTCATGTAACTGCAGAGTAATGGTTGGATCTGGTACCCAAATAATAGCATCAACCATATATCTATCTGCCCCTGTCCCTTTCACTTGCACCACTAGGCCTCGATCATCTATTCTCTGCCGGGCTTTCCCCTCTGAATGGGCAAACGCACCAGCAGCTACCAGGTCAGCAGGCGATGGGAATGGTGGAGGAGTGAGTCTGCAAAGGCAAACTGGGGCTACCTTTACTTTAAAAGGGGGGAATAGATGCAGGGAAGGCAGAAACATCAGATTCCCGGTCCCCTTCCCTTCTGGAGAAGCTTGCCCAGCAGGTGAGCATAGTTTTCAGCTCCACTCTCACAGACACTCTCAGCCTGGGGCCACCCAGCCATATTTGAAGGGGGGAGATGTTGAGTCATTACGGCTCCCCACGGGGCTTTTCTTTCTGAGTTACCTCAAGGGTGGCTCTTGGAGGACTCTGTCCTCACTGGAGGAAGCTTATCCCCAGCTTGAAATTCTCCTCTGAGTGTTGCACCTAAGATGTTTTCTTCTAATAGACATTTGAAGTACTTTACTGAGGCAGCGCCACACATATTTAATGAAGCCCTAAAAAGGCACCTAGTGTGAAATAAAAGGTGAGATAAATCAAAAATAAAAATAGATGGCTTAAAATAGAATTCATGGCTTCAGGCAAACTATAAAGCTGCTAGTCTGCTTTCAATGTGAAGTACACAGCTAGAAATACTTTAAAGGTGAAAAACACAGAGAAAGGGAGAAGACAAACTGCAATTTTCATTTTATTTGTGCGTGTATGTGTGCCTGTGTGTAAGAGATCAGTTGTTTACTGATTGGTTTTATCATTCCTTTTCCCTTCTCAGTGATCATGGAAACTGGTTTTGTGAGTGTCCGAGGTTGTACGCAGGCAAGATGTGCCGGGTTGCAACCTGTGAAAACAGCCCATGTGGGAACGGTGCCACCTGTGTTCCTAAATCCAGGACAGATATCGTCTGCCTCTGCCCGTATGGGAGGTCTGGACTCCTCTGCACGGACGGTAAGATCATGTGATTAGTAAGCATGGTGCATGGGCAAAAGGAGGTGAGGAGTAGAGAAGTCACTCAACGGAATCAAGGAAAGCACCTGACTGATCAAATATGTCTAATCCTTTCCTTGAATCTCTTCAAGTCCTACTAATGAGACTGATCACTGAGCAGGTATTTCTCACAGTCGTCATGTAATTACAAAGGAGGTAATGAGTTTACCCTGAGGTTAGACTAGAGAAAAATCTCTGTATTATAAAATCTCAAAGTCATTCTAATACACAAAGAGTAACAAGGAAAATCAGATGCAATACATAAAATAAAAATATTTTATCTCAGTTTGGCAAACTGAGGATACAATGTTGACATATCTATGTATGGTAGACCAGTTTCTTTTTTGTTTAAAGATAGCAAAACCCATGACACGATTAGTAAATAACAAGAAACAAAATCACAAATAATATCCGTGTGCCTGTCCTTAGGAAAATCCAGTATGTGGAAATCCTAAATTACAAAAAGGTACAAGATGGGGGCGCCTGGGTGGCTCAGTCATTAAGCGTCTGCCTCCGGTTCAGGTCATGATCCCAAGGTCCTGGGATTAAGCCCCGTATCGGGCTCCCTGCTCGGCAGGAAGCCTGCTTCTCCCTTTCCCACTCCCCCTGCTTGTGTTCCTGCTCTCGCTCTCTCTCTCTGTCAAATAAATAAATAAAACCTTTAAAAAAAATTTTTTTTAAATAAAAAATAGAAAAAGTACAAGATGCTGTAATAAGATTGTTTAAGAAGTAACTTGCCTAAGAATATAATGTTAGCTTTGATATACAGAAATAAATATGTCTATAAATATTCCTAGAAATAATTAAAAGTATTTGGTATTAATATTTTCTCAACTCAGGGCTGGACCTGTTTCATTTTTATTTTCACCGTAAAAATTTTATTTTTTTTAATTTTTTTCAAGACTTATTTATTTATTTGAGAGAGGTGAGGGAAGGGCAGAGGGAGACAGAGAGACTCTCAAGGGGTTTCGTCTCACAACCCTGAGGTCATGACCTGAGCCGAAATCAAGAGTCAGATGCTTAACCAACTGAGCCACTCTGGGTGGTGGCTCAGTCGTTAGGCGTCTGCCTTTGGCTCAGGCCGTGATCCAAGGGTCCTAGGATTGAGCCACACGTCGGGCTCCCTGCTCAGCGGGAAGCCTGATTCTTCCTCTCCCACTCTCCCTGCTTATGTTCCCTCTCTCTCTGTCTTAATAAATAAATAAATAAATAAATATTTAATTAATTAATTAATTTTAAAAACTTAAATAAATAAATAAAATAAAATAAATCCCATCTCTCTCTGTATTAATAAATAAATAAAATGTTTTAAAAAAAATTTTTTTAAACGAAGTTTACCCTTTGGTGCTAATGGTATTTGTTATCAAATTCTAGAATAAGGCTATCAAAGTGAGCACAGGTCACTATGCCCCGGGAGCAAAATGAAACAAACAGATCTAACTTGCGCTGACTCATCAATAGCCAGAGCACCACACCCTGATACAACATGTATGAAAATTGAAACTAGAATAAAGAAGAATTTGTGACTAAAAGGTATTGAAATTTTTGGTATATATATCTTTAAGGAAATTGAGACAATGGATTTATATGTAGCTGGGAGAGGGGGAGTTAGGAAGTACTATGAGTTTCATTCTCTGTGGGGCAGGGTTATTTATATTAGAAGTTAACCAAGTCACTTTTATAAGAAAAGGCATCACACACCAGATGAGATTGAAGTTTTGTCCTTTCTGATAAAAACAGAACCATTCATTCTATTGAGGTAAAAGCTATTGAAAAATGCAGTTGGTCACAAAAAATTTGATTACTAAAGGATGAATCATCAGTTTTGCTTCCTAGTAGAAAATTAGACTGATTTATTAGGCTCTTCATTTCATCGTAGGTAAGAAGAAATTCCTACATGCACCCATCCCAAGGAATTTCTCAAAATAACTAACCCTTCCATTAATATAGTCCATGAAAGTGCTAGAGCAATTTGAGGTTCCTACCCTCATGGAGCTTACCTTCTAACTGAGAAGATCAAAAGAAAATAAAAATGGTTCAAGACACAGTATAAAGTTTATGAAAAGAATTATGAAGGAAATAAACAAGAAGTGTAGGGAGTAAGTAAGGTGACAGGTGCTCATGACAAGAATGACTCCAGAAGAGTAGGGATTTGTGCTAAAGCCTAAAGAATAAGAAATATGACATATGAAACCAGGAAAGCAACTATTCAAGCAGAAGTTTCAGAAAAATGAAAGACTCTGAAGAGAGCTGGAACGTGCACTTTTTGAAGAATGAAAAGTTGCTACTCTAGCAGAGCATAGGGAGCAAGGGAGAAAACCGTATCTGACATGAGCAGGGCCTACATCATAAAGGGTCTTAGGCACATGGGAAGGTTTGAGACTTTTATTTCTCAGTACCTTAAGAAGCCAATGGAAGGTTTTAAAGAGGCAAGTGGTGTATTTGTATTTGTTTAAACCATTCTGACTACAGTATATCGATTTTAGAAAGCTTTTGTCAGTGACCCTGATAAAAGATAATTTTGTCTAAGACCAGGGTGATGGCAGTGGAGATGGAAATAAGTGGATGAACTTGAGATCTGTTCTGGAGATAGAATTGACCGAACTTGCTGGGACGTGTGTGAGAAGGGCTGAATCAAGAACATCTAGATTTCTTTATTTTATTTGTTTGGAATATGGGTAGATTGTGGTGCCATGAGGAGGATTAGGAGCATAACAGGGTTTTTATAGGGCATTATTGGGAAGTAAACAAGAGTTTTATTGTGTACAGATGAAAGGAAATATGCCTGTTAGATATCTAAATGGAGAAGATATGAAGGTAAATGGGTAAATGATGCTCAAGCTCATGGGAGAGGTCACAACTAAAGATACAATTTGGAGAGTCATCAAAGTGGAGGGGGTGGTTGACACCATAGAACTGGAGATTGTCTAAGGAGGAAGTGTAGACAAAGAGGAGAAGAGGGCTGAGGACCAGGATTCTACTATTTAGGGATCTGGGAAAGGAGAGAAAGCCATGAGAAATGCCAATACCATCCCCAGACAAACACACCCCCCCCACACACACACACACATTATCTTTCAGCCCATAAATATCGCTCCCTTGGTGATGTTGCATTGTCTTAGCCTAGATCCCCCATCAAAGCAGAACCTGGATAAAGAATTGCATTGAAGTAGTTTATTTTGGAAACGAGGATCTCAAGAAAGGGGAGTGTAGTAAAGACTTAGAGGCAATAAAACAGGAAAGGGGGGAAAGTCAGTACAAAGGTGTCTTATGGGGTTGAAACATGGATAACTGTGCTTGATTCTACTGAGACCTTATGAGGAACTGTCTAAAATGACAACATTGTCTGATCTTATGAGGAAATGTATAGAACAATTCTGAGAATTGCCTGTCCAAAGGACAAGAGAGAGAAGCATTTAACCATTGGCTCACGGTTCCTTTTGATTGAGGGTTGCCCTATGGGATCTTAATTTTCCCACACTTCTATATTGCCATACAAAACTAGCAAAAGTGCAAGCTCTTGCAGGCATCTCAGGCAAGCAAAAGCTCCAGAGAAGCTGGGGATGGAGGAAGGCGAGCTTAACATATCAACAGTCCATTAACAATCACAAAAATGCCCACTCAGAATGTCAGCTCCCTTCAGGAGCCATCTTTGCATCCAGCAAGCATCAGGACTTTCTTTACTCCCCCAACTAGTGTGAGGTGGCGCCCCATATCATTTCTTGGACCATTCACTGTTACGAATCTGACCTCCCAGAGATTCTCTAGAACATACTGGATATATATCTATTCAATAGAGAAAAACATAGAGCAAACCAATAAGCATAGTCATTGCCCAATTGCAACTACACGTGAGAAAAGGCACAGAATAATATCCAAAACTCCCTTTTTTAATCTTTGCCTTTTTGTTAATACCAGAGGATGAGAAATCAACTAGTTTTATCAGCAGTTATATTTGCTACATAGCACTTTTCTTTCAGATCATAGCCATATCTACCACACTAATATATTCTTCGGGGGATAATAGGAAATATAATTATGACGTTTCCTACCTTGTTGATGTTTCCACTGGGGAATTCATCCCGGGGCAATCATGGCAGTGATGACAGGAGCCAAAATAAACAAACACTGCAAATGGAAAATTCACAGCTGCCTTCCTTTGTAAAGTGCTTTACTTTACACATTTGTGCTCCTCATTCACACTTCCTGTTGCCTCCTATGCAGGCATAAGCTCTTCTTGTTTTCTTTTTTTTTTTTTTTTAAAGATTTTATTTATTTATTTGACAGAGAGAGAGATAGCGAGAGCAGGAACAGAAGCAGGGGGAGTGGGAGAGGGAGAAGCAGGCTTCCCATGGAGCAGGGAGCCCGATGTGGGACTCCATCCCAGGACCCTGGGACCATGACCTGAGCCGAAGGCAGACGCTTAATGACTGAGCCACCCAGGCGCCCCTCTTCTTGTTTTCTTAAACCACATCATTTTATTTTTTTTTAAGATTTTATTTATTTATTTGCGACAGAGAGAATGAGAGAGAGAGAGAGCACATGAGAGGGGGGAGGGTCAGAGGGAGAAGCAGACTCCCTGCCGAGCAGGGAGCCCGATGCGGGACTCGATCCAGGGACTCCAGGATCATGACCTGAGCCGAAGGCAGTCGCTTAACCAACTGAGCCACCCAGGCGCCCTAAATCACATCATTTTAAAGACAAAGGGGGGACGCTTCATCTTGTCTCTTGCGGGCTGTGTCCTTTCTAAAAATATGTCTTAATTTACCTTATCCTCCCAGCCTGCGCCTGTCAATGGAACATAGCTTTTGAAGAAAGTAGAGAAACATGCAGACTGAGAGCCTAGAATCAGCGTGGCTGGGTTAAAATCCCCACTCGCCCCCGCTAGGAGCCTGCGGAGTGATCTTGGGCAAGTCACTTGGTCTCTCTGTGCTGCCACTTCAAAGAGTCTAATAATAGAACCTAACTCACAGAGTTCATGAAAATTAGATGAGATGATTCATGTAAACTGCTTAACACATCACTGGACACATAGAAAATGCTTTTGTTTTGTTTTATTTTTAAGAGCGTTCAAGTCAGGATTCTGACCCTTACAGAGAACTGCCATGTCTCATCATTGTGGGAAAGAAGGCTGGTTCTCCATCCTAGCTAGAAAGAAAACTCTCTAGGATGTCAAAGGAAATCAAAATTAATTTCCTTTTAAGAATTTTTCTAACTTGGTGACACTCTGCAGTGATTAGAGACAAGCCAGGGTATTACAAAGTCAGGTAGGAAAGCAGCGCTCCAGGATACAGATAATCACCAGGCTATTTAAGGACATGATACCTCTATAAAGCAGCTTAAAGTCAGGCTGGCATTTTGTAATGGCATATTTCAAGTACATGTAATTTTCTGTCATGTAAGCTCATAACTCTTTTGATAGCATCCACTCTGATATGATCCAGCTTTTTCTCTCCGACTCAACAGCTGTTTGATTACCCTGCTGTTCAACCCATCTCAATATCCCTCATTTCCCTCCATGTTTAAATTCTCTATTTTCCAGTTCCTGGTTACAAAGAAATGTTAAAAGATCAAGCCTAATCCCAGAGGGGAGCAAGAAGACAGGGGCGATTGTGGCCACACAAGAAAGCACTCAGGAAAGTGATTCCTCTCACCCGGGTCGAAGGCAACCTTTGAGTGTCCTGCATTTTTTCTTCCTTAAGAACTGAGGGAATTGCCTCTCCTTTTGCTCAGTGGGAATGTTCACACCTCCTGCCTTTCACCTTTCTTTCTATTTCAGCATCTGTAAAGAAAAAAGTTAGATTGGCACATCTAAAAAAGCAGCACTTAAAATAAATATATGTATTATTGTACACTGAAATGTTCTTGAAAAACAGCTTTGATGGACTCCTGCAATCCAACCCACTGCATTGAATTAACACCTTTTTTTTTCCATTTGTGCAAGTGGCAGTCCCCGCAGAGCAAAGTTACAGTTATTGTTCCAATAATTATGGCCATTACTTTGTGTTCATAAGCAAATGAGTCTGTGTGTGCGTGCGTGCATGTGTGTGTGTGTATCTGGGAAAGATTTTCTGCTCAGAGTCTTTCATTAGGTGTCTATAGTTATTTCTGTCATCTTTCTCTAAAGGCATTATGCTTCCTACCAATGAGCGGTATGAATTTAGTTACATATATGTACACACGCACGCTCTCGCGTGCGCACACACTCACACACACACACCTGTTAAAAACAAGATAGTAAGGTATTTTGTCTTGGGCAATTTTATTAGCTCTGGCAGAATCTGCCAGTTACTCAACCAATATATTCTCTCCTTTTTTATTAATACATCCCTGAGTGTATTGGGGGCAGTAATGTGCCCAGCTAAAATGTCCCAGCCTCCCTTAAAACAGAGTGCAGCCATGGACTCAATTAGGACAGTTGGATAAAAGCAGAAGTGTTGGAGAATTGTACTGACCTCTGGGAAAACTCCTGAAGAGTGGCATGACCCCCACCTTTGCTTCTGTTTTAGGTTCATTGTAAGCCTAGAATGTGTGGGAGATGACTCGAATTCCAGAAATCATCTTGGATCATAAAGCAACCTTGGGAATGGAAGATACATGCTAGGATGGTGAAGCAAAAAGATGGAAAGGCTTAATTAAGTCCCAGATAACTCTAGACCCACCTTACCATTCAGGGATTGTCCAACATCACACTTTTTGTTAATGAGGGAGAAATAATCTGTTTTGCTTAAACCTCTGGTATTTTGTTATACGTTCTCTGTTATATGTAGCTACACCTAATATTTACTGATATAGTCAGTGCCAAGGTTTCCCTAAACTTTATATCCTGATATGTTTTTTCAAATATTTCTGATTTTATACATAAGCCTTTAGATTCCTTCTCAAAGAGAGAAGAAAGTACAGGATTTCTTGTATCTTATTTCTCTTCTTTCAGTCTAGAAGATTTAATAAATTACAACTTTATAAAATATATTTTGCAACCCAATAAAAGTGTGGTATGAACATCATTCCACTATTGTAAAAGAAATACCAAAGTAAGCAGCAAAATTAAAACAACATTTTTGCAAATTAGAAAAATAATAAGAAAGCAAATTTTAGCTCTTACTTATGAAACATTACCTCTTATTTTAAAAGTACCCCCATGAGCCAATTTCTAATAATCACACTAAATGAAAAATCAAATCAGTTTAATTCACATCTCAATTCCTAGGAAGGCATGCAGCTATTATTGTCTGCTTTTAAACAGAGAACAAAGACTATTCACTATCAAACTCTTACTGTTTGCCTCTGGAACACTGTCGTAGGACACTAAACCGTAAAGGCCAAATGTTCCTTTTGTTCATTCCAGCGCTTTGTCATCGTTTAGCAACCTCACAGAATTTTCCCTCCCCACAGAAGCATTTCCTGCTTATTAAAAACATCTCTAAAATGGATAGACTGTGCACAGGAGTAGAATTGTCTCTCCTGAATATATTTATGGCAAATTGATGTTGTAGACATTTGTGGAAATGTAAACCTCTGCAGTTTATCCCGTAGCTCACCAGAGAATTGAACTTTGCCGGTCTGTCAGTCCAGGCCCTCCCACAAAGAGTCCATTTTTGTATCAGATGAATACTGTCAGATCCTACCACACCTAGCAGGTTATGCTTGGTCAGTTTAAGAGCTGTGCCAATGTAATGCACCTGCCAATTACCAAGCAATGGAGAACACAAACACATTTGTTGCATGTTAAAACATTCTTCACAGAAATGGAAAACTGATTAGAGTCTGGGTAAATTTATGCTACATGAAAGACTAAAAAGTCAACATTTTATGAAGAGGCAATGGAATTTATTGATTGCTAGGAATGAAGTAAACAGGGATGGAGATGCCTGTGTGTGATGTAAATTGCCTACCATTCCATACAATGATTAGCAGTTATTCAGTTCAAGGGGTTTTTTGTTTATTTCCACTGACGGCTGTCTTTTCGAATATTTTGTCATTCCATGACTTTGTGCTTGAAAACAGCTTCCTGTGTCTCTTGGGATGAGGTAAGAACTGCTTAAAATAAAGTGCAAATCTGACATGGGTGGACCCCACCTGATCCTGCCACCCCACCCTATCCATCCACCCTCTGGCAATTCACACTGTTTTGTATTTATCTCTTAAATGTTGGCCATTTATCACATCAGTCCTTGCCTCAGCCAGTCAGCTCTGTGAGGGTAGCAATCACATCTGCCGCCGCCGTCACCGTATCTGTGGAGCGGCAAATGCTGCCTGGCACGTGGGAGGCTCCCACGTTTTGGCTGAATTGAAAATGATCTCAAAGTTCTTCAGAATATTCCATCTAAGCTGTCACCCTGAGCCTACTACTATGACTATGACTATTAATTAGGAGCTAGTCAGTAAATATTTGTCAAATTGAAAAAGTAAACTAATAAAACAATCAGTGAAGGAATAGTCTAATCTGGAACATTTCTAAAAGTGTGTTCCACAGCACATTAGTGCCATAGGGTGGCCCCCAAAAGAGAGTGTGTTGGAATGAACTCATGTCTACTGAGCGCTTACTCTATGCCAGGCCCTCAGCTAAGTACTTTACGTTCATCTTCCTACATGATCTACATAATAACCCAATAAGTATGTCATTATTTCCATTGTACAGATAGGGAAACTGAGGATCAGAGAATTTAAATAATCAGTCAAAAGTGAAATAGTTCATGAGTGGTGGGTAAATCTGGAATCCAGATCTCTCTGACGTCAGCCTTGTAAAAAATATTATATAGTACTCTGCTCCCCTTTTAGGAATCCAAGTGTATAGTAGTGATGTGGGAAACAAGGGCAAAAGAAAAATTAAATTTCCTTACTACCTATAACCCACTGACAAGTCCTTGAAACAGGCAGAGGGACATTCCTCTAGGGACTCAACTGCCTCGATGTTAATACTTTGCTAAAGACAAAAGGCAATCTTGGCCTGACCCCCAGGATCCTGTGAGTCTACTTTAAAACATAAAAATTACTTTGGAAATTTCCTTTATCTCTACCCCCCAAGATACATAATATGGCAATCATCCCCCAAACATATGACCTACCGATATACATCTGAAGGGTCTCATGACTGAGGTTTTTGTTTTTTTTTTTTAAAGATTTTATTTATTTATTTGAGAGAGAGAATGAGAGAGAAAGCACATGAGAGGGGGGAGGGTCAGAGGGAGAAGCAGACTCCCTGCTGAGCAGGGAGCCCGATGCGGGACTCGATCCCGGGACTCCAGGATCATGACCTGAGCCGAAGGCAGTCGCTTAACCAAGTGAGCCACCCAGGCGCCCTGACTGAGGTTTTATTAGACAGTAATAAATGACCTTTTCCCAATAATAGCTAGGGCCCTGAAGGTCCTGGAAACCTTGCTTCCCAAATTCCTTAGAGACTTACACTATCCTTAACCCACTCCCAATTTGAAAGTATATAATGGGCCACTCCTCATGACCCCAGTGTAGCTCTTTCTGCCCACAGGTCTTGTTCCCAGGCTTTAATAAAACCACTTTTTTGCACCAAAGACCTCTCAAGAATTCTTTCTTGGCCATTGGCCATTGGCTTCGAACCCTAACGTCTTTCCTACATCAATAGCACAGTGAAAACTCTGAGAAGTCCTGTAATAATCCAGCATTAAACACAGAGCAAGCCTTTCACAGAAGACACTGCAGTAGTTCCCAAAGTGGTCTATGTACACTCCACTGTAGTATTGGAAGAAAATATCAGTTCTCTTTTTTGCCTCAATCTTTTAATCTCTACCTTTGTGTTTTATGATGTCCAAATTATATTAGTGTATTAATACACCAATAACAAGTTTAAATAAATAACATATAGGGGCCATGATCTAAAAAGTTTAGAAACCACTCATTTAGACTACTCCCTTTCAAACATGGCCTGAGATTTTTATTAGTTACATTGATTTCAAGGAATTAATTTAGAGAAGCTGATTTCAAATTATGGTTGGAATGTTTAGGATATACAATATATAAAATTTATTATTTGCATCCAATTGGTTGATATTGTTGGAGGAAACAGTGGAGTGACATATTCAAGAGCTGCTTATTCATGTTCTTATGGTACATTAAAACCACCCACTCACCCCAACACAATTAAATTTACTTAAATTTGCATTCTCTTAGCTCATGCTAACTGAGCTGTGGAGAAGACAGTAAGAGGACTATGGATGCAGGAGGAGAGTGGCAAGTGCCTCTGTTGATACCGGCAGCAGTCCCATCATAGAAAGGCAAGGATTAAGTGTCGTATGGCCATTTTATGGAAATGTGTTCATTTGTGGTAGGCATTCCTGGACAGGAAGAGTCACATAAGGCCACTGAGACATAATCTACACAGAACAAGTTTAAGTGGGAGCTACTTCTCCTTCTTCTACATTGCAATTTAATAAAAATAAATATTGCTCACAATTATACTATGCATTTATCACTTAGGGTTTTGCTTTGTCTTGATTTTTCTCAATGAGTCAAATGATTGGTACTTGCTTTTTTTTCTTTGTACTTTTAGCAAATGATGACCCTTCAATACTTTAAGTGTCCTGAAAAGTACTCAACTTTGACAAGGAACCATACCATCAGTTAATATGAATTCCCACTCATCCAATGGGGGAGATGCAAGTTAAAGTTCACATATTTGATTCTTAAGAACAATTAAACCTGAAAAGATTGACACTTTTAGAGGTATCATTTTGTCAACTCAGACAGATAAACAATTTCTTAGAGAAATTCATTAATCCATCAAAGGAGCATTTTTAGAAAGTGTATCAATTAGTGTAGAATTGATTAGTCAAAATAATTAAACTGATCATTTCAATGTTCTCATGTCCTATGTCTATGATTAAAAGACTTGGCAAATGAGTTCTGGGATTCCCATCGTGATGCATTTGTGAAACAAAGATAAAATGGGGGAATAATGAGAAGAAAATAGAGAAAGAGTACTTCTGAAAATTAATTATAGTTTGTAAACAAAGCCTGACTTCATACGTACCTATGTTGCATTAAGATTATCCAATGCATCCAACATATACATTCCTTCCACAATACTGAGCATTCCACATGCCTTCCCTGGCTTTATCATATCCCTTACCCTTGAGAAATAAAGGATAAATCCAAAGGTAAGGGTGAGCAGTCTTAGATAATCAGGTCATGGTCCCAGTTTGGCTGTAATGATGATATTATAAACCCTGAACGTGAATGTGAATGTGAACTACAAAAGGGAGTTCTACACATCCAATATCAGTAGTATGGCTCATGTCTCAAAATGTTGGAAGCACTTAATGTGAACCATAATTCCCGAAGGGCTATTTGGGTCCTTATTTTTATAAGTAGAGTGTGTTATAGGGATTACTAAGAACTGAGCTTCCTCTTCATTTCTGAAATTTCAAAATTTGAAGAGCAAAGAATATCTTGCAAAAGCTCACCTGTTACTCTATTTTAAATTAAGGTTTTTTTCCTATGGGCTAAACAATAGACAAATATAGGTGTATTTTTAATTCCCTTGTTTTAATGAAAGCACATCAGGGCTCCTGGGTGGCTCAGTCGTTAAGCGTCTGCCTTTGGCTCAGGTCATGAACCCAGGGTCCTGGGATCAAGCCCCGCATCGGGCTCCCTGCTCAATGGGAAGCCTGCTTCTCTCTCTCCCACTTACCCTGCTTGTGTTCTCTCTCCTTGGCTGTCTCTCTCTGTCAAATAAATAAAAAATCTTTAAAAAAAAAAAAAAGAGAGAAAGAAAGCCCATTAGTCCTGAGTAAGGGATTTGTGGGAAGTGAATTAACTCTTTCCTGACTCTGCTGTTCTCAGTAACTTAAGAGCGTAACTAGTGCCTTGTAAAGTTAATAGGGCTCTTTGAAAGTCAGCATTTTACTGCCCATTTCAATTTGCATCCATGACTTAACACCTGGCAGGGAACATCCAATCTTTTCCAGGGGGCAAATCTAAATATTGCACCTAATGATTCAGTCTCCAAAATGACATTTTGTAATTCTCTGCCATTCCAAGGGGGCCAAGGGTATTTTTGAATCTCATCTTTTTTGTTTCTATGTATTAAATCAACTTGAAATTGTTAAAGTGTGACTCTTTCTCCCCCAAGACTTTAAGCTCTAGAGAAAGAAAAGCCATCATCAGAGTGAGTGGCTTAATACTGCTTGTTGGAGTGTATCCCTGTCAGTCTCCAGGTAGAAGGCTTAACACACACCTTGCTGACAGCTACCACCGAAGGGGGCTTTCCTGCAGGAATAGCCCTCTGGCTGCCCTGCTGAACGCGCGTCCCCTAAGTACCCGTCAGGGTTGCTGTCTTAACCATGGTGGAGTTGATTTTTCCTGAGGTAGCCATATCCACCGCATTTTAAGTTTGATTGCCTGTGTAAACTTTAAAACCAGAATGTTTAAGAATTATATGTTTCAGAGGTGTTTTGTCTGTGGATTATAAAACCCCTTGGCAGTGTCGCCTGCTTCCTGCCTCCATTATCCCTGCCCCCTCCGTTACTTGTTGTAAGAAACAAATACTTTGGGGGAAAGTGCATCTTTAGGATCCTGGATTTTGAGCTACTGAATTTTAGTCTAAATCGGTGTGGCAAAAGGAAAATGGAAAGCCTCAACAGCCATCTCTCCCACATGTTATGATAATTAGGGACTTACGCAATTTCCCATCCTGCAAATCAAAGGACTTAAGGTGCCTCTCTGCCAACATCTAAAAGCTTCCTTGGTTATTCAACACTTGCCCTGTTGGAATAAGAGAGTATCAGAACACCTGTCAATACACAAAGGGCTGCAAATTTATGGGTGTATTAAGCAAAGTCTAATTATAACTTGATAAAAAAAACACAATCCCCTTGACAAAAGCCTATTTCCAGAGAAGCAGCTTTTGTAAGAACAAACCTAGAAATGATTATATCTTAAATGTGCTACTTGGTAAGATTGAAAAGAAGTGTTGCCCAAAGCATTCTTAGATACGGAAAGAACAACACCTTTTTTTTTCACCCTTTCTTCTCCAGAGTAGAGTAGGGTGCTGCATCTTATCAACTCTTTAACTTCTGCATGCTGTAATTAATGAACGGCATTGTTTCAGCAAACTCAAATAGATACTGTTTTGGGTTTGTTTGTTTGTTTGTTTTAAGATTTTATTTATTTGAGAAAGAGAGAGAGCACAGAGGGAGAGGGAGAAGCAGACTCCCTGCTGAGCAGGGAACCTGATGTGGGACTTGATCCCAGGACCCTGGGATCATGACTTGAGCTGAAGGCAGACGCTTAACTGACTGAGCCACCCAGGCGCCCCATAGATACTGTTTTATTAACTACCAAGTCTTTATGTCACTTTATAGGTGATGAAACTGAAGCGGGCAGCATTGAACTATTAGTGCTGTATGATGGGAAGGCCCTACACTGGAGAACAGAGCTCAGATCCAGGTCCAAAATGTGACCCAACCAGCTGTGTGACCTCCAACAAGTCACTTCACCTCCCTCCACTTCACTTTCTTAATCAGCTAATAAGGAAGTTAAATAGATTGTCCTCCTCTTTTTCAATTTTTTTTTATTCCAATCAGAACCCTTAGATTGAGAATAAGGAAAATCAATCATGAGTTACTCCTGCTGATTCAAGTGCAGTTTTATGGTGTGTCTCCATCATTACCGTTCATTATGAAACAGCCCATCAGAGTTAGCAGGTATTTAATACTTGCAATGAAGACATTGTTCTAAGTGCTTTATATACAATATCTCATTTAATCCTCAAAAGAGCACAAAGGGCAGCTATTATGATCATCCTCATTTTATAGATGAGAACACTGAAAATTACAGAAGGTAAATAACCAGTACGAGGAATGGTTACTTAGTGTCAGAGCTGTGCTCTTAACTTTTATGTTACTCTGAATCCTACAGATATGTCTCAAATACAGATTTGGTTACACTGTACTTAAAGCAAAATCTAATCATGGAAGTGATTACTGATTATTTTAGCAAAGACTGAAATAATAACTATCTTCTTAAGAAGATAGTATAAGTAGTCTTAAGTATAAAATTATATTATTATAAATTATATATAAAATTTATACTAGACTTAAAAAGTCTAGTATAAAATTATGAGTCATTGATCAAGTCTTACCATATTATTAAATTCTATCTAAACAAACCTAGGCACTTGGGAAGATGTGTTAGTTATCAGTTATGATTTGTCCCATGGGCACAGAAATTTATTAGATTTGACATCAATATTCTTTATTTTTAGTAAAAGTTATCCAAATGAGAAATTCAGTATTAGAAATTATCTAGCAAATTACAAGGTAATAAATATAGTTTAATTAGGTCATTTTAATTGTAAGAAAACTCATTCTCTAATTTATTCATTTAACAAATACTAATTAAGAACCTATTATGTGCCGTGCCTGTCCTAGGTGCTTGGTAAATCTTGGTAAACAAAACAGACATACCTTCCTTGGTGAGACTTACCATCCAAAAAGGGGACAGGCAAAAAGTAAATAAATAACCATATCATTCCAAATTGTGACTGGTGCTGTGGAAGAAATAAATATATGACATGATGAAAACAGCAGAGCAGAGCGGAGCCTACTCAGACAGGTGGTCAAGGAGGGCCTCTCTAAGGAAGCCAGTGAAATTAGAGTATAAAGGACAAAGCAAGGGTAGCATAAGTGACTTTAGAGAAATAAGCTGAAGCCACATCATTCAGGGCTTTGTAGGTCATGGTAATGAGTTTGGATTTTCTTCAACATCCAATGATAAGCCATGAGTTTAAGGAGGGGAGTGATTTGTATTTATAACCCATTACTTGGGTTAGGAGTAATGGAAGAAGGAGGACAGAGGCGGCTACTGCAGGAATCCATGTAAGAAGTGAGGCTGTCTGAGCAGAGTGGGAAAGAACTGGCCCAGATTCGAGTTTTATTTGAAAGTAGCTTCCATAAGACTTACTGATAGATTGTGTTGGGATGAGGAGAAAAGAATCAAAAGTGGCTGCCAGATTTTTAGATTGCGCGACTTAGATAATAGAAGGCTTTACTGAGAAGTGAGAAGAAGAAACTTGGCATGGAAACAGGAGTTTAGTTTTGCTTCAGATGCCTGTAGAATATGTAAGTGGAGATGTCAAAGGGATGGTGGATATTTCATTTTAAACTCATAAAAATATATGAAATCACTTATGAAGAGAGTAAAGAGCTACATTCTGGGAGCTACAACATTTATAATGTAGGTATAGGAGAAAGAAGAGCACAGAAAAGAAGACGGAGAAGGTGTGGTCAGAGGTGGAACAGGAAAACATGGAGAGCAAGGTGTCACAAAAGCAAAGGGAGGCCTCCTTTCCAGGGGGAAAGTCCTTACCAGAGCCTTAGCCTACCTGAGAGATGGCATGTTTCCCACCTCAGCCCCTCTAGCCTTTTGCCTCACCTAAGGAGGGAAAAAGAGCAAAAACACATTTCCGAAAGTCATAGCCCAGGCACACAGCCTCCTGCTAAAAGACTGAAATGGCATCACCATTCAAATCTTTTTACTTTAGTGCCTATTACATGACACATTATGTCCAGCTTTCAACAAAAAATTACAAGGCTTGCTAAAAACCAAAAAAAAAAAAAGAAAAAAGAAAAGAAATACCATCTAAAGCAAGCATCAGAACCAGACACAGATATGAGACAGGGATTCTAAGTGTCAGACAGAGAAATTTTTTTAATCAGTAAGACACAGACATCACTTCAAATCATACAGATATTTGGAGGATTTGACGAACCACTTCATGTCAATATATTTGAAAAACTATATACACTGCATAAAATCTTAGTAAAACAAAATTAGTTAAAACTAGCATAAGAAGAGGGGCACCTGGGTGGCTCAGTTGGTTAAGCGGCTGCCTTGGGCTCAGGTCATGATCCTAGGGTCCTGGGATTGAGCCCCGCATCGGGCTCCCTGCTCGGCAGGAAGTCTGCTTCTCCCTCTCTCTCTGCTGCTCCTTCTGCTTCTGCTCTCTCGCTCGCTCTCTCTCCCAGATAAATAAATAAAATCTTTAAAAAAAAAAACTAGCATAAGAAGAAATAACAAACATGAATCATCTTATAATTAAATTCCTAAAGAAAAATCTTTCCCCTAAGAAAATCAAAACTCCTGTGCCTTTAGTGACAAACTCTCCTGATTATTTAAGGAAGAAATGGCACCAGTTTTACATAAACTCTTCAAGTGAATAAAACAAGAGGGAAAACTTCCAACCTCTTTGATGAGATGAGCACAATCTAGGTATTGAACTTGACAAGAAGAATAAATGATAGTCCACTCATGAATACTGATGCAAAGTCCTAAACAAAATACTAACAGACATAATCCAGCAATTCTTAACTTGGAAGAGGGTTACATGGAAATAACGAGTTCACTCGATGAGCTCTACATTTTTGATTTGTGAACTTGTCTGTGTTCTACTTCAGTAGAAAGTTAAATACAAGAAGAATCAGTTATCTAAATTATCAACCTTAACTTCATCCTTTTGCCTAATCAGAAGGTTAGAGTGCCGTTTGGTTGCGTCGTAGTCACAATTTTTCTCTATTTTCACCCTTTCTTGCTTCTTGTTCAGAACACAGTCTGGACATATAGTTTCCATGTGCACCTCACAGAATGCTAACTGAAAGACATATAAACAGAGATAACCTGCCCCATTTTACATGAATGACTGAAGTTTTGTCTATGTGGTAAGGAAAAAGAAATCAGTAACAAAATTCTCCACTGAGAAGAGAAAATCCTCATCAGTTTGCACATTGGTTTTCATTTCAACCAGGATGCTCTAGGGTAGTGTATGGGTAGGCAAGTAGAAAAACAAAGACACAACCGGTCACTATGAAAGTTATGACAGTTCCAGAGTATGTTCAAATGTGGTATTCTTCTTATAAAACATTCTATTTTTTTTTTCAAATTGTTGTCAGTATAACAGCATTGTCAACAAATATCGATTGAATGCCACATGTGAATTGATAGAGTGCCATCATCTCAGATGAGGTGGGGAATACAAAACAAATGTAGTCTTTACCCTCACATTTATTGTTTTGAAAGGTGGGGATGGATGGAGTAAAGGGAGAAAGAAATTCTTTTTATTAAAAAAAAAATCAAAGAATGGTACAAGGCTGAGTTATAGCAAAGGATTATGTCTCATTCATCTTTATGTCCCTCCTCAGAGTTATTAGGTGCTGTGATTTTCACCTACTGTGTTAGTAGACTAATAAATATTTGCTAGAATGAATTGCATTACATTTGTGAGTTGTGCTGAGGGATGTTACCGTTCTCCAAGCAATAGGGATCCTAATAAATCTAATCCCTCTGTTACTGTTTTGAAAATCACTCCATTATAATTGCTCCTTCACTTCTTACCCATATGGTGATTATAGACAGGATTTTTTTATGTTAAGTAAGTGGATTAGATATTTTTTTGCCATTTTTTAGAACAACGACTATCACCATTGTTCAGCATTAATTTCTGATAGATCATTTTTATGTTGTTATTTTTCATTTTTTTCCTTCTTGTTCCTACATTAAACAACTATCTGATATTTCATAAAAATTCCATGCTTTTCATCATGGCCTGTATTATTGCTGATAACTTTATGTGAACCATTTTTCTTTTTTTTCCCCCATTTTATTAGAGGCTTTATTTTCTTTTTTGTGAAAGACAAAATGTTTACATCTTATGTTCCCCCAAGAGCATATAGAATTTGTTTCCCTAGAAAGTAGTCAGCAGGACATTTATTTTATCAGTGTAATTATTGGGTCAAATGACATGTTCATGTTTAACTTTAAAAGATTTTGCCAGGGGCACCTGGGTGGCTCAGTCGTTAAGCATCTGCCTTCGGCTCAGGTCATGATCCCAGGGTCCTGGGATCGAGCCCCGCATCAGGCCCCCTGCTCAGCGAGAAGCCTGCTTCTCCCTCTCCCACTCCCCCTACTTGTGTTCCTGTTCTCGCTCTCTCTCTCTCTGTCAAATAAATAAATTAAGGGCGCCTGGATGGCTCAGTTGGTTAAGCGACTGCCTTCGGCTCAGGTCATGATCCTGGAGTCCTGGGATCGAGTCCCACATCAGGCTCCCTGCTCAGCAGGGAGTCTGCTTCTCCCTCTGACCCTCCTCCCTCTCATGCTCTCTGTCTCTCATTCTCTCTCTCGCAAATAAATAAAATCTTAAAAAAAAAAAAAATTTAAAAATAAATAAATTAAATCTTTAAAAAAACAAATAAATAAAAGATTTTGCCAAACTGCCCTTCAAATAATTTATGTTCCCACCAAAATATAAGACCACAAGAGGGCCTTTTCTCAAAGCTTTTTAGCCACATGGGATTTTTAAAAATGATCTCAGCACTGTTTTAATTTGCCTTCCTTTATTTATAAGTGTGGTTCAGCAATGCCTTTTGTATTACTATAAATCTCTCACTCATATTTCATGACCATTTGCCCTTGAAATGCAACGTGTGCTGGATCCAATGTTGTTAACAATAGCTTGAAAGCAGCCATTGTAGGAATATATACAACATTAAAATCAACTAATGCTGGGGGCGCCTGGCTGGCTCAGTCAGAGGAGCGTGAGCCGATTTCCATCTCAGGGTACTGAGTTCAAGCCCAATGGGGGGTGCAGAGATTACTTAAATAAGTAGAACTTAAAAAAAAAAAATCAACTAACCCTGCAAATAAGGGCCCTCACCAGGCCCCATCTCCTCCAAAAAGTTGTTAAATGTTTGCCAGCATTATGCTACTCGGATTGTTTGTTCTTTTTTAAAAAAAATATTTTATTTATTCACTTGAGAAGGAGAGAGCACAAGCAGGGAAGTGGGAGGGGCAGAGGGAGAGGGGGAAGCAGGCCCCCTGCTGAGCAGGGAGCCCAACATGGGGCTCAATCCCAGGACCCTGAGATCATGACCTGAGCACCCAGGTGCCTCTCTGATTGTTTATTCTTGCTTTATGTTTCAGAATGAGTTCCTTGTAACGAGGAAAAATGCATTTTGGCTGTCATGTGTGTTGTAATAAAAAGAATTCTTTCTGTTCCCCATTTGTCTTTTTTTAAAATAATAGTTTTATTAAGATACAATTTACTTACAATAACATGTACCTAATTATTTATTTATTTATTTATTTATTTATTTATTTATTTATTTATTTTTAAAGATTTTATTTATTTGAGAGAGAGAAAACATGAGTGGGGGTAGGGGCAGAGGGAGAAAGAGAGGGAGAAGCAGACTCCCCGCTGAGCTAGGAGCTGACAAGGAACTCAATCCTAAAACCCTGAAATCATGACCTGAGCCAAAATCAGACACTTAACCAACTGAGCCACTCAGGCAGCTCTATACCCTTTTAAAATGCACAATTCATGAAATCATCACCCCTGTCTAATTTCAGACATTTTCATCATCCTAAGAAACCTGTACCCATTAGCTTTCATTCCTCAATATTCCCTTGCCCCAGCCCATGAAAACCAATCATCTATTTTCTATTTCCAGGGATTTACCTATTCTGAACATTTAATATAAATGGAATGATATAATATATGGCCTTTTGTGACTGGCTTTTTTCACTTAATATAATGCTTTTGAAGTTCATCCATGTTGTAGCATGTATCAGTACTTCCTACATTGTTGGTGGGATTCTAAAATGGTGTAATGAATTTGGAAAACAGTTTGGCAATTGCTCAAAACGTTCAACAGAGTTACTGTACAACCCAGCAATTCCACTCCCAGAACATACCCAAGACAAATGAAAACATGTATCTACAAAAACCTTTATAGGAATGTTCATAGCACATTATTCATAATAGCCAAAGAAGATGGAAGCAATTCAAATGTATATCAACAGAAGAATGGATAATCAAAATATGCTATATCCATTTGTAAAATCCATTTGTCTTTTGATTTTGTTTTCCCACATTTTTGTCATAAAGAAGTTTTTTCAATTTTAAGTAGCCAAATTTTCACTCTTTCTGCTTTCTTTTACTATAGGCAGTTTAGAAAGATTAAAATTATATTGATTCATGCTTTTTATTTTAAAAGATATTATGGTTTCATTTTTTAATTTAATTTTTTACCCAGCTGGA
This sequence comes from Mirounga leonina, assembly GCF_011800145.1. Lineage (NCBI taxonomy): Eukaryota > Metazoa > Chordata > Mammalia > Carnivora > Phocidae > Mirounga > Mirounga leonina. Next base: position 25,640,616 of record NW_023270807.1, on the reverse strand, counting down.
GTATATTTTGGGTTTTGGAATAAGTTAAAGAATTCTCCTTCATCCTAATGATAAATTTACCTTAATAGTTACTGAATAATCCTTCTTTCTCTCAATAATTTGGAAAGCCACTCTCATAATAAAATCTTCCAGGTTTATTTGTGTCTTATTCTAAACCTTTAATCCATGCCTACATATATTTCAACTAAAATCACATTGGATTGGGGCACCTGGGTGGCTCAGTCGTTAAGCGTCTGCCTTAGGCTCAGGTCATGATCCCAGAGTCCTGGGATAGGGCTCCCTGCTCAGTGGGGAGCCTGCTTCTCCCTCTCCCACTCCCCCTACTTGTGTTCCCTCTCTCACTGTGTCTCTCTCTGTCAAATAAATAAATAAAATCTTTAAAAAATAATAAAATAAAAAATAAAAAAATAAAATCACATTGGATTGATAAAATAATTTAGTGGAAATTAACAAGTTTAGTATATCAAAAACTCCTATTCAACATTATATGTATTTCTTTTAATTTAATTTAATTTAATTTGCATTCAATTAATTAACATATAGTGTATTATTAGTTTCAGAGGTAGAGTTCATCAATTCATCAGTCTTATATTATACCCACTGCGCATTACATCACATGCCCTCCGTAATGCCCATCACCCAGTTACCCCATCCCCAAGCCCCCACCTCCCCTCCAGCAACTCTCAGTTTGTTTCCTATGGTTAAGAGTCTCTTTTGGTTTTTCTCCCTTTCTGATGTCATCTTGTTTTATCTTTCCTTCTCTTCCTCTGTGCTCCTGTTTTGTTTCTTAAATTCCACATATGAGTGAAATCATATGATGATTGTCTTCCTCTGATTTACTTATTTCACTCTAGTTTCATCCATGTCGTTGCAAATGGCAAGATTTCTTTTTTTGATGACTGAGTAATATTCCGTTGTATATATATATCACATCTTCTTTATTCATTCATCTGTCGATGGACATTTAGATTCTTTCCATAGTTTGGCTATTGTGGATATTGCTGCTATAAACATTGGGGTGCAGGTGCCCCTTCGGATCACTACATTTGTATCTTTGGAGTAAATACCTAGTAGTGCAATTACCAGGTCATAAGATAGCTCTATTTTTAAACATTATATGTGTTTCTACTTACTACAAACTTATTTTATGTCTCAGTGATTTTCAGGTTTTCTTTATTTACAACTTGCCTATTGTATATTAAACTTCCATTGTAAATGGAAAGGAGAGGGGATTTGGGGAAGATATCTTCCTTTATTTCCAATTCCAGTCTGTCCCTTGTGATAGGTATATTCTGAGGTTGAGAGGCAGCTTGGTGAAAGTAGGGTCCTGAGTTCTAGAGGGATACCAGCAGAGTAGATTTCTCCTTTATGCATCAGGCTGGAGCCTGGAGATCAGTATCTAAGAACTCTGAGACATGATTAAAACAAAGTGGATCCAGGAGAAAAATAAAATATAAGAATTTAGCATTGATATTAAGAAATTTAAATATGGATGGAACTGGAGGGTATTATGTTGAGTGAAATAAGTCAAAAAGAGAAAGACATGTATCATATGATCTCACTGATATGAGGAATTCTTAATCGCAGGAAACAAACTGAGTGTTGTTGGAGTGGGGAGTGGGGTGGGAGGGATGGGGTGACTGGGTGATAGACACTGGGGAGGGTATGTGCTCTGGTAAGCGCTGTGAATTGTGCAAGACTGTTGAATCTCAGATTTGTACCTTTGAAACAAATAATGCAATATATGTTAAGAAAAAAAAAAAAAGAAGGTAGCGGGAGGGGAAGAATGAAGCGGGGGAAATCGGAGGGGTAGCTGAACCATGAGAGACGATGGACTCTGAAAAACAAACTGAGGGATCTAGAGGGGAGGGGGGGTGGGAGGATGGGTTAGCCTGGTGGTGGGTAGTGAGGAGGGCACATTCTGCATGGAGCACTGGGTGTTGTACACAAACAATGAATCATGGAACACTTCATCTAAAACTAATGATGTAATGTATGGGGATTAACATAAGAATAAAAAAAAATAAAAATAAAAAAATAAAGAAATTTAAATAAAAAGGACAGCAAAATAAATAAAAGTAACTTAGGAAAAAAGGAAGCTGAAAAAATAAAACTAAAGACAAAGATAAAAATATAGGAAGTAAACAAGCACCCATATTAAGACATATAATATTGAAATAAAAATAAACTGGAAAAAAACGGAATTGATGAAACTAAAATAAATAAAATATAAATAAAGTATAAAATACCTTGGTTTTTTATAAAACCAAAAAAATTCCTCAAGAGTCTGATTAAAGTAAAAAGCTTAAAAAATAGGACTAGGAATGAGAATGTGATGATAAAGAAGAAAAAAAATTTTAAAGAATAACCACCCAGGAATCCCAAAATATCTACTATTTTAAAAGTCACCTCAGTGATACGTGCTTATAGGTATTATATCTTATCTATTAAGAACAAACTATTTCAGTCTTACGTTTTTCCAAACCAAAGAAAAAAGTGAATGCTTCTCAATTCATTGTGTTAAGCCACCATGACAGTAGTACAAGAAGAGAAAACTATAGACCAATCTCACTAAATGACCTTAGAGGCAAAAAACCAAAACAAAGGCTAAATGTTAGCAAATACACTCCAACAAGGTACCAAAATATTATGTATTATGACCAAGTTGGATATGTTCTGAGAATATAAGGGTGATGATTCAACTTCAGGAAATTTATCAATATAATTCAAAATCAGATAAATATACTAAAGCAAATTAATTTATGATCATATCAATAGATACTAAAATGTCACTGAATAGATACAGATAAGGCATTCAGCCAAATTCAGCAGCTGTGCTTTATTGTTTATAAGGAAACTAGAAAACAGAAATTAAATTTTGAATAAAAATACTAAAACTTAAGGCAAACTTAAAACCAAAAGCATATATTATTCCTCATGGGGAAACACCAAAACCTCTTCAGTTAAAACCTCTTCAAGTTAAAACTTGACAACTTAATGAAAAATTAACTACTATTACTCTTACTATTTACCATTGTCAGGATAGTCCAAGCAAACGCAGTGAGAAAAAAATTTAATAATTAGTATTAACACTGGAGAGGAAGATACAAATCTATTTTTATTGATATCATTTAAATGCGAAAATTTAAGGATGAATACCCAACTTTTACTCAACACGGATGGGACTGGAGGAGATTATGCTAAGTGAAATAAGTCAAGCAGAGAGAGTCAATTATCTTATGGTTTCACTTATTTGTGGAACATAAGGAATAGCATGGAGGACATTAGGAGAAGGAAGGGAAAAATGAAGGGGGGGGAATCGGAGGGAGAGATGAACCATGAGAGACTATGGACTCTGAGAAACAAACTGAGGGTTCTGGAGGGGAGGGGGTGGGGGGATGGGTTAGCCGGGTGATGGGTATTAAGGAGGGCACGTACTGCATGGAGCACTGGGTGTTACACAAAAACAACGGATCGTGGAACACTGCATCAAAAACCAATGATGTATTGTATGGTGACTAACATAACATAATAAAATTTTAAAAATAAAAAAATAAATAAAAATAAATGCGAAAATTTGGTGCTATCACTAGTTACCAGACAAAAAATATAATTCAAAAGCTTTTTCTCATAACAGCATGGTCATATGTATACATAAAGAAACTTCACTTTGTCTTCCTTTCTCCCTTTAAATTTGTTCAGTGATGTTAGTTCTTCCTTTTTTCCTCAAGTGAAAATTTAGACATGGTCATTCCTGGGTCACAAACAATCAGTTCCACTTAGTAATGAGGTCATCCATTTTTATGTGATTGGCAAATCTTCTGTTTGCTTTAAGCTTCATGCTTTCCCAGATAGGGGCTGAGTCAGGTAGAAAGTCTAAAGTCAGAGAAAAAGGAAACTTAAACCCTTCCTCCGCTCTTTTGCTAACTGTAGTTCCTGATTGTTCCACATATTGCTCAGGGAGAAAGGAGACAGGAAACTTCTTTCTTAACAAGATCACATTGATTTTGCTTCGCTGCCCTCTGGATTTGGCAAATATTTAAAACCAACCTTGGCTTATGGGGCACTGAAATGGGTTCTCTGGAGACCTCACTGTTGGTCATCTCTCGCAGGCAATTTTCTTTGCCATGGGAAAAGGCATCTTTGTTCCATTTGGCTGTATCACCAGCCACCTAGTGACACCTCCAGTGTTCCCTGCTGAGGGCTCTTCACCTCTTGAGGTGGTTCTTTTGGTCAAAACTTAAGAAAATCACCTCTGTGTCTCTGTCCCACACATGACCCACATCAGACCCAAGGCAAACATGTCCACCTCTTTTTGCTGACAACCCTGGGAAGTTGACTCATCCCAATCAAGAGTCAGATTTTCATCTGCTCACTCCCTCAATGCAGCCAACCAGTCTCAGCTCTCAGACTTTCCAAGCAGGAATCGGTCTGCTGTGTCCCCTCACCTCAAACTTCAGGAACACACTTTCAGCTCTACAGGTTTTGTTCCTAAAACCCCTCTCTCTTGGTTTGAGGTGAAAAGTGAAGGAAAAGGACTCTTAAGTCTTTCATACCCTCAGCTGGTAAGAGATTCACCAGCTGAGATTCACCAGCTGATTCACTCCCCCTGTTTGTGTTCCCTCTCTCTCTGTGTCTCTGTCAAATAAATAAATAAAATCTTAAAAAAAAAATCCAGTACAAATATTTTTTAAAGATTTTACTTATTTATTTGAGCTAGAAAGAGAGCAAGCTAGAGAGCGGGAACAGGGGAGGAGACGGAGAGGGAGAAGCAGGCTTCCCGCAGAGCAGAGAGCCTGATATGGGGCTCAAACCCAGGACCCTGGGATCATGACCTGGGCCAAAGGCAGACGCTTAACTGACTGCGCCACCCAGGTGTCCCATCCAGTAAAAATATTTTAAAGTGAAGAAATGTGAGGACAACTTGCCTTGCCAGATAAAAGAATGCACATTAAACCACCATCATCATTATTAATATGGTCCAGCCATAGTAAAATACAAATAGGACAGTAGGACAAAGAGCCAACCCAGCAAAAGATCCCAGTATATATGATAATGCAGTAGATGACTAAATTGCTGTTTTATTCAATTCTGAGAGAATATCTTATGTAATAAATGGAGCTGGCACAACCTGTCCTCCAACTGGGAAAAAAATTAAGTCGGACCCTCTCTTACATTATGTACTAAAATGAAATCTAGAATTATTAAAGACTTAAATATAAAATATAAATCAGTAAATATCTTAGAAACGAATCTTGGAAACTACATGTACAATCTATGGATGAAGGAAGTCTTCTTAATCAAGACAAAATTTTGGAGCTGTAAAAAGAAATATTTGGATTACATTTAAAAAAATAAGCTTTTGAGTTGCAAGCAGTATCATATCTAAAGTTAGTAGAAAAACAATAGATTTGGAGAAACTATTTGCAATGTGATAGAAAAAGAATATAATATTGAAAGAGTTCTTAAGAATTCTGAAAATAAACTCAAAAGAAAAAATGAGGAAAGGATACTAACATATTTCACTAAAGAGTACACAGATAGCCAACATGTAGAAGGTGTTCAAACTCACTAGTAATCGGAGAAATGTGATTGAAGTAATGTCTAGACAAATCACTCTCATCAGACTGTCACAACCTAGAAAGAGCAATGACACCTATGACTGCAAGGGATGTGAGAAAAATATTATACGTATTTTTTGAAGGAAGAAATAGGAGTTGTTAGAGGATTTAGAATGCAATCCAGCTGCACGTGGAAATGGCTTTGGCAGAGGACTCTGAGGCCATGCAAGGCTTCAGCATTGACTTTGCTTAATAAGAATGACTTCAGAAGTGGCCCTTCTGACTCTCCATTTCCCAGTGGCTACAAACAGTCCTGACCCTTGATATAGTCTTGGGGCTGAAGGGGGACCACCCAGCCACCAGTGGCAGGTTGATTACATTATAGTAATGGCAAGAACTTGTCCTATTATCCTGAACATTTGCTCTACCAGTCATGCTTCTTCCAGCATTTCTACTGATAACTCAGTCAATACGGTGTGAAACATCGTGGTATTCTGAGCAACATTGTTTCTAACCAATGGATTTTTTTTTTTTTTTACAGAAAAAGAAAGAAATCAAGCAATGACAGATACTGGTCTTATGAAATTTAGCATCCAAAAGCTGTTGGGTTTTTTTTATATAGTTGACATAGAATGGTCATTCATTTCAGGCATACAATGCAGTGATGCCACAAGCTGATACATTATGAGATGCTAAACCACAAGTGTAGCGACCATCTGTCACCATACAACACTGTTAGAGTATCATTGACTATATTTCTGATACTGTGCCTTTAATCCCTGTGACTTATTCATTCTGTCCTGGAAGCCTGGATCTCCCATTCCCTGTCTTCCATTTTGCTCATCCCCCCACCCTTCTCCCCTCTGACAACCATCAGTTTGTTCTCTGTATTTATAGGTGTGATTCTTCTTTTTGTTTGTTCATTAGTCATTTGGTTGTTTTTTAGATTCCACACATAAGTGAAATCATATGGTATTTGTCTTTCTCTGGCTGACTTATTTCGCTTAGGATAATACTCTCCATCCATGTCGTGCAAATGGCAAGGTTCATTCTTTTCAATGGCAGCATAATATTCCATTGTGTACATGTACCACATCTTCCTTATCCATTTGTCTATTAGTGGACACTTAGGTTGCTTCCATATCTTAGTTATTATAAATAATGCTGCAATAAACATAGGGACGCATGTATCTTTTCAAATTGGTGTTTTCGTTTTCTTCAGGTAAATACCCAGTTGTGAAAAATTGGATCGTATGGCATTTCCATTTTTAATTTTTTGAGGAACCTCCATATATTTTCCACAGTGGCTGTACCAATTTACATTGCCACCAACAGTGTACAAGAGTTCCTTTTTCTCCACATCCTTGTTAACACTTGCTATTTCTTATCTTTTTTTTTGTCATTCTGACAGATGTAAGGTGATATCTCATTGTGGTTTTGATTTGCATTTCCCTAATGATCATTGATGTTGAGCATCTTTTCATGTGTTTGTTGGCCATCTGTATATGTCTTCTTTGGAAAACTATCTATTCAGATCCTCTGCTGATTTCTTAATCAGGTTATTTTTTTGGTGTTGAGTTGTATAAGTTCTGTATATATTTTGGATATTAACCCCTTATCAGATATGTCACTTGCAAATATCTTCTCCCATTCGGTAGGTTGCCTTGTTTGTTTTGTTACCCTTTTTTTTTTTTCACTGTGCAAAAGCTTATTATTTTGCTGTAGTCCCAATAGTTTATTTTAGCTCTTGGTTTTTTAGAATGGCAAAATAGTCTATGACAGCACCACCTGGGCCACCTTTCAGGGTCATGATGCTGTTTTGCAAGACGCCATGTATGCTTTGAAACCATGGCTGATACGTAACGCTCTGTCTCCTACAGCCGTGTTACACAGATTCAGAGACCATGGGGTTGCAGAAGGGTAATCCCTCTCATGATTACTCCTGAAGACCTACTCACAACTTTTCCCTTCTCCATGAGTCTGAGCTCCACTAGCTTAGAAGTTTTTGGCCTCCAAAAGAGAAAAGCTCTTACCAAGAGAATTAGAAACTACAATAGCCACCTCCTACTTTAGGCTTTTCATGTACTTTGTTCATGTACAAAAGGGTTTTCCTTCAACTGAAGATGTTGCCCAGAGTGACTGATCACAATAGGCACAGGATGGAGATTCATGCATCCATATCAGATTCATGAATCTGATAAGGGGTTATCACCATTATGTGTCAGACACTTTTCAAGTGTTTGGGACACAACAGAGAACAAAAATGAAATCCTGCCTTACACTTTTCATTCCATTGTGGAGTGAGACATGCCAGGGAATTGTTAAAAGATAATGAGTACTAAAGGGCAAACAAACAAAACAAACAGAAAAGTGGAGAAGAAAAGGAGAGAAAGGAAATGCCAGGGAGAAATCAAGCTGTTTTATAAGATTTAAAGATTTTTTTGATGATGGATGGATGAAAGGTGGAACTTCTGGCTACTTGCAGCTCCGAACAAAAGAAGGTTGTTACGCAAGGCCACACACTGGGTTGTGTACCAAGGACTGAGTACCAGCAAGCCAGAGCTAGAGAAGATAGTTTATATGTGGCAACTGGGGTGAGTTGGATTTCAAGGGTGCCCTGTGGATTGGCTATCTTGAATAATTTCTTGGACTTGGAGAAGCAATGGGTGTTCCTATTATCTGGTACCTGGCCCCAGGGGATTAGGGTGATACGTAAGTGGTCTGGAGCCGAACAAGAGAAATGTTTGAGAGTGTGGACTCAGCTTCTCAAGAAGGGAACTGACCAGCCTCGAACCAGGGCCCCAAAACTGGGTCAAGACAGCATTTTTAAAGTTATATGGCACAGGGGAAAGGTGCAATTAAATATAGTGGGCAAAGTAGGACAAGATAGACCTTAGTAAGAAGGGAACGTTTAAGCCAACACTGAAGTGGAGAATTAGCTGGCAGGTGAGGGAAAGTATTCTGGTAGAATTCGGGTGACTCTCTAGATGAAAGAAGCTGTGAATGTGGATGAGGAAAAGAAAGTACATCTTTTTACCACCTCCAACAAAAATTTAACAGATTCTTAATTATGAATGGCAGCAACAAATCACAGTAGTATCAGCAATAACTATGACTTTGTCACTGACAGAAATCAGATCTCTTTATATTACAATTTGTTGTACACTACATTAAAATAGTTTTGTGTGCCTCACAATTTGAAATTGCTGGGGTTATTATACCTGCTGCTAGGTCTTGTTATTTATATGCATTATGAAAGAAGCATAATTTTGTTGTCGTTATATTTTATCAAGTATATTTCCAAAAGGTATCTTATTTTATAATCCTGTGTATTTTACTTCATTAATCTAGAAACATTATTCTCCCTTTTTTAGATTTTTATTTATTTGAGAAAGAGAGGGGACGAGTGGTGGGGAGGGGCAGATGGAGATGGAGATGGAGAAGCAGGCTCTACGCTGAGCTGGACCCCCACCACCACCCCTACCCCGATGCGGGACTCAATCCCAGGACCCTGGGATCATGACCTGAGCTGAAGGCCCATGCTTAACCGACTGAGCCACCCAGGCGCCCCTAGAAACCTTATTCTGAGGAGTACTGTCATTGGCTTCACTAGACTGATAATGGAGGCCATGATGTAGGTGTGAACACACGTGCACACACACACATGCACATACAAAAGTGAGATGTCTGCTCTGGGGTTCTGCCTCACACATCTAGTGTTAAGAGTTGAGAGAGGCCTCCTGAAGCCCTAGACAGCAGGCCCACCATGGCTGGGGCTCTCAGGAATGAAGGCTTGCATCACCACACCAGGCATAGAATTTCATCCGTGTCAGGGCCCCTGTAAGAACACAGAGGAAAGAATTTGAATTTGCTTCCCCTACCTGAAAGGAGACAGCATTCAAGGAAGGGAGTTATAAAATCAGAGGTGGCCTCCTGACCAGTTCTGGAAATAAGAATTGTAGCCTCGGGGTTGCTTTCATTGCAATGTGTGCTGGTCATTTGCCTGTTTTCTCTGAGATCCGTGTCTCACACATGTGCAGACTACATTTTCCCTACCAGAGGAAGAAGACTGGGGGGTCGGAGGAAGAGAGAATCCAGAGTATTTATCCCTCCTCCCCTGCTTCTGGTGGCTTGTCTACCAGTAACCCTATCTGCTATGGTTCCAGGCCTCCCCACCCGTGGTCCCTTGTCCTGAAGAGCAGCCCGAGTGAAGGCTCCAGCTCCCACCAGGTAGTCTGGCTCTTGGGATTTTAACAACACCGGGTCTTCCCCTTGTCCTGTCAGCCTTCGTGATGGCAGCCACCTTCAACTGTTCAGCTGTCGCCAGCGTCTGGGTGGCCTCACTATATCCCTATTTGTCTTTCTGGCTCCCCCACTATAATTAGCTATCCATATCAAGTTCCCTCCTGTGGACCCCCTCTGTGGACTCTGATGCACAGCAAACCACAACAGTATGAGCAGCACCTTTGATTTTCTCACCAAGAAAAATCACACATATCATTACAGCGGTCGTGTGCAGCCTGGTCTCTATGGAAAGTACTTGGGTTTAGTAACTGTTGAGACCTTATCCATAACAGGATGGAATCACAGCATAGAATGAGGAGAAATGGCCACTCTGCCAAGATCTTGGACTTGGAACAAAATGCAATAAAAGACAAGACTTTAAAAAGACTCCATTTTGGAAAAGAGAATGGCTTTTAAAAATTATATAGGATTGTTGCATTATGTCAGAGGAAGTTTTTATTTTGCTTTACTTTCTGTTTTTATTGAGATATTATTGACATATAATACACTATTAATTTCAGGCAGTATAACGATTCTGTATCTGTATATATTGCAAAATGACCATCACAATAAGTCTAATTAACGCCAGTCACCATGCATAGTTATAAATTTTTTTTCATATGATGAGAACTTTAAGATCAACTCTCTTGCCAACTTTCAAAGATGCAATACAGTATTATTAACTGTGGTCATCATCCTCTACAGTACATCCCTGTGACTTATTTATTTTATCACTGGAAGCTTGTACCTTTTAACCCCCATTCACATGTTTTGTTCCCCTCCTCCTGCCTCTGGCAACCACCAGTCCGTTCTCTGTGTTTATGAGTTCGGTTTTTGTTTGTTTGTTTTAGATTCCATACATAAGTGAGATCAACAGTATTTGTCTTTCCGTGTCTGACTTAATTCACTTAGGTTAATGCCGTCAGGGTCCATCCATGTTGTCACAAATGGCAAGATTTCCTTCTTTTTTTATGGCTGAATAATGTTCCATTGTACATATATCCATCACATTCTCTTTATCCATTCATCCAATGATGGACACTTAGGTTGTTTCCATATCTCAACTATTATAAATAATGCTGCAGTGAAATGGAAATGTACGTCTCCTTTTCAGTTGGTGTTTTCATTTTATTTGGATAAATACCCAGAAGAAGAATTACTGGATCATATGGTTAGTTCTGTTTTTAACTTTTTGGGACACCTCCCTGTTGTTTTTCATAGTGGCTGCACCAATTTACATTCCCACCAGCAGTTCACAAGGTTGCCTTTTCTTCACAACCTTGCCAACACTTGTTGGTTCTTGTCTTTTTGATACCAGCCATTCTCACTGGTGTGAGGTGATATCTCACTGTTGTTCTGATTTGTATTTCCCTGATTAGTGATGTTGAGCAACTTTTCATGTGCCAGTCGGCCATGTGTATGTCTTTTTTGAAAAAATGCCTATTCAGTTCCTCTGCCCAATTTTAAATCAGAAATGTTTTTTGTTATTGAGTTGTATGAATTTTTTTATGTATTTTGGGTATTAACCCCTTATCAGATTATGATTTACAAATATTTTCTCCCACTTAGGAGGTTGCCTTTTTATTTTGCTGATAGTTTCCTTTGCTATGCAAAAGCTTTTTAGTTTGCTGTAGTCCCGCTTGTTTATTGTTGCTTTTGTTGCTTTGCTTTTGGTGTCAAATCCAAAAAAATCATTGCCAAGATCAATGTCAAGGAGCTTACTGTCTATGTTTTCTTCAAGAAGTTTTATGGTTTCTGGTCTTACATTCAAATCTTTAATCGATTTTGATTTTATTTTTGTGTACGGTGTCAGATAGTGGTCTAGTCTTGTATGTGGCTGTCCGGTTTTCCCCACACAATTTATTGATGAGACTGTCCTTTTCCCATTGTATATTCTTGGCTCCTTTGTCACAGAAGGAAGTTTTAATTTGAAAATGCAAGTACTAGAGAAAGAATGCAGATTGCCACTGGGTCCCCAAAGGTCTCTGAGGGACATCTATTGGTTATTGTGTTTTGTTTTTGTTTTGAGCTACACAGCACTTCCTTCTTGTGTGCACACACATGACCTAGGATAGGCCAATGAGATACCCCAGGATACAAATGTTAAGAAAGTCATCCAAAGAGAGAGTGATACTTCGAAATTATTTGTAGCTGAGGTGGCCACATAACTGTCCCCAGCCCTAGAGGTGACAATGACTGCATCCTGATGACACTGTTCACACAATGTGAACTTAGCTGTGTTTGAACTGCCTAGATTCCTTTATTTCAGCCTATTTCTACCCACTGGTTCTCCAGTCTTCCCGTTGATTCTATGAGCTAGCCTATCACCTTCCTGTAAATTCTTTTCCTGCTTAGAACAGCCAGGGTTGATTTCTGCTGACTCTAACCTTTAAGAAACCTAATGGGTAAGTTTTATTCCAAGTATTTCATGCTATAACAAATACAATATTTTATTTCATTATGTTTCCTGATTGTTGTTAGGATACTCTGTCTCTAATTCTTAATCTCCTAGTCCTTTTTTGTAGTTTTGTTATATACCATTGTAGTTTGAATTAGGCACCTGCTTACTATTAGTACATGAAGTCTTGGGGCTTTTATATATAACAAGATCTTTTCCATTCAAAAATAATATTCCTGAACAAAATTTAAACCTCACAAATTCTGGCTGATGATTTTTCTTTGTTTTATTCATAATATGACTTAGAATAATCTCTCATGCCATATTTATTGATATAAAATCTTCCCTTTATTATATGCATTTGAAACATCATGTGCAGTGGTCCCCAGAAATAAGTTAGTATTTTGCAGTATGCTGCTGCCTTTGTCCAGCACTTCAACAGCTGAACTACAGATGTCTTAAAAATAGTTTCCCGGGTGCCTGGGTGGCTCAGATGGTTGAGCGTCTGCCTTCGGCTCAGGTCATGATCCCAGGGTCCTGGGATCGAGTCCCGCATCGGGCTCTCTGCTCCTTGGGAGCCTGCTTCTCCCTCTGCCTCTCTCTCTCTCTCTCTGTCTCTCATGAATAAATAAATAAAAATCTTTAAAAAAATAAATAAAAATAAATAAATAAAAAATAGTTTCCCACTAGTATCTCTAGTACAAATTTCTTCATTCTCTTTCTCATAGAGTATATCAGCCTTTTTATTTTGATAAATCAGCTTTATTGATAAATCATTCTTATTATTTGGGTCCTTTTCAGATTTTGCTTCTTCTAAACTATTTCTACACAATACAACAAAATGAAAATTATAGTTAATTATCTGGAATATATATGTGTGTGTCTGTGTGTGTGTTTGTGTGTTTGTGTGTGCATTCAAACACTTAGAAAACTTTACAAACATAATCTTTTTTTTTTAAGACTTTATTTATTTCCAGAGAGAGAGAGAGCACAAGTAGGGGGAGCGGCAGGCAGAGGGAGAAGCAGGCTCCCCACTGAGCAGGGAGCCCGATATGGGACTCGATCCCATGACCTGAGCCGAAGGCAGACATTTAACTGACTGAGCTACCCAGACATCCCAACATACTGATCTTTTTAGCCACTATTTTTCACTTATATTCTTTGCATATTATAAAACAATTAAACTCCTATTCAAACTTATCTATTGATAAATTCACTGGTATATATTGAGTACCAGTTAAACGGCTGGCACTGCAAGGCAATTAAATGTATTTACATTTCTATTAAATATGGAAGAGGGAATATAAGATTACTGCCAATTTTCCATGAGTCCATGGACCAAGACTTGGGCAAGGAAATAAGACAAATTTGTATGAAATCAATTTGGGTACAAACTTTGATAATATAAATATCTACCAATAGCTTTTAATCAGCCAATGTCATGAATATCCCAGCCACCATCAGAAAGAACACAGAAAGGCTTTGGAGTCAGATGAATTGGGGTTCAAATCCTGACTCTGCCATTTTTTAGCTGTGTGACCTCCCTCTCTGAGCCTCATCTATATAACAGAAATACAAGAGTAGGGCGCCTGGGTGGCTCAGTCAGTTAAGCATCTGCCTTTGGCTCAGGTCATGATCCCAGGGTCCTGGGATTGAGTCCCACATGGGGCTCCCTGCCCAGAAAGGAGCCTGCTTCTCCCTCTCCCTCTGCTGCTCCCCCTACTAGTGCTCTCTCTCTCTCAAATAAATAAATAAAATCTTAAAAAAAGAAATATGAGTAAGAACATCTCATGGAGGCACTATGAGAACTAAAATAATTCTGAGAGGGCACCTAGCAACTAGAATATAGGAGCTCATATCATTGCTATTGTTTTTATTACTTTGGAGTATATAAAAATACATTTATATATCCATAGCTTAAAAAATAATAGATTAAAAAGTTTTTTTTTAATTTCCCCTGAACTTGAACGGTGACCCACTCCAATCTTGATGTTTCCTAATTTCTTAACTAAGAATCCATTAACATGAAGAAACTCATGACTTAGGAATGAGAAAAGTGTTCCAAACACATCAGTTCTCAAATATTCCATGTGAGATATCTGGGAATTTTACTTTATCACAAAAAACTACAAAGCATATTTAATCCGGGATAAATCTGCATTGTTTATGTAATGTGAATGATAGATACAGGATACATGAGACCCTTCTCAAAGTTTATGCCATAAACTGTAACACAGATCTACAATGTGACCCATATCTTTTGGAGACTTTTTTTCTTCTTTGACATTTCGTGGTACTGTGAAACTCTACCATTATCTGGTTTAGATTGAAAGCAGTACTTTGAGAAGCCAGAAGATGGCACTAATTTCTAAAAATTACACATCTAAAAAGAATGTGCTGCTTTGGATTCTGATCATTTACCATTTCTTTTGCTGGTGGAAATAACGATGCTCCATATTTTCATCAGTTTTCTTATCTTAATGTAAAATTCTGTTTGTTCTTAGCTTTTCGCTGACAATTAGAGAAGTGAGAATGGTGGAATTCTGTATCTACACAGAATGTTTGAATGATTTAGTATGAACAGGAATTGGCAACCAATGATACTTATTTCATGTTTATACCTGAGGGTGAATTGAATATTATATATCCATTTGAATAGAGAGCTTGATTTTATTCATGTATTGAGTATTATCTTGAGTTCAGAAAGAATAGTAAGTATATGTTTTCTGTACAAGTCACCATCACCTATTACTGTTAATAACATCTTAGAAGAGACTTATTTTTCGCTTCCCTTTAAATGTAAATCGCATTTGTAGGTTACCACTTTTTTTATTTCTGAATGTTAATGCTGAACAGTGTGGAAGCGTGTTTGACAAGGAGCTTATTCAACAACAGAAACAGAAACAACAGTGATGATGTATATGGTTTTATACCCGAATTGCACTTATGCAGGATATTGAGCTAAACCTATTGCTATTTTACTAAGAAGAAGTTAAGAACAAAGAGAGAAGAAAGATGTTTACATTCAAATCTACAAAAGAAAGCTGGAGAGGTGAGCAGTGGTTTTGTACTCTTGCAAATTTACCCATCTGCCTAAGGGTATATGAATTTTTTCCTGGCAGAGTTAAATGTATATTTCGAGGTAGTCTATGCTGCTAAACACCATGCTTGCAAAACTGGCACACCAAAGTCTTTCAAAATCAGCAGTTTCCAGGGGAAAATCCATCTACCATCTGCTTGCTTCATTAAAATACATAATAGAGGAGGGAAGAACTGAACTGCATTTTTACTAGCTCAGCGCTCCCTGGTGTCCAGTCAGCTAAGGTTACATACAGCAGCCTATATAGAAAACAGAATCCAAGTAAAAAACAACAGTTTTATTTTGTTTCCTTCTTGTCTTTTGTATTGAGCAATGAGCTTTATTTCAGAAAAATAGATTTAGACAAGACCATCTATCCTGAAAACATTGTACATTTTCAAAAATTCTTTAATGAACTTAAGGAACTTTTCTCAAGTCCATATTGTAAAATTTTAAACAAGATTGTAAGGGAATCGTACAGATATTTTGTCATGTAAAAGCCAAAAATTTCTGTCAAAAACTATCAATTGCCCCAATGGTATTTTTATCTTACGAGTTCAAAAGACATTATTATCAAATATTAAACATAAAATAATTTTAAAAGAAATAACATGAAATTATAGTTATATTTATTCAACTTAGTTATGAAAAACAACTTCCTTGATTTTCAGTATCAATATAGATTATATTATTTGAATTTTTGCCCACACTTGAAAAATTAAGATTCTAATATCTTTGCAAAAATCCAGAGATGTTCTTATTCTTTAGAAGCAAATGACTAGAAAAATGAAAGAAAAAAAAATCAAACAAGCAATCGTTAGCATTGGTGATGGTATAGAAATTCTTTTTCCCAACTTCATCTAACAGATCCAATTCTTTCTTTAGTGACATAAGAACAGAACAATTAAGATATTAAATAAACAATAACAGCAGAAAAATAACATATCAGTGTCACTATTTTTTCAACACTATGGTAAACCCCTTATATGTATCCACTCAACCATTTGATAAAGATGTATCCCATACCCACGTGAGTCCAGGCACTGTTGTACACCCTGGAGTTGATAATGGACAGGTAAGCTCTGTGCCCTGATGAGCCCTACAATCTAGGGGATTGAGACAGTAAAAAAAATTTAAAATAACTGAGGAGAGAGACAGTAAAAAATAGACAAATAGCACATTATGTAGCTAAGCTGTAGTAAGCAGAGCAGGTTAAAGAACTAGAGAGTGATGGGGGTAGGAGGAATTAATAATTTCGTAGGGTAGTCAGGGAAGACCCCTGTGAAGAAGGGACACTTGTGCAGAGTCTTGAAAAAAGTGAGGGAGAATATGTTTCAGGCATTGGAACTAGAGAAGCAGAAGCCCTGACCTGGGAGCATGTTTGGTTTAAGAAACACAAAGAAGTTAGCAAGGTTGGAGCAGAATGAGCAAGAAGAAATGCATATAAAATAAATTCAGAGAGTAGGGATTTGAGGCTATGCTAAAGAGTTGGGGTTTTTTTAATTTCAAAATTCAAGGGAAAACACTAGAGGACTCTGAAGTATGCAATTAATGTTTAAAGGCCATACTGGCTACAATATGAAAAAGAGACTGCAGGGAGACAAAGGTGGCAAAGGAGACCAGTTAAGAAACCCGTAGTAGTCCAGGCTAGCGAGAATAGCACAGTAGACTTTGGTGGCATTGATGGAGGTGATGAGAAGTAGTGAGATTCAGGAGACATTTTGAAAATGAACAGGATTTTCCAGTCAACTGGTTGATGTGGCAGAAAAAGAAACAATTTAGGTTATGATTAGTTTTTGTTCTGAACAAAGACAGAGAAGACTGGGGAAGAGATTTGGTTGGAAGGAGAGGTTATAAGGATATGAGAATAAAGAGTTCTGTCTTGTGTATGTTTAGTTTGAGATTCCCATTGGTCATACAAATGTATGTCAAATATCTAGTAGGTAGTTGGATATATGAGTGTGGAGCTCTGAAATAAATAGAAAAAAAGAAAGAAGTCAAGGATAAAGATTTTTATTTAGGACTCATCCTCCTGTAGGTGGTACATAGGAGATAGAGAGTGATGGCAGATGGAGACAACTGAAAGAAAAGGAGAATGGGGAGCAGTTGAAGGCAGGAAGAATGCTAGCGGAGAATGATACCATGACGATCAAGTGAGGGAAGCATTTCAAGAGAAAGAAAGAATGAACTGTCAACTGCTCCTGAGATAACTGAATAAGAAAACAGAGAATTGGCATTGAATTTAAAAAGATGGTGGTCACTGTGAAACTTCACATCAGAAGTTTCAAAGGAAAGAGAGAAGATAAGCTGACTAGAATGAAATCAAGAGTGAATAGGTGGTAAAAAAAAAAAAAAAAAGAAAGAAAGAAAGAAAAAGTCAACACGGATACTCTTTAGAACACTCTTACTAGAATGATAGGTAGAAAAACAAGGAGCAGCTAGAGAAGAATGTGGAGCTGAGGAAACAGTTTTTTCAGATGGAGATATCTTAGCGTATTTGATGTTGAAGGGAATGATTCAGTGGAGAAGAAGAATTTGGTGTCTCCCCTGGGGAAATGGGAAAGAATTGCTGAAACAATGCCCTTAAGTCAATGAGGGGTGGATCCGATACCCAGGCAGAGTCAGCCTTGTAACCCGAGGGAAGGCAGAACATCTCAATCAAAATGAAAGATTTGAGGCAGGGAGGATCTGATGGCAGAGGGATGGGGTAGTTCTCTGTTCTTAGTTTATTTTCCTCCGTGAAATAAGAAGCAAGATCATTAATTGAGAAATGATGAATGTTAGATGTTGGAGGGGGTAAGAAGAGGTATAAATTAGTTGCCTTAGTGACTTGACTGGGAAAATGTAGTAGGATTACACAATTTGTGCAAGAGGCTTGCCCACTTGAGATCTGTGATTAGCTCAGATGTGTTTCCTTCAGCCACATACTTTTCTCATTCTTCACACAAAGTTGGATATTCTTACCATCCTCATTTTACACATGAAGAAACTAAAACAGAGAAGCTAACTTGCCCAAATTTACATAGAAAGTGAGGCAATCCAAAATGGAGTCCGAGCTGGCTGCATCCAGCGGCCTCTTCTCAATCACCGTGACCTTTAATGCCTCATACGTCACAGCCAGTGGGCTTCAGGAGGCATCACTGATCGCAGAGTTGAAAGGAAGGTGTTCTGCAGTCTGAACTCTTATATATATGTCTTCTTCCCACATCCTGATAGCTCATCTTGGTCACTTCTATGCATAAAATGTCAATAATTCAGGTAAGAGGACTAACCACAGAGTATTTTTAAAAGAAAAAAGTACAGTTACATTTAAAACATTCAAGTGCTAATATCTCTGCCCCGATGGGGAATGAGAAAATTTTGCCATAGTAAATTTTCTAGAAGACAGAAGTTTATACCCTTTTTGCAGTAATTTTTGCTAAGATGTATTCTGTGAGCATAATGTGATATGTTGTGCAGAGATTCCACATGGAGCCTGCAACCGAGCACTATATTATAGAAAAGGTAATGACATTTTCCCATCATTGAAGGTTTGTAGAATTTTTAATGACCCTAGATGATGTTGAGATACATAAGGCTTTTTGACTGCCTGAAATGTTCCCAGACTGCTGTTAGTGATTTTGATTTTGCTCCCTTCTTCCACACACTAAATAATTAATATTTAATTCAAATCCCAACATCCCCCTTCTTCCTCATGGTCCCAATCTATTGCTGTAACTTTAAAAGAACTGAAGAAAAAAATACAAAATTTCACATATGGAAACCATGAGGCAACTAGGGATTACAAAAGGAAAAAAAAAAAATTCACATATTAGCCCTAAAATATTCCCATTACAATCTGTTCAATCTACTAATTTGATGACGACTGACACTTCTAGAAGTCTGATCTGGGAATTTGTATAATAGAGTAATCAAATTAACCAAATGTTGCCTGGTTGAAGATCATAAAGGGCTTACTTTCAAGAACTGAAAAGAATCATTTGTAAGGTTGAAAGTCTTCTTTCTCTAATCTGGGTCCCTCCACATTCTCCTGCCTGATCCAGCGGGATGAGGATGAGGGTGAGGACACGGGAGGGTGTGAGGGTGAGGACACAGGAGCCTCTTCACAGTGGGATGGACATTCTTTGACCCCTTCTCCTGATTCCTCTTCTTCCCCTTAGAAACCCTATCTTTTCACGGCTCCTAGAGTTACCAAAAGACAAAGCCCCTTGAAGTAAATCACAACTGAGGGTTTAGAGAAATCACTTACCTGCTCAGACACAGGTGGTTCTCTCTGCAGTGCTCTTCAGTAGAATGTGAGCTGCCTATGTAATTATGTTTTTTAGTAGCCACGTTTTTAAAAATAAACAGAGACAGGTGAAATTTATTTTAATAATATATTGTATTTAACCCAATATTTAATGCATATAAAATATTATTAGTAAGATATTTTACATTCTTGGGGCACCTAGGTGGTGCAGTCAGTTAAGTGTCGAACTGTTGGTTTTGATTCAGGTCATGATCTCAGGGTCAGCACAGAGTCTGCTTGAGACTCTCTCTCCCTCACCCTCTGCCCCTCCCCACTTCAAGCGCATGCTCACTCTCTCTCTCTAATAAATCTTTTTAAAAAAAAAGATATTTTAAATTCTTTTCTCCATACTAAGCCCTCTCAGTCAGCCTAGCCACAAGTCAAGTACTGACAGCCACATGTGGTGAGTGTCTACATTATTCGACAGTGTAGCTTTAGGCTCAGAAATGCAGAGTGTGACAGGCCCTTTCCTGTGTGCATGGTTATCCTCAGTCTTCAGTATACATTGTACTTCTTTCCAATAGTATGAAATTGTGTCATAAACTTATTCTGATTGGATACTAGCACTGATAACACATTTCTCTTCACTGTTTAAATAAATATCACACCATTATCTTTTTCCATGACTGACCCATAAATTTCCTCACATTTACAATTCAGTGTAAGCTTAGCTCACTATTGGATTTCTTGGTATCATCAAAATCCTCATTTTTGTTCTTAACCAAAGTTTGGTCCTCCAGCTCTCCCCATCTAAGCCAGCCTTCACATTTCATCCCTGGAGTGGTATTTCTTTCTTTTTTTCTTTTTTTTTAAAGATTTTATTTTTATTATTTATTTGACAGAGAGACACAGCGAGAGAGGGAACACAAGCAGGGGGAGTGGGAGAGGGAGAAGCAGGCTTCCTGCTGAGCAGGGAGCCTGATGCGGGGCTCGATCCCAGGAGCCCGGGATCATGACCTGAGCCAAAGGCAGTCGCTTAACCGACTGAGCCACCCAAGCGCCCCTGGAGTGGTATTTCTAAAAGGCAACTCTGACTTTGCCCAACCATCAAAGATTATGGAGAAAGTATCAAGCCCTCCATACCTGGATCCCTGTCGGACTATCTCATTACATTTGCTTGTACTTTTCTTTTTTATACTTCATTCTAAAACTGACATACTCCATGAGTTCCTTGAGTATGACACGCTGTTTGGGCCTCCCTACCTGAAAACATGCTCTTCTTTCAACCTGAAATTATCTTTCCTTTTTATCTGCCAGGTGACTTGCTGCTCATCAGCTTTCATTTCAACTTTCCATCCAGCTCATTTGGATAAGTTAATTGACCACACGCTAGTTCCTTGAGGGTTGGGATGGTGCTTTATTATCTTTGTGCCACAGTGTCTAGCCCTGTCTGACAGTGAAATACTTATAAGGTGTGTATCTCTTGATTCAACCTGAATGTACTACCAAACTTTTAAGTATACCCAGTCGTAAACTACTAACAGGAAGAAATATTGTTTAAAAAGTCATTCCTAAAAAAAAACCAAATTCCTCTATTTTAGTATTAAATTTAGTTGAATTCTATTGTTTTCAATGGCAGCATCAAACACTGTCAGTTTTTTATTTTGTTTCAATTCCACTACATTTCATTTCCTTCAACTATCCTATCTATGGGGCTACTGTAAGTGAAATCCCTGCTAGGAAGGGCCCAGCTTTATTGTCTCTGGAACACAAACCATAAATTACTTCATTAGATAAAAAAATAAATGTAAGAGGTTGGAATGTGTCAAAATCATGCTTCAGATTTTGATGAGTTTTGAGAAAAAGAACACTTATCCTAGGCCATACATCCCAAGGAATAAACTGGTCAGATTTTAACAAAATCTTATTCTGCTGATTCCACAGTTACCCTACTTGAATAGTATACGAAACAAACAGAAATAAAAGCCTCTGATAAGTAGAATCACTTATCCCAGGATAGTACAATTATTTGCTGTATAAACAATTATAACCAGACATAACAAGCTCTTTTGTTTTAAGCATTAGGAACCAGAATGAAGATATTTCTTAAGGCTTATAAAAATTCTAGTTTTACAACTTCCTAGGAGAGGCAACATATCTAGAGAATAGGAGAGCAATATAAGGTAATCAAAACAAGCTCTTCTTCCCTCTGTCAAGCTGTCTCAAACTAATAAAAATAGATCCTAGGAACATCTTTTAATCTGGGAACACCATCCCTAACAGACCGGGATAGGGATCAACAGCCCCCTTCCTGTTTCCTGTGATCCTCTCAGAGTGGGGGAAACAGAAACCAGTTGGGACTATTTACAAACAAAACAGAGCAATCCAAGAGAAAAGTTGGAAGCAAGATTAGAGGCGGGATGAAAAGAGCCTAGCTGGCTAACAGTACCCCTCAATTAAATTCTGTTTTGTCCACACTGGCTCTTCAACTTCGTTTTTGTTTTTTGGTTTTTTTTAAGATTTTATTTTTGACAGAGAGGGAACATAAGCAGGGGGAGCTGAAGGCAGAGGGAGAGGGAGGAAGCAGGCTCCCCATGAGCAGGGAGCCCGACGGGGCTCGATCCCAGGACCCTGGGATCATGACCTGAGCCGAAGGCAGACGCTTAACGACTGAGCCACCCAGGCACCCCTTGAACTTCGTTTTTAACCATTTCCTGTTTCTACTAAATCTCCCTACAGTTTCAGTCCTATCGAAACCTATGCTTTCATTTTTTTTAACAAGCATCTTAACAGAGCAAGAATAAACGTATTTTTTTTAAACAAAGATTTCTACTAAAAGAAAAGTTCTGGTCATTAACAACATGGTGTTGGAAACTGACCTGTTGCCTGCCCATGTCTTGGCCTTCCCACCCCGACCTATGGCTTTGGCTTTTCCAGAAAGGCAGGATTCGAAAAGCCCAGTTTCAAAGCTGCAAGTTCCTCTCTAAATCATGGCCAGTGTTCAGATGCCAAATCACGTTTACAAAGCGCCTGGGCAAACACTTTGACCACCAGTGATCTTTTTTATTTCAAAAATTACTCTTCAAATATAGGGTTTTGCTTTTTAAGTCAGTTCTTCATTATGTAAAAAGGGTATGTGAAAGCTTTATATACAAGATCTCAAAACACTGCACTTCCTTTGTTCTGGTTTTGAAACTCCCCATTGAGTCACTTAGTTGCTCAATGCTGAAGGACACTTAAGTCTAATTAACGTGATAGTAAACAGACTCTCTGGCCAGATGCATCAGCAAAACATAACCCTCCTTTTACAAGTACATGCACAGGTTTATTCTAACTATTTGGTTTGGGTTTTTCCACAGCTATTGATATTTCTCAGCCCAGTCTCAGTGGCACAGATGTGTTTGGATACACTTCATTCCTGGCTTATTCACAGATCCCAGACATCGGCTTCGGTTAGGAATTCCACTTGAAGTTTCAGCTGGCAAATAATCACTCGGCACTGCAAAATAACTTAATATTTTTCACTGGACAGAAGGGCCATGGTAAGATTAATTGAACCCTCTAGGACTTGCTTAGCTTCTTTAAGAATACTTTAGAAATTCTTCAGGGATACTCTAATTAGCTCCAGATAAAGGACACATTTGCCTAAATGCAGCCTCCTCCTGTTTGCTGCCTCGAGCATGTTCCCTGTAGTCCAAAGTGTTCAGACGTTCCCTGACCCTTTCCAAAGCCCTGTTCACACCAGGGCTACTTCTTCTCTTCAAGGGCAAGAATTCCGGCAGGCAAACGTGAGGGCAGAGAAGGTGAATATGTCACGTGAGAGGTGAGCTTATTGACTTGTCCTTTCCTCTGTTTCTTTCTGTTTCCATATATAAGGAGAGAAGGGAAGTTCTCAGAAGGGACATCATTTCACCACGTGTTGTGAAATGGGAATGGTTGCCCTGAAAGGAAACTATTCCAAATTAAAGAAGTAATTAAGAAAGTGCCCGGCCTGTAATAAAGTCCTCCAATGCCCTAGAATTGGTGGGAAATCAACCTATAAGTTAAATTTGTCTGTCTTAAGTAGAAACCAGTTATGCTTGTGTGGAAAAGCACCTACCTACCTACTTTCTCTGAGTTCAGTATTCTCATCTGTGAAATCAGCATATTACACCAGAAAAGAACCTTTCTCGCAACCATCAAGGGTTCTCTTATGCTAGGGTAAGTAACATATTCTCTTCTTTTCGACTCGTTCAGTGCCTGCCTCTAATTCTGAACATCGGTTTCGGTATTAACAAGTGTCTGAAAGGAGCGCACATCCCAAGTGAAGGGTGGTGTGTCAGCCTCCGACCATTTCTGGGGGGCGGGGGGAAAGCACTTCATCATGTGAACCGCTGTTCATTCCACCGCCAAAGTCCGTTCGAATCTCTGCCCCATCTCTTCTGCCAAACTGCATGACCTCCTTCAAACTGATCTCCCTCTCGCCTTTGCTGCCTGCGGATCATTCTCCAAGTTACGGCAAGAGTTACTTTTTTTAAAAACTTTGCTTAAAACCCACCTGTGACTTTCCACTGTACTTAGAATGCAATCCAGACCTCCCTACAGTGTCCTCAGGCGGCCTTCAGGATCAGGCCCCTGCCTCCATCTCCAACCTCAAGCGCTCTTGGTCTCTATGCTCCTCTCACACACATCTTCTTAACCGTCCAGCCCTCACCGGTCACAGAGGCTTTGTGCGGGCTCTTTCCTCTGCCTTGACAAGAGATGGCTGTCAGAGGGAGAGAGCAGGCTGTGGGGCCCGGGCATGTAGACTTGGATCCAGTCTCCACCACCTACAGATTATGTGTCAAGTTATTTAATGTCTCTGTGCCTCAGTTTCCTCACTGGCAAATGGTTTAATAATGGGACATTCTCTAATGGAGTTGTGAGGATTAACATAGCTGATACAAGAAAAGCACTTAAAACAGAGTAGGCCTCGGTAACACGGCAGCTTAGATTTTCTCAGGGAGGCCTTCCCTTTCACAAAAGTAGATGCTATCACACTGCACCCATTCTCTACCCCAGCTTCTTATTTATTTTCTTCAAAGCTTATACCTCAATTTATCATTTTTAATCTATTTTTTAGATAATTTATTTTTGTCTGTCTCCACTACAAGAATGGGAGCTCTATGTGGGCAGAGGCCAAGCCAGTCGTCTTCAGCTTTATACACCTACACGGAGCACACTGCCTGACACGTAATCAGTACTGAATGAATGAATACGAGAACCACCTAAAAACAGATAATTGTATGATGTGTAAGACAGCAACACAGTTGCACAAGGTTTTAAAAAGTAGCCATTCTTAGAGGTTTCCAGTCCAGATGGCATCTTCTCCATTAGGATCTCCCCGTTGGCCACCCTCCTCCCTCCCGGGCGGGCAATCTCCCTGCCTCTAAGCCTTGATAGCCTGCCCTGCACGTAGAGCACAGCCCCTCGATTACAAACTTTGGTTTGCTAAATTTCTCTCTTCCTTCATAAAAACAGTGTCCCCGGTATCACTACTTTGCCCACGAAGCCTCTCAGGTGGTTTTAACAAATATCTATTGAGTGACTGCCAGAAGTCAGGGAGGAAGAAGGGGAAAGAAGAAGGAATTTTTACCCCTGATTCTTTACTCCACACATCCTTCGTCGTATGTTTATCAATTATATCCTTTTAATTAGCATCTCCTCCCACACACACAAGAAACCGGCTAATGAAAAATTGAAATGAGCATTGAAGACCCTGGGTCTGTCTTGTTTTAAAACAAATCTTCTAAATTCTGAAAGATTGAAAAGGAGAACCCAAGTAAAGGATAAACACTTGGCCCATGAAAATGCTGCCACTCTTCTATGAAGAGTCCTTCAAAATTCTCAAAAACAAACAAGCAAAAAGCAATGTTTTAGCCACAGCATTTGTAAATTATGGAATCTTTCTTGTGACATTTTTTGGTCTTCTCTAGTCATCTGCTTTATAAGTAAGGAGATGAATGTTCATGCTGCACTGCATTTTCAGGTTTATAGAATGGTTAAATAAAGGCTAGATAACAGGTAGATAAATTGTGGAGCTCTGTTGTCCAAAGAGTGAAAATAGGAAATCTGAAGTATGCAATTCCACATTCGACCACCTGAGGGAACAAGAACACCAGCTTAAAAATGCCAAGTAGCACCGAAGGCCGTGTTTTCTCTAAGTAGGACCTCTTCACACCTGTCTCAGAAGCACAGGAGGGTGCTTGTTAAGATACTAATTCCCAAACACTCTTGAATCAAAAAATAGAATTTTACCCAGCACATTAGGTGCTTTTTAGGTAACTAATATTTGAGAGTAACCACTCAAAACCTCCAGGGACTTGCTAAATTAGACCATATCTGGAGATGATCTAAGATATGTAATATTGCCCATATGTCATATGTTGGGATGATTCATCAATTTATGTCACATAAAGTTACTAATTAAAGAAATACCCATTCCTTTAAAACATAATGGTTCTGATTAATATCAACCATGCAATTTGCAGTTGTCCGTTCTATATAAGAAACTATGATCTAAGTCAGTGTTATCTCCACGCTTAGGTGTTTTTCTTAATCATTTGGTCATATCCATCTCTGATCTGCTTATTGGTTGTTACCATTAAAATCACCATTTCCTATGCTGCCTTTATCTTTCTCAGGTTAAAAGATGCACAGAGTTTGTATAAATGAAATGTAAACCAACCTCTAATTTCTGACACGTCCACATAAAAAGGCAAGGGACCTTTAATGCCCATCACTGATGACATTCCTCCCTGCATTCCCCAAAGCTGAGCACTGGTTTTGCCAGATTTCATTCTCATTGAACACTCTGGACAAATCACCCGGTCAAACATTTCAGCTTGAAAATGTCTCACTTGACTTACGATGGTAACCTAACCTAATCCTATTCCTGTGTTTCTGCAGTCATATTTGGCATTTCCTTTATTAGCTCTTCTTCCTTTCATACCCCCCACTTCCTTATAGTGTATGCCTTATAGTTTGGCTTTTCTAGAAACCACCACTATATGTCTCACAGTGATCCACAGGTGATTACATTATCTTCCCTTCCTGTCTCCCTTCTGCTGGCGACTGCCATTAATAAACATCTGCTTCAGCTAGAAGCCCAGGAGTCATCTAGATGTCTCACTTTTATTCATTTTGACAAATAATTTGCTGGGGCCCTAGATGAGGCATTCTTCTAGGTACTGGAGATACACTTGTGAATAAGACAGACAGGGTCCTTGCCTTCTTTTCATTTTGTCACCCACATCCTACGCAACGCCAAAGTCTGTCCATTTTACCTCCCAATTGCTTTTTGTATTTTCTCCTTCTTTATTCTTTCTTCTCCTCACCGTGCCCAGTCGGTCCCAGACTGTTGCGGTGGTAGCAGCCTTCCTCCGGTCTCCCTGCTGGTCGTGCCCCTCCTCCCCTCTCTATCCCACTTTGCTGCAGGGGATCATTCTAAACATTCAGATTCAAACTTATCTTACCTAATCAGCACGCTTCATCACAACGTACCACCTAGTAAGATCCTTGGCATGCTATGTGCAGACGTTTACCCAGCCCCTGCCTCTCGCACAACCTCATTTTCCCTCGCTCCACCCTACAGCCGGCTGCACTGCACACGGGGACCTTCTGCGACGCGTCACCACGTCCTCCACTTCGGTGCTTGTGCTGGGCTCTTGCACCTTCCTGAGCCACCCACACTTCGCTTTCCTGCCTCCAAAACACTTCTATCCTTTAAGCCTCAGCTCAAAGGATCATTCTTCTTTGAAGCCTTTAATCCTTCCAGGAAAATTTAAGAATTAATCTCGCTGCCGTTTGCTGGAAACCGATATCCTATCTTCTTTAACTGCCTGGATCTCTTTGGGAACCAGAACAATGGCTTTCCTTTTTTATAACAAGAGTGGCTGTCACATATAGACACTCATTACATGTTTTTGAAAGAATAAATGCCAAATCCCTGGTCCCTGTTACACTAAAGCTTGCCATCGATTCAGGGAGTCACAACATACGGACTCAATCGGAGCAAGAAGCCACGTCCGGTGCACACAGCGTCCGTCACGGTGTCTAGTGCGTCCCGGGAACATAGACATCGCTGCGTGACAAGAGGCACGTAACTGATACAGAAGATGGAATTCAGAAAGTAGGGCGCTTGTCCGAGGAGAACGGTCAGGGAATTTCTTTCCGCTGGCGTGTTTCTCATTCTGTGCCTCCCATTTCGACCAGTGCTGTACAGAGTGCGCCCCGCTGGCATACCCGTCCCCATCCCCTCCCAGCGCGCGCCCGGCGAGTCCCCAGCCCGCCCCCGGCCGGGTCAGCAGCCAGCTGACTCGCCCGCGTTGCCTCGCCCTTGCCGGCTTCCTCTCGCCCGGAATGCCTGACCCAGTCCTCTTTCCCTTTTCCAGGACTGCCCAAGGGCCTCTGATGAATTTGGGGCTCCTTACAGCTATCGACACAAAGCCCATATACAACCTGCTGTTTATGTCCCGTAATTTGCAGTTTATATCCCACAATAATTATATACTGCTTTGTCATTCACAGTCACGACTTCGAATCATAAGAAGCTACCATATTCATAAATCAAAAACACTAGAATAGTGGCAGTTTCATGATCTTAATCTTGCCCCTTGGCAGAATTCATCTTAAATTCCTTTTAGACAATCCAGGCCTTCAGTATCTTTTGTATCCCCAGCGGCATCATTCACAGGATTGGTACTGTGTGAGAAATCAGTAATTACATACTTATTGATTCTTTCACTAACTGAAAAACTCTCTGAAGACAGAGACTATCCCGGTTAGCTTGTAATACTGTTATCTTGAGATCGATGTGGATGGCAGTGAAGAAGGTAGGACCTAAATAAAGGATAGAGGGGGCACATGGGTCTCTCTGTTCACATCATTGAAATATAAGTTAAAATCTCATCATTAACCTATATTATAAAGGTATAATACAGTAATAGAATTTTTCAGAAAAAAATATATAACTTCCTGCTTATTTGATCTATGTACAAGCGCTCTGTGCACATAGCTTTCTGTCAGTTCCTAGCATGTAGGTCTTCCGTGCTGTGGTAATTAACTATGAAAGGTTACCTCATCTTTCATGCCAAATAATTCCTTATTTACTTCAAGCCCTCGGTTATTAACTGTAACAGAAATAAGAACACGTAAATATAGCTTGATGTTTTTCTGGGGGAAAAAATGAATGAATGTCATCTACAGTACAGAAAAAGAAAAATGAAGGGGGGCATATCACAAAATCCAATCAGCTCAGCCTGTTCTTTATAGAGCCTTGATTCAGATGGGGCAGAAGGAAGAGATGCCTGATGAATGAGAGAGCAGGTTGTAGCCAATTCCTTAATATAACACATCCCCCAATTTCACAGTACTGAGGCATTTTGTAACATAACTGACAGTGTATGCTCATACCCAATATTTTCTCCTATAGAAGAATGTTCATTATTTTCTTCAGTGATCACGTCAGAGTGATTAGAAATTGTGAGAATTTCTTCCTGACAATCTAAAACCAGCAAATCTTAGCTTTTGTGAAATTAAATATCCTGGACTGTAGTGTCAAAGTTGTCTAAGTTATTAAATAATTTGAATTCTTAAGACTGTCCAAAAAAAGTTAAACTAATTCACTTTACTGACTTGAGAAATACATGAAATTTGCCACATTTGACCAGTGCTTTGAAACAGAGTTGAAATGACAAAAATATATAGATCCTTGCAAATCCTCCCTTCTTTTTATTTATTTTTTTATTTTTTAAGATTTTATTTATTTATTTAGAAAAGAGAATGCACGTGCCTACAGGAGGAGGAGCAGAGGGAGAGAATCCTCAAGCCAACTCTGCACTGAGCACAGAGCCCAACACAGGGCTTGATCCCACCAACCCGAGATCATGACCTGAGCCGAAATCGAGAGTCTGACACTTAAGCGACTGAACCATCCAGGCGCCCTCCTTTTTTTTATTTATTTATTTGGAAGGGAATATCCATCTATGCATAGTTCAATGGGCATAACCTTGATCTCATAGAAGAACATCCAGAGGACAAAAAAAAAAGAGGAAGGGCCAAGCGCAAATCTGTCACCTACAAGCCCACATTCTTACTCTTTGTTCTACACCTCCAATGAGCACTTTATGGAAATTCAGGTGTACCCACAAACTGGTGCTTACATCCCTTATTTTCATGATCTCATCTCTGACAGCAAACAGCAATAGAGATCCAGACCTCCCACTTTTTCTAGTCTTAGCTTTTTCTGTTCAAAACATAGAAAAATATGTGCTATATGTTGCCTCGGGAAATGTGGTTTATCAAATTCTCACGTGCTCTGAGCATAGCATTGCATTTGTTGTTGCTGTCACCTTTCCTTCACTGTCTGTCACCCTTCCCTCGCTGCCTCTTCACCAGCACAACTGGAAGTCAGGACATCATCTTGACTTGGCCACAAACAGTAGTCGGTTTACATTGCCCACATTTTAATCATTTAATCTCCTGAAGTGGAAACCACATGGTCTCCATTGTACAGAATGGCTACCAAAGAAACATCGTGGAGATGGCTGTGTATGGTTCTGATGCTTTCAAAGCTCTAGAATATCCTTAGTTTAATGATCATATCTACAGAACGGGAAGCTGAAAGTTTGCCACCATGATTAAAAGCTGTACAGTACAGGGCCTGGGTGCTGCAGTTGGTTAAGCGTCCGTCTGATTTTTGTTTCCACGCAGGTCATGATCTCAGGGTCCTGAGATCGAACGCTGTGTGGGGCTCCACGCTCAGCGGAAGAGTCTGCTTCTCTCCTTCTCTCTCTCCATCTGCCCCTCCCCCCACTCACTCTCTCTCTCTCTCTCTCTCTAAAATAAATAAATAAATCTTTAAAGAAAAAAGAGAGAAGCTGTACAGTACAGATCTTAAGATAAACCAAGAGTGTATGCTCCTTAAGAGTTCATTCAAAAGCCTCCAATCAGGGCACCTGGGTGGCTCAGTCGTTAAGCGTCTGCCTTCGGCTCGGGTCATGATCCCAGGGTCCTGGGATCGAGCCCCACATCGGTCTCCCTGCTCAGCGGGAAGCCTGCTTCTCCCTCTCCCACTCCCCCTGCTTGTGTTCCCTCTCTCGCTGTATCTCTCTCTGTCAAATAAATAAAATCTTTAAAAAAAAAAAAAAGCCTCCAATCATCTTTTTTTTTTTTTTAAGTAGCAATGAGGGGTGTGAACTCACAACTCTGAGATCAAGACCTGAGCTGAGGTCAAGAGTCAGATGCTTAACCAACTGAGCCATCCAGGTGCCCCAAAACCTCCAGTCATCTTAATTTTAGTTTAGCACCCACTAAAGTACATACCATCATTGAATATGGAGTAAAAATGGCTTGAGTGTCTAGAATCCTGTACCACTTAATACGTATTGTTCCAGGAGGTGAGACTTTCATTCTTTTTTAATTTTTTTTTTTTTAAGATTTTATTTATTTGCGAGAGAGAGAATGAGAGACAGAGAGCATGAGAGGGAGGAGGATCAGAGGGAGAAGCAGACTCCCTGCTGAGCAGGGAGCCCGATGTGGGACTCGATTCCGGGACTCCGGGATCATGACCTGAGCCGAAGGCAGTTGCTTAACCAACTGAGCCACCCAGGCGCCCCGAGACTTTCATTCTTTTGGGTCTTATTTCTCACACATCAAGCTAGACATATTTTTGCTTTGCATCACGTTAGCTTTGATTTTAATTTCATAAGCTTCTTCCATTATTTTCCTGAAATCACTCACACCTGTCTAACTCTTTACTGATGTCTAATTGAGCTTCCTCTCTAAAAACTGGCTATACCCTCTCATGACCATTTGAACAGTCAGCTAAAGCTTAGTTATGTTTATCCTGGTGTCTCTGTGTCAGCATCAGTGTATTCCAATGTCAAGAATATTTGATTGAAAGGCAGTTTCCTTCTTTCAGAAATCTAAAAGTTTTATAGGCCCTGGAGTAATAGTCAAATAGTCAAATAGTCAAAAAATACAAAGTGTCTGTACACAAGGACGGGCTTTTCAGAAGGGAACTCCCACCAGTAATCAGGAGCCATTCACCACGCAGGGTTCAGTGGACCAGAAAGTCACAGCATCATGCTGGTGGCTCCTCTTCCATCTTTTCTTTCACTCAGGACAGGAAAGGAGGAAGGAAGAGGAAAAATCCACTTGTCACTTAGAATTTCTGAATCCATTTGCAAAGATTTTATAAAACACTTTAAGTTATTGCTAGAGACAACCCTATGTTAATATTATCATCACCATTTTTTCAAAAGAGAGAAGAGGAAATGAGCAGCCAGAAGTTCAATGAGCAAAGAGCGCAAGATTAAACTCTCGTGCCTTTGTGATACCTGGGGCGCTGCTTACCTCTGTGGGTTCCAAGTGCATTATCATTTTTAGAGAGGTAAATTAGATTTAATACATGGTAATACTTCACCATATTGGAAGAACAGTTTGAAGAAATAATAATGAATCGCATTCACTCTTTCTGTAGTTATAAATCAGAATTTCATACTTCAGGAAGTTTTTCTTTCTATTGGAATTAAAAGATTGTTGGACAGCAGAACAAGAATTATCATGCTTCTGTGACATTATAAGTCTCAATAATAAACTTTAGGCCTGGTGAGTGCTGTAAGACACAGGGATTTTAGGGCACTGTCTCTATACACATTTTAGATTCCCAGCGTGCACCCTCAGAAACAACCAAGGAACAGCCAAAATCCAAGAAACAGCCTTCCGACAGTTTTGAATCCTCACCAGGGCACCTGAGAATGAGCTTCTGCCTCTTCCCAGGCCCGTGGTTCTGATTTCTGGGTCTCCTTCTAAGCAGACCAAGTGAGAGCACGTGCATGTGCAGCTTTATGATTTACGACAGACAGTGATTGACGAGGATCAGTGAGACAAACAGCAGAACAGGTTCTCCCAGAAATTCTCTCCAGTGCATAGGCCTGGATTAGTTCTTTTATACACGAGTCTTATTCTTCCTTTTAAGAACTTCGTTGATGAATCAATGGTTCCAACCACTAGCTATTCTTCTCCAGGCGTCCCTTCAAGGTGAAGCTAATGAGACCAACTCTAATTACTGTTACTGAATTTGCATGGTTTTCTCCTCATAAAAATTCCATTACAGTCACCATATGGTGTGCTGGGATGCTGCCAAGGTCTACCTATTTTCTCTCTTTGTTTTTGTCTCTCTCTTTTTCCTTCAGGTCAAAGTAACCTGTATGATTTCTCCTGAGCTGACTATCTGAAACCTCTGGTACCCTTCCTCCCTCCTTTATAATGGATTTCCCCTTCCTGTCCATACTTGCCAGTTAATCAGAGGCTGTACTGATTCCGTCCCGCCAGGTTGGAGAACTGCTGGTATAAATACTAAAACCCTTAGGCTTAAAAACAAACTACAAACAAACAAATCCAGTAAAGCTCAACCTCTTTGATCTTTCCTTCCAGAATATCCATGGCAGCATGCTTCGCCTTGTTTCCATTTTTTAAAAAAATACCATGCTACATTAGTTTCGGGTGTGCAACATTGTGATTCATACGATTCATAGGTTATGCTGTGCCCACAAGCGTAGATGCCGTTGGTCACCATACAACGCTAATACAAAACCATTGACTATATTCCCTCTGCTGGACCTTTCATCCTGGTGACTTATTCATTCCATAACTGCAAGCTTATACCTCCCACTCCCCTTGACCCATCTTGCCCATCTCCCCATGTACTCCCCTCCAGTAACCACCAGTTTGTTCTCTATATTTAAGGGTCTGTTTTTGCTTCTTTTGTTTGTTTGTCTATTTTGTTTTCTAGATTCCACATACAACTGAAATCATGTAGCATTTGTCTTTCTCTGCCTGACTTTATTCACTGAGCATAATACCATCTAGGTCCATCCATGTTGTTGAAAAATGGCAAGATCTCATTCTTTTTTATGGCTGAGTAGTATTCCATTGTGAATATGTGTATGTGTGTGTGTGTGTGTGTGTGTGTGTATATATATATATATATATATATATATATATATATATATATATATCACATAATCTGTATCCATTCATCCATCAATGGATGCTTCCATATCTCAGCTATTGTAAATAGTGCTGCAATAAACATGGGGGTACATGTATCTTTTCAAAGTAGTGTTTTCATTTTCTTTGGATAAATACCCACTAGTGGAATTACTGGATCATGTGGTAATTCTATTTTTAATTTTTTAAGGAACCCCCATACTGATTTTCACAGTGGCTGCATCAGTTTGCATTCCCACCCACGGTGCACAAGGGTTCCTTTGTTTCCATTATTTATCACTGTTACCCCGGCCACCATCTCTCCCTTCACTTAGACTGAGTCCTTGCTTCTGTTGCTAAGTCACTGTTCTCTGTCCATTATGAGGCCAGATGCTTTTCTGACCACAGCATCTCATCTTCTTCCCCCATGAGATCTCCTGTAAGCAACATTATGAATTATTATAATCCTAAATACAGTTCACCACCACACACCCACTTCAAAGCTCTCTGCATAACAATATTTGTGGAACTGAGTTATGACTCTTCTTTCTAGCCAGTGAGAGACCAAGTTTATTTTGTTTTGTTTTGTTTTTTTCTGTACATTCTAAGAGGATTTTTATTCACTTCCTAGATCTTGTTATTCTTAACTACTGTTCATCCAAAGTCATCACCTACTGTTTCCTTCCTCCCCCTTTACCACTCGCACAACATAATCTTGCTAAATCCGTCCTTCTTAGGACCAGGTCCTAAGTAATATCCAACAAATATCCCTTGCTTTGTCTGAAAATCTTCTTCCTAAGCCTGGTTTCATTAAGATTCACTGTGGCCTTGTCTTCTGCGTGCCAAGTGAGCTTAGTTCCAGTTCTTTTCATGAAAAAACTCACTATGTCAATCACTAAAAATCTCTATCTTATAGTATAAATGTCAAATATCATCTGTAACTTTGTGAATTGACAAATGTAAAAATAGAAATTGCCCATATAGTTCTCAAAGCTACTCACAGAACAATGTTATAAAGGAACACTTAAATTTGAGGATGCAATCAGTGGTGGTTGTTTGAAATACATCATTGTTTATATTATTACGTGCTTTAAGGAAAGAAATTTTCACTTCAATAAATTATGGGAAAGTGACATAAGACATATAAATGGACGCTAACAAACCATACCTTCAAGTCACTTCACTTCACCTCCATGGTTGGCCCTCCAAAAAATTTTAGTTAGATCAGAGTAATGCACTGAAGCAATCAGGGCTACAGCTTTAAGAAGAAGAAAAAAGAAAAAAAATTCCACAGTTGTCCCTGACCCCAAAGGTTAACTGGGAGCAGATGCGTGCTCCAGCATGCGGGCCAGGAATACCTGCTTCCCGGGCTTTGTATTAATGAAGCAGGAGAAGAAAACGAGATACTCAAAGCTAAGGTGAGGCCACAGTCAAGGGGAAAAGAAAAAATTAAACATGCATCTATTGGAAACCTACCATGCACTGGGTTGGCACTGTGCTGATACCTAGACATGAAATATCACTTGATCCTTAGAAAACTCCTAAGAGATCTTATTGTTCCCCTTATTCCTCAGAGAGGAAGCTTCAGGAAGGGTTGGTGGTGGTGGGAGGTGGCACAGCTCCGCCAGCCACAAGCTTTTCTCTCTCTGCTACAGGGACTGCACTTATGAGCCCAGGCTGCGGCATCAGGCCGGCTTCAGATGCAGGCTCTGCCACCAGCACTTCTTTTCTTCCGTGGTCTCTCAACCTTTTATGGTGTCTTTAGTTGCTATTGATGTCAATTTAAGTTAAGAAAAATTAAAATATTAAATTATTAACACAACTTCTATCATTCATTTTTGTATCATGAAATGCCAGTTTAAAATGCAAATATCAGAGCATTTAACACATATGCAGAGTCACCAAAACTATGCAATTGGTATTTTATAGCTTGTCCCTGCGTGCGTACTTCTTTCTTACCAGAACACTAGAGCTGCTGCACAAAATCAAGTCAACGGTCTTCATTTCACTTCTTGATACACCCAGTCAACACTCTCTCCCCTCAGCTTACGGGGGGGTAAAAAAGGACCGAAGAGAAAGGTCTCTATGGACTTCCCTCTCTTTCCCTTTCTGTCCATGTCACCATTTTCAGTGTAAATGATTAGCCAGTGCAGAGAAATAATGGGAGTAAGAAAGGAAAACTAAGGCTCTTTGATCTTTCAAGTTTCGGAGATCACCATTGCCTTTCTGTGCTGGAAGCAAGTTTGTGGTTCAAGTGGAAAGCATAGCCTCTTGGTGCGGTCGGCACCACACCTACGCAGTCTTTAGAGGCAACGCACTTACCTTGTACTCAATTTGAGTCTCACCAAACCCCCAGTATTGGGGGGATTCTAGTCACAAACACTACATGTGAATGGGGTGGCAAGAAACAACAAATGTGGATTTGTATATATGTATTGCCTCTGTTCCCAGCCATGCTCCATTGTCCCTCGGACTTCACCTTCAACTTACACTTCAAAGAATTTCAAAAAGTGACAACAAAGCATGAATTAAACCAAGCGTGAGGCCCTTCTGAACATGAAGCCATGGGTGACAAATGGGTCATGTGCCCTCGCCCTCCTGGAGTTACTAATATTAGTCAGGCTTCGTAAACAAAGCAGATGGGGATGCTGCTAAAATATATATATTTCCAGGCCCTAGCTTCAGAGATTCTCCCACAGGTGCCATAAGGTCAATCTAGAATCTATTTTTGACAAGCTCCCTGAGTGATTGTGGTGGACTTCCAGGTTCACAGAACATCACCCTAGAGCACCTCCAACTCCCTGAAGTAACGTTCACCTTCCAGGCACCAGCTCTGGTAGTCAACTGCCTTCCTTTCTCTTATCTCCTCCATCACTCACCATCAGGGGTTACCAGTGAGGAAAGGTCCAGAGTGGAAGGTGTCGCAGAGAAAAGGAAAACAACCCTGGTGGATCCATGGTTTGTCAATAAGAGGCGATCATCTGCTTGACAATTTGATGAGCTCCCTGGCTCTGCTTATCCACATCTGTTGGTGCATCCTTACTTCTATGCTCTGGGACAGGTCTGTAGGCAGGAGTATCCATAAACTGAAGTCAGCCTCTCTCCCCACCCTGGCCTTGCCAAGGCTCCTATCTCCATAACTGACCATCATTCCGTGTGGTTCTTTTTTTTTTTTTTTTTTTTTTTATTTGAGAAAGAGAGAATGAGAGAGAGCACATGAGAGAGGGGAGGGTCAAAGGGAGAAGCAGACTCCCTGCCGAGCAGGAAGCCCGATGCGGGACTCGATCCAGGGACTCCAGGATCATGACCTGAGCCGAAGGCAGTTGCTTAACCAACTGAGCCACCCAGGCGCCCCGCCGTGTGGTTCTTTAAACCAGACTCTTTGGAACCCCTTCAGCTCTTCCCTATTCCTCAACTCTTCCCTCCAAAGGGATCTGTCCTTTCGGATTTTCCTTCCAAGTCACACACAAATTCCTCCTCTTTTCTAAAACTATCCCCTCTGCCACTGCCTTGATTTATTTGGACCTTAATCTCTTCTCTTGAGTCATTTGAACGACCTTCCAGTGAGATTCCAAATCTGCCTCTCGGTCTTGCCCTCAACTTTGCTATGAGAGTCTTCTAAAATCTAAGACTAGGGGCACCTGGGTGTCTCAGTCAGTTAAGTGTCCGACTCCTGATTTTGGCTCAGGTCATGACCTCAGGGTTGTGAGATGGAGCCCCACGTCAGGCTCCATGCTGGGCATAGAGCCTGCTTAAGATTCTCTCTCTTTCTCTCTCTCCCTCTGCCCTTCCCCCTTCTCTCTCTCTTTCAAGAGAGTGTCCAGTAAAATATTCAGCTCATTCATTGCTGTATACTAGGCCTTAAAGATCCTTCTGCCATAGACACTAAATGCCAGCCAGGCCCAGCCCCCAGCAGGCCTGTAAGCATTCCATGTCCTCTGCCTCTTATTTCCTCTGCTTCGAGCGGCCCTCTTCAGAACCTCCCCTTTCCTCATCTACCTAGTAACTTCTTATTTGTCACTTTCTGGGTTAGCTCAGAAACCAACTCAGAAATCACCTCCTTTTGAATGCCCTCACTGTCCTTCCCACCCTGTCATGATGACTGCCCCCACTGCTGCTCTTCCTCAGATCCCCAGGGCGCTTGAGACAAACTTCCCATCTCCTCCTAGCCAGGCTGTAGGACCTTGATGATCATGTTTTCTTGGCATGATACAGGCTTTTGATGACTTAAGGAAGGAGGAATAGCAAGAGGACAGAAAGGAGAGAAGGTTATGGCTCAAATAAATTGCTCTCCTACCACCAGTTCCATTGGCAGAATACCATCTCCACTCCAACAGTCTGAACAATTGAAAAGACAATTCAGATGCCCACTAGAATTCCTTTAAAAAGGATGCCCACTCACAGCCCACAGAAAAGTCTCTTAGAATTCTTTGTTCAGCCCTCTCTCCCTGTGTCTTCTAAAGTCCAACCGCTGCCTGAGAGACTTCAGTCTCTGATGGTTTTTCTCCCTTCTGCTGAACTGCCTTCCTAAATCTGTTTTCTCCTGGGAGTTCTTCCTATTTAAAATTTATACCCAGCTAAGCTGTTGCAACAGTGCAGGGGGAAAGAGATCACCCAAGAGAGAGAGAACGAGATTTGCTATGAGTTCCCAACATATTTAGACAGCGGTATTGTGCTTAACACAGTGACTCTCAACCCTGGCTGCATATCACACTCGCTTAAGGAGCTTCTAAAATAACCCAGCTCAGGGCCCATGGCAGACCCATTAGAAAAGCACTGGTAGATTCAAGTATCTCTAAATATTTGTCTTCCATTTCCCAGTGCCTTAGGAAGCCCACTTCCCTATGCTATCTAGAAACCCCCAGCCCTGAAGATCTTTTTCTCCTTTACCTTGCTTAGCCTAACAACAGAAGCCAAGGGAGCATACAACATCACCCTTAAGAGTGTAGGAGGGGGTGGTTGTACACACTCACAACCAACTTTGTCCACGTCCAAGGACT
Organism: Mirounga leonina; assembly: GCF_011800145.1. Classification (NCBI taxonomy): domain Eukaryota; kingdom Metazoa; phylum Chordata; class Mammalia; order Carnivora; family Phocidae; genus Mirounga; species Mirounga leonina. The sequence goes on along the minus strand of NW_023270807.1, from coordinate 25,602,053 downwards.
CACTTCTACTTTTTGCCACCTGATGAAGCTTCTTACTTCAATCAGCCCTCATATTCTTCCTCCGAGCAGAAACCCTTGCCTTCGTTTTCTACCTGCAAACCTCAGTATTAAGGTCCACAAACAGACCTTTCAGAAACTGGATGATATATTTGGGTCCCTCCTCCCTGCGGACAGGCCTCTTGTCTCTACTTAACTCAAGAAGCTCTGCCTTGACCTATGCGTGCTCTGCCCACCTGCTGGGAATGACACTGTTGACTATCTCCAATCTTCCTAATGTCACCAGGCATACCACCAAAACCCTCCTCTTGTGTCTGATGCTGGTTCTCTCCCACGCACCTTCCCCCTTTCCCATGGGTCTACATGAGCTATATCCTGAGTGCTCTGGGTCCTGCAATTCACTGTTCTCCATGGGTGGTCCTGAACTAATGGAGGGAGAATGAGAATAGGGAACACAGAAACAACCCACCTTTAAGTGGTCATGGGAGTATGGTCAAGAGCTTTTGTAATAGAACAATTATAGCATATCCTGAGCAATTATGGAAATAACATTTTTAAAACTTCGACTCATAGAATTCCAAAGCTGAAGTTCGGTTATCTCAATTCTTTTGAATCTCCTGAACTATCAGAGCAGTTCAACTCTATTATAAAGTTCTACATCAAAAACTAATGATGTAATGTATGGTGATTAACATAACATAATAATAAAAAAAATTCTATGTATTATAAAGTGCACACTGAATTTCATTCAGACAAAAAGGAGATTTTTAATCCCAACTTTTTAGGTATTGATCATTCCCCTGGGTTGAGGAGAATCCTCGTGGCTTCAGAGAAGAACTTTTAGTGTTCACACAGTTTCTGGGGGTGTGAACAACAATACCCAGGTGCACACATACCTGAGTGCTGATGAGAGGCGGCCTGTCTGTTATAACTACCTGTATGCTGGTCTGTACCTCAGAACTAGACAATAAAGTGAAGCTGACTAGACTCCTGAATTTTCTCTCAGCAAGCATGCCCCATGTGTCTTCTCATTCCAGGGTTGAACGGCGATGACTTCCTGGCCGTGGGTCTGCGCAGCGGCAGTGTGGTTTACACTTACAACCTGGGATCGGGCACAGCAAGTCTCAGCAGTGATCCCCTCGATCTGAGCCTTGGCATCCACACGGTCCATCTGGGGAGGTTCTTCCAGATGGGCTGGCTGAAGGTAAAATGTCATCCCTTCATCTGTCCCACAGCTTTGCTGAGCATAACCATATACCATGGGATCTGTGCAGTAGAGGCCAGAGGCAACAGACCTGTGCTGCCTGCCCCACGCAGTTCACAGACTAGCGCCCACAGCTGAGGATGAGAGGCATGCTTGCAATTAGGTGGGGTGGGGATAAGTAAGAGGGATGCCTAATGTAGATAAGGTGCGAGAGAGGGCTCAGGAAATGCTCCCCCCCCCCAAAAGGTGATGCTTGAGCATAACTGCAAATAAATGGGAGTTCAGAAAAACGACAGTGGCCAGTGTGGACTTGAAGAATGTGAGTAGTTCAGGGTGGCTTTCAGGTAGGGAGGAACAAAACAGGTGGTTAGCTGGTAGACCAGGTCTACATTATCAAAGGACTTAGATGTCGTGCTAAGAAGTTAGATTTTTTTTTTTTAAGATTTTATTTATTTGAGAGAGAGAGAGAAGAGGGCACGAGCAGGGGGCAGGGAGAGGGAAAAGCAGGCTCTCTGCCGAGCAGGGAGCCCGACTCGGGGCTGGATCCCGATTAGGGGCTGGATCCCAACTAGAGGCTCGATCCTGACTCGGGGCTCGATTTCAGGACTCCAGGATCATGACCTGAGCCAAAGGCAGACACTTAACTGACTGAGCCACCCAGGTGCCCCAAGAAGTTAGATTTTTATCAAGAGCAATGGGGAGCTACTGAGAAATTTTAGAAGGGGGGTTGGTTACCGCAGTCAATTGACTTTTTTTGATAAATGACTCTGGTGGTTGCATTGAGAATGGAAGGGGGGGGGGCCAGGCTAGATGGAGGAAGAACAACGGGATACTAGCTTCTGATCTTTGGAGAACTGTGATTTTGATTGAAATGCAAAACTATGACTGCGATATTAATATATCCATGGTAACAGACACCAGCAGAGAAGCAAAGAATAGAGTGGTGAGGTGTTTTTTATTTTTTCAAAATTCAGGTCTTTGTGAATTTTTCATGTCAAGTTAATGGAAAATAACAAAACAGTATCTTAACAGTTCACCCTGGGGAATTAATTCCTTTTTTAATAGCTTTTGAATTCTTTTCCTTTTAAAGGTAGATGATCATAAAAATAAATCCATCATCTCCCCGGGAAGACTGGTTGGTCTCAATGTCGTCAGTCAGTTTTATGTAGGCGGCTACAGTGAATATACACCAGATCTCTTACCCACTGGAGCTGATTTTAAAAATGGCTTTCAAGGTAAGGCGTGGTTGGTTTTTACACTCTACCTACCAGTTTCAAATTCTGAGACAAGAAAAAACTTTAAATAATACACTTCTAGTTCCAAAACCAGAATTATGGATTGCTTTCTAATCAGACTTGACCAAAGTTTGATTTTAATAGAAAGCATTCAATCACTGTTCATTCATCACTTCCTACCTATGTACTACATGTGTAGTATATTTCAATGAAGAAAACAAAGATCCCCTGCACTTGTGAGTGTACATTCCAGTTGCGTAAAGGCAATAAACACTAAATATGATGAAGAAATAAAACTACTATAAGAAAATAGTATAAGCTAACAAATTCTGTAGGGGAAAAAAGGAAAAGTAGAGCATGATATGGGGGGATCAGGGGCATGACTAATTTTTTTTAATATAGGGTGCTTTTTAATATAGGGCAAATAGTGTAAAGCTCATAGAGGCACAGTAAATATTGAAACTCCAGCTAACTTTGGAACCTACTTGATGTACAGGTGAGAAATAGACTGCAGCTAACTGATGCATACCACCAACGCGTGGCCCACAACTTAAGAAGCTTCAGGGGGAACATTATGATTGAGCAAGTGATCGTATTGCCATAGTCTCTCTCTCTGTGTTCAGAAAGGGCAATAGACTCAGACCTTCTCCCATAAAGCTGATTCACAGTAGAGTTGTGAGATAAAGACATGCTTTTAATTGTTATAATAGTGCATTTGGTGAAAATAAGCTTTTTGATGGATCCTAGTCTCAGAATATTTGCTCAAGGAGCTGTTGGTTATAGTGTCCTTGGCCACCCACCCATGACCTGCCTGCTCTCCGGCAGAGGTCAAGGAATAGGAACTGGGATGTGATGCACATTTCTACAGGACAGGAGCCGCCATTGAGCCATGTCAGTCGCTTGAGTCCTCTGCCTGCCTGGCAGCATCCTTCTCCCCACTTCCACTGACTTCTGCTTAATCACGGATGCAGGAGCCTCTGTACCTGAAAGATATGAAAGCAACACAGCTACCCAGCATGATACAAGGTCATCTTCCAGTAAAGTGAGTTCCTTCTGCCAAGGCTGTCCAAGAAACTTTTTCCTTGAATACATAATCAGGGCTGATTCTCAGAAGGATGCCTTATAGAAGAGTTTAAAGCATATTAAGGCACTGTACTAAATGTAGTAACTCGACAGTCCTTACAGCAGGAGATAATCTGAAAAGGAGTATAAGGCCAAGACAAATCAATGAGTTTTTAAAAACACTATATTCAAGAAAAGGGGTGGGTAAACTTATGAATATGAAGAAGCACATCTTCCGCTCAGCAAGGTGGAGACCCTGGGCAGGGTCATCAAACCTTGCTGTCTTTTATATATATACAATGGAATATTATGCAGCCATCAAAAGGAATGAGATCTTGCCATTTGCAACGATGTGGATGGAACTGGAGGGTATTATGTTGAGCGAAATAAGTCAAACAGAGAAAGACATGTATCGTATGACCTCACTGATATGAGGAATTCTTAATCGCAGGAAACAAACTGAGTGTTGTTGGAGTGGGGGGTGGGGTGGGAGGGATGGGGTGACTGGGTGATGGACACTGGGGAGGGTATGTGCTCTGGTAAGCGCTGTGAATTGTGCAAGATTGTTGAATCTCAGATCTGTATCTCTGAAACAAATAATGCAATATATGTTAAAAAAAAAAAAAAAGAAGAAGAAGATGGCAGGAGGGGAAGAATGAAGGGGGGGAAATCGGAGGGGTAGACGAACCATGAGAGACGATGGACTCTGAAAAACAAACTGAGGGTTCTAGAGGGGAGGGGGGTGGGAGGACGGGTTAGCCTGGTGGTGGGTATTGAGGAGGGCACGTTGTGCATGGAGCACTGGGTGTTATGCACAAACAATGAATCATGGAACACTTCATCTAAAACTAATGACGTAATGTATGGGGATTAACATAATAAAAAAAAAAAAAAAACCTTGCTGTCTTTTATTCACGGACACGACGCTTGCATAAATACTCCGGGAATAGCATCAAGGGTCAGAGCGTGGACTCCGCGACGCAACACAGCCGACGGGGTTTGCAGCCCGGCTCTGCCACCTACAAGCCTCAGGACCCCGGCGAGTCACCTCCCTGTGCCTCGCTGTGCCTTACCTCTGAAATGGAACAAGAACAGCACTTCTCTTGCTACGTACGTAGTTCTGAAACGGAGGGAGTGGGGAGAGAACACGAGCCTGGCGCCTGGTTTCCAGTGCCCGCTCTGAGGCAGCGATGCGACGCGGCCGCTGGGGGCGGGGGGCACGGCGCCCCCCGGGCCGCCGCCTCTTTCTCCGCGGCACGTGCGGGCGCTGGGTAGGCGCACCCGCTCTGGAGTCGGGGCGGCTTCACACTCAGGCCCCGCCGCGTAGCCGCTCCTAACTTGCAGCCTGGCCCTCGCGCGCTTTGAGCTCCCATTTTCCTCTTTTCTGCTCAGAGGAGAAAAAGCTCCACCTCATAGGGTTCTTCTGAGCGAATCAGCTAAATAGAATAATGATAGTAAGGGCTCAGCCCGGAAACCAATACCTGATAACACTCAGTACCTGTTTACTATTACCATTCCATCCCGTCCTTGGATTTGATGTTGTCCAACTGATTGAAGGCCAGTGCTTCCTGAGGTTTTCTTGTGTAATTTTCTCCCTTCTATTATGAATTTTCTGTGCACCTTGCTAATGAGAACAGAGGCTCTCCCGAGACCTGTCATCTTCTCCGTAAGCGTGTCGGTGAGCTGAGCGCCCCTCGCCCACGGTGGGCCCTTCCTCAGACAGAGACGCTAGGATTGCACGGCCGCTGCCGCGGCGCTCGGGGTGGAAGTCTTGGGCAGGTCTGCTTAGCAATTGCCTCTTAATCCAGTCTCGTGGAAGTCCCATGACCTTGAAAGCCCCCTAATCTTATCACTTGTCTCTTGAATCCTCCCCTGATGTCTGCCTCTTATCCATTATTAACTCGCATTCACGCTGTTTTGAAAATTTTGGACACTTGTTACCAATGTACTGTAACAGCCGGATCACAGCAGGACCACACGCCTCCAAAAGCTGAGCTCTCCGGTCTGTAAAGAAGGATATAGGATAATTTTCTTAAAATGTAGATTTCTGGACCCTATGCTGGAAATACCTCATCAAAATATCTATGATGGAATCTAAAAATTTGCATTGCAATAAGTAAATGAATGAATGAATGAATGAATGAATGAATAAAAATTTGCATTTCGATAAGCCTCCCCAGATTTGGAAGCCACTGTTATTAATTAACCATAACAAAACAAATACAGAGTTTCATGAAAAATTTTAATAATTAGACTAAGGCTACCACATTTGTCTTTAGAGTGGTGATTACACATAGTAAAAGATTATATGATTTAGGCTTTCATATTTTTATAAACACTAGTGATAAATGACTCTAATCCAGAAGTTCTCAGTCTAAAATATAAATCCTTACTGTTGATAAAGCCCATTTGTTTTTGTTCTGGAAATGGTTTCTAATGAGCCATTACTTCCCTATAACCTTTAATACTTATGAAGATCTTGAGGTTTAAATAACCCTTATCCAGAGTAATCGAAATACCAGGCAGAGAAGGCCTTACTCTCTCACCTGCCGTAAGAAGAATTCTGTCCTCCTCTCCAAAGTTACATCTATTCCAAAGCTGCAGGGTTCCCAGCTTGAGGTTCCTGGATGGGATTCAGTGGGTCCTTGAGTCTCCTGAAACCACACTTATAACTGTGCCTGTGCCCTTGTGCATTTTTATGGGAAGAAGATCCGTCCCTTTCATCAATGTTCTAAGATCTGTTGCTTTCACTGACAGACCTATTTAGTCCTGATGTAGAATTAAAAGTTACTTTTGGTCAGTGTGAACATGGGGAAATCTACTGTCCCATCTATCTATTATTCTAGTGTTACAGCAGCTCAGGTTCATTGATGCCGGGATTACTAAAATTTATTACTCAACTGAATATCAGAGTGAACATGAAATAGATTCAGATTCATTAACAACACTGTAAAGAACATGTTATTCCAACTAAAAGGACCCTGCTCTGTCAGTACAGTCAGTTTCTTGCTAGTTCTGCTTTTTCTCTTTCTCTTTTTGATTGCATGGTACTTTTCAAACCAGAACACATGGGGGGGGAGGGGGAGAAAGGATTTATTGCAACAAGTTAAATATTATTTTACTGTCCAAAAAATGCTATCACTTATGTGGAACCTAGCCAGTCTTACTTCCCAATATACACATGGCTGATGGCTTCCAAGTCTCTATCATAACCACTTTACCATTTGCAGGAAGTATGTATTGAATACCTGGTGCATGGTGCTATACTTTTTTTTTTAAGAATTTATTTATTTATTTGAGAGATTGAGCATGAGCAGGGGGAGGAGCAGAGGCAGAGGGAGAAGCAGACTTCCTGCTGAGCAGGGAGCCTGATATGATCAGGCTCCATCCCAGAAGCCCGGGATCACGACCTCAGCCAAAGGCAGACACTTAACTGACTGAGCCACCCAGGCGCCCCTGCATGGTGTTATACTAAGCAGATTATACCTTGCTGTATTAGTAAGACTGAAAATATACAATATATATATATCTACATATGGCTTCCACTGTAATTGCCTGTAAACTGCGTATGTCGACTGACATGAAGTATCTCTCTGTAAAATAAACACATCTATTTGTATTAGCCAAATGTTTCTCTAAATATAGCATTGCCATGTTTTTAGCCAAAAATATATTTCAGCAATTCCTCATAACAAAAGCATTTTATTTATCTATATAAAGCAGAGGTGGTTTTAAATGAAACATTTCAGAATTTAATATTTGTTATAGTCATTTACAAGTTTTTTTCAGTGCATGATTATAAAAACTACAAAAATCTCAATTTTTGCTAAAAAGAAAAAAATTTATAAAGGTGGTAAAGGGCTTGAGACACTGAGGTAGACAAGGTAGAATATGAGACCTACTAGTTGCCAGGGATTATACTGGACAGTTTATGTATATTAGCCTATTCCTCTTAATTCATAGAATAGTTATTCTTGTCCCCATTTTAAAAGAGCAAAGATTGGCACTCAGGTTTGGATCATCTACTCATTATGTGGCAGAGATTACAATTGAGCCCAGACCCACCTGACTCCGTCCTATACTTACACTTTTGCTCTCTGCTGAGGGCATTTCACTCTGCAAAAAGCATGGGAAACCCTGCTTTGTTAATTAAGTTACCTGGTTATTCTGTATAAAGCTGATAGCATTCATTAATTTCTTCATCTTGTGCAGTGCTTTTTTTGTGCAACAGTAGATGGCAGGACTTGGAGAAATAACAAAGGTTAAATCTGAGGAAGGACAATCACGGTTCTCTCACAATAAGAAAATAGCAGTGCCTGCTGAGAGTGGTGCTTGTCAGCGAAAAGGCCAGTGAAAATTAAGCTGGAAAGTAAAGTCTTGACCTTTCAAAACTGAACCCATCTTTTTCACCATGAGGAATTATTCCGTGCTTTCAACTCCTGAAAGTTTCGAAAATAAAATCCAGTCTAGCCTTTATTTCCTCATTTTAAAGACACTATTTATAGCCGATAACCATATCGATTTAAAAGTACTTTAAAAACAAACTGTAAGTGCTGAAGGAGAGGAGTAAAATTATAACACATTTCAGGATCCCAAACAGTTCCATACAAAGTCTTTGTTGAACTGCTCTTTTTGTTTGTATTTTCCTAATCTTAGGGTGTTAAAGATCTTTCTTTTCCCAGCCCTGCTGAATACAATTGACAAATAAAATAGTATATATTTAAGGTGTAGAAGGTGATGATTTGGACTACACATACATTGTGAAAAGAGTACCACGGTCAAGTTAACACATTCATCATCTAACATGGTTACCTTGTATCTATGTGTGGTAAGAACACTTACAATTTACTTTCTCAGCAAATTTGAGGTATATAAAACAGTATTATTAACTATAGGCACATGCTTTGTATTGGATCCCCAGAACTTATTCATCTTATAAGTGAAAGTTTATACCATTTGACTAACATCTCCCCCATTTCTCCCACTCCCAGCCCCTGGCAACCACCATTCCACTCTGCTTCTATGAGTTAGACTTTTTTAGATTCCATATATCAGTAAGATCATACAGTGTATACCTGGGAAAGACCTTTCTAAGGATATATGCAGAGACAAATCCTTGAGGGGAAAAAAGAGAAATGTGACAACATAAAAATTATAAACTTCCCTACATAAAAAAATAAAAGCTTCACCATAAGCAAAATTAGATGGCAAATAATAAACTGAAAAAAGTATTAACAATATATGGCAAACAACTAATACACTCATTATGTAAGCAGGTCTTCCGAATTAATGTTTAAAGTGATGAATAGAGAAAAAATTATATAATAAACAAATGAAAAGTAAGAAATACAAATGGCTAATACATTTATTAAAAGGTTTTCAACCCCAATTAAAAATAGCAGAAGAAAATTTTATTCTTTGTTTCATTTTAAAATGAAGCATAATAATCTCTTGCATGTGGTGATTGTGAAGAAGCAGGTGTTCCAGTAGTGAGTGGGGGAGATAAAATTGTGCAAAATATCTGTGACACTGGGACACCCTTCAAAGCATCCATATCTTTTGCCCTAGTAGTGTTACTGCTAGAAAATAATACTAAGAAAATAATTAGCAAATACACAAGGATATCCATATGATGTTAATCATAGCATTATTTTTAATAGCAAAAAAGTAGAAATGAGTCCGTTGCCCAATAATTGAAAATTAATTAGATATATTATATAAAAGAACAGTATGCTATCATTTAAAAAGTTAAGGCTATGAAAAAAGAGTTAATGGTATTTATGATATACAAATGCTTGTAATACTAGAAATTACATAGTTTAACGCAGGATTCTATTTTTGTTTAAAAGAAAATAGAGCTAAGCATAGAAAAACTGCTGTGTGTGTATACATGCTAATAATTAGTGGTATATAATTCATACCAAAATGTTAATAATTGTCTTTTCTAGGGGTGCCTGGATGGCTCAGTCTGTTGAGCAGCCGACTCTTGGTTTTGGCTTAGGTCATGATCTCAGGGTCCTGGGATCGAGCCCCACATCAGGCTTCCCACTCAGTGTGGAGTCTGCTTGAGATTCTTTCCCTCTGCCCCACCCTTGCTCATCACTCTCTCTCTCTCAAATAAATAAATAAATCTTTAAAAAATATAATTGTCTTTTCTACAGTGTTGATACTGTAGATAATTTTTTAATTTTTCTCTCTGTGCTTCTCTGTTTTTACATTTTTATAGTCTTTTCTTAAAAACTCACGTGTATTACTTTATGTTGAAAAAATGCTGCTTTAAAAATGAAAAATAATTATTTTCTTGTTTTGTCTGTTTCTTCTAGTTTTTTAATATGAAGTGTTTTTGCCTTTCTCCAAGGTTGCATTTTCACTATGCAAGTTCGCACTAAGAAGGGCCATTTCAGAGGCCTGGGAAACCCTGAGGGCCACCCGAATGCTGGGCGCAGCATTGGCCAGTGCAATGCTTCTCCCTGCAGTTTAATGAAATGTGCCAATGGTGGGACATGCATAGAGGGTGGATCCCCTGTTTAGTAAGTATGACATTATTCAGAAAGAAACTAGCAGGTTATTTGCATGCTAAGCAGTACTCCACTCACACAAACAAGAAACAGAGACCGATGCTCACATTTAAAATGTTTTTATGTGGACTTCCTAGGTGACTGGGCCACAGATAAAAGCAACTGGAAAGGGTCAGTGCAACATTTATGCTATCTTCTCAATTCTTTTAAACAATGGAAATGAGTCACTACATCTCATTCTAGACACCATGGAAAAGAATCTTAAATTCATAGCATTGAGAGTGTTGCCAGAAATGTTAATCATACAAGGATTTGCCTACTGGGATTTGCTTTCATATTTAGGCTTGAGCTCCATCAGAAGGGGTCCTCGCGAGGTGGACCCTAGCAAAGCTGTGTGATTTGACTTCCGAATTACTTCAGTATGAAACAAAACATGGACCTGTTGAATGGGAACAACAAAGGAATGTTGTCTTGTAAAGAACTTTTGTTGAGCATCTCTTCTGTGCATAAGTAGTCTTAGAGGGTGCTCTGAGAATATGCCAAAGAAGGAGGAAGTAAACACTCCGTCCTTCCATTTCTTCCACTCTAGCTGTTCAATTCAGTTCCTTACATCCTAGCTATTCTCTACATATATGAGACAGCCACAAAAGTGATCGGTCCACGTTGTCCCACAGGGCATGTCAGAAGGCACAATGCACTTCACCACTCGTGCTAGCTCCCTGCAGAGCAATTCATGAAGTAGGAAGTTCTTATACCCTGCAAGACAAGGGTAGAAGAGCACCCAGTTTTATAAGGCCTGAGTGAGTCCCTTACCTCCCCTGAACAGTTCCCCTCCACCTCCTCACCGGAAAATAATCAAAAGCAAAGGGCAAATTTCAAACACCTGCTAATTCCAATGCACTGGGTTGGTGAGGAAAGGCTTCTTGTTGGGGGGTGGAGGTGATAGAGAGGAGATTGTCATTAGATCTTCCTATTTCTTACCCAAAACTCTCCAGGGACTTCTTAGGACATGTAGAATAATATCTAAACCCTCCACCATAACCAATAAGGCCCTACATGATCTGGCCCCTGCAGCCTCTTGGATCTTCTCTCTTAATGCTTTCTCCGTGTGCTCAAGTCCAGTTAGCCTACTCCTGTCCTTTGAACACACCCAGCTCATTTCTGCTTCTAGACCTGTACACTGTGTCTTCCAGCAGGGGGCACCCTTGCCATCAGTGTCTGTTTGGCTGCCTCCCTCTTATCATCTCCTCAGGAAGGTGCTCCCTTAGATCAACCCAAAACTATCCCTCCCTCTACTCATTCTCTATCACATCATCATATTTTACTTTCTCCATAAATATTATTCTCTAATTGTATTTATTTGTTTGCTTGTTTATGTTAGTTATTATTTTCCCTTGACGATGGGCCTGATCTCTCATTCTACCATTGTCTCCTTCACACCTTGAAGAGTTGCCCAGCATGGAATAGGCATTCATTAATTATTTGTTCAGTTAATGAACCAATGAGTAGCTATTCAATGAAAAAGTAGAAGGAATCTCTATTCCAAAGGTTCTAAGCGCAAGTGCAAATGTAAGGACAAGCAAGGTGACCCCATGATGATCATGAGAATGAAGCCAAACTGACTAAACAGAATATTGTAATCGATTAGCTATGAGAAATGGGATAGATGAAGTATAGAAGGATGAGACATTGACATGACAGATAACAGATTTGATTGTCCTCAAGAATGAGACATAAGCAGTTTTCTGAGCAGGAAAAAGCCACGGTAAAGACAATCCTGTTGACATCCCTTTGCAGCATGGATATATTGGGGAATCACCAGGAGACAGTTTTGGAAAATCTAAGCACATTATGAAGGGCCTGGTTTTAAGAAATAGCCATAAAAAAGGAAAGAATTAATTTGGAAGATGTTACAGAGAAATATTCATGGTATATTATGACCTATTGATTATGATGGTGGGAGGAATGTCAGTGGGAGTCAAATCTAAATTAATTCAAAACAAGTACGAAAAGGCTTGATGTGTTCTGGGATGTCCAAGACATCTAATGTGCTAATCAGTAAGTTAAAAGAGCTAGCTGAATTTTATGGAAACTTGTGAAGAAAAAATGTGTAATGTGCTCAAGCCCATGGAAGTACTAAGGACAAAACCTGAGGCTTGGGATGCCACCATCATAAAGAAATATATGTTTGAATTAGCTTAACCATTATGATTTTATTGCTACTTCTTTACAATTTTTAATGAAACCTTTAGGTTTGCTTTACAACTTATGCATTCTAATTTGCTCTATAACCAAGCTTAATTATTCAAAAGATCAAATTTACCTCACTTTATCTAAAGAAATGTGGTCATTCTTCAAGTCACCTGTGAGGTGTTTTTGTTATCTTTTAATGCGATAATAAATAAACTGATAGTAATAAAGAATGCAGTAATAAAGAATGGGAAGTGACATTAAGAAAGCAGAAGAAATTGAAGGCCCAGGTAAGAAATTCACTCCAATTCGTCATTCTTCTGTATGGAATAAAGGGCCTAACTGTTTCCATTTAAAAGCCACAAGTGTTTATCTTGGAAAATACAGTGTCGAGTGTAGAGAGACACTCCAAACTCTTTGCAGATTATTTTGATTAATATAGATAATTTTCTTGATTTGTGGTAATAGAAGTAATACCACACAATTGCACAGCAGTGTGTGGCTAACGGAGCATTTTTTGCATACACTATTTCCATTGCTCCTAATCACACACCTTCCTAAATTAGTCAAGGCAGATATGCTAGTTCCAACTTAATGGATGGGGAACCAAGGCTTAGAGATTGCAAGTGAATCAGAAGGATAAACCAGCACCTTAAAAGTAGTATAGCAGGCCCCAAAATCAAATCTTCTAGTTCCTGGATCAAAACTCTCTTCAGAACCTAAATAACAAGAAATGAATTTAAAAGCAGCTAATAATATAGATAAGGTAACAAAAGGGTTAAGTGTCTCTTTAACTGCAGGATGTAATCTGTTCATTTATTCATAATTTTTTTTTTTTAATGAAGTTGTCTTCAGTTGGCATTTGATATTTTCTCCAAATTGGAAGTAACATGCCTCATAACACAGGCCCAGGGGGTTTCATCAATTCCTGTGTGGGTGGAAAGCTCTTTCTCATGGTCTAACATGAGAGCCTTGACTTGAATAACAAATAAACTTGATTAATCATGTACGATGAGAATGACACCTCTGACAAGTTCCTTTATAGGATTCTAAAATCTTTCTTATCAAAATTGGGACCAATGTTTGGGATCTTCTTATTAAAATAACAAAATATTCACCATATTAACTACATGTGAAGCACTGCTACACCGTCAGAAGTAGCTCTTGTGAGTATTATATATAATGACTTATTAAAAGTACAGCTCCCTGAATTTAAAAGAGGTAAATTTTATGGTATGTAAGTTATAGCTCAATAAAGCTGTTTAAAAATACTAAGGTTCCCGTTCATGGACATTCAGCTCTAGTAGCAGGAGTTTACGGAGAATTTTACTCCTTTTGGTAAGTTTTGTAATTCTGCTCTAATCTCAATAATAAGAATCCCTTTTTGAAAGAAGATGTTTCCTTTGTAATATACTTTTCAATGGTGTTTAAGACGTTTTCCTCTATGCCAGGCTTTTAACTTTACATGGCTCCATGCTTTTGTTTTTTACCTGAAGCAGAATAATATTAAATTGAATTTCTAGGTAACAGTATAGACAGATCAAAGCTAAAGTTTGGTCTTTTTCTGAAAAATAACTAAGACACATAATAAAATATTTTTTAAATGCTCAGGAGGCAAGTCCCAGCCCAGAAGCATAAATTTCACAGTGTTTGGAACAAATTTTAAATGCAAAATCTCAAAGCTGGTCAGAATGTCTTACCAATGCATAGCTGGATGGTATAAATTTTCTTAAGAAGAACTCAAAATGCTCCCTTTGGTTCCCTGCCTCACAGCTGGGAGTAGGAGGCACTGTGGATACATAAGGGGAAGTCTTGTGCCAAGTAAGGTGGGAGGTCAGGCTTGATAAGGCGGGGACTCAGGGCTCTGTAAACCCTGCAAGGCCTGCTTTCCTGCTCCAAGTATGTCAGCATGCACAGATCCAGCTGTGTCCTAATGCAGCTTCTCAGATGAGGGTGTAATAAGACAGAGTTCATGTAAGGCCTTCATGCTCCTGGGATGCACTCTGATGTAGCAGAGAACCAGCAAGCTACTTCTGTTGTTAGTCAGCAGCCAAGGCTAAAAGAAGAGATTGGTCTAGTTGTAACTTCTCCATATATGTACATGTGCTTTGTGCAACAGGTTTTTAAGCAGATTTTACTTCATTTAAATTGCATTTTGCTTGACCTTTGTTAAAAACAAGACAACAGGCCCAAAATGGAGTTGCTTATGCTCAGCCTTACATCACCAAACCGAGACTTAATTACAGTTTAGGCTGTCCCAGAAGTGGAATCTGAAACCAGTCGGTCAGGAATCGCCTGATCAGCACGATTTAGATAATCTGCCTGATAGGCCCCTGTCATCCCCTAAAGGAAAGTGACCTTGCCATAACCAGTCTGCTTTTTTGCCAGTATAACTTCCTTGTTCCCACTCCCTTCTGCCGGTAAAAGTCTTTCATTTGCTACAGCTCCTCAGAGCTCCTTCCTATCTGCTAGATTGGAGGCTGCCGGTTCAAATCAATCTTTGCTCAAATGAACTCAAAATGTTTAATACGCCTCAGTTTCTTTTAACACCTTAAAGTCATATTCTGACGATGACTGAGGGTGATATGAGGCGTGTTCCTTTAAGAAAAGCACAGGGTAGGAAAACCGAAACTTACAAAAACAAGCTAAATGTAAAAGTGAGCTGCACAGACGGTAAGTACGTAGGTGATCAGAGAGAATGTGGCTGTAAGAGGTGAAAGGCACCCGAGATTTACACTAGGTTCATAAATGAGGCTTATTTATACCATAAATCCATCTGTGAGCACAGAATCTCACTGACCCTGGATTATTTTTTGGCTCACAGATGTCTGAGAATCAGGTGAAATTTAAAAATCCTTTCCTCTGAAAAATAAACATGTTTAGGACACAAAAATTTGCATAAAATTTTGGAGTTTCCCAAACTCTACAGTGCCCAATGGTAGACCCTCTAGGGTCCCCCAAACTCTCCAAATTAAGAATTCTTTGCCCGTTTTGTCCTCTGACTTCACCCAGCAGTGTTAAGTGCAGTCTACTGGTGCCCCTCTGCTGGATGTGCCATCATTTGCCAACTAATACCCTGCTCCCTAAACTTCTCTCCCTCTGAGCCTTGCTAAAAATTCTCCCCGTCTCTTTCCTGCTCAAAATGTTCCTTAGTCTTTCATTGCCAGCGCAGCAAAACGTGAGTTCTTCCTTCTGTTGTTCAAGGTGTGACAAGGCCTGCTGTCGCCCTGTCTGCTCCCTGCTGTACTTTTCTCCCTGCTCAGTATTCCAAAGAATTGTATCGCTCTCTCCAGCCCCTCAGGAAACAGCCCCTCTGCGAGCAACCAGTGGGTGCCGTCAGCTGGGTAACGCACTACCGCCCATTTGGTTTTCTTCCTTCCCCTCACTTTGCTCTTCTCTCACTCCTCCTTGCTAGGCAGAGTACCCCTTCGTTTCCGTGGAACTGCTTTTATTTATTTATTTTTTTTAAGATTTTATTTATTTGAGAGAGAGAGCATGAGAGGGGGGAAGGTCAGAGGGAGAAACAGACTCCATGCCGAGCAGGAAGCCTGATGTGGGACTCGATCCCAGGACTCCAGGATCATGACCTGAACTGAAGACAGACGCTTAACCGACTGAGCCACCCAGGCACCCCCATGGAAATGCTTGTAGACTGTTTTCTAGGGATTCCAAGTCAAGGTTAATACTTTTTCTTACCTTTAAGATTAAGAAAAAGTTCAAAAAATTGTCTAATCTAGCGGTGAGGCTGTAGAGAAACAGACACTGGGCTTACCAGAGCAAACTCTCTTTGTTTGGACACAAGATTTGCGTCACTATGTATCTGATTGGTAAAGCTAGAGAACATTTATCCAACAGAGGACATGGCTATAAAAGTCTGTATATGTTGCTATGTCGCTGTGGAGTGATCCTCAGGATATAGTAAGTGAAAAAAGTAGGGTAAAGAAGCATGCAAGAAAAGGGAAAGATAGATATAGATAAATAGATATCAATACATACATATAGATATGTGTATTACATATACACATACACATATGGTCATGTTTTTCTAAGGGAAAAAAACAGAGGAAGATTACAGAAAAAAAAAATTATAAATGGTCACCTGTAGAATGAGGAAGAGAACAAGGAGAAGTGACCAGGATGACAGCTATTTTATTAACTTTTTATTTATTTATTTGACAGAGAGAGACACAGCAAAAGAAGGAACACAAGCAGGGGGAGTGGGAGAGGGAGAAGCAGGCTTCCCATTGAGCAGGGAGCCCAATGTGGGGCTCGATCCCAGGACTCTGGGATCATGACCTGAGCCAAAGGCAGACACTTAATGACTGAGCCACCCAGGCACCCACTTTTTTAAATTTTTTAAATTTTTTTTTTTTTTTTTTACTTTTAAAAATACAATCTGCTTCATAGTTTTTATTTGGAACTAGGTCAATGTTTCACCTGGAATATAAAAAAAAGGGAGTAATTCTTTTTTTTTTTTTTTAATTTATTTATTTGACAGAGAGAGAGATAGCGAGAGAGGGAACACAAGCCGGGGGAGTGGCAGAGGGAGAAGCAGGCTTCCCGCGGAGCAGGGAGCCCGATGGGACTCGATCCCAGGACCCTGGGATCATGACCCGAGCCGAAGGCAGACGCCTAACGACTGAGCCACCCAGGCGCCCAAAAGGGAGTAATTCTTAAGCATTGAAAGAAAATAAGGAAATAAATGAATCTAACTGTATTTCAAGTTAGTGGGATAACCTAGGAGAGAAAATTTAATTCAATTGATTATAAATTGACTAAATACAGTGGGTTTTATATCCTAAAGACAAAAAGAACCATAAAGATAATTTATATTGCATCCTATGGTCTTCATGTTAGTGTTAGCATTGGTATTATTTTGGAGCTACAGATAAAGATAAAAATAGCTAGATAGCAAGATAGCTTGATGGGAGGATGAATGAATGGATGGATATAAACCAAGGGAGTCATTATATTAATATTTCTCATTAGGAACCAAGATTTTCAACATAAGAGAAAAGAGATACAGACATAAAGTTAAAGTAAAAATCTTCTCACTTTTAATTTGAACTAGAAATAACATGAATTCATGACTTAATTTTCTTCTTCTAACGTACTTATTTCCTTTCTTTTTTAAAGATTTCATTTATTTATTTGTTGACAGAGACGTAGCAAGAGAGGGAACACAAGCAGGGGGAGTGGGAGAGGGAGAGGCAGACTCACCACTGAGCAGGGAGCCAGATGCGGGGCTCAGTCCCAGGACCCTGGGATCATGACCAGAGCCCTGGGGTCATGACCTGAGCCGAAGGCAGACGCCTAACGACTGAGCCACCCAGGTACCCCTAAAGTACTTATTTCCTAGCTATGTCCACGAAAGAAATCTAGAAAAAACAGTAACTCAGGAGGAATGAAAACTCTAGTACCAAAATTGTTATCTCCAAGTAGCATTTTCCACAAAAAATAAACCAGGTCTTCTAAAAAAAATAAAAATAAAAATAAATAAACCAAAACATCTTGTATAATTGGACATTCAACTCTGGGGTAGGAAATGTATGATATGATCCTAGGTGTCTTTTTGTGCCTGAAAGCAGGAGAGTTGTCAAAGACTACTAGGGCAATTTTTTTTTTTTTTAAGATTTTATTTATTTGACAGAGAGAGACACAGTGAAAGAGGAAACACAAGCAGGGGGAGTGGGAGAGGGAGAAGCAGGCTTCCCGCGGAGCAGGGAGCCCGATGTGGGGCTCGATCCCAGGACCCTGGGATCATGACCTGAGCCGAAGGCAGACGCTTAACGACTGAGCCACCCAGGCGCCCCACTAGGGCAATTTTAAAAGAAGACAGAAGCCAACTTAAAGAGACTCCCACTGGCTAAAGAGGGGACCATTTCAGAATCCCAGAGAATAACGTCTGTAATAGATTTAAACATGCCAATATATAAAATACATGTAGTTGTAATGATACTCCATACACACATTCCACCAAGGGATTAAAAAAGAAAGTTGTCACCTATGGAAATTGCTAGTGTACCACTCATTATTCTGAAATTCCACTAAAGCAAAAGATGGATAGGTTCAACCTTCTTTTCCTGTAAAGAGTATAGTAGCCAGCCTCCAGGTGGCCCTCCTAAGAGACACATCCTTCTGTAGTTCCTTCTCACAAGGAATAGGGCTGACCTGTATAAATAAAGGAGATATTCTGTAAATGACAACTTGTGACTTCAAAGCTAGGTAAGAAGTCATTAGCACTTATTCCTTCCTTAAATTGTGAGACTTAAGGATTAAATGATTCTGCCCACTGAGCAGTTTTAATAATGGTCGGGCTCTATTTTATATAGTCCCTCTGACAGTTGTATAGAGAATGAATTTGCAGGTGGCAAGCCCGAAAGCAGAGGAACCTATTATGAGTCCATAATAACAATAAATGGTTATTATTGCCGTGAACCATTAAGGTCTGGAGTAATTTATTATGCAGCAATAGGTAACTGTTATAAAATAATAGTAACTAGCCAGATAATTGATGAGAAGTAGTTCTTATTAGAACTGAGCTAATTTAGGAGCACCTGGTTGGCTCAATTGGTTAAGCATCTGCTTTCAGCTCAGGTCATGATCCCAGGGTCCTGCTCAGCAGGGAGCCTGCTTCTCTCTCTCCCTCTGCCTGCAGCTCCCCCTGCTTGTGCTCTCTCTCTCTCTGTCAAACAAATAAATAAAATCTTTAAAAAAAAAAGAACTGAGCTAATTTAAGTGCAGGATAAATAATAGAAATTAGAAATATCACCATTTTATAACCATCAGGGAAAATAATGGCTGCTTGAATCATTTAATGAAAGGTTGATAAAAAACTGTTAAAATGGTTGGGTCAAGCTAACACCCACCACTTGAACCAACTGGCCAGTCATAATTAAATGTGGAGCAAACATTATACGCCTCCTGATATGATGTCATTACCTACACAGTACCACCTCTAATGCATTAAAAAACCTGAACATGAATCTAATCAAGCCTCTATATCTACAAGACTCTGAAAAATCAGAGCAATAGATGAAAACAAGTTAAATGATATTATAAGGATATAAACAACCAAATCTAGAATAGGGTGAATTCTACTGGACAAACAACACAAAAAGCATGTGGATGGAAAGAAATGCAGGGGAAGAATTTTTATCTAGGTACCAAGCCTTAAGAGAGGTACTATGCAGATGCATTTGTGGAACTTGTTTGGATCCTTATGAAATGTAAAAAAAAAAAAAAAAACCCAACAAAGAAACTTTTTTTGAGATAATCATAATTAACTGGACACAAAAATTAGATGGTCATGAGGAATTAATGTTATTTTTGTTGGGTATGATACTAATATTTGGTTGTGGGGTTTTTTTAAAGTTTATTATCTGTTAGTGATATATACTGAAGTATTTACATATAAATGGGATTTACTTCAAAACACTTTGGCCAAAAAAGAAAAAGAGTAGACAAAGAAGCAAATGAAACTAAAGAGCTAAAAACTGATCATTTGAAACTGGTTAAAGAAGTGATTAATACTATGCTTTTCTATTTTTGTATATATTTGAATTAAAAAACATAGTACATATAATATACAGTTTGTCTAATTTATAAAATTCATAAAGTATAAAATAAAGTATAACATGATTCTACCAGTTATAGATAACTTTTTCTTTTTTCTTTTTAAAGATTTTATTTTTAAGTAATCTCTACACCCACCATGGGGCTCGAACTCACAACCCCAAGATCAAGAGTCACATGCTCTACCGACTGAGCCAGCCAGACGCCCCCCTCCAAGAGCTTTTTCTTTCTGCTCTCATCTCACAATGATGATTCTAATAATTTGCCCTCATTAGCCTCAACATATATAAAAGAATCTCTCTTATGCAAAGCAATAAGAATCTATGTGCTAAACTGAAAAAGTAGCTTAGGCAGGGGTTATATTTCTCTGTTTTTTAACTCCACACTGAAAACTAATAATTGCATTTACCTCAGAGGGTTAATATCGGTATTAAATGAGTTACTAGCTACAAAGTACTTAACATGGTGCCTGGCGCTAAAGTGAGGCCCTAATAAACTTTGAATAGTATATTTTACATATATCATATATATTTCAAACAAATAACTTGTTGTAAATAAATTATCATAAAGCCCTTGGGAAGCAAAACCATGTTTTCTGCTTCGTATTCACCCTGGTAACAATGGGGAGTGGTGCACCATATTTCTCCTTTGGTGAATATTTAGTAAGCAAGTGAATGATGTTTAAGTGATATTCAAACACAGAATATTAAATCTTCCATCATCTCATTTTCAGTTAACTTTTATATATCAATGTTCATCCTAAATTTCAGAAGTCTTAGAATTGCCTAATTACAAGAAAATTAAATTCATCATGTTGAATATCTATTGTAACAAGAAAAAATTAATCCATAGATGTTTCTGAGCTATAAAATTGGCAATAAAACCCAGTTTATCTGCAATTTACAAATTTAAATCAGTTTCATTCTAAATGCACAGATGTAAAATAATTAACTATCTTAGTAAAATACTCCAAGACTCAACTCTCAATTGCCACTGTGACCAGCTGTTACCCATATTTCTAAAGTGCCTAATGCTTTCTTCTGTGTTCTCATATCTCCGTGTTTAGAGGCAGAACCCACAAACTATTATTTATGTGTTAACAACTGAGGATAGCTAACATTTTTGGAATGGACTTGAGAGAACAGTTCTATGTATAATATCAGTGATTCCCCAGGATCGCTGGACTATTCTTAGCTTATATAAGAGATGCTTCAACCACTTGTCTGCTGTTCTACTTTATCACAAATCTGTCTTAGGTCCCCGCTTCTCATCAAGTTGAAGAGCCATGTCACTAGATACTTAAAGGAAAAAAGCCCTTTTATCACCTGCTGTCACCTCCAACTCAGTGTAGCTAAAAGATTTTTTTATATGTTTCCATTAAACTATATTCGCCAGATGTCCCTGTTCCCAATAATGGCACCATATTCTTTCAGTCATTTAATTTTGAAACCCCAAAGATTTCCATAGATTGAGAGACACAGAACAGCAGCTAAATGCATGGACTCCCTCGGCCACAAATCGCCACGCAATTTGCTTAACTTCTCTGTTCCTGAGGTTCCCCCTCTGCAAAATGAGGATGATAATAGTATCCTCCTGATAGGATCGTAAGGAGGATTAAATGAATTAATACATTTAAAGTGCTAAGAATGCCTGGAACATGGTAAGCCTCGGTAAAGGTTTGCCATTACTATAATCTTCCATCTTTCAGACCAACGTTTACCAGATGTTTGTCACATCTGCTTCCACCTCTCCACCCTCAAAGCCATTTCCCTGTCCAGGCCTCTGTATCCATCCACTTCCTTGTGCCCCAGCCATGACTCATTCATTTACTGATTTATTTATTCTCCAGATGTTCAATGAAAAATTATTGTATGCCAGGAACTGGTTTAGGACCTGGGACTACGAAAGAGAGCAAAACAGACCTGATCTCTGCCCCCATGCAATTAAGGATCTAGTGCAGGGATCAGCACACTGTGGCCTATGGGCCAAATCTGATCCATCACCTGGTTTTGTGGATAAAGTTTTATTGGGATACAGCCATGTCCATGCCCTTGTGGATCATCTGTGGCTGCTTTCAACAGTTGGCAGACTTGTTGCAACAGTATCTGTATGGCCACAAAGCAAACTGTATACTGCCAAAGTTTGCCAACCCCCGTTCTAATGGTAAAAATAGTCTACGGCCATACCATCCTGAATGAGCCCAATCTCATCGAATGATAAAAATATAGTAAGATCTGGGGCGCCCGTGTGGCTCCGTCAGTCAGGTGTCTGACTCTTGATTTCATCTCAGTTCATTATCTCAGGATTGAGGAACTGAGCCCTATGTCGGGCTCCACGCTCAGCAGGGAGTCTGCTTGGGATTCTCTGTCTCCCCCTTCCCCCTGCTCTCTCTCTCTCTCTCTAAATGAATAAATAAAATCTTAAAAAAAAATAGTAAGATCCCACTAAGGTTAAACTTACATCACTAGAGAGTTCATAGTTACACCATAGGGTCATCCTATACATACCAAATTAATATTTTTAAAACATGCATCAGTCATGTCATTCCCCACGTCTGTCACTTAAAAGTTAAACTATCTTGGAGCACCCGGCTGGCTCTGTCAGTAGAGCATGCAGCTCTTGATCTTAGGGTTGTGAGTTCGAGCCCCACACTGGATATAGCGATTACTTAAAAATTAAAAAAAAAAAAAATCTTAAAAAAACAAGTTGAACTATCTCAGCCTGTTATTCAAAGCCCTTGAGCTCAAAGCTCCTTTTCCAGCCTAATCTTCTACTGCCGTTCCCTCTCGAGGCACTCATTCATGTAGGCAAATCTCACTTCAGAAGCCTTCCCTGAACTCACTAAAGTTACTTAGGTGTCCTTCCCATGGGCTCTCATAGTATTCATCTTAGCACTTGTCACATTGTATTTAAATTGTCTGCTTATGGGGCACCTGGGTGGCTCAGATGGTTAAGTGTCTGCCTTCGGCTCAGGTCATAATCCCAGGGTCCTGGGATTGGGCCCCACATCGGGCTCCTTGCTCAGCGTGGAGCCTGCTTCTCCCTCTGCCTGCCACTCCCCCTGCTTGTGCTCACGCTCTCTCTCTCTCTGTCAAAATAAATAAATAAAATATTTAAATTGTCTGCTAACTAATCTGACCTTCTCAGAAAGAGCAAGTCCATGAGGCCAAGAATGGGGCCTTATGTGTCGTGGAATGCTCAGTGCTAAGCACAGTGGCAGACACTTAGCTTGTAAAAGAAAAATAGTAACAAACATTCTTTAAATGAATGAATATCTACCTCTCTCTGGGTTTTTTTCTGCTTTTTCCACGCTGTGGACACCCCACCTCACACACATACCTCTCCAAAACCTGCTTTTCCTCAAGGAAAGTAGTAAATATGTGGTTAAAGGAAGAAATGTTAATGAATTAATTTCAAGGCTTAGAAAAATATTGTCATCCAAAGTGAGAATAAAGAATAAAGATTTGAGCCTTTTTATTATTTACCTTTCACAGGGTGTTTAAAAAGCCAGGGAAGGAACAAAAAGAAAAAATTGATCTTGCATAAAATCATTAGGGTGAAAATATCTCTTGAAATATAATGTAACAAAATAGTATATGGTATTTGAATATAATTTTTTAAATCTTCAAACGTAAAGCTAATTGCTTCAGACCTAAAAATTCTGAGCACCCTTGAGCATTTTTTTATTTAAGATTTATTTTTCAAATAAGTTTATAACATCTGTATTATATTATGCTTAGTGTGATGTAAGCTGTATTTAATATAAAAATAAATATTTTACCATTGTTATGTCTGTCTATAAAACAATGAGATTTTGTTCTTAGCTTTAAGTTGATAATAATGACCCACTAGATGGCGCAATCATCATAAAAAAGTAACAATATTAGAGTTTTGTTTTTATATAAAAATTCTTATATTTTATTTCTTTTATGAAATTGGTAAGATAGTCTATTTTGGTTTGAGTTTTTTATTTTAGAATTTATTAAATAGGAAATCTGTCAATTTGAACAGGAGGAGAAAAGCAAATTAAAAAAAAAAAATAACATTTACAGGAAAACAACCAAAAAGGCATATAATGCCTGTCATGCCTTCCCTATGTCAGAATGCAGTTGGAAAAGCATCTTGTGCTAGCCCAGGAAGCTCTGCACACATTCTAAATTCCTGAATTCTAAACTCCATTGTACAAAACGCCACTTGAAACATATATCTGAAACCATCCAGCCAAAGCCGTTTTTCAAATCTGAAGGTCCATAGGTACATACATTTAGAAGGTCGCACACAGCAGAATGCCTGTGCTGACCTGGGTCCCCATGGGAGGATAGCAGCGCCCCCAGATGAGGCATCCCTGTGCAGGCCACCAAGCATAGGGCCATCCCTGGGAAGGCCGCAGGAGAGGACTGTGAGCCAGAAGGCAGTCTACTTTTGTAGAAAAGGTCTTTACATATTTCATGCTCTTTGTGCTCTTCAAACAATAACTCAAATCAATATGTAATTTTGTAGCAGATTAAGTCTGTATTTTGTTTCTCTCCATTCTGGAGAACTGATGCAACTTCTCAAACTTTTTTTTGCACAAATATTAACTTAGATACAATAATCATATAAATTTTCTTTCATCAGAACTCTGCTAAACACTCTATTTGATGAAATGGCAATATCCTCAGAAACTGTGGTTTGCTTTTTTACCATTTTATGTATGTGCCCAGGCCTCTATCTATAACTGCCAAATAGACAAGAATTTTTGTTTTGAACTCCCCCCAGCGCCAAGTCTCACAGTGCATTGGTGAACATATGGTGGTAGTGTTAATTTTGCTCCCTGAGTTATTCCCATGCTGGTTTCTGGATCTAGCAGCATTTCTCTGTGCCACTCACTTGGTTCCTTAGCATACGCAGCCCATCGTGCTTTGCTCTGGCATACCTCACCTCCGCCGAGGCCAGAGCTCACTCCTTACACATCTTCTGCCCATCCTTTATGACCTATGACAGTGCTGTGCACATAGTAAATACTAAAAAAAATTTTTTTAAGTTGATAAAATGAATTTTGTTGAAGCATAAGTGTGATTAGACTGCCAAATAATATAGGAAAATATAGGAGTTTGAAATGAATATGTTCTTGGTAAATATGTATAGGCAAACACTAAGTCATTTTATTTGAAGAAATAATTATTAGGTCAATAAAGAACAAAAAGCCTATAAAATAGTTCATATTTTTGAGTATATACACTTCTATTATTTTAGGAGCATTCTCATTCACTGATGATGGGAATATAAACTGGTAGAATTATTATGGAGGAGAGGTTGGAATATGTGTTCAAAGCCTAGAAGTCATGATGATACTTAAATTTATCCAAAAGAAATGATCAAGATGTGCATAAAGATTTAACTATAAGAGTTTTATCACTGTTGTTTGTAGACAGTAAAAAATTAAAAACATAATATCTCTCAAGTGACTATAAGAATAAAGCATATCTGGGGCTCCTGGGTGGCTCAGACAGTTAAGTGTCTGCCTTCTGCTCAGGTCATGATCCCAGGGTCCTGAGATCAAGCCCCACCTCAGGCTCCTTGCTCTGCGGGAAGCCTGCTTCTCCTTCTTCTGCTCGCCCTTCTTGTGTTCCCTCTCTTGCTGTCTGTCTCTGTCAAACAAATAAATTTTAAAAAAATAAAAAGAATAAAACATATCTTACCAGTGAATTGATTTCAATTCAGTGAAATAACATTTAACCACTGAATGTGAGGTTGTGGAAGAGAAGTTAATGAATATGGAATAAGGAGTTCTGTTTGTGGAACTATGGGGTATTATACATCTTGAGTGACCCTCCCAAAGGAAAATGTTGAAATCCGAATAAAATATAAGGTGTACACATTCAGAACACTGTTACCTGAAGTGAAAACAACACATCTATAGATTTCAAATGAAACAAAAGCAAGACTCTAGAAAGTAAGCATCAAAGTTGCCTTTTGCCCTGAGTTCCTGCTAAAATGTGAAGCGTGTATGAACTTACCCTTTGAGGGCTGCACAGGTGACAGTGGACCTGCTTTAAAGACTAAGGACTGCCTGAGGTAGGGGATCAAATAGTGGACTCCTTACAGGTCTGCGACTCCTAAGAGCCACACTGTCAAAGAACAAAAGAAAAATGAACCTTGTTTTAAACAAGGAGAAAGCAAGGAAATTTGCTTATTTTGAACTTGGGATTAGTTTGAAGGGAAAGATGTACAAGAGCAAAGAGCTAAGAATAGACAAGACGCTCCTGAACAGAAAACAAGATAGCAGAACTTGTCATTCTAGTTACCAAGACCTATTAGAAAAGCAGGAGAAATTAAGACAGTTGGTATTGGCGCAAGGTTGTATAGACAGACTGATGGAACAGGATAGAGAGGCCCAGGACAGTCCACACATGGACAGGGCTCATGAGTGGAAAAGGGTGAACTCGTCAGTGAAGAAAGCTAAAACTATTGGTCATCCATATGTAATTGAATCTGTAACCCCGCATCAAACACAAAAAATAATTTCAGATGTATTAAGACTTAAATGTAAAAGGAAAAAAACTATAGTAGTCTGAGAAGACATCATAAAATAATAACTTTCTGACCTCGAAATAGGGAACGCTTTCTTAAATAAGTCATTAAAAAATGCGAACCATAAAGAAAACATTGAAATTTCAACTACACAAAAGATACGAACTTCTGTTCATCAGGTATAGGGTATTGATAGTTAATGCAGTGGCTACATGCATCAACAAGGGTGAATCCCAAAAATGTAATCCTGAATGAAAGGCAGTAATATCACTACATTTATATAATGTTTTAAGAAAAGGAAAACTAAAAACTCTGTTTTCTTCTAGGAGTTTTACAGTTTCAGGTCTTACATTTAATTCTTTAATCCGTTTCAAGTTATTTTTTTTAAGTGGTTAAAATAGGAGTCTAGTTTCATTCTTTTACGTGTAAATATCCGATTTTCTCGGGATTTTTTTTAAAGATTTTATTTATTTATTTATTTATCTATTTATTTTTAAAGATTTTATTGACAGAGAGAGACACAGCGAGAGAGGGAACACAATCAGGGGGAGTGGGAAAGGGAGAAGCAGGCTTCCTGCTAAGAAGGGAACTGGATGCGGGGCTCAATGTCAGGACCCTGGGATCCCAAGACCTGAGCCAAAGGCAGACGCTTAATGACTGAGCCACCCAGGTGCCCCTTTTCTCAGTATTTTTAATGTTAAAATTTGCTTAGAGGAAGTTGTGGAAAGATACATGCCAAGTGCTAAAAAAATGTCAGCCTCACCATGATCAGAAGTTACAAGTGATTTGATTTTCTTGTTTTGGTTTAGTCCCAATTTTATGAAGGTCTTACCTATTGTTTCTATGAAATGGTAAAGGTTGTCAATAATGTTTGTAGAAAGAGTCTCCTTTGTCCTTACTTCCCCCTCCACGTGGCATATAATCTGCCATATGCTGATATTGACATGTATTGTCATGTACTGGTTGATCCACATAGTGCGGACTGCATGAGCTGCCTTTAATCCTCAGAATCTGTGAGGATTTTTCCAGCCTAAAGAAAAAAGGGAACTGAAGATATTTCTGTATTCTACCTGTCTTATCTTGACTTGCTCACTTTAGGAGTTATACTATTGGTGGTGCTTTCAACAACCCCAGCAGCACTTTAACGTCGTCTGTGTCTATAGTTTGCCATTAAGTAAAAACCACTGTAGTGAACTGAGGACAAATCAGTTTGACCCTGGACTCATGGATATATTCATAAAGTAAATTTACTTTTGTTTCTCACTGTCTTTTTAAACCTGCTTAGGAGTCATCCTTTTCTTGGACCTGGATTTAAAACATGGGAGGTCCGTTGAATTTTCTGCTCCAACTTAACTAATAGACACTTTAATTTGCAAATACACTCTCAATTCATTAATTCAAAGGGTCCACTTCAAAATACTAACAACATTTCACTTTGCATGACTGTTGGCCTAAACTCAGCCAGGGCTTACCACATGAACGAAAGGTCTCCGAAAGAGGTGTGATCTGTTACTGCTGTCTTTTCCCAGTCTGGTGGTTTCTGACTCTGCCACACACCACATCCTGGAATGGACTTCTTGATTTGCACCATTGTCTGATGGTTTAGTGTTCCCTGGGCCTGGCAGGGATGAAAAGTAACCCTTTCTCTCATGTGCCCTTGGTATATAGGGTTGCCAGATTTAGGAGTGGAAATACAGGACACCCAGAAAAACTTGAATAACAGATAGACAACAAATAATTTTTAGTATATCTCAAATGTTGTTTATCTGAAATTCAAACATTGCATGTGACATACTGAAAAATTATTCATTGTTTATCTGACATTCAAACTTAGTTAGATGCCTGACATTTTATCTGGCATCTCTACATTTAATGGGTCTCTCACTCTCCTATTGGGGTCTCCCCAATATCACTCTCTAAATCCAGACAGTCTACTTCAAAATGGGATGTCCCCTTTATCTCTCAGATTCTGCCCCAGGTATATACTAACTGGCTCTCACTGCTGAGGTCTCTTAAGCTACCAGGATACCCTCTAGGCAAATCCCTTTTGTATGTCTCCAAGCTGATCCTAACTCAGAGTGCCACAACCCATCCCTGGGATTCACTGCCATTTGCCTCCCCTCTGGAGGGGTTCACAGTTCCTTTTGCAGCCCCAGGAGCTGGACCTATGTGTTCACCAAAGTGAGGGAACGTATAGCAAGCCGAATTTCTTTTCTCTAGGCTCAAGTTTAGGAGGCAGCGACTCTGTTCATAGCCTCTCCCTTAGTGGTGATGTCAGGCAGGGAGAGGGACTTACAATGCTGTTTTTTCCAAAGAAATGATTCTCTAAAGTCTCCAGTTTCCATGTGCTGAACCTTTTTTAATTTTTTTTATGTGGAGTCCAGTAGTCCTATAATCAGTTATTAGCTCTTTCCTTTGACAGTTTGGCTCTTGGTAGTTTGACTCACAGTTCGCTTTGATGTACAAAATCTTTTCTGTCTTGGAACCTCAGTCAAAACTGCCAAGTTACCATCAGCAAGTATATATATCCATATCTGCTCAAGTGTTCCAACCATGGGATCCTCTTTCTCAACCCGCAGCTGTGACTGTACCATCGGGTGGAAAGGAGAATTCTGCACGGAGACCGTTTCCCCCTGCGACCCTGAACATGAGCCTCCACAGCACTGTAGCAAAGGGGCAACTTGTGTTGCTCTGCCTCATGGATACACCTGTTACTGTCCCTTGGGAACCACTGGAGTCTACTGTGAACAAGGTCAGGCAGAAGTTCAAGCCTTGATTATTCACAAATTAACTAAGTCAGTTTTCTTTTGGAAAAGTAAAATGAAAAATATATAATAATCCTGAACTTGCATAAGATCTGGATTTCCTCCGCATTACAAGCACACTACAGGGTGGGAGGGAGTGGGAGGAATAGGGCAGTATTGTGCTAGCCATCATAAATAGAGATGAACCAAAGTCATTCCTCTGCTGTGCTCCTTGTAGCCTAATAGCATAAATTCGTCTTCATGGACTACCACTCAGCTAACACTGGCAGGAGAAGGAGTGTGGTTCTCTACCGCCTATCATCCCCAAATTGCAAGCAAGAACTCATGCTACATTTCAAGCTTTCATCTCCTCCTATAACTTCCCTGACCACCTTCCCCTATTTCTGCCCTTACAGGCAAGATTGATGAGAGGGTTAATAAAACACTGCCATCTTCAAATCTCCTCAATCACACCACAATCCTCTGCTAAAGCTCTAGGAACCCCTGAGGCAAGAGAATCCCTAAGGTGAACAGTGACCACAAACACAAGGTCTAAATGGGGACATTGTAAAATGAGTCTATGGGGAAATCAGGAAAGCATATGCTGTTGAACGTCTCAAGTTCTGCATCTTCCAAAAATCAATGCTTCATATTTCATTTTGTCATATTTAGTGTAGTTCCAAATATCACAGTAAAAATCGTATAAAAGAAGACCTCCATAACACCATGCTCAGACTCCTAAAAATTCAGCTGTGTAACAGGCACAGTTGTGTTACTCTAAGGCTAACGGAATGGCCTGAGTGAACCTGCCCAGCCTGTCAGCATCCAGTGGCACAATCCAAGTGGGTCCTGCTCCTACTTCAGCTTGCTGCCACCTGACTTCTGTCCTTTCCAGATTGAGTGTCAGTAAGGATGATTTTAGGTCTTGGGGCTGGCTGGGACTTCAGAACAGTGTGGCAGGGAATCCATGTAACTCATGGTTAAGGAATCTCAAGAGATTAAGCCAGAAAATAGGGGGTCATGGAGTTTTACCTGCTATCTCCTGGCTTCCTGAGCCTGGATAATCCACTATTACTCTCTCCCACCTCACCCTCCACCTGGAAGATAAAGCTTGAGCCTCTACTTCTCCTATGTAGGAACAGAGGCTGGTGTAGAAGGCGTACAGGAGCCAATCACCAATTGGGTTAGATACACCTTTGCATAATATGCGGGGCTTATTGTAATATCATATTCATATGTGTGGTAAGAACAAACTTAATCTCTCTCAGATCACTTTATCAAATACACTAATGCAAACATTTTTTATCCTATATTCTTTGAGACTCTATGTGTGTTTAACTCTCCTCCAGAAGTCAAAAGTGTAGATAAATGGAAGACATTGAAGGTTTAAAATACTAGTGATTTCGTGACAGAAATTTTAATCATGTCATAAGGTGTGACTGTGAAATAATGAGATGGAGTTTTGTGTCTGGCTTATTATGGAAATCAGTCTTTTTCATAATGACATTAGAGACAGATCTTGATCTTTAAAAAATGGCAGTTCTTAGTTCCTGGAATATGCCACACTCCATCCTGGAATAGGGATTTTTGTCATATCCTTTCCTCTGCCTAAAATGTTCTCATGTTCCCCTCCACACTCAGCTAACACTTATTTATCCTTCAGGTTTCAACTCAGACCTTACTTCTTTAGGGAAGCCTTCCTGGGTTCTCTGTCAGAGAACTGAGGACAGTGACTGTGCCTGTTTTTATTGTTGTTGAATCTCTATCACCCACCATATAGTGCAGAGTAAAAAAAAAAAAAAAAAAATATATATATATATATATATATATATACACATACACATACATACATACATACATACATACATTTGGTATATACATTTCAACTTACTGGCTCTAAAATAATAAAAACTGATTGTAATAGTTTTCAAGAAATAGTTCTTGACTATCGTGAACAGCAAAGTACTCAAAATTTTACCAAGATAGTGTACCTCTATTACTCCCCAAAAGATAGCTATTAGAAAATGAAAGAAATAATAGGACATTTTAACATAGGAATAGTGATTAACAATAGGGCAAGCTAGATTTTTGAAGCTTAATAGCTCAAATGATGAAAACCTGGGGGATTAACCCAAAGTTTGTTTGGGGGGTGTGTGTATATAAATAAATGATATTGCTATGTATATAAATAGATTATAGGGAGATGGCAGATAGAGATGATGGATAGATAGATAGATAGATAGATAGATAGATAGATAGATAGATGATAGATAGATAGATAAATGATAGATAGATAGATGATAGAAATAGTGACAGCAATAAAATTATTTCATAGAGAGTCTATAAAGTATGATAAAAGCTGCCAGAAAACTTGTGTCATCCTCATAGAATTCTGAACAAAAAGTTAACTAATTATATACCCTGCTGTGCTATAAAATGAGTTTGGTTCATTATAAAAAATAAGTCATAAAAAAATCATATCTTAGATGCTGTTGTTTTGACAGGATAAATTATTATGTGGGGGATGGGACTATAGGTTTTAGATTCCCAAATGAAAGTTGTTTTCTATAGTAATTTTTATACTAAAGTTGATTTTAAGAACTATAAACCATGTTTGTGGTGAAGTAGAAATAATGAAGAAAGTTTGATCCAAAATGACAGAGAGAAACTTTAAGTCTAATTTTAAGTCTGTTTTTTTAAATCTCCATTGACCCATTGACTTTGCAATTTTCCAACAGAGTAGCTATGGTACTAAAAGTTAATTTAAAAAAACAAAATAAAGAGCAGATAGCACCCAGGCCTCTGAAACCAGGCCTCAGGGCATTCCTGTGTCTTGCTAGTAGTTGCATTTTTCTTATTCCCAGACAGCTTGTTCCCAGTTGCGTCATAACCAGTACGTCGATGATGCCTCATAATTTCTACTCAGTTATGGACACCTAGAATGTAGAAGAAATGCCTGGGGTTCAATTCACTTTTATTATACTTATAACCTGGTGTGAAAATTATCAATGAATTCAGTACCAGCATCCTTAAACTCACAAATGCCTAACTAATAAGTCCTCTTTTCCCTTCCTCCTTCCTACCTCCCCATTCCAAGAAACCTTAAGTCTTAGAAGGAAAATTAATTTGTACGTGGAACCCCTGACTTACAGCTTTCACACTTACCTAGTTTTTCACCATCTTTATTGTAAATAAGCCCCACCCCAATAAGAATCAAAACTCATGTTTATAATTTCTGAATGACAAGAACAAGATGCAATTGATGGCAAACCTGATGATGCTGGAGAGGGGAAGGATGGTGAAAGGGTGTCACTTGCCTCAAAATACAGTGAAGCACTGGTAACCTTTGTTCTTTTCTCCCTTCCTTGGAGTAGTGCTTGTAGTATGGATTATTTACTAATGTATTAAGATTGTTTACTATTTCCAGACCACATGCCGGGAATAGTCCCTTAAGAAGACAGACAGCTGCCCTGCCTTCGTAGGAGGAGGCTGGCAAACACCATATCCACAAATCAGTGAGGAAAAATACAGATTGAGTTAATGCCAGAAAGGAAATAGAGGAAATAAAAACTCACTGGAAGAGTACATTTTAGTTGGGACGGTCAGGAAAGGACTCTGTAAGTAGGGACATTTGAGCTGACATCTAGAGTGAGAATTAGCCAGGTGTGAATGCATGTGGGACAAGTACTCTAGGCAGAGGCTAAACCTGGCAACAGGAAAATAATATTACATATTTGAGGGAGAGAAAGGCAGCCAGTATTCCCAGAATGGGAGATTGTATTATAAGATGAATTTGGAAAGGCAAGCAGAAGGCAGATCATATAGAATCTTGGAAAACATGGTAAAGAATTTTAATTTCATGCTAACAAAATAAAAAGCCTGTGAAGACTGTAAACAGGAGTCTAAAAAGCAGAAAACTTGCATCCTGATGCTCCTAGTAACTAATGATTTCGTTTCTGCTGTGTCCTTTAACTCTCTCAGTAATGAGATAACTCATTATCTGTAAAGTGGCAATAGTAAGTGTGTCACCTATTTTCCATCTGCCCCCCCTTCCTGGTTCTACTGTCACTCCTCCTGAGGCCCTCGCAGGGGATTGCAGCAAGGGGCTCCCCCTCAGTCTGCCTCCAGTTGAGTTTAGCCAAGGAAGTCATCAACAGGCGATCAGAGGATAGGAGAGCAAGACAGAGTATTTATTTCCCTAGATTCCTTGCCACTAGGTCGCCAAAATTTACCTTTACCCAAGGACACAGTTTCTGTTGGGAGA
Source organism: Mirounga leonina (assembly GCF_011800145.1). Classification (NCBI taxonomy): domain Eukaryota; kingdom Metazoa; phylum Chordata; class Mammalia; order Carnivora; family Phocidae; genus Mirounga; species Mirounga leonina. The sequence continues at coordinate 25,568,751 of NW_023270807.1, read as the reverse complement.
TCCTCACCTACCCCAACGTTAGGCCAAGGAGTGGAAACAGCTCCCCATTGAGACGAACCCCAGGGCAACACCCTGTCTCTTGTAGTTTCCCTAAACCCTGCCCACATCTTTGTAAATGATCTTTTCATTCCCTTATCTTCAAAGTACCCTCTATGAGCATACCATCTGTTCACTGCTAGGACCCTCACTGATATAATAAGTATTATTTTCCCTACCTTACAAAAGTCATAGAAGGTAATGTATATTAGTTCTTTATTAAGTATAAAGTGCTATAAAATACAGAGTATTATTTTCTCCTCTTGTTCTCAAGATCCCAAACTCAGACCAACACTCTTAAAAAAATAATTCAGCTATATTATGAAATAAATATACATCTTGGTATAGGGAGTTCCAGCAGTGTAGAATCATAGGACATTACCAATCATCTTCTAGTCCAACAGTATCAGTTTATAAATGAGGAGACTAATGCTCAGAGAAATTAAATAATGTACCAAAAGTCTCAGAATCAAGTCTCTGGACTCGCAATCCAATTATTAGTAGTTGTGTAATAATTAGTTAATAAATATAAACACGGTAGATAATCTATGAGTTCACTAACACTCTATTTCTAGATCTTAGCAGTCCCTTACAATAGCCATTCCATAACTAAATATAGCATAGGAACTAATGATGTAGAGGTAACATATTTATCAACAACCATCATACTCCAGTTATCTAGGAAAACCTAAAAAAGGGGCAGAATAATCATTAAAATTCAAATAACTTCAGAACTAAGCTTGGTATTTAAATGAGTCATCAATGGCTAGGATTGAAAAGAATCTTAAAAATCACTTAATCCCAACTCTTCTACTTTGAAAGAGGTCAAACTCTGCGTTAGTGGGACTGAGAATTTAAGCCTTCACACCACCAATCCAGTGAGTTTCCCAGGACACTGTATTGTTTATATTTCACAATCAAAATATGAAAACTACCAGTCACATGAAATGAGTGGAAATCTGTGCAGCCTGTGGCATGCAGAACTGGTTAATAAAATGCCCTTGTCCCGGTATTTTAAGTAGTCTGAAGTGTTTTAAAGTGCATGTATATATCTGAGAAGAGAGTGGCAGGAGGAGATTCTCTATCCTAGAGTTACAATTTAAGTGGTGAAATTTGACTTTGTCTATCTACCTTACTCTTAAGATGTCTGACTGATGGGGAAAAGTGATTTTCAAGTCCCTTAAAACATTTTTACCTACAGCTGACAGGAAGAAAAATCCATTTAAGAAAGAGGAGAATTCCTGATTGGCATAGCTTTTCTTCTCACTATGGCCTCACCCCAAACTCCTTAGGAATTCCACTGAGGTATGGCACTGTGATAAGGAAAATATCAAGAGACCACTTGAATTGGATGGCTTTCAGGGTCATAGCCACCAGAAATGATTCAAAATATCTGAGCCTAGTTCCAGAAGTACAGGAATACACAACGTTCACCAGGAGGGCCCTACACCGGCCCTAAAAATTAAACTGAAGCTAAAGAAGGGTGGTCAGCAAGCGATGGCATCTGGGTTTGACAGTTCACAGGACTATTGATCTTAACCTAAAAAGAAATAACAGGTTAAGGTAAATATTTTGCAATCCAGTTTAGTCATTAACATATTCTATTTCTAGCAGAACTCTGGTTTAATTATTTTGCGAGACAGACAATATGCCCAGTTTCTTTTCTCATACACTCAAAGCTTGTTCATTTGCTCTTTTTTTTTTTCGGTTGTAGCTGTATTTCCTGTTAGAATCTATGGTTTACAACTACACATATAACCTTTATTGAATCACAAAATCTCTCCTCTCAATTTATTTTTCCCACATTATTGGTAAATTGCTTTTTTCTTGGAATATTTTTATACCATTAAATTTTAACTATTGCATATTGTTGACATTTAGCCAAATGAGATTCTATAATATGTGTGTTTTTAACTCTTTAGCCTGGAAAATATTGAAAATGTTCCCATTTTTCTTACATTCTTTCCATCCCTAGTGCAATTTTTGTCCAATCATTTCTCATTCCCTAAGGTACAGAAAACCTACTCACATGCTGGCATTTTGAATGAAACAGGCAAATTTTCAAGCTACTTAGACAGTCTTGATGCCAAGGATACTTTATGGTGTACCTAGCTCGAGGTTTCATTGAAATTAATTCAAGCTAATGGAGAAGTTCAGTTCTTCAAGCCTTCCTGACTCATGGGGTGCTTTCCTGCCCAGTCTTTGGCTTTTCCGATAGTAACGGGTCCACAGCACTTACAGATGGCAATTTCAGAAATGTTTGCCTTATTTTCACATGCTCCCTTCCAGGTGCATTTAGCCATGTGAGAATAGATAATTCACAAGCTTTCTTTATAGAAAAAACATGAATTTTAGTCTTTATTTCCCCTACTTTCAATCCCATCTTGATGATTAGTAAGGATGTGGTTACATGTATACTAGATCCTCTATCTCTACAATTTTATAATACATGTAAAAACTAAATAGGAACTAGTTATAATTCCTAGGAACATACATTTTAGTTCTTTAGTCTTCTTTCTGGGTTCCTCAATACAACCTGCTAAATCATAAATGAAACTCAGTGAGAAAATGAATTATATATAACAATTCTAAGGTTTATATGAACATTAAGCTTTTCAAGTGTCTAAAAGAATAGAAGTTGCAGGTGAATCTTAGTAGAAAGAAACAGAAACAACTGCTTTTTCCTAACCTTGGACTTTAGGCAAGTAACTTAACTTTCCTGAACATTGGGCTGCTCAAGTGTGAAAAGAGGATATGTCGAAATCTCTGTTTGGGGGAAATTTTTGGCCAAAATCCCTAGAGGGTCCATTCTCTTTGTCAAGTCCTGAATTAATGATTACTAATTTTTATAAGGTAGTGAGGGAAAGGTTAAAACCTCTAAAGAGACAGACATCTATAAAAGGTTTCTCTTCAACAAAGTCCTTTTTATTTTCTATTCAAGATAACATTAAGTAATGAACAAAAAGCACTCACATTTAATTTGCTGCTCTCTACTACTAATGTTTTCTCCCTTGAAATGTTTCACATGTTGAAACATAAGCCCTGTCCCCCACCTTAGGAAGGCAGGAAAAAAAAAAAGTTTGCTTACAGTCAATTTCTTTTTTTTTAATAAATTTTTTTTAAGATTTTATTTATTTATTTGACAGGGAGAGGCACAGCGAGAGAGGGAACACAAACAGGGGGAGTGGGAGAGGGAGAAGTGGGCTTCCCGCAGAGCAGGGAGCCCAATGCGGGACTCGATCCCAGGACCCTGGGATCACGACCTGAGCCGAAGGCAGACGCTTAACGGCTGAGCCACCCAGGTGCTCCTATGGGTTAGTTTTAAATAGATGCTTAAGTTAAAATATTTTAAACCGCCTAGTTTGAAAAGACAGTAGTTTTATTGTATAAAAGATGTTTAAAAGTATTTCAAACCATTATGATCAACGTAGTAGATATTAACTTTTCAAAATGACCAAATAAAATATTTTTTTAAAGAAACTCATTCTCTATAAAGTATAGCTGATTATTAAATGATTTTAAAAATATATTTATTGAGAAACCACTCAAGCCACATGAAGAGATCCAAAGTACTATCAGATAGAGTTGTCCCTCCTTTCAAAGAGCCAATGATTTAAGTGGAGACCAGGCAAAAGTCTGTGAAAATCAAATCAAAATATGTAATTTAAATCACAGTTCAGAGAAAAAAGGAAGAAATTGACTGCTTTAATTGTTAAACAATGATACAACATGTGCATTATTTCCCACTACTGAGGCCTGAATAGGCAAAAGAAAACAATGGAATTAAATTAGGTATCAACGCATAGGTAAGATTTGGATAGACTCATATGGGGTGGTAAGGTAGCTTTCCTAAGAGTGAAAGCCCCTGTAGGAAAGCATGCAGAAGAACAGAAGGATGCGCTTGCAAATGTGAGTAAACCTCTTCATCTGAAAAGGAAACTTATGCCAGATAAAGTCTAAATTATTAAAATACCTCTGAGACTAGAAAGGAAGAGACCAATGTAAGGCACAATGGATTAAAAAGTCATCAGGGGACGCTTACTGAGCTGGAGGGTGTGCATTTCACATAGACGGTGCTCAATTAACATTTGTGAAGTGAATGATGATTATTTGAGGTATAACCATGGATTGCATATGCATATAATCAATATAATCTCCCAGACCTTCTGTAAATAAGCCTTTGGGACTCCTGAAACAGCCATAAGTCTTCCTACACAAGGTACCTGACTCAATGGCTGACTTTATTATTAATGACACTCCAAGTAGCATAAGGAAGAGCTCACAGTAATAAAATACATATATTTGAAAAGTAGCCGAGATAGTGGTAGAAAGATAAAATATGCCTTTCTCTCAAGGAAAGAAAAGGAAGAGAAGAGAAGAAGGAAGAGAGGAGAAGGTATGTAGAGGGACAAGAAGGGCACACCAAGCAATACAAGACAAAACTAAGTCTAAAATACAGCATGCAACTGAATGTAAAATTAGCTTTAGATTTCCTGGAAATCAAAGCAAAACATAAAATACAAAGATTGCTACTCAATTATTTTCTAATAAAAGAAAGCATACCAGTCATCACATCAAGGACACAGAATTGCGTCCTGGCACTGAACTCTAATGAAAACATATTGAGCAAGCTCCATTTTTTAAAAAAAATGAAATTAAACAGCAAAATATATATTTGATGACAATTTTCTAGAAAATGAAGAGACATTATGTATATGGTCATTTCTCATACTGACACACACTAAAGGCTAAGGGCATAATATAAAGTCATAGATATAGTCATATAAAGTCATAGACATTTTCTTTAAACCATTACTTTTGGATATAAATTGTGTCAGCTAAGTTTTTGATAGTCAAGGCAAAGCCAAAAATTAAAAATTAAGATCTCTGTAAAAAGTCTAGGTATCCTGGTTATTAATTGAATTATATGTTATTTCATGCTTTATTTCATTTACATGCTTTATTTTTAAGATTTATAAGTGACAACGCTGATGTTTTCGTGTGAAAATTAAAAAGTTTAACTTGGCCTCAGTTTAAACCCCCAAATTCTGCTCCAAAAAACATGGAGTAGAACACCTCATCCTAGATTTTGATAGCAGGAATCACCAGATGTTGCTAAGTATCATAAAACAATCTTGTGATTTTATAGAATACTTAATTTTTAAGTGACACTCCATCTTGATGGGCCTCCAAAGATCATTTAGAACCAAATCGCCACCCAAATAACTAAATGAGTTAAACAATTAGTGTTATTCAGCATTATCCATATGGGTGCCAAAGAAAGTCTGCCTAAAGGGATGATTTTATTTTTTTGATAATTGATACTTAACCATTCCTTCTGTTAGCAATTAGCCAACAGGTTCAATTGCTCATTCACACCACTCCCAGTAGACCCTAGTAATAATCCAACAAAGAGAAAGGATTTTAGCTTCCATTTTTGCTACAATAACAAAGTGTATACTTAGTTAACCTAAAATTTGTCCAGCTGCTTAAGTTGAAATGGAAAGGCAAATACTTAAGACTTCACATAGTTAAGGATGGAAAAAAAGTTACTCTATCCATTAGATTCTAACAAGGTAAGAAGCTACATTGAAGTCATATGCACTTATCCATAGACCTTAAAGGCAAATAATAAATTAATAATCAAAATCTTTTGCATTAAACATAATGAAATTGAAAGTATAAAATGGATAGCCCTAAATCTATAATTTGTTGAGAACACAGCAGATGTACATCAGTGAGGAGTATCTGTTTAACCTCATAGGCTTATATGATGTGGAGATTGAGAACTATTTGTTTATTAAGTAGACTATACTTTGAGTCCATCATGAGAAACAGTGTTCTGGGAATTAAAGTAATCTATTTTAGGAATCTTGAGGTCACCGCTAAGAACAGAAACATTTGGTAGTAAAACAACCTTCAATGGGACTTGTTCAATTTAAAGCGATTAGAGGTGTGTTTAAAAAGAGAGGAAAACACCTGGGTGGCTCAGTCAGTTAAGCAATGCCTTTGGCTTAGGTCATGATCTCAATATCCTGGGATCAATCCCCATGTCAGGCTCCCTGCTCAATGGGGAGTCTGCTTCTCCCTCTCCCTCTGCCTCTACCCCCTCCCTGCTTGTGCATGCTCTTTCTCTCTCTCTCCCTCTCTCTCTCTCAAATAAATAAAAATTTTAAAAAATAAAGAAAATTAAAAAAAAAAAAAACACAGTTGCTGCATCCAAGATAGGGAGGTGATGAAATTTTTAATACATGAGGGGAATATTTCAGAGCTTTAGGTTTTAAGAGAAATTTATGCATTTAAAGCAGAGATGTAGGTTAATAAGATGGCAGAATAGGAAGCTACAAGCTCTCCTTCCCCCAACAGACACCAAGTTAACAACAACAAATGGACCATTATACCTCTGTGAGAATTCTAGAGATCAGGTGAGAAGCTACAGTGCCCAGGCCATAATTGTGGAGAGACTGGCTAGATATTACCATTTTGCATCCAAGTAAAGACTTACTTGGGCTAGAATCATCAGTGAGTGTTAAATCTACGGGGTAGTTTTGATGAATAGCAGATATACATGGTCTTACAGTATCTCCCCACAGACAGCATATGAATTGCAGGAAAAAACAAAGCCACAATTATACAATGGAATATTATACAGTAGGAAAAAATCAGTCAACACCTTGACCAGGGTGATCAAAATTAATTTCACCGATGAGGGACAGATAGATATCATGTGTCTCCATATGTGATACCCTGGGAAGAACCCATCATCATCTATGAAGTATTTCAGCCAAGAAAGCATAACCTGCATCTAATTATGAAGGAATATCAGTCAAACCCACAATGATGAATATTCTTTTCAAAAAACAGAGGAGGGGGGCACCTGGGTGCCTCGGTCAGTTGAGCCTCTGACTCTTGGTTTCAGCTCAGGTCATGATCTCCAGGATCATGGAATCAAGTCGCATGTCAGGCTCCCTGCTCACTGGGGATTCTGCTTGAGATTCTCTCCCTCTCCCTCTCCCTTCCCCCTGCTCACATGCATGCTTTCTCTCTCTCTCTCTCTCTCAAATAAATAAATCGATCTTTTTAAAAAAATAACAGGAGGAAAATATTCTTCAAAAATGTCAAGGTCATGGGGAGGAGTTAAGATGGTGGAATAGTAGGGAGACCCTGGGCTTGCCTTGTCCCTCGATTGCAGCTAAATCAACATCGAATCATTTTGAATAACTAGGAAATCAATCTGAGGATTAAGGAAACAATCTGCACAACTGGACAGAGAGAACATGGGAGATGCAAGGTTTGGAGATGTGAATTGGAGGAGAGAAAAGCTACAATGCTGTGAAGGGGAGGGAGTCCTTTTCATGGAGAGAAGTCAGGAAGAGAGGGAGAGAGTGGGAGAGAGAGCAGCGTGTAGGGTTTGTGCAAGACACTGTGGTGTGGGGATCCCCTGGGTCACACTGGAAGAGAATGTTTCCCCTACTGGAACACATTTGGAAGAGGGTATATTGCCTCTTCACAGACAGAAAGCCCACCGGGTGCCATTGCATGGCCATTCAACAGCAGGGGAAAGAGGCACACATAGAGGGCATATAACCTGGTTGCAGTTTTTCACTGTGCTTCACTATAGACTCCTGGAACCTACACAGGTGATGACTGCTTTTCTGGGACAGAACAGTCAGGGCGGTCTCTGGGGTTGAGGAGTGGGTCCATGCCTTGCAGGGTCCTTTAAGATTTGGAGTTTTGAATCTCAGCCACTGGCCAGAGACAAAACACAGGAGAACTGTGGTGCCAAGTATGTTGATGGCCCAATCACAGACAGGTTAAGGGCAGGGATCTGACAAAAGCCTGGGACACAGGAGGGGAGATTTGTTCACTCTTCCATGAGGGCCTCCTGAATAGCAGTGGCCACGAGTTCCCCTCCACAGGGACGAGGGGGAGGTGACACCATCTTCCACTTCTCACTACCTCCCCCCCCCCCCCCCCCCCCCCCCCCACCAGCATGGTTGGACTTCAGGGAGAAACATAGCACCTCCAGTGGAGGCTGGAGTCACTTATGCCAAACCCCACCCCCAGGGTTCAGACCCCCACATGTACCAAGTCTACTGATAATAGAGTGCTCCAAAGCATCAGCTTCAGTTCTGGTGGAACTAGGACCAGGCTTTCCTTTTTTTTTTTTTTTTTAATTTTTAATTTTCTTTTTTTCTCTCTCTCTTTTCTTTGGAATTAGGCTTATAGTTTTTTGTTTGTCTATCTGCGTTTCTGTTCCTTTTCCTTTTTTCTTGGATCAAGTGTTTTTGGTTTTTGGGTTTTTTGTTTTGGCTTTTGGGTTTTTTTAGCAGGCTTATCTTAACAAACAGAGCACACCTAGTTAAGGGTCCAAACACTCACCACTGCAAGCAAGAAGGAACTCTGCAGACGACTGACCTGTGGGAAAGAGCAGCCAAAATGCAATAGCAGAGTGCACACAGCATACACCAGAAACACTTCCTGAAGCACCAGGCCCTGGATAGTGTGGGACTACTTCTTAATATAGTATTACTCTTAGGAGCAGGAAACATAACAAGCTTTCATAACATGTAAAAGACAGAAACCTAGACATAATGACAAGACAGAGGAATTCTCCCCAAAAGAAAGATCAAGAAGAAATCTCAGCCAGGGATTTGCTCAAAACAGATATAAACAATATATCTGAACAAGAATTTAGAAAAACAGTCATAAGAATACTCGCTGGGCTGGAAAGAAGCATATAAGACACCAGAGAAACGCTGGCTACAGAAATAAAAGACCTAAAAACTAGTCATGCCAAAATAACAAGTGCTATAACTGAGATGCTATAACAAATCAGGCCTCAACTGGATGGAATTACAACAAGGATGGAAGAAGCAGAGGAATGAATAGGTGAAATAGAAGATAAAATTATGGGAAATAATGAAGCTTAAAAGAAGAAAGGAAAACTCTTGGATCACGAATATAGACTTAGGGAACTCAGTGATTCCACAAAGCACAATAATATCTGTATTGTAGGAGTCCCAGAAGAAGAGCAGGAAAAAGCAGCAGAAGTATTTAAACAAATTATAGCTGAGAACTTCCCTAATCTGGGGAGCGAAATAAGCATTTAAGTCCAAGAGGCACAGAGAACTCCCCTCAAAATCAACAAAAACAGGTCAACCCCAAGACATAATCATAGTGAAATTTGCAAAATACAAAAATAGAGAATTCTGAAAGCAGCTTTAGGGACAAAAGGTCCTTAACCTACAAGGGTAGACCCAAGGCTGGCAACAGATCTATCCACAGAAACTTAGCAGGCCGGAAGAAAATGGCATGATATATTCAACGTGCTAATGGGGAAATTATGCAGCTAAGAATACTATATCCAGCAAGGCTGTCATTCAGAATGAAGGCGAGATAAAGGTGTTTCCAAGATAAGCAAAAACTAAGGAAGTTTGTGAACACTAACCCAGCTCAGCAAGAAATATTAAAGGGGACCCATTGAGAGGAAAAGAGAGACCAAAAGCAACAAAGACTAGAAAGGAACAGAGGCAACCTACAGGAATAACAACTTTACAGGTAATACAGTGGCACTAAATTCATATTTATCAATAATTACTCTGGACTCAGTGCTCCAATCAAAAGACAGAGGGTATCAGAATGAATTAAAAAAAAAAAAGACCCATCAATATGCTGTTTACAAGAGACTCATTTTAGACACAAAGACATCTCCAGATTGAAAGTGAGGGCATGGAGAACAATCTATCATGCTAATGGACATCAAAAGAAAGCTTGAGTAGCCATACTTGATCAGACAAACTAGATTTTAAACCAAAAACTGTAATAAGAGATGAAGAAGGACATTATATCATAAAAAAGGGGTCTATACAAGAAGAAGATCTAACAATTGTAAGTATTTATGCCCCCAACTTGGGAGCAGCCAAATATATAAATCCATTTATAACAAACTTAAAGAAACTCATTGATAATAATACCATAATAGTAGGGGACTTTAACATCCCACTCAAAGCAATGAACAGATCATCTAAGCAGAAGATCAACAAGGAAACAAGGGCTTTGAATAACACATTGGACCAGATGGACTTAACAGATATATTCAGAGCATTTCATCATAAAGCAGCAGAATACACATTCTTTTCAAGTGCACATGTAACATTCTCCAGAATAGGTCACATACGGAGTCACAAATCAGGCCTCAAGCAGTATAAAGAGATTGAGATCATACCATGCATATTTTCAGACCACAACACTTACCATGCATATTTTCAGACCACAACACTATGAAACTTGAAGTCAACCACAAGAAAAAATTTGGAAAGACCACAAATACACAGAGGTTAAAGAACATCCTACTAAAGAATGAATGGGTTAGCCAGAAAATTAAAGAAGAAATTTAAAAATACATGGAAGCAAATGAAAAGGAAAACATGACAGTCCAAAACCTTTGGGATGCAGCAAAGGTGGTCAAAAGAGGGAAGTATATAGCAATACAGGCCTTCCTCAAGAAGCAAGAAAAGTCTTGGAGCGCCTGGGTGGCTCAGTCGTTAAGCATTTGCCCTCGGCTCAGGTCATGATCCCAGGGTCCTGGGATCGAGCCCCACGTCGGGCTCCCTGCTCAGTGGGGAGCCTGCTTCTCCCTCTCCCACTCTACCTGCTTGTGTTCCCTCTCTTGCTGTGCCTCTCTCTGTCAAAATAAATAAATAAAATCTTAAAAAAAAAAAAAAAAAGAAGCAAGAAAAGTCTCAAATACACAACCTAACCTTGCACCTAAAGGAGCTGGAAATAGAACAGTAAATAAAGCCTAAAACCAGCAGAAGAAGGGAAATAATTAAGATTAGAGCAGAAATAAGTGATATATAATTCAAAAAAGTAGAACAGATCAACAAAACTAAGAGCTGGTTCTTTGAAAGAATTAACAAAATTGATAAACCCCTAGCCAGACTTATCAAAAAGAAAAAAGACCCAAATAAATAAAATCATGAATGAAAGAGGTGAGATCACAACCAACACCTTAGAAATATAAACAATTATAAAAGAATATTATGAGCAATTATATGCCAACAAATTGGGCAATCTGGAAGAACTGGGTAAATTCCTAGAAACATATAAACTACCAAAACTAAACAGGAAGAAATAGAAAATTTGAACAGACCCATAACCAGGAAAGAAATTGAATCAAACAATAATCAAAATTCTGCCAACAAACAAGAGTCCAAGCCCTGATGGCTTCCTAAGGGAATTCTATCAAATATATATATATTTTTAGATTTTATTTATTTATTTGACAGAGAGAGACACAGCAAGAGAGGGAACACAATCAGGGGGAGTGGGAGAGGGCAATGCAGCCTCCCTGCTAAGCAGGGAGCCCGACGTGGGGCTCAATCCCAGGACCCTGGGACCATGACCTGAGCTGAAGGCAGACGCTTAACTACTGAGCCACCCAGGTGCCCCTATCGAACATTTAAAGAAGAATTAATACCTATTAATTCTGAAGCTGTTCCAAAAAATAGAAATGGAAGGAATACTACCAAACTTATTCTACAAGGCCAGCATTACCTTGATTCCAAAACCAAAGACCCCACTAAAAAGGAGAATTTTCTTTTTCAAGATTTTATTTATTTATTTGAGAGAGAGTACACAAGCAGGGGGCTGGGCAGAGGAAGAGGGAGAAGCAGGCTCCCTGCTGAGAAGGGAGCTGGATGTGGGGCTCAATCCCAGGACCCTGGGATCATGACCTGAGCCAAAGGCAGACACCCAACTGACTGAGCCACCCAGGGGCCCCTAAAAAGGAGAATTACAGACCAATATCCCTGCTGAACATGGACACAGAAATTCTCCACAAGATACTAGCTAATTGAATCCAACATTACATTAAAAGGATTATTCACCATGATCAAGTGGGATTTATTCCTGGGCTGCAGGGGTGGTTCAATATCCACAATCAACATAATACACCACATTAATAAAAAAAGGGTAAGAACCATATCATCCTCCCAATTGATGCTTAAGAAGCATTTGACAAAATATGGCATCTTTTCTTGATAAAAACCCTCAAGGAAGTAGGGATAGAAGGAACATATCTCAACATCATAAAGGCCCTACATGAAAGACCCACAGCTAACATCATCCTCAATTGGGAAAAACTGAGAGCTTTTCCCCCTACAGTCAGGAACACAACAGGGATGTCCACTCTCCTCACTGTTGTTCAACATAGTACTGAAAGTCCTAGCTTCAGCAATCAGACAACAAAAAGAAATAAAAGGCATCCAAATTGGCAAGGAAAATATCAAACTCACTCTTTGCAGATGACATGATACTCTAATAGAAAACCTGAAAGATCCCACCAAAAAATTGCTAGAACTGATACAGGAGTTCAGCAGAGTCAAAGGATATAAAATCAACATATAGAAATCTGTTGCATTTCTATACACCAGTAATAAAGCAGCAGAAAGAGAAATCAAGGAATCAATCCTATTTACAGTTGCACCAAGAACCATAAGATACCTAGGAATAAACCTAACCAAAGAGGTAAAAGATCTGTATGCTGAAAACTATAAAACACTGATGAAAGAAATTGAAGAAGACACAAAGAAGTGGAAAAACATTCCATGCTCATGGATTGGAAGAACAAATGTTGTTAAAAGTCTATACCACCCAAAGCAATCTACACATTCAATGCAATCCTGATCAAAATAACACGAGTATTTTTCACAGAATTAGAACAAACAATCCTAAAATTTGTGTGGAACCAGAAAAGACACTGAATAGCCAAAGGAATGTTGAAAAAGAAAACCAAAGCTGGAGGCATCACAATTCTGGACTTCAAGCTCTATTATAAGGCCATAATCATCAAGACAGCATGGTACTGGCACAAAAACAGACACATAGATCAATGGAACAGAATAGAGAGCCCAGAAATGGACCTACAACTATATGGTCAACTAATCTTTGGCAAAATAGGAAAGAATATCCAATGGAAAAAAGACAGTCTCTTCAACAAATGATGTTGGGACAACCAGACAGGAACATGGAGAAGAATGAAACTGGACCACTTTCTTACACCATACACAAAAATAAATTCAAAATGGATGAAAGACCTAAATGTAAGAGAGGAAACCATCAAAATCCTAAGGAGAAAACAGGCAATAACCTCTTTGACCTTGGCCACAGCAATTTCTAACCAGACACATCTCTAGAGGCAAAGGTAAGAAAAGCAGCAATAAACATTGGGACTTCATCAAAATAAAAAGCTACTGCACAGTGAAAGAAACGAGCAACAAAACTAAAAGGCAACTGATGGAATGGGAGAAGATATTTGCAAATAACATATTGGATAAAGAGCTAGTATCCAGAATCTATAAAAAAAAAAAACTCATCAAAATCAACACCCAAAAAATAAATAATCTGGTTAAGAAATGGGCAGAGGAAATGAACAGACATTTCTCCAAAGAAGACATACAAATGGCTAACAGACATATGAGAAAATGCTCAACATCACTCATCATCAGGGAAGTACAAATCAAAACCACAATGAGATACCACCTCACATCTGTCAGAATGGCTAAACTTAACAACCCAGGAAACAACAGATGTTGGAAAGTATGTGAAGAAAGGGAAAGCACTGTTGGTGAGAATGCAAACTGGTACAACCACTCTGGAAAACAGTATGGAGGTCCCTCAAAAAGTTAAAAATAGAACTACCTTATGACCCAGCAATTGCACTACTAGGTATTTATCCTAAAGATACAAAAATAGTGATTCAAAGAGGCACATGCACCCCAGTGTTTATAGCAGCACTGTTCACAATAGCCAAAATATGGAAAGAGCCCAAATGTCCATCAACTGATGAATGAATAAAGAAGATGTGGTGTACATGTATATGGTATGGAATATTACTCAGCCATCAAAAAGAATGAAATCTTGTCATTTGTAATAATGTGGATAGAAGTAGAGGGTATTACGCTAAGCAAAATAAGTCAGTCAGAGAAAGACAACTATATTATTTCACTCATGTGGAATTTAAGAAACAAAACAGATAAACATAGGGGAAGGGAAGATAAAATAAAATATGAGAAAAACAGAGAGGGAGGCAAACCATAAGACTCTTAACTATAGAGAACAAAGTGAGGGTTGCTGGAGGGAAGATGGGTGGGGGATGGGCTAAATGAGTGATGGGCATTAAGGAGGGCATTGTTGGGATGAGCACTGGGTGTTATATGTAAGCGATGAATCACTAAATTCTGCTCCTGAAACCAATACTATACTATATGTTAGCTAACTTGAATTAAATACTTTTTTTTTTTAATTCAAGGTCATAAAGATAATGAAAGGCTGTAGAAATGCTCTAGATGAAAAGACATTTAAAGAGACATGATGGGGTGCCTGTGTGGCCCAGTCGGTTAGGCATCTGACTTCGGCTCAGGTCATGATCTCAGGGTCCTGGGATTGAGCCCCGAGTTGGACTCCCTGCTCAGCAGGGGTCTCTTGTCCCTTTCCCTCTGCCCCTCCCCCTGCTTGTGCTCACTCTGTCTCTCAAATAAATAAAATCTTCAAAAAAAAAAAAGAATAAAAAGGCATGACAACTCAGTGCAACATCTCATTTTCGATGTAATTTCATACTCTAGAGGGAAATATTATAAAGGATATTTGTATCAACTAAAAAAACTAGAATATGAATGTCAGACAAAAGTATAGTATTAACATTACACTTACTAATAACTGTACTGTGTTTATATATAAAGAGAATATCTATAAGTTGTTAGGTGCAAAGAGCCATGATGTATGGAACTTACCTCCAAATGATTCAGAAAAAAAAATATCATATAGATAGCTAGATAGAGCTAGATAAAGGGGTTGAAAATTAGCAAAAGACAAATATGGGTACAATATTCTTTGTACTAGTTTTATTACTTCGATTTTTAATAAATTAAAAATTACTTCCAAACAAGAGGGTAAAAATAATTTTTAAAAGAATATGCAATAATTTGATTAAACTGGTAATTCTCTTCTCCTAGATTGGCTTAATATTGGTTTAATTTTGTACATTCTTTTCTTCCTTTGAGACATAATATTCTAAAATTATTTAAACATTATTCACAGAGAATCTTCAGGCATAAACGTGTTTATTGGCAAGGTATTAAGTCAGGGGTTATTTGACTCACTGTGCAGTGAGATTTGACTTTTCTGGTTGTCTGTTTCTGCTGAGGCCTCCAGGCTGAAAACAAAAGGTGTCATATATACCCACAAGTCTAAAAAGAGTTTATAGACAATGAGATATCACCATACACTTAAAACTTAAGAAATAGAGACAATACCAAATGCTGGTGAGAATGTAGAGAAATTAGATCTTTCACACATTGCTGGTGAACATGTAAACTTGTATAGCCACTTTAGAAAATAGTTGGGTAGTTTCTTAAAAAATAAAATGTTGCTTGTTTTAGAAATCTATGGTTTCCCTAAATTAGATGGAGCATCATGGCAATCCAAGTGTTTTTACTTCCCTAAGCAGGCCATTCTACTTTTTTTACCAGCTTGCACTGGCCTGGTGCCAGTCAATGACACAGCTTTTAAACAGTGGTAAATATAGATATTAGTAATTTCTCAAGGAATCCTATTTATAATTAACAAGGTCATAAAAGTGATGGTCATGACTGAAGTTTGTGTAATCTGGAAAATCACTTGAATTATTAGCTATTCTTCCTCTCAGAAAACTATCCCTTCTGTAACTGCCCCTCACACTGACCATCCCTGAGGCTGTTGGCCAGAACCCAGTAGATCATTTATCCAAGAAGAGGGGTGTTGGTGTTTCCTTCTTAATTAACCTACATTGATTAGTAAAATCTCCTAAAGATGACTCACTGTCAGAACAACTTTGTGTCACTGAAAAACCTGGACTTTTCCCAAATTCTACTTTTTTTCAAGCCACAGTTCAAGTGCCCAGGCTTTCATGAAGATTCCTATAGCTCTTAGCATTCTCCTCCCTTATGTGATTTGTTTTGCACTGTCTTGTGTTTCTGTTCTTTGGGAACCTGCCCTTGCTCTGCCAGCTACTAAAAGTGACCCAGGACAAGTTGCATAACATGTCTGATCCTCCATTTCCTCCTCACAAAGTAGAGGTGATAATAGATTTTACCTCAGTGTTTTTAGGATTAGGTGAGATTACACAGGGCTCTGTAGTTTGTAGTTTGCTATAAAATGTTAAGTATTGGGACGCCTGGGTGGCTCAGTCGGTTAAGCGTCTGCCTTCGGCACAGGTCATGATCCCGGGGTCCTGGGATCGAGTCCCGCATCGGGCTCCCTGCTCCGCGGGGAGCCTGCTTCTCCCTCTGCCTCTGTCTCTCTCTCTGTCTCTCATGAATAAATAAAGAAAATCTTAAAAAATAAATAAATAAATAAAATAAAATAAAATGTTAAGTATTATCACTTCCCATAACTGTATCTCTTCCCTTACCTCCCAGCCACCCAACACAAGTCATGCTGCCCGCCCTCTCTGACCCACCACAGCCCTGCATGTTGGAGGCTGAGTTCCTCACCTGTGCCCATGCTGACATACTTTCATGCTAACCAGAAGGAAAGCACCTTCTCTGATGTTGTAGCTGAATGTACATTCAGTAGGAGACAAATGTACATTATGTGGAAAGATTTGTTTCCTGTTTGAAAATAAGGGTGTACTAAGGGTAACGGAGTAATTGCAGCTTCAAAGTCCAAAGCCAGGAACATCATGACTGCTGTCCTGATTATATTACAAATCTAACAGTCCCTGGAAGTAAATGGCTACAAATAAAGCTGTTGAGATTTCTCTATTGAAAAGATGATTTTGTCATTGTTTGCTGTTGTAGTGATGATATCCCAAAATCTAATATTGGACATAATCCATTAGTTGACTATCATATAGTATATGGTCCTCAAGGGATCCGAACTCCTGTTGCAGTTTACTCTTCTCCATGTCTCATTAAGTGCTTTTGTCTGGTTTGGCACCAGATCATCTCTGAGTGACTTTAAAGTGAAGAAACCTGTCAAACACAAATATGAGCAGGTAATCAAAGTTAATATTATCAGTAGTGAGGTGGGCCTACATCATGTACCTCTTCATGTGCACAGAATCATTTTCTGCAAAGATTTGTGGTATTTCTGATTTCCGCAAAGATCAAATGATTTGAACCTGGTCATGCAGAAACATCAGATGGATCTAAGTGGAAGGTCATCCTAAAGAATACTGTCAAGGATATGGAAAACAGGTAAGATAGAGAAACTGTTCCAGATTGAAGGAATCTGAAGAGACATGACAACCAATTTGCTGAAAGATCACACATGTGAAGGAAGAAAGACAGGAGTCCAAGATAGCTGCAAAGTTTTTATCCTGAGAAACTGGAAAGATAATGTCACCATTAACTAAAATAAAGAAGACTATGGGAGGAACATATTTTTGGAGAAATGAGGAGCTCAGGTTAGGCACAGTTGAGATGCCTTTTAAACTTTCTCAAGGAGGTAGTTGAGTAGGCTGATACATGATCTGGAATTCGATAATAGGTCAAGTGACAGAAATCAGTAAGGAACATAGAAGATTTAAACAACATAATCAACAAGTTTGATATAATGAACAGAAAGAACACAGCACTTCCGGATACACATTCTTGTCAAAAACATCCAAAACATTTACAAATATTAACTATGTTCTAGGCCATAAGACAAGCCTCAATAAATACCAAGAGAATGATACTATATAAACATTTACAGATTTATAGAAAGCTATAATTCAGAGGAAAAACAAGTTAATCCTCCCTGACCATCAGTAACAGGTAGCACTAGGTCTTATAATGATCCGTTTATTCTTCACCTTTGAGGCTTTTGTTTTGGTTTGGGTTTTTAATTTGCTGTACTGAGCTTATTTTTGAGGTGTTTAAAAAGTCATTTTGTCCAATAAATACAAAAGATAGTTTTAAAAAAAAGAGGTATATAATGAAAACAATAAGGAAAATAATTTTTATTTATTTATTTTTTAAGGTTTTATTTATTTTTTGACAGAGAGAGACACAGCAAAAGAGGAAACACAAGCAGGGGGAGTGGCAGAGGGAGAAGCAGGCTTCCCGTGGAGCAGGGAGCCCGATGTGGGGCTTGATCACAGGACCCTGTGATCATGACCTGAGCCGAAGGCAGACACTTAATGACTGAGCCACCCAGGTGTCTTGGAAAATAATTTTTAATAATTACTTTGAAATAATTCTTAACTTACAGAAAAGTTGCTGTAATAAAAAGAATTCCTATATCTCTTTCCCCCATACTAATTGTTTCTTTATTGCATTTTCTTCTTTGTGTCACACACAGATGCCCATGCAGCATTTATCATTAGTAGTCTTTTTCTGAACCTTTTAAGAACAATCTAAAGATGTGATGCCCCATCGTTTCTAAACATCCTTGTGGTTATTTCCCCCAAATGAAATGCTATTCTCTTGTATAACCAACACACAAACCTCCAGATCAGGAAATTAACATTGGTACAACACTACCATCCAACTCATAGACCGGATTCAAATGTCCTTAACTGCCCCAACAATGTGTTTATTCATTTTGATCCAGGATGCTCTTTAGGGATGTATGCATTTGGTTGTCATGTCTCTTCAGATTCCTTCAATCTGGAACAGTTTCTCTATCTTACCTGTTTTCCATATCTCTGACAGTATTCTATAGGATCACCTTTCACTTAGATCTGTCTGATGTTTCTGCATGACCAGGTTCAAATCATTTAATCTTTGCAGAAATACAGAAATACCACAGATCTTTGCAGAAAATGAGTCTGTGCACGTGAAGAGGTACATGATGTAGGCCCATCTCACTACTGATAACATTAACTTTGAAACAAAGAGTCAGTTTGTTTCCTGCTTTGGAAGACAGAGATAGTGTCTTCCTTCAGGGCAAAGAGCAGGCATGCTCACTGCCAATTATAAAAGACTTAGACCTCTAAACTCAGAATTCCTTTTTAAGCAACACACAATATCAATTGTTTCCTCTCACATTTTTCTAAGACAATAGGGGTTCCTGGACTGACAAAAAAAAATTCTGATACTCTTGTTACTGCTTTGCTGTAATAAACTGGCCTTTGTCTCTGACCCAGGTGTTTCATGTTTTCTGCAATTATCTATGAAATGTGGCAGGCTCTTATTAGCTTATCAGTAGGTAAAATCTCAAACACATCACAATTCTTAACAATGTGATCTGGCCCCATAACCTCTTTGAAAATTTTTTTTCTCTTCTCTTTTAAAAATCTCCCCTTCCTGGGGCGCCTGGGTGGCTCAGTGGGTTAAGCGTCTATCTTCAGCTCAGGTCATGCATGATCCCGGGTCCTGGGATCAAGCCCTGAGCGGGCTTCCTGCTCAGCAGGGAGCCTGCTTCTCCCTCTACTGCTCCCCCAGCTTGTGCGTGTGCTCTCTCTCTGTCAAATAAATAAATAAAATCTTTAAAAAAATAAAAATAGAACTCTCCCCTTCTTTATTGCCCCTTCAGTCACACTTCCCTTCTTCCTGTTCCTTGATCATGGCAAGAAACTTCCCACCTCATGGGCCTTGCACCCATTTTCTCTCTCCGCATAGATCCACAGAGGTCATTTATTCAACTCTGTGAGATCTTTATTCTAATATCACCTTCCTTGACTCCACAGGCATACATCCTAATTTTTCTCTTTAGGACATATCAACATCTAACATGTCATACCACTACATACCATTTTAGGCTAAAATCCAAAATACTGACAACACCAACTGCTGACAAGGGTGTAGAGCAGCAGGAACTCTTAATTCATTGCTGATGGGAATGTGAAATGGTATAGCCACTTTGGAAGAGACTTGGACAATTGGAAAGATGTTATAAACATCTTTCATAATTGCCAAAACTAGGAAGAAACCAGGATATCCCTCAGTAGATAAATGAATAAATTAAGCTGTGGTACATCCATACAATGGGATATTAAAAGAATTAAGCTATGAAGAAATGAGACATGAAGACCTGGAGGAATCTTTTTTTTTTTTTTTTTTAAAGATTTTATTTATTTATTTGACAGGGAGAGACAGCGAGAGAGGGAACACAAGTAGGGGGAGAGGGAGAGGGAGAAGCAGGCTTCCCACGGAGAAGGGAGCCCGATGTGGGGCTCGATCCCAGGATCCCGGGATCATGACATGAGGTGAAGGCAGACACTTAACGATTGAGCCACCCAGGCGCCCCGACCTGGAGGAATCTTAAAATGCATCTTACTGAAGAAAAGCCAAGCTGAAAGGGCTACATGCTATGTGATTCCAACTATATGACATGCTGGAAAAGGCAAAACTATGAAGACAATAAAAATATTGGTGATTACCAGGGGTTGGGGAGGAAAAGGGAGGGAAAAATGGGTGAAGCATAGAGGATTTTTAGGACAGTAAAGCTATTCTGTATGATACTATGATGGTAAATACATGCCATTATACATTTGTCACAATACACAGAACATACACTGAAAATGACACTTAATGTAAGCCACTGACTTTGGATGATAATAATATGTCCGTATAGGTTCATCAATTGTACACTGTACAACTCTGTAGCAGGATGTTGATAGTAAAGAGGTTATATATGTGGGGTAGGGGGCAGGGTAGTATATGGAAACTGTACTTTCTGTTTGGTTTTCCTGTGAACCTAAAACTTCTCTAAAGATAGTTTATTTTTAAAAATACTGTGCAAATGTTTAGAAGAAGTAATAGGCAAAATACGCTAACATCAGAGTCTCATGAAGATAGATTGTTGAGTGAAAAAAATAAGTACATTATTTTTTTTTAAATGATTTATTGATTTGAGAGAGAGAGAGCATGCACGCATGCAAGCTCAAGCAGGGGGAAGGGCAGAGGGAGAGGGAGAGAAAGAATCTCAAGCAGTCTCCTCGCTGAGCATGGAGCTTGATGCAGGGCTAGATCTCATGACTCCTGAGATCATGGCCTGAGCCGAAACCAAGAGTCAGACATTTAAGTGACTGAGCCATCCAGGTGCCCTAAAAGTAAATACATTATGCATAGTTTGTATATAGTATGGTTTCTTTTATGTGAAATAAATCAGGTGCTAGATCTAGACACACATCAAGTGTATGTGCATCAGAAAATACAGTCTGGCTACATATTCAATAAACTGTTTACAGTGGTTCATGGGAATTAAGAGAGGAGATAGAACAATGGAATTTCATCTTTTTTACTTTACTTTCTTCTATACTGTTTAAATGTCTTATAATGAATATGCATTACTTTAGTAATATTTACAAACACAATTCCAAAAGGACTCTCACTTTAACTATGCCTGTATTCTTAAACTTTAATTCAATGTTTATGAAAATATGGTCCAAGTAACACCTATGTCAGAAACACCTGGGTCTTTATTAAAATTTACTTCCCAGATTCTATCTCAGCTTTATTAAGGGTCTGGTCTAGGAACGAGATATAAGACTTTACACTCTTAGGAATCATACTGGGTGATTCCAACCTCTTCCATTTTGAACTACAATAAGTCACAATGAATGATGTATTGCTGAATAATCAGCAAATGCCAACACCTCTTGGATAAACACCTACCAGTTGCATATCAATCTGAAAGTGAAGAACAACAGTTAGTTACAGGCCTGGTCTAAAGGGAGAAAAGGCAAAATAACTAGGTCAGTGGTTCAAGAAATATGGTGAACCAACATATACTCTAAGAAGCTCTGTCATATAAAATGAGGCACAAAGAATCTATAGAGATAAAAGCTGCCAAATGTTCAGAACTTTCCTTCTTCCTTTCATAAACACACAGAAGCAACAAGTAATATCTGAGGGACTATAAATCTATATAATGATTCTACTTCAATTCATGTTGAAATGAATTTATTCAGATTTAACAAGAAGGAAAACCCAGAGGTTAGTACTTTCTGAAGAGATATGGATCTAAATTATTGTCAAGTAAACTGATATTTATTTCCATTTATATAATCACTTTAATCTTATTTTGACTTGATTACACTCTACATTTTAATCAGAAATATAGAAACTAAAGAATAATTCATATAGTGATGCCTTCTGCCTCCCACAATTGGAATCATCTTTTTGAAAGCATTCCCAAGAATTTCTATTTCTTGAGATAAGAATAAAACATTCTCAGAATCTATGCATCTGATGCCTCTCTATAATATAATCCAGAGCAGACGATCTGTGCCACACAGTACCAGCCAAAAGGAGCATAGTTACCGCAAGTAATAGGTGGCTTTTCAATAATTGGCTCCATTACAAAAAGCCTACGGTTAGTGGGATTAGAACAGATTTACCATGGTTCAATGTATTTAGTGAGGAGCAACTCTTGGAAGATAAGGTAAGTTCTTAAATGATAAAATTATGTGACTTTATTTATGAGCAATACTGTTTTTCTTAACTCAGGTTTTTTGTTGTTGTTGTTAGTTTTATCTATAAGTGATCCATCTTTCAGAAGCCATGAATTATCCTGGATGTCTTTTGCTTCCTTCCGTATTCGAAAAAAGACACATATTCAATTGCAGTTTCAACCTCTTTCTGCAGATGGCATCTTATTTTATGTTGCACAACACTTAAAAGCACAATCAGGTAAAGTTGGCAGGATGTTTGTGGCGGGGGCGGGGGGGAAGTCCTAACGAATTCCCAGTAGCCTATTAAGTAATGTGTAATAGAGTATTTTTATTTTTTTAAGTCACTGAGCCTATAAAATATGTAAATACTTGATACTTATGTTCTGTTATCACTGCAAGTATATGTTTATGAACTGACTCTCTAAATATAAATTTTAATAAAATAGTAAGAGATTTAGAATTAAAGTTAGCAAAAACCAAATATAGTATATTCTCAACTGTATAACAGTCCCATGACAAAAGAGGTTGAAGTCAAGCATAATAGTCCTATGTCAAAAGGAACAAAATATGTATATAAAAGATAAAGGAAAGGAAGGCATGATTGATATATTTCCAGTAAATCCATCCACATTTATAGCTCCAAAAATTTTCTTTAAGCTATTCAATATATTATCTAAATAGTAAACCTAGGATTCACAGTCCAAAATAAGTTTGTAAAAATATTTTTAACTATAAGAGTAGCACAATTATTACAAAACAATATGAAATAAAAATATCCACGTAGTATATTGCAGTTTAAAAATTGTTTTTTAGTTTTTATTTTACTCTTGATTTCCATTTTCATATATCTTTCTCCAGAATTTTGATGAAGACATTTGAATTTATAGTTACATTTTTATTGCAAAATATTTATAAATTTTACAATTGGCTTTTCTTTCATCTTGTTCCTCAGAAAATGAAATTTTAGTATTGGGAAATAATTAAATCAGTTTTTTTTTCCATAGTCAACATAAATGGTACCCTGATTTTCACAGTCTAATCTAAGTAGCTCTTTTGAAGATGTCTTAATATGCTGCTAAATGATTAGAATATCATTTCCATGTTTCTGTCTCAATGCACTGGTGAAATACCTTCAAAATAATTTCAAGGCGAAAAGATAATTTCAAATAAAAAAAGATAACATGATTGAACTACAAAATATACCTTAGAAGAGATTTGTTTTCCTGAGATTTTATATTTCATTTTAAATTCATGATTAGATCTCCCTGTGAAAATGCCAAATTAAAGAATTGTACACAAATGGAAAATTTCTACTTCTAAATCAAGAGACATTAAAAAACAATCAGCTTTAGTTATGTTGCTCATTAAAAAACCCAGGATTAACCTTTGCATGATAAGGGCATAAAAACAAGATTTTGGATCAAGATTAATTTGGAACTGCACTGGCAAAGAATGTTGTACTGTAGTTTTATAATTAGTATACTAGATACGTATTTATGTTTATGTATGTAAAATAAAAAGCTTATACACATTAACGCATACAGGAGTCCAAGAGCATATTTTTCTTACATCTGTTATTAAATGGCACTGTATTTCAATTCATGTCAGTCAAGATTTTCCTTTTTTCTGCCTCAGACACTGTTTACAAAGAGAGATGAAAATAGATATATTAGTTTCATGTCATGGTTGGTGCTGCATTTGACACTTATGTAAGGAAATCATGAAAACTTTAAAATATTAAAAACCTAAGCTTTACATTCTCAGACTTAGATTAACCTAAAGGTATTTATCAGATGAAAAGCATAAACTTATTTATTAGCGTTCAGTTAGTGCAATGAAGTGGTAAAGGATGTTTCATTTATTTATGGTTGCATAAAATACAAGTGATATTCTTGTACTTTGTACCTTCTTTAAGAGTTATGTCTGATGTAAATGTTAACTAAGACTTATAGCTGACTCTCTGCTGAGAGGAGCTTTTAGTAAAAAATGCCCACTTAACACACAATGTAAAAAAATAAATTTAGATATCAAAAACCAATTAGGTTTTCATATATGAAAAGCCAAATTTTCAGTTAACAAGGTATCTCTATCTCTTTAGAGGTTAATAATTTTAATAATCTCAAATAATATAAAATTTACAACAAAATAATTTCAAAATTATCTTCATTGATTTTAGATCTTTGATTTTGGAAAGAGATTTTAAAGAAATAAACCCTTGGCATCTGTTTACCCATTGCTGTTAAGTATTTTATACTTTAAAGTGAGTGTTTTTATACATAAAAGTTATCAATATTATATTAAGCACAAATTAATCACAGGCAGCCTGAATTCATCTTGATATAGTTATAATCCTCACAAATATGTTTTTTATTTTTTTATTTTATTTTATTTTTTTAAAGATTTTATTTATTTGAGACAGAGAGAATGAGAGACAGAGAGCATGAGAGGGGGGAGGGTCAGAGGGAGAAGCAGACTCCCTGCCGAGCAGGGAGCCCGATGCGGGACTCGATCCCGGGACTCCAGGATCATGACCTGAGCTGAAGGCAGTCGCCTAACCAACTGAGCCACCCAGGCGCCCCTCAAATATGTTTTTTAAAAAGCCTGGTCACCGCAATGTAACTTAACGTTAAAGCATATTTAAACCAGCAATGCAAGATAAGTAAGTTAATATGACCTTCGCTTTCCTTTTCGGGAGATAAAAGTGTATACAATTTGCCTAATACACTTCTTCTATAGTACCTTCATGAATGTTAGATCCTAAAAGGTTGCTTTGATCTCTGATGCATGGCTGGGGTGGAGGTGAGGGGTGGGGGGCAGTGGCAGCACAGATGAGGGAGGGAGGGCCCTAGACATGGTTAAACAGGCATTAAATAGCCAAGGTGAATTCATTTATGATCTCCATTCCATTTCTGAGCTCAGTTTCTTAGAAGGACTGTCCACTAGAGGTCAACTTCTAACGTACACTTACCCTAATGCCAGTCTGTACTTGTGACCCATGACTACAGCCAGGGCCCATATTCTAGTCTCTAAAATAAAGGTTTGCATGACAAAATCTGCTAATACAGTTACAAGAGCAATTTTAGCTTCCAGGGACACAGAGGGGGAAAAGAAAAACACCTCTTTTTGGGTCAAGTCTTCACAAGACAAGAATGTACCAGCAAAACTGTTAAAATAAGCCTTCCTTGGCAGAAGCTATTCCCTTTGCTCTTAGAGTTGGCAACTTGACCAGTGATTTTATAGATCACAGCTTTAGCTTTCCTAATCATTTTTTAGATACTTTATATTCCAATGTAGCCCTTCACTGTAACACCGTTTACCATAGGACACTCTATGAGACAAGTAGCAAGAGAAACTTCTTCCATAATCTGGTGAGAGAATTTGTGTCCACTTAGAGGCCACAAAGTATATTCAGAGTGTTATACATTTTTAAAACTTAGTATCACTTATGTTTCATTGTTCTAGTTTCTTAGAGTACAAAAATTTAGATGATTCAGTCCACATTTAATTTTCTTTTATATAGCCTAAAAGTTTGCAAATGCTGCTTCTCTCTCTTTAGTTAAAATACTATTCATGTTAGAAAATACATGAATAAAGCGAATTTCTTCCTTTTGTTGAGATTTTTTTTTAATTTGCTCATCATTACAGGAAAAAGATGTTTTATTTCTTGCTTTCAACCTCAAGCTAGTATTTGAGAAAGACTCTGAGTCCTCTCACTCCACAACTATACAAAGGTGATTTCTTAACTCAACAATTGTTTACTTAGCATCTAATTATGTGCCAGGAACTGTGCTAGGTGCTGGAGAGCAACCATTGGGCCAAATCAGACAGAGACCCTATTCTCATGAAGTTTACAAGCTAGTGGATGAGGCAGCTGTTAATCAAATAATCACAGATGTAATGGCAGATTATATTCACTAGAAATTCTCTGAGGAAAATGATTTATGAGAACCATACTTTGCATGGACTCACATAGTTTTCTCAAGTGGAAATCATAGGTGTAGGACTGTAGAACTGCTAGGTCTCCCACCAGTCTTAGCGTAATGGTCTGAAGTGGACCACAAGGGTGAACAGAAGAAAAGGACACTATTTGTGGGAGGGAGGTGAGGTAGTGTGGCACTGCCCAAGGAGAAAAGGAAGCAATAGTAGCATGTGACAAGAAATATCCTTGGATAAGAGAAGAAATTTTTATTGGTTGTGAAATGTTCGGGAAAAGGGAAAATGCTGTCTTAAGGAAGATAATGTCCATACTTTGCTAACCTCTTGAAACAATCTTCCATTGAAGGGCTGCATTCTTTTTCTAGGCACAGAGAGTTGCATTTACTTTTCCTCTGAATGCCTCACTGCAACTTCATACACATTCTGGATCATATTTGTTCAGATTTGTTTGCAGATGACTGTATAATTTTAAAATGAGATAAATATTGTGAAGGAGAGAATCATGGTGCAATTAAAGTACTAAAAGAAACAAACCTGACCAACTTCGGGGAATCAAGGAACACTTCTCTGAGGAAGTGGCATTTGATCTCAGACCTAAAGGATAGTAGATGAGGTGGAATGGGGATCTGGCAGAGTGTTCCAAGAAAATGAAAACATGAACAAAGGTTCTGAGGCAAGAACAAGGTCAGTGTTACTGGAGTAAAGAGAGTAGAGGAAGAGGGAGAATACACTCCAGGTAAAGCTAGAGAAAGCAGCTGAGAACCTCCAGAGCCTCTATAGATGTAAGGATTTTAGGCTCTTATCTCAACAACAGTGAATGCCATTAAAGGGTAGTATAATGACCAGATCTTTTCATTTGAAAAGATCATTTTAGCTTCAGTGTAGATTCTAAAATCAATTAGAAAGGAAGGCTCCAGCAATAGATTAAGATAGAGATGACAGAGGCGCCTGTGTGGCTCAGTTGGTTAAGTGACTGCCTTCGGCTCAGGTCATGATCCTGGAGTCCCGGGATCGAGTCCCGCATCGGGCTCCCTGCTTGGCAGGGAGTCTGCTTCTCCCTCTGACCCTCCTCCCTCTCATGCTCTCTGTCTCTCATTCTCTCTCTCTCAAATAAATAAATAAAATCTTAAAAAAAAAAAAAGATAGAGATGACAGTAAACCTAATGAAGGTGGCATAAACAGACAGAAGTTTACAGTGAACTAAAATGTTAATAAATCTGTTTCATTAGAGACCTATCTTTGATAGACTGATTATTGTGGAACAAAAAGATATATGGAATCAGGGATCAAACCTAAATTTTTGAAGAACTGGAGGATGAGGGAGTGACTCGCTGAGTTTGGAAAGACTGGAAGATGCCAGATGTATGGGAGGAAGTTCACAAACTGAGATATGAACTTTGGGATTTGATGTGCCTTTAAAACATCCAAGCAGAGATCTCAACTAGGGATTTGTGTAGTTGTAGACAGAACTTGATGCCAAGGACATGGCTGAAACCTTGGAGAGTGTGTAAGAAGAGGTGTTCATAACACCTGTATTAACTGCTCTTAATTCTTTCTTACTTCCTCAGTCTCTGTCAAAAACAGAATCAGCAGCTTGGAGTAAAACATCTAAGTTACTAATTTTTACATTCATCCTTAACCATATAAAATCATTAAAGGAAAACCTCAGTTTAAGTACCACAATACATTCATTCAGTGTGAAATATTTACAACTAGGAAAAACTTATGTGGCCAATTCCTGAATAATACAAGATATATGTATGAAATACATACACATATATTTTTATCTCTAAATGGAAACAAAATTCTCTAACATTATTGTGATCAAGACTATTGCTTTTTTCCCCAAAACCAGAACTTACTCAAATGGCCAAAAGGGCAAGAGTTTTTAATGGAGCAACATTTTACCATTACTAATTAACTGGTTTTCTTTCTCAACAGGTGATTTTTTATGTATCTCCTTAGTAAATGGTTCTGTTCAACTTCGCTACAACCTTGGTGACAGAACTATCATTCTCGAAACTCTCCAAAAAGTAAAGACTAATGGAAGTACTTGGCATGTGATTAAAGCAGGAAGAGTTGGTGCAGAAGGCTACCTGGATCTGGATGGGATAAATGTAACAGAAAAAGCCAATGCTAAAATGAGCTCCCTGGACACAAATACTGACTTCTATATTGGAGGAATGTCATCCTTAAATCTTGTAAATCCTATGTCAATAGCAAGTGAACCTACAGGTTTTCACAGCTGTGTCCGAGAAGTTATTATAAATAATCAAGAACTACAATTAACCGAATCAGGAGCAAAAGGCGGTTCAAATGTAGGTGACTGTGATGGGACACCCTGTGGGTACAATGTGTGCAGAAATAGGGGTGAATGTATGGTAAATGGCACTTTTTCTTGCAGATGTTTGCCACATTGGGCTGGAAATACATGTGACCAGTCTGTGTATTGTTTGAATTATCTCTGTCTTCACCAATCTCTATGTATACCTGACCAGTCATTTTCTTACACTTGTGTGCTTTGGGTTGGGTGGGAAAGTATTGTGAAAACAAAACTTCATTTTCAACTGCAAAATTTATGGGTAATTCTTACATTAAATACATTGATCCAGATTACAGAAGGAGAAACCTTCAGTTCACTACTATATCCTTAAATTTCAGTACTACTGAAACAGAAGGCTTAATTGTATGGATAGGAAAAGCTCAAAATGAAGAAAATTATTTTCTGGCAATTGGGCTCCATAATCAGTCCTTGAAAATAGCAGTTAACTTAGGAGAAAGCATTTCTGTGCCTGTGACCTATAACAATGGCACATTCTGTCATAATAAATGGCACCATGTAAGAGTAATTCAAAATCAGACTCTTATTAAGGCCTACCTAGATGACAATCTAATTCTCTCTGAGGATATTGACCCCCACAAAAAATTTGTTGCTTTAAACTATGATGGCATTAGTTATCTAGGGGGCTTTGAATATGGCCAAAAGGTAAATAAAGTGACTCAAGAGATTTTTAAAAGAGATTTTGTTGGCAAAATTAAAGATGTATTTTTTCAGGATTCACAAAGAATTGAGCTAATTAAATCAGAGGGATACAATGTTTTTAATGGAGATGAACAAAATTATACAAACTAGTACTTGTGATTTTAATTTACAAAATATATATGTAAATGTAGTTATTTCGATAGTCATTTCTTTGGCACATTGTAGTCTAAATGCTAACACATCTTTTTTGTAAGTTTATAAAATACAGCTAAAGAAACGATTTTGGTTGTTTTCCTACATCCAATATGTCTGTAAATATGTTGATTCCAAAGTTTTCACTCCATTTAGTGTTTGCACATCTGTGAATTGTTTTTAAGTAAAATTTAGGTGGGATAAATGATACAAAGAAAAATAAAATAAAAATGCAAATTAACCATAGGAAAAATAAAAATTATATAAGAAAAATATATAACCATATTCTATTGCATGGCTCAGCTATGATTATTTACATGATTGCAATAATGTGAAATTTAAATATGGACTTAAACCAAAAGTTTTTGCATGAATATGGGAAGGCAGAAGGTGGAGGAAAGGAGAGTTGGCTGGTGAGGGCTAAACACTTATCTTCCACAGTAAGATATTAATAGTTACAGTTTTTGCAACTTTTTTTTAAAGCATATAACATGTCACAAATATGAAGGCAAATATCCTCTAAGAAATGGCTAAAAGAATCGAAAATAGTTACCTCTGGAGAGTAGTGTGAACACTGTTGGGTTTTGTTATAAACCTTATGGACTTACTTTTTAAACCATGTAATTATATAACTGATCAAATATAAAAGCTAAACTTTATTTACACTTAACTTTTCAAGTCTACAGGTCTCAAAATTGGGCATAAAGCAGGTTCTGAATGCCATTGAAAAGTTGTCACACTGATTCTATCTGTACCATTCAAAGCATTAACTTGTGAAAGTCCATTTTACCCAACCACCAGTTATTGATATAATTGTGAGTAGGATTTTCTCTCCCCACCCCACTCCACCACTGCAGATGGGAAAGTAGTTACTGCTGCTATTTAGCATTTTTAGAGTTTAATATTTATGATAATTTGGCCACCAAGAAAGCAACTGACATCACCACTGACACAATGCACTAATAGGGAGGACTATGTGGAGAAAAAAAATTATCTTGGTAATAAGCAACTTGTGAAGTTTGAAAGGAAAAATACATAATTATCTTATTAAATGGAGAAGAGAGTTTACAAATAAAAGGACTGGTGCATGGTTAACTTCTCAGTGCTATTAGGCAGAATTCGGCATGTGCAGGGTCCAGTCTGTATAAAGAAACCAGGTAAGCAACTTATCATTTGAAGGATTTTAGATTTGGGGGGGGGGGTCAGAATGCTGTAGATGCCCTTGGAGGGCCACAGAACTCAAGTTAAGACCTTTGGCACCACTCAATGGGACACAAATTGCCCCCAGGTATATTAAATTGGAAAACGTGTGTGAACAAAGATATAATGTAAATTGCAGAATATTCTATATATAGATTCAAAGTAGTTTGGTTTTGTTTTTAACAGAAACCATGCAAGAAAACTCTGTCCAATATTTGCTGAAAAACTGTGACCTAAATTTGTTTTGGTCCATACCATTTAACTTCGGTGATATTAAAATCAAAGCTGCTCTTAAATTGTTTTGATGGCTGATAATTAGATCTAACTTTAAAGATACACATTTTATGTATATAGGCAAGAAAGCTGTTCTGTGTAAGCCTACCAAAGCTTCAGTGAACCACACCCCCATCACAGCAGGCCACGTGTTCTCTCATAATAAATGCAGAGCACCTATCCTTAAAGCAGCGCTTCCCAACGTTTCAGGGGACCCCTGAAAGCCCATAAATCTTCTGGGGATCCAGAGAACACTTATTTTCTCAATGACAATTCCATGTGAAGTCAGATTTTCTTCATGTATTTCAAACAAAATGACATATTGCAAAACACTGAATGCAGAAGCATATAAGAGAATCCCCCTGTCTTAAGTCAGACTTCGGAGATGTGCAAAAAGGAAAACAATGACATTCTTACTAAGTTTAGTGTAAGTTATTTTTCATACAAATGTCACAGTAACGTAATAGGTAGATTACTGTCAAACATTTTTAAAATTGTAATATTTAATTTCTAAATCGCTAAATGATATAATCCATACATATTTATGGGTTCCCAGTAATTTTTTAGATTAAAAAATTGGGTCCTGAACCCAAAGTTTGAGAATTACTGATTTAGAGCTGCTTCGGACAGCTGCAATTTTACGTTAAGATGTGACCTCTTGGGCGCCTGGGTGGCTCAGTTGGGTTAAGCAACTGCCTTCAGCTCAGGTCATGATCCTGGAGTCCCGGGATCGAGTCCCACGTCGGGCTCCCGGCTCAGCGGGGGGTCTGCTTCTCCCTCTGACTCTCCCCCTCTCATGCTCTCTCTCTCTCAAATAAATAAATAAATCTTAAAAAAAAAAAAAAGATGTGACCGCTTGTCTTCTTCACTACACTGCAAGCTCCAAGAGACTGGAGGCTAGCTACTGGTAAGAACTTAAAACTGCTACCTAGCAATTTCCTGTAAGTCAAAATGACTTGGTGAAAATCTAAAATTTCATGTGGTGAATTATCACCATTATTCATTTTTGCTATCCTTGGGATGACAGTGTTGAAGATTTCCTATGATATGCTTTTCCAACACAAAAATTGATACAGAAACCCTTTAAAACAACTTTACTATAAATGTTACAATGCTTCTGAAACAGTGTTGAATATTAAGGTTTTATTTTTTTAAAGATTTATTTGACAGAGAGAGACACAGCAAGAGAGGGAACCACAAGCAGGGGGAGTAGGAGAGGGAGAAGCAGGCTTCCAGCTGAGCTGGGAGCCCGATGCTGGGCTCGATCCCAGGACCCTGGGATCATGACCTGAGCCGAAGGCAGACACCTAACGACTGAGCCACCCAGGCGCCCCATGTAAACATGTTTTAAAGTAAAGGTGAAACATGTACCAAGCCAGGTGATGGCAATGTTTACCTTTTTCAATATTTTTTATTTATTTGACAGAGAGAGCACAAGCAGGGAGAGTGGCAGGCAGAGGGAGAGAGAAGCAGGCCCCCAGCTGAGCAGGGAGCCTGAGGCGGGGCTCGATTCCAGGACCCCGGGATAATGACCTGAGCCAAAGGCAGATGCTTAACCGACTCAGCCACCCAGGTGCCCAAATGTTTACCTTTTTAAAGATTTTTTTTTTTTTTTTTTAAGATTTACTATTAGAGAGAAAGCCCAAGTGGGGGGAGGGGCAGAGAGAGAGAATCCCAGCAGACTCCCCACTGAGTGCAAGCCTACTGTGGGGCTCAACATGGGGCTCAATCTCACGAGATCATGACCTGAGCCAAAACCAAGAGTCCAACGCTTAACCAACTGAGCCACCCAGGCGCCCCTTAAAGATCTCTTTTAAAGAAGTTGCTGCAAAAAATCATTACTTTGCAGGGTATTCTTTTAATATAAGGAATATTTTAAAAATACAGCTTGGGCATCATATATCCATCCACACTGAATTATTTCACAGAAAAAGCAAAGGTATTTGAGGATATTCGTAGTTATACTGAATTCACTGCCTTTTCTATAAGTCCGTATGTTGAAGTTTCCCCCCATGACTCTGTTCTGAATCTATAAAGTAGACTCATGTTTTCAAGACACTTCTAAGCTATTAACCTAGTATTTCTTGCTCTATACATGAATTACTGAAATTCTTTATGAAGCAGGAATCAAAGAATCAGTGTTGGCACTTTTTTTTTTTTTTTAAAGATTTTATTTATTTGAGAGAGCGAGAATGAGAGAGTACATGAGAGGGGGGAGGGTCAGAGGGAGAAGCAGGCTCCTCGCTGAGCAGGGAGCCCGATGCGGGACTCGACCCCAGGACTCCAGGATCATGACCCGAGCCGAAGGCAGTCGCCCAAAGGGTTGGCACCTTTTTAAAAGTAACCAATTCTATTCATGATTTCGCTTGGGAGACAAAAGTCAATAGTTGATTATGTATATTGCCCTTTGTTGTCATTAGTTAAGTGGTAAACTGACCAAATGTTTTAAAGGGATCCGAGATTGGAATAGTGCAACTGGTATATTTAAATGCTAAAATTAAGTAAACTATTTGCTTTAATAAAATATGATTAACTCTCATAATGCATTTAAAATTAATTCATATCCATCTTTAAACACAGCTACTGGGGCGCCTGGGGGGCTCAGTCGTTAAGCATTTGCCTTCGGCTCAGGTCATGATCCCGGGGTCCTGGGATCAAGCCCCGCATCGGGCTCCCTGCTCAGCAGGAAGCCTGCTTCTCCCTCTCCCCCTGCTTGTGTTCCCTCTCTGTCAAAAAATAATCTTAAAAACACACACACACAACTACTGGGGCATGGGGCGGGGGGGGGGGGGGTGCTCAGTAGGTTAAGCATCTGCCTTTGGCTCACGTCATGATCCCAGGACCCTGGGATAGAGCCCTGCATTGGGCTCTCTGCTCAGCAGGAAGCCTGCTTCTCCCTCTCCCTCTGCCTGCCGTTCCCCCTGCTTGTACTCTCTCGCTTTGTCAAATAAAATCTTAAAAAAACTAGATATTATTAAAAACTAAAAACATCTGATTTAAACTTACCAGTTTTCTGTTACCACATATACATAAACCTGTGTCAACAGCCAAGTGGCTAAACTGTCAACTCCATTTTCTTTTCTATTGTTGGTATTTTTCTTAACTTTTAAACATATTTACTCTGGCCTGAGAGCTGTTAAAACTCCAAAAACTTAGTTTACCTACACATAAGCTAAACTTAAGAATTGTGGTAAGTAGAATGGTCCCTCAAAGTTGTCTACATCCTAACCCCTGGAACCTGTAAATAGGTTATATGGCAAAAGGGAACTGAGGTCACAGATGGCCTTTAGGTTGCTAATCAGTGGACCTCAAAATAGGAAGGTTATCCTGGATTGTCTGGATGGGCCCAATGTAATCACAACGGCCCTTAAAAGTGGAAGAGGGGATCAAAGGATCAGAGATCACAACATGAGAAAGACTCAGCCCCATGTTGTTGGCTTTGAAGATGATGGAAGGGACCATGAGGCAAGGAAAGTGGGTGGCCCCTAGAAGCTGGAAAATGCAAGAGGAATGGATTTTCCCCTAAGACTTTCAGAAAAGGAATGCACTCTTCTGACACCTTGATCTCAACCTGCTGAGATCTGCTTCAGACTTCTGATCTACAGAAATGTACAATAAATTTGTGTGGTTTTAAGCCACTAAGTTTTGAATAATTTGTCACAGAAGCAATAGAAAATAAGACTTCAGAATTAGGATTTGAAATGAATATAAACTTAACAAATCTATACAAGGGAACCACGTGTTTTTGTGTCTTCCTTCTCACTTTGAGAAGTTGGGTTGTTCAATAAAGGGTTTCAGACAGATTGGTGGAATAGAGAGGAAAGGGGATACAAAAGGGACATACATAGTAATCAGGCTTTTGTCTCTCTCTCTCCTGTTCTCAATTCTCATACAACTGGCATGCACACAGACCTTGGAGAAAACTAGAAATGAGCTAGAATTCAGTTCTGACAATAGCAGTCTAACCTTGGGCAAGTTTTTAAATTTTTCTAAGTACAAGTTTCCTCAAGAGACCTCTAAGGTAAGTCTTCAACTTTCAGGCTGACCAAGGCTTATATAAAGCACCCCAGCACAAGGTCTGACATACACAGGGTTCACAGAGACTTTCTTATTGCCACAAGGATTACAAGAGGTGGACTTTTTAAGTATCGAGACACCCTGGTACATTTTACTTAATAGAGGTATGTATATACCATCTTAAGATGGTTCTAAATTTATTTAAAAAGCATCAAACTGTTGTTGAAGAGCAAGTTTTCCTTAAGACAGGAAAAATAAAGATGAACTTCATTTAACTCACGTTTATGTAAGGCTAGTAGTTATAGGTGAGACTTAAACCGAGAATGGCTTTGGATCTACTTCTCATTGAAAACTTTTCTTTTTCCCCCTTTCCTCACAAGTTACAATCTCAGTCATTATGCCTATACTTCTCCCACTCTCCACAATACTTCAATCAACAAGGGGTCAACAGACTTGGTTGTCTGTTGAATATACAGGAGATGGCCACCACTACTAATAGGGGCCTCTACAGGAATGTATCATGTTCCAAAGAGATAGGAAGAAAGAACTTTCAAGCAAGCATTGCAACAATATATACAAGAAACTACTAAGAAGTAATCAAAAACTAACTTAAAGGCTTTCTTTTATTAACTCACTCTTCTTCACTTGTATCTTGTCAAAAAAAAAAAAAAAAATCCAGTGTCTGCTCAACCCCACAACCAGATAAATCAGAGAGCAGACTTACTAACATACATACTTGAAATAAAAAAGCTAACTTTTTGGTTTGAGGTGGTTTTTTGTGTTTGTTTATAGTAAAACCCTGAAAACAATTTCTTCATAATTGTGCAAAAGATGACTTTAGGTTTTATTTACAAACTGACTAGTTTTCTAACAAGTTCATTTCCAAAAGAAAAGTAGACCAAAATTAAACAAACTTTATTTAAATACAAGTCCTCTGTTTCAGAACTTTTATGATGATTAATTTCGGAGGATAAGGATGACAAAAAAAGGGCTGCAAATTAGACAAAATATTTGGTTTTGAATTTACACCCCTTTTTTCTCCAGTAAGAATAGCAAAGCTGATTCAATTTCAAAAGCTATTTTTAACTGTAATCTTTAGACTTTTTAAGAAAACAAGCTTTATCTTTTTAATTTTGTGAAGTCATTTATATTTTTCTTCATTAATATAGATGAGTAAAAATCCTGGTTTCCCCCCCCCCCCCCCCCTTTTTGGTCTCAAGTGTTAGTATCTTTTGGTAGCTACTGCTTTAAATGATAGCAATCAATACAGTAGGTAATTTAGGCTGTAAATAAATTTAAATTTGGATTAACAATAGCCTCCATGTGCTATTTCAAGCAAAACTAGCATACAGAACCGGAGAGTTATCCCATCTCCACCAACAAATCAGAGTTATTTATACATTTTACAAAGAGATTCACACCACGTTTCTCTTAAATAAAAGTTCTGTAATGATTAGTCAGTGTATCAAATTTTGATGGTATACAAGTTTTCAGAAACATACCTATATAATGGGTTATAGCTACACACTTTTTCATTGGTAGTTCTCAATTCTAACCTCTTTAGAACTACATGATTTAACTCAATAGCCTGTAATCCATGACACAGAAATTGTTTTTCCCCTCATCTATTGCCTGACATAGAGAGCTATTACCTGTTTGTTCTTGGTGGAGAAAGAGTTTAGTATCTGATAATTAAAGCTTTAAAGAAGAAATGCTTTTACTACTGAATTTCAAACCACACACACAAAATAGGTGAGAAATTCTTTTATCATATTTAGAATCAAAATATCCCTTAAAATATTTACATTTTACAGTAAAAAGGATAGCAAAACACAAGATCATGTACAAGCTTAAGTATTCAAGTTTCCAAAGAGCCAAAAATGAAAAGGAAAAAAATGGCCTACCACAAAGTTGTAGTATATGGTAATAAATGCCTTCAATGAGTGCAGATTAAAGCAATAAAAGTACTCCCTTGGGCGTCTGATTCTTAGTCAAAAACTGCTCAACTAAATGATTAATATAATCTGATTATGAAGTTGCTTGGCTTTCTGTTGCTCCTCTACAGTTTCTTTAAAAACAGTGCAATTTAAAACAAACTTACAGAGCACACATTACTCTCAAATTAGTCATTATATAAAGGACATTCACTAGAGGCAGTAAATATATTCCATAGTTAACCATATTTACCAAGTAAGGAATAAAACTAAAATTTCTAAGCCTTTATTGCATATTAATAAAACAAATCTTTGAATATACAGCAATGTAAAACTTTTAAAAATATTAAATTCCTATAACTAGGGACAGTTGGTATGAAGAAGGGATGATGGGCACTGATACAGAGAGCACTCTGCACCAACACACAGATTTTATTGTTCTGCAAACCACCAATATTAAAAATTTAAAAGATGGCACAATCCTAGCAGGCAATCAAAGTTTTTAAGATACCACATTTCAGTTATTTGAATGTAATCTTGAAGCAGCCTGCAAATTTTACCTTTTGCTTTTAGCTCTGTCAGTGTGGTCCCTATCTTTGTGGTACCTATCTCTGTCCTTTTCTCCTTCTCTATGTTTACTTTTCTCTCGTTCCTTGTCCTTTTCATGGTCTTCACTTTTAGGTTTATCTGGTTTCTTGTCTACATTCCTACCATCCCGGCTTGCTTTTCCATCTGCTCCTCGATCACCATGTGATAACCGTGCCCTCTCTTTATCTTTGTGCCCTTCCTCCCTGCTTTTTCTGTCTCTGTCCTTGTCTTGGGTTCTGTCTCTGCGTCTATGCCTTTCAGATTCTTGCTCCCATTCCTTTTCATGTCGCTCTCTTTTCAAATGGTGTGAATCACTATAAAATCTCTGTCGATCTCCTTTACCCCTATTAAATGGCCTATCCAGTTGCTGTTGATCTGGCCTACCCCAAGGGTCACTATGGCGCCTTTCTGGTCTTCGAATGTCTTTAACCTGGTAAAAATTTTGTGGGCCTATATACCTTGATGTTTGTGAAAGGGGACCCATCATACGTTGTGGCTGGCCTGTCAGATGAACAACAGGTGGCCAGGGAACCATGGGATTTTGAGCAAAGCCAAAGCCTGGAGGGGGAAGTAAAGGGGGTGGTAAATGTGGTGGAAATCCAAACATGCTTTGTGGGGGAAAATTAGGAGGCCCTGGAAATGGAAATCCAGGGGGGCTAGCCTTGAGATGCTGAAGGTTGGGCTGCTGTGCCCTCATGGGTGAAAAGTTTGCACTTGTTCTGGGGCTGGTGCTTCTGGAAGTAAAGTTGATGCTTTTAGAAGGAAATTCTGATTGACATGTGTTTCCAACTTCAAAATGAGATGATGCTGCTGTCGATCCTCTTCGAAACGGGTGCACAGTTTCGATATTTTGCATTAAAATATCCTCCTGTAAGGGTTTTGCTTGTTCTGTTTGAGAAGTGTGTATGTTTTCTACCGACGGTGAGTTTTGTGCAACCCCTGAATTTTCACCCTGCTGAACACATGAGTTTTTCTCTACAGAAGACAACTTTTCCTCTACATTGATTTGTTCTGTTAAGTGCTCCTTGTGTGACAGACCAGGCAGGATGTGTTTCTCTCCATTCCGGCAATTATCTCCATCTTTGCTTTCTGAAGCAGTTATCTGCTGACTTCGTCCTGCTGCTTGTCTAGGATCCCGTTTCAGGTTGATAAACTGTGGGGACCTTGTTGTATTAGCAACAAGGTTTTCACTGCAACTGACATTACTGTCTATGTTTCCTTTTCCTACATTAGACCTGCATGGAGAACTAGTATTTGAAGTCCGATTATCTTGCAAATTATTCTCTTGATCTTGCAGCAGCTGTCTTTTTAATGTTCTCTCTTTATTCTCCACAGTTTCCTCCTGTTTTGACTGAATTGATAAATTTGTTAAGAATGCTTCTGTAGAAACATCTGGTGGCTTACCTCTGAGGCTAAGACTTGCCAAAGGTCCAGGAGAAATGGAAGAAGACCCCATTACTGATGTTTCTTCTCCTACTACTACTGAATTAACTGTAGATTCTGAGAGATCATCTGCTTTAACCTTTACCTCCTTGGCTTCACCATCAGGTGCTTCCACTTTATCTATTTTCTCTGCTTTGGGGTCGGCTTGCTCATTTATAAATGGAATTTCTTTGACAGTGTTCTGTTCTATCACTGATTGAGCCTGTTCATATACCTGACCAGTCGAGCCCAAAAGGCTCTGAAGTATATCGTCCACGGGAAGAGGTTTATTTGCTAATTCCAGAGTAGAAGGCTGATTTTCCCAGCCAATCAATACCCCAGGAAGGAATCTTAAAGGTTTTGGTGGCTCCTGTTTGGTGACTTCCACTAAAGGTTCAATTACTGTTGGAAGGTCTTCCTGAAGAGTTTGCTGAGGCTTATTTCTCTGCTTATGTAATACAGTTGTAAAAGAATTAAAAAAGTCATTTTCTTCCTCTGGTGTTTCTTCTGCGGAAACGTCTATTTTACTTTTTTTATCAGGTGGCAAAGCCGTTGGTACACTTTCAGAAGTCTCAGCTGTGTGACTAGTACTAGCACTATGTTGCCGTTTCAGTTTCTGACGGATAATTAAGCCCAACAACAGATTAGGTCTATGCAGTTCAAGCCCTGTATGAAATAAAAAACAGCAATTAACAGTCATTTTCGGGACACCTGGGTGGCTCAGTCGGTTAAGCCTTCAGCTCATGACCCCAGGGTCCTGGGATCGAGCCCCATGTCGGGCTCCATGCTCAGCTGGGAGCCTGCTTCTCCCTGTCCCTCTGCCTGCCATACCCCACCCCACTTGTGTGCATGCACGCTCTCTCTGTTAAATAAATTAAAAAATAAAATAAAATAAAAACAGTCATTTTCAACCATTACATTAAAGGGTACATTTTTGCATCCAGCTTATTACAGCCTATTAAATGGGTGCCTGCCCCTGTCAAGTCAGCTCTAGAGGGCTGGATCCTGAGAAAGAAAGCAGAGTCCATTTTGTCACTCTGGTCTCACCTCCCACTTTATTTTATTCATACTCTATTATTAAAATGTATACCTACCAGGCCCATCAAAAGGCACAAGAGGGTGTGGAATTTTATCTGCAGCACCCAAAGGAATAAGGTACATATCTTTAACCTGCTTCATGTTGTTAGCAGCTACTCCATAGCGCTTTCTGCTACTGAAGTATGCAAACAGCAAAGTATAAGAAATTTGATCTTCTTCAGTTACGGGTGTGAAGCGAACCACACAAATTTCCTATTCAAGAAAATAATAAATGATTGTTTAAAATAATAACCTAAAGATCAGCTTGGTTTTAAATATCATTTCTCAATTATAGTAATAATCTAGTAAATTTTATGATGATTACCAAATAACATGATTTACCAACTTAAATGCAGATAAAAATAGTAAAGGGAAGCAACTCTTAGGAAAAGATCTTCGCTGATCCACTGACAGATTTGTTTTATCTGAAGGTGTCCCATAAGACACTGAGTCCAAGGTAATTAATCTGCTCAAGGTGACACAACTTTCAGTGACAGAGAACATATTTAAACCCAAGTCTTTTGGTGTCTACATTATCTCATTTATATGTTTATATGTTTTTATATTTATATGTTACAACCTTCACAAAGGGCTGCCTGTGTTTTCAGCATACTGAAAATTAGTATCACCTACCACCACCACCCTGCCATGTACACATACAGAAAAACACTCAAATCCACTGAAAATCCCATTTACAGGGACTGGATTTAGAAATAAAAGAGGCTGTGTGAAAGACCTCAAATACACAAAGGCCATAAATTTTGTAGAATCCTTTGGCTTACTTGGGAACTTATTTGTGTGCCTCTGGGTTCTAGGTTTTGTTTCCAATAGAAAAAAGAGTTCCAACATAGTATTAATTTGGTAATATAAAAAAAATGGATGCCTTTTCATAAAGGTAGTCAAAAGGGAGAGAGCCAGAACTGCTACAAAGCCTAAATTGATGCAAGTTCCTAAAGAAAACGTACAGATGAGCTAAACTATGGCACAAAAGGTCATCTAAACTGTCCTCTTTCAGGGGTAACAACTATTATAGTGTTTCAGTCAGTTCAGAAAGGAGGCATACTATAAAGTGTTAGGCAGAAATATATGGGGTAGATCAAGAGTGATTCCCAAAATGTCCAAGGGTAATACCAATGCTTTCCGATGACTTTTACTATCATGAGAAAGTGATAGCAAATACATATTGTAACATTTTTTATAGTGCTTCAAAGTTTACTTGTATTCTAACACTGTATCAATTTAAATTCTAAAATCAATTATTGAAAAATATATATTCTTTTTATCTTGAGATCATCCATTCTGGATTATTTCTAATCTTACTAGACGTGTCTAATCTTAAGATAA
Source organism: Mirounga leonina (assembly GCF_011800145.1). NCBI lineage: Eukaryota > Metazoa > Chordata > Mammalia > Carnivora > Phocidae > Mirounga > Mirounga leonina. The sequence goes on along the minus strand of NW_023270807.1, from coordinate 25,527,383 downwards.
AAAATTAATGTTCTCTTATTTAAGATTTATTTTTTGAATGTCTGTAATATGCTAGGTACTATCATCCTTGGAGGGAAAAACAATTTCTTCTAATGTAAATTTTCCTGTGTAGTACTGTTCTACACATTAAAGAAATGATGGAAAATAGAGAGAGAGTAAAGAAAAAAATAATATTGTGATAGAGGCTACTAATGATCACCAACTATCTATTCTCTTCCTTTCCTCCTATTACAAAAAGCCTTTTAGCTGGGCACATCACCATCCAATAGAGACAACATTTCCAGAAATTACATTTCCCAGCCTTCTTAGCAGCTTACATAAGACTACGTTACTAAAAAGTTCTTGCCAATGGAAGTTAGAGGAAGTGAAAGGATAACAGCAATTTCCAGGTCTTGCTTTTAAAACAACTAGACAGGCATTCTTCCATTTTTCCCACATGAGTTGATAAGTCAGCTTTGACCACGTTTGACTGATAAGGGTAACATTCTTGGAAACAGGCAAATAATAAGACAGAAGGAAACTGGTCCCTGAATGATCTTGTAGAATCAGAGCCCCAGAACTACTCTGAACCACTGACATATTAAAAAAATAAATTTCTATATTCTTTGAGCCACTATACTTTTAGGGTCTCTTTGTTGCAGCAGCTTAGGCTATGCCCTAAGTCAACAAATGTCTATAATCAAAGCAAGGCAAAATTCCAGGAGGAATCTCAATACTTAATTCTAAAGCATTTCTTCCAAAACACTGACACAGAAATCACTAAGAAAGCATACCAGAAGGAAAGAAAAACCCACCAAAGGAATGCTGGGCTGTTTTGAGCCTTAGCAAATGGCTTTAGTTCAGTTTTGTCAGGAATACTATGTAGATATAGAATTTGTATTGGCTCCTACCCCCAGGATACCCTGCATATAGAACTCTCAGCGATTTACTTTTCAAATATTCTCTCATGTTGGTATAACTAAAGAAATTTCCCTTACCTTGGTTCCTGATGCTTTAATTTTTTCAACATAATCCCAAACTGTCTGAGGCGATATCCTGCCACCTACTTGAATACTATCTGGTAGATCCTACAGTAAAAAAGGAAGGTGAGATCATATACAAAATATAGTATAATAGTCATAATTCATTTAAATTTAGCTCTAAGACTAATTTGAAATGGTAATAAAAAACAAGGAAATAATAAGATTTGCATCACAGAACATAAGAAAGTACAGGGGCAGCAATCAGGCTTTACCTCAAATGTCAACTCCAAATAACTAAGGTGGGTACCCAAGATACAACTGAGATCAAATCTGAGGTCATGTCAGTTCTCATCAGGAATGACAGGCACAGTAAAGGGGTAGTGGCAAGCATACGACACATTGAAAATCCAGAAAGAACACAACAGATTTCAGAATATTAGAGATTGTTTTTCTTCTCTGACCTCCCCCTACCCCACGCCCTCTTCTTGGTGGTAGTGGGCAAGGATATCATTTAATCATTAACAGCTGCATCTCAAAAGTTAAGTTTAATTATAGCACATATTTTTACACAGTAGAGAATAACATTGTAATAATGCAAATTCATTTTTTTAAATGGTAGAATCTTTCTGAAAATAGATGACTATACATAAAATCAGTTAAGTGTGTAACCGAAAATATTTAAAACTAATCAGTATGTTTCTATTTTCTAAGAAGCTGAGAAAACTCATAAAAAGCACAATTAATTGATATTAAGTTTATTTAAATTATTAATTACTTTAAATATTTATTTGGGATTTTAGTCCTAAACTAAAAATAAGCAGAAAGCAGAGGTAGAATTCAGGAAAGCAACCACAAAGAAACTGGCTTAGAAAGGAGAGTAATTTGTTTAAAATCAAATTCCATTGTTTAGGACTTCTTTCCCATTTAAAAGAGTTCTCGTCACCACAGACTGGTCAAAGACTACATCTCTAAACAGATTTGTTCAAAAAGAAGATCATATGGATCCATTTAATTTTCCTCTTATAAAATCAATGTTTCTAAAATACTACTTGCCAAGCAAACTATATGTAAAAGTAATAATTAGGTTGTTTATTAAAACATAATGCTAAACAAATAAACTGATCAATATTAGTTAAGCCACATTACATGTAAACTAATTTCAGCCTAGGGGCGCCTGGGTGGCTCAAGTTGCTTATTCCCCTCAGGCTTTGCACTCAGCAGGGAGCCTGCTTCTCCCTCTCCCTCTGCCTGCCACTCTGCCGGCTTGTGCTCTCTCTCTAATAAATAATTATTTATTTATTAAATAAATGTTAAAAAAATAAAAAATTTTAGAATGTGCTCTAATAATTTACTTATTAAATATTTTTAAAAAATAAAAATTAAAAAATAAATGGGGCGCCTGGGTTGGCTCAGTCGTTAAGCGTCTGCCTTCGGCTCAGGTCATGATCCCAGGGTCCTGGGATCGAGCCCCATGTTAGGCTGGCTCCCTGCTCCACGGGAGGCCTGCTTCTCCCTCTCCCACTCTCCCTGCTTGTGTTCCCTCTTTGGCTGTGTTTCTCTGTCAAATAAATAAATAAAATATTAAAAAAAAATTAAAAAATAAACTCATTTCAGCCGAATACAAAGAAAAGTAATATAATAGAAAATATAATCTCAACAAAAATACAGTACATGTGTACTGATTTATTTTCCTTCTGCATAAACACAGAAAAAGACAACTTTCTTCAAAATAGTTCAAAAATGTCATATTTTCTCATTTATCATAATAGTATAGCTGCTTATTTTCCAAAAATATTTCCATAAATATTCTAAATTAATATTCCATAAATATTCCTTCTTATTCCTGCAGGTATAAAACCAAGGGTACCTGCAGCAACTACAGTCATTGGTCTCATGAGACTGTCAACTTGCTGTAATGTTTCAACTATAACCTGCATCTCATTCACAGAAAGAGGCAGGAAGAACTGTATTCATGCAGTTGGGAAACATAAGCAACAGGAGAATGAGAAGAACTGTTAACAAGAAAAAATCTTCCTGACAGGCTAATACTGAAGACCATACTAAGTAGGTCAATCTTTTATCAAGTCTGTATTTAAAGGAAAACTTAAGCTATCCATGCAGACTCTCATTAATTTTTAATTCTCTGACACAGGAAAGCACATCTTAAAGTATAGGACATGTGGGTTTAAAACTTTCAGAACACAGTTATCTACAGTTCAAAAACTCCATTTGTGAACTCAATAGTTCCATTAATTGAATGGTTTAAGGATCACTGTCAATAGTTTTCTTATGAATGAAAATAAATTTATCATTTAATATTTTTATTATTTATAATATTGTTTTCTCTCCTACTGCTTTTATAAACACATATGTTAATACGAGCAGAAAGGGGCAGAAAAGTTCACAGTACCTCTGTTAAATACTCGGGGGAACCAGACACTGGGTAGGCTTTGGTAACAAATTTTGCCACAGAAGGCATGTTGATAAAACCTTTCCAGATGAAGTTCAATCGAGCCAGGAAGGTAGACTCAACTTCAACAGTTCCAGGCATCTCTGGACTAAAATATGACATTAAAAATTTTCAGCCTTAAAAATCTGCTCATGAATAAATCCATTTTCTACTAAGTCATCAATTATTTCTATTTTAGCATGTCAATAAAGCCAAAATATGTAAAGACTATTGATTAAAGAGTTTAGATTTTCACTTTATAAAAAATTACATTCATATTTACATGGTCGTGTTTTCAAAATCATCCTTCCAGGGTGGCTTAGATGAAGGTACAGAGAAGTACAAGCAATTTTTCTTAAATGACCTATCTCTTGCCTCTTGGGACCAACATAATTAAACGGAATTTTAAAGTCAAGTCCCCACATACAGACTCAAATCTCTAAATTAATTTTGAGTCTTACTCTTTTCTCTCAATTAGTTTAATGTTTTAGAGGGTACAGTTACTTTCTCAAAAGAAAGGTTCCTAAGAAATATGTTACCTTTTTGTTTTTGAAGACCTCCAAGTATAATCTGGCAAAGATCTATAATGATTACTACAGAAATTGTAGCTAAGAGAATATTACCGTGGAGCAGGAGAGAATGTTGACTTCGGAGACTCTTGTTTCTCCTCTTCAAAGAATTCAGATGCCAAAATATTTGAGGTTGAAGACAATGCATCTGCTATACTTTCTGCTTCATTATCTGAATGTTTACGAGATACTCCAACAACAACTTTAACTTTTTTTGGAGAAAGATCATCTACAGGTGGTGCCATTCGACCTAACACCAGATGACATGAAAATAAATCATTTTTGTAAACTGAAATTTCTATAACTTCATCCATTTTGCTTCTAAAGTTACTGTTTTTCTGACTGAATTGTTGCATAACCTTAGATTTCCTAGGGTAATTTTTAACTATCATCTCTCATACTGTGTTGTATTACACCTCTCTAATTGATGGGAAAAATTAGGGGAAGAGGATGCTAAGCAACTTAGATAAGCTGAGATGGAAACATTATAACTAGAACCTAAAATCAGTTTCTTGATACCCTAGCAATTTTTTTTAACTAAACTACACCAAATTCCAAGTCTTGAGAAGAACAGAGTAAAACAACTCTGTATCCTACTTTGTTTTACATATACAGCAGCAGCTCGTGACATAAATGCAGTGCAGTGCTTAGTTACTAAACATGAAAAATATTAGTAAAGTTTAAAAAATGACATTGGTTTTAGGCTATCGCATCAAGAAGGGAAAAAAAATCAAACTTTCTGAAAATAGGTTAGGTCTAGTAGTGTTTAACAAATGTTTTTGTGTGATACCATTAAATTTACTAAACTATTACCACAGAAATGATTAAAATTAATAGAAATAACTAAGAGTATTTTTTATTAAGACAGAGCTAAATGGGTGTACTTAAGAATACTATTACATCATGGATGGCTTTCTTTAAGAATAACAAAGTCTAAAAACACTCTGCCCTTTAAGTCTTTATCACTGTACAGATTGTAAAATATGTAAACAGAATTTTGAGTAGATAGGATTATTTTTATTATAGGAAAATTACTTAATTTGTAATACATTTCATCTAGCCTCTAATCCAATGATGGATGGCAGCAAATAGATTAACCTAACAATTTTTCATGTTACTGAACAAGGTATGTATCATTTCTTAGCATACCACAGTAAAAAAATAAAAATTGAGTCACATCTCCAGAGTTTACAAAATTCTTGATCCTCTATTTTTAACAATAAACTGAATATAATTTAAATTCTTCCTTAATACATCCCCATTTTTTATGCCCTAAATCTAGTCAACCTCCAACATCTATCAATATTACCTAATGTGAGTATTTCAAAGTCTCCACTTATTTCTATCTCCAATGACCACTCTAATCACTCTAATCAAAACTATCTTCATCTCCTACTTGGACTAGTGCAAAGGCTGCCTGTGCAGTTTCCCTCCTTCCTCTCCTGGCTTCTCCCACTCTAATCTCTTCTCAAAGTCAGAGACAGATCTTCATAAAATTCCCATCTGATGTCATTGCCTTGGTAAGAAACCCTTTAGTCACCGTCCACCGCTCTTAGATAAAAGACCAAAATCTTCAATGCAGCTACAAAAGATTTTCAGCATTTCTGATCATGATCTATAAAGTAATATTTTATCTCATGATCCATTACTTACATACACACACTCACATCTCTGTGGGTGTGTGTGTGCATGTGTGTGTATATATATGTATGTGTATGTGTATATATGTATTTTTGTTATAAAAGTAACTGAAACGGGGCGCCTGGGTGGCTCAGTCGTTAAGCGTCTGCCTTCGGCTCAGGTCATGATCCCAGGGTCCTGGGATCGAGCCCCGCATCGGGCTGCCTGCTCCGCGGGAAGCCTGCTTCTCCCTCTCCCCCTCCCCCTGCTTGTGTTCCCTCTCTCACTGTCTCTCTCTCTCTGTTGAAAAATAAATAAAATCTTTAAAAAAAAAAAAAAAAGTAACTGAAACTAAAGTCTCACAAAATGGTGCTCATCTTTGTAAGTGCAGTTCACTGTGGTATTTTCTATTTTGTTTTTCTTTGTTTTTGAAATGCCAGTTAACTACTTACTAAACTGATTTCACTACTAATAAGTCACAATCTGAAATTTGAAAGGCAAAAAGATATTACAAGATGTGATCTCTAAATATCTGTCTCTTCAAACAAATGATGTGCCTCTCTCCTCTTCTCGAATTCACTTCAAGCTCATGCCATTCCCAGTATTCAGAATGGTCTTCCCCTCTCTCTTTGCAGGCTTACTTTTCAACTTTCATGACTCAGCTTAAATGTCAATTCTTCAGCCAAGTCTCCCCAATGCCCCAGTCTAGGCTGGGTCTTTCTGCTAGCTAAATACATTTATAACTGTACTTCTGTAATCCAAATCATCACCTGCCTATCTTTCCCACTAGGTACAGTTTCTCTTAAAGCCTGGATAAGATCTGACTTTTTCACCACTATATTCCCTGCACCAGAAAGTGCTCAGCAAGAACTCAATAAATATTTATTGAATGAATGACCAAATAGAAGAATGCCAGAGAAAAGGTATTTTGGGATTTGTTTCATTTGTTATATATGATAATAAAATATGAATGCTATTTTACTCCTTCACTTAATAAATGACAGTACCATCACAACTGCCCAACATTTCTGATGCCTACTCTAATGCTTAAATTCTAGCCTTTTGCCCCAGGGTTGTTAAGTTCAGATCTTAGATAGTATAGTTAATTCTAGATCACAAACCATACCACAGTATAAAACTATTAACTCAACTCTGAAGACTACCACTCAAAAAATGTGCTACTCCTCAAAGGGAGTGAGCAGGTACCTCACCCCCAATTCAGAGAAAACAAAAACCTATTTAAAGTACAAATACAAGTATCTCTCTTTCAAAATGAAAGCAACATTTCAGAAAGAAAAATTTCCAATTACCTATGCAAATTTTACAGTTAAGATCAAAAAGATGTTGTCTGTGTTGACTAGTGGTATCTTTGGACATAGAATCAATCTCTTCTTTTAGTTTTTCAGTTCCTTCTGTCTTTTCCAATGACTTGTTAGCTGTAGGTTCCTAAAAAAAAAAAAAAAAAAAGAGTAAAAAATTTTAGCAAAGTTTGGCCCTAATTATTAAAATCAACTTATATTTCATGTTGATTTTTTCTAAAATGAAAACTATTCCATTCATAGGTTTTCACTATTTTTTTTTTTTAATTTTAAAGATTTTATTTATTTAGAGTGAGTGAGCAAGCGGTGGGGGGGAGGCAGAAGGAGAGGAGAGAATCTCAAGCAGACTCTATACTGAGCACAGAGCCTGACGCAGGGCTCAATTTCACAACCCTGAGATCACCACCTGAGTGAATCCAAGAGTCAGCCACTCAACCAAATGCACCACCCATGTGCCCCCCTTCACTATTTCTTTAAAAAATAAATGCTAGATACTAATTATTACTTAAAGTAGAGCAAAAACTCAGACATCATTCTTTAAGGCCTCTAACAAGATTTCATATTATTTCCTCACCGATATTTGAAAATAAGAAAAGCTGTACCAAGCTCTCACACCACAGTCTACCTAAGAAGCACTTACAGATTTATAGGCCTATTAAAGAATTCACCAAGTCACAGAGACTCCAGGAATCTACATTTTTTTTTTTTTAAGATTTTATTTATTCATAAGAGACAGAGACAGAGAGAGAGAGAGAGGCAGAGGGAGAGGGAGAAGCAGGCTCCCCGATGAGTGGGGAGCCCAATGCGGGACTCGATCCCAGGACCCTGGGATCATGACCTGAGCCGAAGGCAGATGCTTAACCATCTGAGCCACCCAGGCGCGCCCAGGAATCTACATTTTAACAAGTGTTTTAACAGTGCTTGTGATGCAGATGGTCTGCACACTACAACCAGAGAAACAATATTGTAAACACTCAAAAAAACCATGAAACCAATAAAATGAACTACTTTAAAATATATACATTTTTAAAAATTCTTCTTTTACCTTTAAGAACATTTTAGACAAATCTTTTCGGAACCTTCATGTTTTGAGCACTACAAAACATGACATTTTTATTATTTTTACCTGTATCTCCATGGCTGCTTCCTGTTCTTTCATTGGGGCATCACTCTCAATTTCAATTTCACCTTTATGAGTTATTTTTGTGATTGGTCGTCTTTCCACTTCTCTCTGCTCTTTCTCAATCATTTCTATGGTCTAAAGGAAATATTTTAAAGAAACACTTCATAATTAAATTACACATATTTCCAAATGTACAGCTTTAAATAACAGCTTATCTAAAAATGAAAGCAACATCACATAATTTTTAATCTTTAGGTGGTCTCTCAAACAACAAACATATATTGAGTACTTACAAATGCCAGAGACTATTTTAAGTGCTGGGGTTATAAGCCTTGAAAAGTTCACATGTAACTTAACCAGAGGCAACTAAAGTGCAATGTAATTTGCAAAGGGTTGAAACATGGTATTTATCTGCTTTCTGATTTAGTTTTTTACCGGCTGCCACCAGGAAAATGAGAAATAGCTTCCTCAGATTCCTAATATGATGTTCTTAACATCCCCCCAAAAATGAAAGTTTATTCAAACACCAAAAATTATCAAGTAGTCCCCTGTCAGCTGTCTCCTGACTAAGCATACTTTGTGACAGTGATAATTTAGTTGAACAAACTTGGCAACAAAATATTAAGCAAGTGTAGCAAGAACTACTGAAAAGTAGTCAAGAGTGGAATGGGTTAAGGAAGGTGAAGATGGGTCTGGTCATTAATCTTGCCTTTGTTAGGTGCGAATCACCCTTAAAGAAAGAAATCAGATACATGCCCTAAAGAACAAGCTGGTCTCCAAAGCAGATGGTACTTGCAGCCAGTGTTTCAAAGCAGAAGAGAGCTGTGTACATATTTGGGATATGGAGGGAAAGAAGATGAGGTGATACTATTTTCAACATAAAAGGAAAAATTACACAGGTTGAAAGTGGAAGAATTATATGAATAAGTATAATATATCAAATCAAGGCCTCATGCTTCAAACTAGTTTGGGAAAAAGACCTACACGGAGGCTTAATGCCTGAGATGCAAGTATTTAGAATCAGGTAAATCACGTACAGTTCATATGAACTATAAGTAACCAGTATTTTCTAGCATAAAAAGCTAATATTCTGAGGCCACTGTAATCAAAATAGTAGATAACGTGGTCATCCCACTGTCACAATAACCCCAAGTCATATTCACTTAATCTTTAAAGGTATTTAAAAGTTCACAACCCCCAAATGAAAACTCTTGGCATTGGTTACTTTCAGAATTTTTTAGTTTTAAAAATGGACTATGGTGCACATACTATTTATGTTATATAATAACACTTCAATGAGCTGGGGCTGAAGTACTTAAGCCCACACCAAATATGAACATTCATACATGACAATTTGGATCAGGTTTTATCAATAAATGTGTAAGGGAAAGAAAACCTTGTTTTTCTGAGCTTTTGGCTTTTGAAACTTATGACTAGAAAGGAATTATACACCTATAAAATTTTCAATCTGACTTAATCTAGTGCTACAAATTACCAATATTCATAATACCTTCAAATTGTGTTCTTGAAAAGTACAGATGTGATTAAGATGTGCTTATTTTCCCATCTTTCTGATTTACAAAATATAACAAAATACAAGTTAATTATGTACTCTCATAAATGGAAAAAATGAGAAAAAAGCAGCAGAGACAAAGAAAAACAAAAACTGAATTTTAAGAACTCAGTTAATGGGGGATAAGAAGCACAGAACAGGAAGTTTGTATTACTGTGCATTCTGTGTTAAATTACTTCCGTGTATATATAATTTCCCCCCTATGGCTGAAAAATATAGGTTCTGATATAGTCAAACACCATATTCATAGATAATCTTACATGTCTGTTTTCTCTCCGTCTCCATGCAGCTAACTCTTTAGAAGCCAGTTCTTCTGGACTCATTCTTATAAGATGATCAGGGGTTACTTCTCCTTTCAATACTTTTTTAAATAATATCTGCAAATATTTAAAAATGGGAATGAAGGAGGAGAAAAACATTTTTAAAATGAAATGCTGTATGTATAAAAACTTGTAATAAATAAAGATGTAATAAAAAAATCAGTTCTGAAACCTGATTTACAAATGTTTAATGATTTATATATTATCTACTACAGAGAAATTTATTGACAGCCTTGTATTCTAGGAATTTATCATCTAAGGCAGCAAAATATATCTTTCATATGAAAATCAACACACAGTGGAGAAGCATGTAGAACCATTATGTCTATCCAAAAATTGTACTGAGACTCTGTTCCCTACCCCCGCCCCCACCAAAAAAGACTCTCAGAGTATTCCCAAGGACACACACTCTGTCTTATTAGCCAACCTGTAGTATAGCAAGGTACTGCATAAAAGAACTTTACTGAATGTGAGGTCTTTCATATTTTTAAGATTTCATATGTTTAAGTTCTAACAGGCTTAGAGGGGACTCCAGAGCAAAGAACCCATTGCAAGAAAGAAACCTAAAGGAAATAAATGTTTACTAACTGAAGAAAAGCTTCCAGACTATATAATTCAAAATGTATCTGATCCCCTAGACCATGATGACAGATTGTACATGTAGATTTTTCTTAAGTAGCTGTTAGTATACCTCAAGGAAATACCTCATTTCACATACTATCTATTGCAAATATCATTATACAAACTGACGAACTGTTATCACTTATGTGAAAATCTTATAAAACTTAAGCAAATATACAAGAAGTTTTACACAGTTTTTAGATATCCTCTAAGTCCCAAACAAGAAATGCCAGGAAATGATTAACAGTTCAAGTAATGTTTGCTTCACTGCTAAAAGATATTTATGTATGTATGTATGTATGTATGTATTTTTTAAAAGATTTTATTTATTTATTTGACAGAGAGAGAGCGAGAGAGGGAACACAGCAGGGAAGTGGGAGAGGGAGAAGCAAGTTTCCCACTGAGCAGGAAGCCCGATGAGGGGCTCAATCCCAGGACCCTGGGATCGTGACCTGAGCCAAAGGCAGACGCTGAATGACTGAGCCACCCAGGCGCCCTGCTAAAAGATATTTAGAATTAAAATCATATTTAAATTAACAGAATGTTTTAAAATAGTATTCTTTTTTACCTAAATGTAATTTATTTTCTTAAGGACTGTTACTCTATTTTTAGATTTAAATCAGAAGTACCAATATGCAATATTGTGTTTAGTCACTTAATTTGTCTACAAATTAATTTTGGCTTAATAGTAATTTTAAAGAATACATAATGAATGAATTTTTAATAAGTTGGATTAAATAAGGGACATAAAGCAAAGAAAATTCACATAAATCAGGTTAAGGCAGACTTAGTATTTTATATTTTAATACACTCATTATATAACACTAGTTACCACTATGCAGAATTCATAACTCAGTTCAGTAGCAAATGACTATTAAAATGACAGTCTCACTTGAAATAAATTATAGATCTACTGTATTATAATCTTAAATTCCAATGTATTCAGAAAAGCTGGAAGCATAGATATCTATAGACATGAACAAAACATACTTACATTGTTTTTAGGATCTTTCAGATTGAACATCAGACTTCTGTATTTGTTCTTATATTTAGCATCTGTGTCCCGAAAAAAAGAGAAAAGCTCTTTTTCAATTTTTGTGGCAACTTTTGCTGCTTTTTCCTCTGGTACCTTCAAATTTGAGTCTGTAAGTCTTAAAATTAGAATAATTCAATTATTCTTCAAATACGTGAAGCATATATTATTTAATCTTCTATAATAATAATGTGTGTTACCTTTTCATAAGAATGTCTTTAAGAGAATGTCTGACACTTTGTCTGATCTGATCTGCAGAAGGCTTGGAAGTAGACGTAGCAGGAGGATGCATATTAGGCATTCCCTTTTCAATTTTCTTCTTTTTTAGCTCTTGCTTCTCATGAGTCCCTAATTTAAACAATTATCAAAACTCATTGTTTTTAAAAAGGTATCTTCCTTTTTAATGCATAATGTAAGTTTATAAACAAAATTGACTGATTAAAAATCACTATTTAGAAATAATATCAGAACCCATATTCCATACTGAAATATTTCTGACATTAAAATTCTAATCTATATATGGTGACAGACGTTAACTAGACTTACTGTGATCATTTTGCAATATATAAACATCCAATCATTGTCATATACCTCAAACTAACATAATGTTATATGCCAATTATATCTCAATTAAAAAAAAGAAATTCTAATTTAAATGAATTTTAATGACAAATTAAGTGACTAAAAAGTGGCTTAAAGCTATGAAACGCATATGCCCTTTTCCTATTTTATTTTTTTCCCATTTTTTAAGCTTATTTAAGTATAGTATAATCTCTATACCCCACATATGGGGCTCTGACTCACAACCCCAAGATCAAGAGTCACGTTTTTCTGACTAGGCCAGCCAGGCCCCCCCCCACGCCGCCCCCTTCCCTGCCCCAACAATTCTGAAATCTATCATTTTTATCATTCATGTCATTTTCCCACATAACCAACTTTGATTTGACAGTCCAACATTACCACACTCTTGCATACTAAACACCTTTATCCTCTCTCCTTTAAACATCTGCATTTGCAAAACTACAACCCCGATAAAAGCCAAATAGCCTACAAACAGCTGAAGGCAACTGGAGAAAAATAAACACTGATGCTAACAGATCTTGCTTTAAATTTATAACCACAAATCTGAAGTAGATAACAATCTGCTGTCCTAATTCTATTAAGTTTTCCTAGTAAATCTGCTCTCCACCTCCCAAAACATCTATTTTAGACTTTTTTCTCCTTTCTTCTCAAACCAACAATACCTCCTTCCCCAACTTCAACCTCATTTGATTTTTTCACTTCATATTTTACTAAGAAAAACAGGAAAATGACAGCTATCACATCTTCCCATCACCAAATCTAACCTACCTGCATCTACCCTCCTTCCCACCATATGCAATCATCTTCCCTACTATTAAAATGGATAAGCTGTCCTTTTCTATGACCAACCCTTCTACGTAAATCCCATCCCCTCTTGTTTCTTCATGGATTTTGAGCCCCTAAAAAAGACATCATCAAATTCTCTCTACTGGATCATTCCCACAGTCCTACAAACATGCTATATCTCCCTTAAAAAATTCTTGACCTCCCATATCCCTCTAGCTACCAAACCATTTCTGTTCCCTTTAACAGCAAAATTCTTTAAAACACTAATCAGGATCTCTGATTCCTGGCTTTCCATTCTTCCATAAACCACTACAACTGGCTTTTATCCCCAGTGCTCCACCAAAACCATTCTAGTCAAGGTCACCAATGATTTCCATTTCACTAAATCACATAGGATCTGTGCTCATCTTATTAGATGCCCAGACAACACTGAATTGATCATTCCCTTCTTCTTGAAACTTCATCATGGTCCCTTAGTTCTCTTACCTCACAGACCATCTTTTAGTCTCCTTTGCTGGAACCTCTTGTCTTCTCAACTTCTAATGCTGGTATGCCCCCCAAGTGCTGTGCTTCTGCCTCTTCATTATCAAACTTTTTTTTGTAGCTGTTTATATCTTAGTACATGATTTTAAATAACTATGCACTGATAAATCCCTTGTTTATATACCACCCCTTTAAGTCTTCTCTAAGCTCCAGACTCATCAGCCAAAGGTTTACTCAAACATCTTTACCTGGGTATCTAAAAGGCAGCTCAAAGTTAAAACACCCAAACATAATTTTTCAATTTTCCTCCCCAAATCTGTTTTTCTCAATAAATGGCACCATTTATTTAATCCTCTGCTAAGACTCTCTTTCCTTCACCTACCTATAACTAATCCACCAGCAAGTTCTGCCAATTCTACTATAAAATATATCAGAATCTGACCATTTCTAATTCTTCCACTCTACCTCTGTTCCAAGCTACCATCATTTCTTTCCTAGGATACTACAGACTCCTCCTAACTATCCTCGTTCTCTCTTACTCTCCTACAATCCAATCTTTACAGGAAAACGAAAGTAACCCATCATTACCTTGTACAAAATCCTCTGAAGGTTTCTCATTACATTCAGAATAAAATATAAACTCTTTGTCATGCCCTCAAAGTTCCCACATAATTTTCTCTGAACTCATCTCAACCATCATTCTATCCCATGTATTACTGTCTAACCACTCCACAGTGGCTCTCGTGCTCCTCAAATACCAAGCTTGATTCTACCTTGAAACCTTGAGACTGCACTCTACCCAGTCCTCCAAAAAAAAGTTCCCATCCCTTCAAATCCCACCTCACAATTTACCTCCTCCTACCTAAAACAAACTCCCACCACTCTCCTCAACTGTGACTCTTAACCCCATTTACTTTTTCTTCACAGTGCCTAAACGCTGTAAAAATAGCACACCATTTTGTCTACTTATTATGTCTTCTCCTATTAGTGTTTAAGTGCCATGAGGATGGGGTCTTACTAAGTTCATTAGCCCTTCCCAGAATTTAGAGCAATAGTTTTTAATTTCAAGAAATATCACCTAAACTATTTTTATTGCTATTAAAATGTTAAAATGGTTAAATTTCCCTAAAATACACTAATTGATAGTGTATGAAATATAACTTTATTAATACATAATAATTTTTACTAATCTTACTACCTGGTTTGGAACCTTTTTCTCCTGTGCAAATAACAGTTGTAGTCTCTTTTGGCATTTTTTCACTTTTTTCTTCTGAGGATCTCCGAGGTAAAACTGGTTGTCCCATCTTTCGAAGAGGAGCTAGCTGCCATTTTTTTATTTCACTATCTCTACAGTCTGATGAGTTTTTGCCTTCACCAGATTCCTTGGAAAAAATAGTATTTAATTCATTAGAATGAAAACTACTAAAGCAAGGCTCAAGAGTATGTGGATGAAAAAAATTAAACCTAATTATTATTACAATCTATTAAGATAGCAAACATTATATTCTTTAGCCTAATAAGCATTTAAAGGTTTTTTTTTAAGATGTACAAAAATAACTCTCAATTAATAGCAAAAAGGAGTTTTACTCTCTCATTCAAAATCCATTTGTTAAGCACCTATTCTGCAGAACACATAATAGCCTATAAAGGAGAACTAAAAAACTTGGATACCATTTTCCCAGTAACAATATTAGAAAAAAAAATCAGATATAAGACAGTAAGTAAGAGTTCTTTTAGTTAGCTGTAGATATGGAAAAAGGAGGGAAAGATTGTGGACAAATAGGTATCTATGTTTTACACTATTTTCTAAAACAAATGAAATCACACCCACCTATAAGTTTATCACTTAAGTGCTCGCTTCGGCAGCACATATACTAAAGTTTATCACTTATATTCTCACAGTATCAATTGGCAATTTTAACTTCCATAAAGTAGAACAAACCATCAGGATACTTGCTACTCTCATCCTAATTATAACCAACAAAGAACTACTAGTGAGCTAGAATTCTAAGAGCCTTTAAAGTAATTAATCACATCATGGTAGTGTTTGAAAGAGAGGGAGAAGTTTTTCCATAGGTGGTGGAGGAGTAGGAGACCTTAGTTTCATCTGGTCCCAGGAATTCTGCTAGACAGCTATCAAGTCATTCTGAACATCTGCGAACTCAACCAGAGGTCTACGAAAAGGATAGCTGCAACTCTACAAATAGAAAAGCAACCACTTTCTGCAAGGTAGGAGATGTGGAGAAGTGAATCTGAGGTGATATATGGGAAGATAAGCTGTAGGGGGAGGGAGCCTCTGGCAGCCAGCACCAGAAAGTGATATAGCAGCAGAGCACAAAATCAGAACTTTTAAAAGTCTGCTCCAGTGAGGGGCATCCCTGCCTGAAAGGTGCTCAGATGGCGAAGCACCTAGGTGGGACAGTGTGGTCTCAGGATCCTCGGGGGTCACAGGAAGACCGGGGGGTGCCTGTGTGCGGCAGAGCTCCCAGGCATCAGAGCAGGGAAGCCAGCTGCAATCAGGGAGCCCAGGAGTGGGCTCTCAGCTCATGGTTGCCACATACTGCGAACTGCAGCATGGTCAGGTGACCACCTCTGAGCAAGGGCCCAGCAAACAGCAGAACCACCCCGAGACCCCTCCCTGGGGAGGAGGGTGCTGCAGGAGTCTGTAGGGTTTGGAGATTCGAAACAGGGTCACGTGCCATGAAACAGAAACGCTGGTCACAGTCTGGGTGAGCACAGAATGCAGCCAGAGACCAGGGAGACCACAGTGATTGACTACTTTTCCCTGAGGGCACACTGAGGAACTGGGGTAGGGGGAAGGGGGAGTTCTGGGTTTTAGGGCTGGAGACTGGGAGGCTGCCATTTTCATTTTCATCCTCTAAAGCAGCACAGAAAACCTTCAGGAAACAAAAGTCACATAGAGCAATCCAGAGCCACTTACTTAGCCTGGCCCCATGGCAAGAGCAGTGCAATTCTGCCTGGGAAAATGACACCTGAGAATCAGCACAACAGGCCCCTCCCCCAGAAGATCAGCAAGAACATCCAGCTAACACCAAGTTTACCAATCATAGAGAACTGCAAAACTCCAGTACTAGGGGAAAATAATATACAGAATTCACGGTTTTTCCCATGATAGTCTTTCAATTTTTTTTCTCTTTCCTTTCTCAACCAATTTCTTATTTTATCAACTTTTAAAAATCTTTTTAATTTTCATTTTTACATGGGGCGCCTGAGTGGCTCAGTTGGTTAAGCGACTGCCTTCAGCTCCGGTCATGATCTCAGGGTCCTGGGATCGAGCCCTGCATCGGGCTCCCTGCTCGGTGGGAAGCCTGCTTCTCTCTTTCCTACTCCCTCTGCTTGTGTTCCCTCTCTCGCTGTGCCTCTACCTCTCTCTCTGTCAAATAAATAAATAAAAATCTTTAAAAAAAAAAATTTTTCATTTTTACACTTACATTCTACCCTTTCATTGTATTTAATTTTATTTTTGTATATATGTAAGTTTTTCTTTCTTTACAATTTTGGGATGCAGTTTCTAACAGACCAAAATACACCCAGAATCTAGTGTATAGCTCTGTTCTCTTCACCTGTCTGATCATATTCTCTCTTTTTTATTTTTCCTGTTTTTTGTTAAACTTTTTTAAGTTTTCATCTTTACAGTTACATTCTATCCTTTCACTGTATTTAATTTTGTTTTTCTATAGATATATAAGTTTTTCTTTCCTTACAATTCTGGGATGTAGTTTCTTCTAACAAAGACCAAAATACACTCAGGATATAGTGTACTGCTCTGTTCTGTTCACCTGTCTGTTTATAGTCCTTTTTTTGTCTTTTAATTTTCATTTTTACAGTTACATTCTATCCTTTCAATGTATTTAATTTCATTTTTGTACATATATAAGTTTTTCTTTCTTTAAAATTTTGGGATCTAGTCTTCTAACAAACAAACCAAAATACACACAGGATCCAATGTATTGCTCTTTTCTGTTCACCTGTCTGATTATATATATATATATATATATTTTTTTTTTTTTCCTCACAATTTCCAGTCTCTTCTAACTTGTTTAGTGTATATTTCTCTGAAGTCATTATTGCCATTTTAGTATTTTATTCTCTTGTTCATCTATTCTTCTCTGGACAGATGATAAGATGGAAAAACTCACCTTAAAAAGGAGAACAAGAGGCAGTACTGACTGCTAGGGACTTAATCAGTATGGATGTAAGATGTCAAAACTGGAGTTCAGAATAACGATTATAAAGATAAAGCATAGAAGACACTAGAGAATCCCTTCCTGGAGAAATAAAAGAAATAAAATCTAATCAAGTAGAAATCAAAAAGGCTATTAATGAGATGAAATCGAAAATGGAGATTCTAACTGCTAGGATAAATGAGGCAGATGAGATAATTAGTGATATAGCAGACAAAAGGATGGAGAATAAAGAAGCTGAGAAAGAGATAAACAACTACTGGATCAAGAGGGGAGAATTCGAGAGATCAGTGATACCATAAAGCGAAACAATATTAGAATAATTGGGATCCCAGAAGAGGAAAGAGAGAGAGTGGCAGAAGGTATACTGGAGTAAAATATAGCAAGGAACTTCCCTAACCTGGGGAAGGAAGCAGGCATTCAAATCAGGAGGCACAAGAGAACCTCCCTCAAAAGCAATAAAAATAGGTCAACACCTCAACATATAATAGTGAAGCTTGCAAATCAGGACAAGAGGTCCATAACCTACAAGGGTAGAAACATTAGGCTGGCAGCAGACCTATCCACAGAAACCTGGAAGCCCAGGAAGGAGTGGCATGATATATTCAGGGTGCTAAATGAGAACAATATGCAGCCAAGAATACTTTATCCAAAGGCTATCATTCAAAATAGAGATAAAATGCTTCCAGAACAAAGAGAAACTAAAAGAATTTGTGAGCACTAAACCAGCCCTACAAGAAATATTTAAGGGGATCCTTTAAGCGAAGAGAGAGCCCAAAAGTAACATAAACCGGAAAGGAACAGAGACAATATACAGAAACAGTCACTTTATAAGTAATACAACACTAAATTCATATCTTTTAATAGTTACTCTAAGCTAAATGCCCCAATCAGAAGACACAGGGTATCAGATTGGATAAAAAAGCAAGACCAGGGGGTGCCTGGGTGGCTCAGTTGGTTAAGCATCTGCCTTTGGCTCAGGTCATGACCCTAGGGTCCTGGGATCGAGCCCTGCATCGGGCTCTCTGCTCAGTGGGGAGCCTGCTTCTCCCTTTCCCTCTGCCCTTCTCTGCCTACTTATCTCTCTCTCGCTCTCTGTCAAATAAATAAATAAAATCTTTAAAAAAATTAAAAATTAAAAAAAAGCAAGACCCATCAATATGCTGTCTGCAAGAGACTCATTTTAGACCCAAAGACACCTCCAGATTGAAAGTGAGGGGGTGGAAAACCATTTATCATGCTAATGGACAAGAAAAGAAAGCTGGGGTCATAATCCTTACATTAAATTAGATTTTAAACCAAAGACTATAATAAAAGATGAGGAAGGACAATATATCGTAATTAAAGGGTCTATCCAACAAGAAGATCAATTGTAAATATTTATGCCCCTAACATGGGAGCAGCCAATTATATGAACCAATTAATAACAAAACTAAAAAATACATCTATAATAATACAGTAATGGTAGGGGACT
The DNA here is from genome assembly GCF_011800145.1 of Mirounga leonina. Classification (NCBI taxonomy): domain Eukaryota; kingdom Metazoa; phylum Chordata; class Mammalia; order Carnivora; family Phocidae; genus Mirounga; species Mirounga leonina. The sequence continues at coordinate 25,508,264 of NW_023270807.1, read as the reverse complement.
TTAACACCCCACTCACTGCAATGGACACATCATCTACGCAGAAGATCAACAAGGAAACAAGGGCTTTGAATGACACACAGGACCAGATGGGACTTCACAGATATATTCAGAGCATTCCATCCTAAAGCAACAGAATACACATTCTTCTCCAGCGCACATGGAACATTCTCTAGAATAGATCACATACTGGGTCACAAATCAGGTCTCAACTGGTACCAAAAGACTGGGAACACTCCTTGCATATTTTCAGACCACAGTGCCTTGAATCTGGAACTCAGTCAAAAGAAGAAATTTGGAAAGAACTCAAATACATGGAGGTTAAAGAGCATCCTACTAAGGAATGAATGGATCAACCAGGAAATTGAAGAAGAATTTAAAAAATCCATGGAAACAAATGAAAAATGTAAACACAACTGTTCAAAACCTTTGGGATGCAGCAAAGGCAGTCCTAAGAGGGAAGTATATAGCAAACAATATAGCAATACAAGCCTTTCTCAAGAAACAAGAAAGGTCTCCAATAAACAACCTAACCTTACACCTAAAGGAGCTGGAGAAAGAACAGCAAATAAAGCTTAAACCCAGCAGGAGAAGAGAAATAATAAAGATTAGAGCAAAAATCAATGAAATAGAAACAAAAAGAACAGTAGAAGAGAGCAACAAAACTAGGAGCTGGTTCTCTGAAAGAATTAGTAAGATTGATAAAATCACGGCCAGACTTATCAAAAAGAAAAGAGTAAGGACCCAAAAAATAAAATCACAAATGAAAGAGGAGAGATCACAACCAACACCAAAGAAATATAATTATAAGAACACATTATAAGCAACTGTATGCCACCAAATTAGGCAATCTGGAAGAAATGGATGCATTCCTGGAGACATATAAACCACCAAAACTTAACCAGGAAGAAACAGAAAACCTGAACAGCCCCATAACCAGCAAGGAAATTGAAGCAGTAATCAAAAATCTCCCAACAAACAAGAGTCCAGGCCCTAATGGCTTCCCAGGGGAGTTCTATCCAACATTTAAAGAAGTAATACCTATTCTTCTGAAGCTATTTCAAAAAATAGAAATGGAAGGAAAACTTCTAAACTTGTTCTGAGTCCAGCATTACCTTGATCCCAAAACCAGACAAAGACCCCACCAAAAAGGAGAATTATAGACCGATATCCCTGATGAACATGGATGCACAAATTCTCACCAAGATACCAGCCAATAGGATCCAACAGTACACTAAAAGGATTATTCACCATGACCAAGTGGGATTTATTCCTGGGCTGCAAGGGCAGTTCAACATCCACAAATCAGTGTGATACACTATGTTAATAAAAGAAAGGACAAGAACCATATGATCCTCTCAATAGATGCAGAAAAAGCATTTGACAAAGTACAGCATCCTTGATTAAAACTCTTCACAGTGTAGGGATAGAGGGAACATACCTCAACATTATCATAAAAACCACATATGAAAAGCCCACAGCGAATATCATTCTCAATGGGGAAAAACTGAGAGCTTTTCCCCTAAGGTCAGGAACATGGCAACAATGTCCACTATGACCACTGTTGTTCAACATAGTACTAGAACTCCTAGCCTCATCAATCAGACAACAAAAAGAAATAAAAGGCATCTGAACTAGCAAAGAAGAAGTCAAACTCTCACTCTCTGCAGATGACATGATACTCTATGTGGAAAACCCAAAAGACTCCACCCCAAAATTGCTAGAACTCATACAGGAATTCAGCAAAGTGGCAGGATATAAAATCAATGCACAGAAATGAGCTGCATTTCTATACATTAACAATGAGACAGAAGAAAGAGAAATTAAGGAGTTGATCCCATTTACAACTGCACCAAAAACCGTAAGATACCTAGGAATAAACCTAACCAAAGAGGCAAAGGATTTGTACTCAGAAAACTATAGAACACTCATGAAAGAAATTGAGGAAGACATAAAGAAATGGAAATATGTTCCATGCTCATGAACTGGAAGAACAAATATTGTTAAAATGTCTAGGCTACCTAGAGCAATCTATACATTCAATGCAACCCCCATCAAAATACCATCAACTTTTTTCATAGAGCTAGAACAAATAATCCTAAGATTTGTATGGAACCAAAAAAGACCCCAAATAGCCAAAGGAATGTTGAAAAAGAAAACCAAAGCTGGTGGCATCACAATTCCGGACTTCAAGCTGTATTACAAAGCTGTAATCATCAAGACAGCATGGTACTGGCACAAAAACAGACACACAGATCAATGGAACAGAATAGAGAACCCAGAATTGGACCCTTAACTCTATGGTCAACTAATCTTCAACAAAGCAGGAGAGAATGTCCAATGGAAAAAAGACAGTCTCTTCAACAAATGGTGTTGGGAAAATTGGACAGCCACATACAGAAGAATGAAACTGGACCATTTCCTTACACCATATAAGAGAGACTCAAAATGGATGACAGACCTAAATATGAGACAGGAATATATCAAAATCCTAAAGGAGAACACAGGCAGCAACCTCTGTGACCTTGGCCACAGCAACTTCTTGCCAGACATGTCTTCAAAGGTAAGGGAAACAAATGCAAAAATGAACTATTGGGATTTCATCAAGAGAAAAAGCTTTTACACAGCAAAGGAAACAGTCAACAAAACCAAAAGACAACCGACAGAATGGGAGAAGGTATTTACAAATGACATATCAGATAAAGGGCTAGTATCCAGAATCTATAAAGAACTTATCAAACTCAACACCCAAAGAACAAATAATTCAATCAAGAAATGGGCAGAAGACATGAACAGACATTTCTGCAAAGAAGACATACAAATGGCCAACAGACTTGAAAAAACTGCTCATCACTCATCATCAAATACAAATACAAATCAAAACCACAATGAAATACCACCTCACACCAGTCAGAATGGCTATAATCCAGTCGGGAAACAACAGATATTGGCGAGGATTCAGAGAAAGGGAAACCCTATTAGGATGTTGGTGGGAATGCAAACTGGTACATCCACTCTGGAAAACAATATGGAAATTCCTCAGAAAGTTGAAAATAGAGCTATCCTACAACCCAGCAATTGCACTACTAGGGATTTACCCCAAAGATACAAATGTAGTGATCCAAAGGGGCACCTGTACCCCAATGTTTATAGCAGCAATGTCCACAATAGCCAAATTATGGAAAGAGCTGAGATGTCCATCGACAGATGAATGGATAAAGAAGATGTGTACATATATAAAATGGAATACTACTCAGCCATGAAAAAAATGAAATCTTGCCATTTGAAATGACATGGATGGAACTAGAGGGTATTATGCTAAGAGACATAAGTCAATCAGAGAAAGACAATTACCATATGATCTCACTCATATGTGGAATTTAAGAAACAAAACAGGATCATAGGGGAAAAGAGGAAAAAATAAAACCAGATGAAACCAAAGGGAGACAAACCATAAGAGATTCTTAATCATAGAAAACAAACTGAGGTTTGCTGGAGGGGACGGGAGTGGGAGGGGGTGGGGTAAGTGGGTGATGAACATTAAGGAGAGCATGTGATGTAATGAGCACTGGGTATTATATAAGACTGATGAATCACTGACCTCTACCTCTGAAACAAATAATACATGTTAATTGAATTTAAATTAAAAAATGAAAATTTTTAAAAAAGAATGACAGGGAAAAGAACACTATGATATATAATCATAGGTTTTTATAGGCTTTAAGAAGACAGAGTACATACAAAAAAACTGATTTTCTCTAGACTAGAAATCTTCTAATTTTTTATTTACTTATTTTCTATCTCTCCAATTAGATTTACTTGAGAACAGAAACATATTCCAATTAATGCTATACACCCAAGTCTGGTACCATGCTTGGCACACAACAGGAACTCAAGAAATGGTTCAACATAAAATCTAGGTATAAGAAGTGATATTTAAAAAGCAGATTCCACAAACTAGTATCAGCAGAGTCCAAATAAGATTCAACAGTTCACCATCAAAAAGAAAAGGAAGCAGTAATTACTTGGATTGCACATGTCCTTAAAAATCAGACTAACTTCAATTTCTTTTCTGATACAGAGAATGGATAGAGTGGTTTCCTCAAAACATTTAATGTTTCATGTCTTTTCAGACAAGATGGAGACAACTTAGCTAAATGACAAAACAATGAGCTATATTTCTGAATGGCCAAGATATTACATCTAAGAAGTGATGATTAATAGTTAGTAATTAACAGAAATTTTCCAAAGATGTGCTATAAACTGTTCTCAATGGAGCTCTCAATTCTGTATCAATTACTTCGGTGCTAATCAAATCAACAGAAAAAGGACCAGCAAATGTCAGAAGGACATAATCTAATTCTCAAAATGTCTGGGGAGCCAGAAAATACTGGATGCTACAAGGACTGGCAAACTGCAACTTAATCCAGATTTGTAATATAAGAAGTGTCTCAAAGAACTGAGTTTATATATAATGAAGAATATTTTGGAGAAAACATGCTTATGTTCTTCAATCTCAATGGCTAGACTAAAAAATTTCCATGGTTCTTCTAACACTCCAACTCATGTTCATTGTTTCTTGGATTATTATATTTGACTATCCACATATATTTGTTGCCTCTGTTGTCTCTTTCCTACCATTATAAGAACAAAAATAGAAAAATCATAGGTAATAAAAACATACACAATGAAAATTATAAAAATTTAATCAGATAAAGCATTGAATCTTTTATACATCTCTCTGGTAATTGACTAAGTATCTTGAAATTTCTATTTAGAAAATACATTTAGAAATTAGTTAAAAATATAAGGTAAGGGAAAACTACTTTTTAAAGAGAAAAAGTAATGAAGTGAAGTTCCAAGCAAACACTGGGACAAAATCAAAAGAATTAAGTCTACTTTTCTTTAAAGAGACGAAATAACTCTTCTACCTGAAAATAATAATGTCAAATGTGGTTTAAGAATTAGTAGTTATGGACTGAAAAGTTTTAAAAGCTTATCAGCAAGCACAATGTAGAGCTCAGTACCACTTTAATACCACAAAATCACACACACATCCTATCAAAGGAAATCCAAGTATCAAACTAGAGACTAGAAACTACACAAAATACTGTAAGAAATAAAATATATATATTTTGAAGATTTCACTACCTGGTTTCACCACGATTGCCAAAATATTTTGAATAAAAATCCATTCATTTTTATGGAAAAATACATTTGAAAACATACACTTAGAACAATAAAACCCAAAGAGAAATTTCAAATTGTCAGACCATACAAAGTTCTTAAACAGAAAGAATGCATTAATGAGAAGCTTACCCGTTTTAAAATTTTGACCTTGTGCTTCACTGTATCTTCTATATATTTGGTTTTATCATTTGTTGCTGTGTGCTTTGATAACCCAAGCTTTTCATATTCCATTGTTCTATCTTCACTATGGACTTCAACTTTAGCCTGGTTTTCCAAAATATCTGAATCTACTATTTCAGTCTTTTTATCTTCTTCAGCACAACATTTCACACACACGTATTCTTTGTCTTCTTCTCCCATTTGTTGTGCTTGACAAAGACTTAAACCAACACAATCACCATGAAACCAGTCATCACATCTCCCACAGCCAACCATAAACCTGGGAAGAGGGGGAAAAAACTTTGATTTAATACATTAAAAAAAAATGTTAAAAGTGAGCCTAAATTAAATTTTTAATCATTTTCTGATATGTTTTCCATCTTTACCCATTCTATTGGTTCACCATGGAGCAAGTTTTCAAGAATATTCAAGACAGAACTTTTAAGTCAAATATACCCACTCTAGTATGAATGAGAAAATACACAAAACCATAAAGGCAAAATAAAGGGCAACTGACCTTTGTCAGCATATTGCACAGAGTAACAAAGTATAAAATAACCACATTTCTCCTCTGAGAAGGGTGGTAAGATCTGTGAAAATCTGATCACAGACAATCCGTCAAAGTTACAATAACATTTACCCCACACCCCCGAAATCCTATCTAAAACTGAAGAATCGGTCATCCAATGAGTAATTTTGAATGACAAAAGATCGGAGCAAAAACGCAACTCAAAAAATAACAAAATGGAGACTCAGATTGTTTATTAACCACCTTAACTATGTCACTATTCTTTGAGCTCAAAACATTCTGGCTCGTGGTATCAGTGATTAAGCTGAAGAATCTCTTTACATACTTTTGTGTGCAGACTTCCTTACTACTGACCATGCTTTAGATAATAAACTTGTTTCTCTGAATAAAGATATTTTAACATGAAGATATTAATATTCAGGCTGAATTTTTTTTAATTTCCAATCTCTTTATAAAAGTTTCCCTTTACTACATTTTATCTAAGTAACTTCACTAACAATGAAAAAAATCAGTGGACACAAGATTTAGTCTAACTTAAAAATATCTGCAATTACTTTTTAATAAAATGGTAAATAAGATGTACAAATGGCAATTTGAGGGATTTTTTTTTTTTTTTTAATTTTAACCCACTGTTAAGTAAACTAGAGAGCTCACTTAATCATGTTTAACATTCTTCTTTCTTCTTCAGGTTAGTAATTCATGGTATGTTTTTGAAAGGTTAAGATAAAAAGATTTAGGTATATTCTTTAATTAATTAAAGACTTTCTGCTGATTTTGTTAAGAGTGGCACCAACAATGCCAAAACTCATTTTAAGGTAGTACAATAAGTGATACAGCCAACTCTCTTACACCAGAGATTTAAGGTTGAAATTATAAAAATCACTTTCAATCCTTACAGGTCTTGAAAAAAGTCACCGCAACTACTCATTCCTCAGCAGCAGCACGTTTTTCTCTTCCTCTTGTGCCCTTCTACTGTGTATCAAACTATTGCTGCACATTAAGGAAACTTGACTTCATGTTTGTAATTCGCCATTCTTTACCCTAACTAGTAATGCCTGTGCTAGCTTTATCAAGTAAGTCCTCATTTCCCCAAAATGATGGGGAAAGAAACAGAAACAAGAAAACCTCCTGTCTTATGTCAAAACAAAACAAATGTTTTGGATTCATAAGCCAGCAAGAAAACTTTCAAACAATGTGGTATTTGTTTACAAGATAGAAATGGTCTATCTAGGCTTGGGGAAATTTTAGATGGGTCCATGTTTCAATGATACAGATCTTCCAGCCAACAAAATAAGTTTGAAAAATGCAAGTGCACAGTTTTCCTATTGCAAAGTTGTAAGAACTATTTTTTCCAAGTGGGTAATATGAATGTCTTTGAAATACTGAAGGAAAACTAGCAGTCGTTTCCCTTTACTTCCACTATCAGAGCTGTATTATGATTTCTTCAAAGCAAGTCTAAACTAGTTTCAATAAGACACTACTTAAAAACCTACACATTATGGCCATGGTTATGCTGTTAGCCCATATTCAAATCTGAGTATCTAATTATAAAGCACATATTTAAAAATTTCAAATTCTTATTTAATCAGGGAAGAGTTGTTTTATGATGAGAAAACTAAATATTTCATCATGCTTCCTTTCAAGCTTACTTTGGAAATGTCTCCTGAAACTTGACGTTCTGAAAAGCAAATCTCTAGTGCCATCTACAGTTATCGTAATAGTTTAGGATTTTATATAAAAGATATTGCAGTTAAATAAAATTCTGAAGTCATTTATAAAAATAATTTCCACATGTCCTAGGGAAAAATAGAACTAATTCACTTGAAAATAAAACTGATTTTGCAAAAATGTAAATATGGATCATTTTTAGGTCTGAAAGTTAGAAGTACTACAAATTTTATGAACCATATTGAGGGAAAAAAGTCCTATCACAAAGAGGGAATATGATTTTCTTTCCTTTTTGTATTATTCCTCATGGTTTAAAAAAGGGGGGAGAGAGGTGGGAGTATGAATCACATAGCTAACAGAATTATTCCATTTTCTGCTCTGGCCATGAATTTCTGATTACTAATAGGCAAAATCACTTACGGAAACGACTATAACCTGGATGTTAAATATTTCACTAAAAAAAAATAATGTTGTACGGAGTTTACCACTGGATCGGTTAAGTAAACCAGATAGGCATGAATCAGTTAAATAGAAGAGTTCAGAAATATTTGTTGTATTCTTTTACTGTTAACTGTTCATACACAAAGCTTAAAAATAAAAATTAGGTTTGTTATAAGACAAAAACTAAAATTCTAATCTTTTTGGCATAAGCCAAATATATTCTTAGAAAACTTCCAAGTTTCTTCAAAGTAAATCACAAAGGCAAGCAACATTTGAGAACTCCTGTTCTTAGCATATCTGTGTTATGATTACTAACAATGGACCTGTTACAAGATGGTTGTTCAGTTCTGGTAAGTGTGTGACAATCTATACCATATTACTGTGAATGTAGATTCACTCTTTTCTAAAATGATTCTATTCCATATAAACATTAAATCACTGTTTTTGTCACTAACAATCTAATATGCAGACAAAAATACATATCTGTCAAACTCTTAAAATCTTGAGAAAAAACAGAAATCTTTTATTCTGGAAAAAAATTTCCTTCTCAGAAAAAGATTTGTTTGAGTATAAAGCTATGAATCCATCCTGCTATGGAGATTTTGTTTGTTTCTAAACTTCATCCAATATACTAATCATCTACAGCTGGGCAAGAAACTGCAATACAAACTAAAAACATAAACACCTTCTGGAGCGGTAGGGAAACGCTAGAAACGGCAAGATAGGTAATATGAAAAGACCCACACTTCTTCCTTCCAAAATGCCAACTGGCTTATGTAAATATGTCCAAAGATCATTTTTTAAAAATGACTATTAAGTAGTCCGGTTTTGAAAATAATGAGTATACCTTTGTTACAAGGCTGAATGAGGAAAGTAAATGGAAGCAAGAACAAAAGCTTGATGTGTAAATTGTTAGAGTCCATACCTACTGTCTTTAGGATATGTACAGAAGTTGCTTATGGTCAAATATTTATTACATTTGGTGATGCCATGAAGTAATCTATATTTAAAAATGTAATTTCCAACTGAAGCGCAGGCAGGAAGCTAACTTCACTTGTAATACATGTAAAATGCTGAAGTTATAAAACAGTCCTTACAGATGCAAACCTGTCACAAGTGCCAGAAAATGTCATATTAACAAATAGCTTTCCATATGGCTAGTGCATGAAATGAATGAAAATTATCTCCAGATATACCCTTCCTAATAAATTCAAAATCTTACACATGGATTAAAATAGGAAAATTACATGCTGTATGTCAGGTACATTTTCTGAGTAAACTCAATGTATACAAGCACAATGTATCAAAAAAGTAGTGAAGGCTAGTTAATATGTAAAGAAAAAAACAATCAATTACTTACGCTTCTTTATTCACAAAATTGAAGTAATGTGAAATATTGCTTCCCAAATTGATCGTTTCCAGTGTCATTATATATTCATGTTAATTACATTGGGTAAATTCAAAATCCCTACATAGCTAATATTCTAAGTCATTTTCCACAATGAGGCAAAGAAACTCTAGGTTTTACAGAGTAGATACAGAAGGTGGCATGGCAGGGGGAACCATAATGGGACTTAAAATTTAATCTTCATTTTAGGAAAACAACTGATGTTGGTAAAGTGACCCATGGTTAAAAAGCCTAGGCAAACTCCTGAGGACCAGGCCATCAGAAGAGCAGCTTATGGGGCGCCTGGGTGGCTCAGTTGGTTAAGCAACTGCCTTCGGCTCAGGTCATGATCCTGGAGTCCCGGGATCGAGTCCCGCATCGGGCTCCCTGCTCAGCGAGGAGCCTGCTTCTCCCTCTGACCCTCCCCCCTCTCATGTACTCTCTCTCATTCTCGCTCTCCCAAATGAATAAGTAAATCTTTAAAAAAAAAAAAAAAAAAAAAAAGAGCAGCTTATCTGCAACAAAGCTACATGGTGATATACCTAACATGGCTTCCAACTCTAGGCTCAAGTTTCATTTTAGAAACTCATTCAAGTTAAGGTTCCTATTCTATTATTCTGACCACATGTCAGTGTAATGATTTTTAGAAGATTCTGGCAGAGAGAAAAGTGTTGGCTTAAAAGAACACTTAAAAGCACCACCCAGCCCTTAATTCTGAAAATTTAGCAGGCCCACTTTAGAATATCTGAATAAGCTGTTAGAAAAAACCAAAAAACTTAAAAAACAAAACAAAACAATTTTTTAAAACTGGAATATGTTGTTATGAAGAGTAACCACTGACATTTAAAAATAGGACATGGGCTGAATCATAAATGAAGACATAAAAGTTTGTTATGTCTTTGACATAACAGCTGACATAAAACTTTTTACAGAATAGCCCCACAAACTCCCACTGCCTCTCCCCAACCACCAGCTCCCACACAAAATAATTACACAACGTACTTTACTAAATTTTCCCTATCTAAGAAGTTTCACATTTTTATGTAATCTGATAGTACTGGGAAAAGTCATCCTAATATTTACTTTCATGAGTAAGGATAATATTACAATGTGCAAGTTATAATGTTCTTTTATCATGTCAGTGTTGACAGACGTTCCAACAGCAATCTCAACACTTGAACAGGACAATCTTGTACTGCAAACTCCACTTCATCTCCTGTTTTCCTTTTCTTAAAAAGCTAACAAATAAAAAATTCATGGGGAAGGGTCAGGCAGTGTCAAAAATCTATAAACACTGAATCCTAAAATCACTTAAAAGATTAGAATTCATAAGAAATCCTTCAAATCACTAAAACATTCAAAAAATAAATACAGCTTTTCTATTGTGTTACATACACAATTCACCTGGATAATTTAACAGTTGTTTTAGCTACCAAACTTCATTCCAAGGTTAAGTTTGATAGTTATGAAGTGGTGGTATTAAGTCATGGTAAGTGTGCTTCATTTACCCAAAAAAAAAAAAAAAGTCTTCGAAAGAAAAATAGAATTTCCATTATGACCTTTACACTTTATTACTAGTTCTTCTCAAGCCAAATAAAGTAATATATAACTTACAGACCCAAAGCAGTGTAACAATTTTCTGATTAGCAGCAAGCTTTTTTTCTCTTTCAGATGCAGTAACTAAATCACACTCTCTAACTGGTTACAATGACAAAAAAACATTTCAATATATACCAGCCATTGGTCAGGCTATGCTTTTTCAGATGTTCTGGGATGATATATTTATAAATTCAGTGGCTCCATCTTTCTATCATTTATCCAGGATTGATGATTCTTTTTGTTTCTGCAAAAGTCTTTGTATGTTAAATAATTTCTTTCTATAAAAAAGTTCTTACATAACCCCACCCTAAAAAGCAATTTCTCTTTAATGCACATGCCACACACACACACACACACACACACACACACACCTGTTGCCATGTGGTTTTTTGCAAAACCCACACTGCTTGCTGGGAGTCCACATGTATTTGCTTTCAAATGAAGAGCTATGATCTGAGCCTTCTCTTTTTATAGTAGCTATGTTGTCTGGAATGAACAATGGTGGCTCATCCAAAGAAAAACTTCTGCTGCTTCTTCTCTGGCGGGGCTGTAGGTTCTTCTCAGGTTTTTTTAGCTTCAGTTTATCTTCCTCCTTAAAAAGCTCTACACCACCTATATGTTCAAGCTCTTCCTTCACATGACTATTGGTTTTCATTGCTGCAGCCAGCTGCTGGGGCTTATGGCATTGTTTCTGGCTGGAATGTAATAAATGTCCAGTTTGTGCAGGATGATGGGGTTCTTTAGAGCAACCAGGGTGACCATGAGGCTTATCACTCAAAGAATGAGCTGAGGGTTTGGGAACCTGTACTAAATTTTGATCCTGTGATGTTTTTTTCAATGTAGAATGAGCTTGATTTTTCACAGATTTAACACCAGAATTGCAACTCTGAATTTTTGAATCTTTCTCAACTTGTTTTTTTCTCACTTTGACCGGCCTATGGAAATTTTGCTGAGATTCTGGTTCATCAACATTTCGTTTCACACTTTTGACATTAACTTTAGTTTTGTTATGCATTAATTCATGCTTTGCTGCGGCAATTTTTTTCAGAGTATCTGTGGTCATGTTTTGCTTAGAATGAATTATAGGTTTTATTTGTTTGGATTTTACGGTTTTTGACTCTAAGCAAGAAACACTACTTGACTGGCTGTTTCTATCATCCTGAAGGTTTGCTATTTCATGAGACTCCATTTTAAGACTTTCAACAATATTCACCTGTTCTGAATTTTGGTCAGGTGCATCACAAATAGCATTTTCTAAAATACTACTTTCTGGTTCAAAAGCATTAGTATCAACCATCTCTAAGTTTGAGTTATTAAATTCTGTGCTCTCCAACTGCTTATCATTAGACTCTGTGTCTTTACAATAACCCAATGGTTCTATTTCATTTCTTTGAAGGGAGTTCTTAGCTGTATCAGCAACTTCCATGGTATTCTTCAATTGCAAATTACATTTGTTCACTTCATTCACAGAACAAGACAAACCTACAAGGTTCTCTTCGGTCTTATTTGGATTTGCACAAGCAGCAGCATCAGAGAGAGAAGCAGAAGATGCAGGTTCCTCAGTAATTTGGTCATCTTCATGGGATAATTTTACTGTCTCATTTGATTCTTGTTCAACTTTCCCCTTTTCCCTCACTTCTTCAACAACAGTGCCATCTGTTTTATCTGCAACAGAATCATTCTGTTCTTCTTTATCTGAAAACTTAAACTGTGGGCTACTAACAGTCTTGACTTTACATTCCATCAGAGCTTCATTTTTCTTTTCTTCAATACTAACACAAGTCTCTGAAAGGAGTGAACAATTTAATTCATGAGATGTCACATTTGCTTCTCCCTGATTATTACACTTCTGCTTAGAATCTAATTCAGCTTCATCCTTCATTTCAAGACAAGATGACACTGAAGAATGACTTGAAGACATTGATACTTCTGGTACCACTTCAATTTGTCCAATATGTCGGCTGCTCCTTCTGCTCTCTTTATGGTACTCAGGTTTCGGTGACACAGAAACTTCTTTAATCGGACACCTTTCTGGATGTTTCACCCCTGCTTTAGGGGCAGACACAGTCTTCCCAGACGCCTTTTTTGTGCTATTTAAAGGTGCTGCATTTGAACGCTTGGCAATAGTGCTTTGTCGCAAACTTCTTACTTGTTCTATCACAAAGGAAAAAAATAAATAAAAATAACTTAGCTATTTTGCCATGTGTTTTTATTTCAATACAATTTACTTCTTTACTCTGAGTTATAAATTTGCTCATTTCAATGAAAATGTACTGAACAGTTACTCATGATGATGATTTTATATATATATACACACACACACACACACACACATATGTGTGTGTATATATATATATATATACATACCCATGTTAAGTTTTATATTTATCAAAGTTCTATAAATTTTGGCAGGAGAACAAACTACAAAATTCAAACTGTTATTATACTTTACTATAAAACAAGAATGTTTACATCAAGTTTCTTTTCTATAGTAAGTAAGCTGGGAGTAAAATAAGTAAAATGAGCTTCCTTCACATTAATGGCCATCATAAAGCAAGACTGTCATACAGTTTTAAACACCAAATGTCTTTTTTTTTAACATTAAATATCTTCAAATAAATAATACCAAACAAGTTCAGGTCCCAGCAAAATATGAACTAGACCACCTATCATAAACAGGATCTGTGTGAGTTTCAAAACACAGCCTCACAAGAACACAAACTCCTTTTTATGAATGTCCTTCACTTGTATCACCATTTTAGCATATAAGCTATTCCTAAGAAATGAAGCACATGCTAGAGTACTAAACACAGATAAAGAGAAATTACAATCAAAGAAATTTAAGCCAAGAAAATATATCATGAAAGAAAATGTGGAAAATATGAAAATAATTTAATAAAGGTTCCCACCTTTAACAATATTCCTAACAAAGAATCCACTATATAAGTTTCTCCTCTTTTCCCTATCTGGATAAACCCTCCAGGAGAACAAATGGAATGAAAAGAAACTAGAAGGAAAGAGAGCTACAGTAGATTCATTAATGAGAAAAACCCACAAACTGAAATACAAAATAAGCTATTTCCAAGCCTATGCACATCCAATGCCTCCGAATAAACTCTGCATGAAAACTGAACACTATCAATTACAAAAAAAAAAAAAAAAAAAGACTCCTTCCCTTCAATGCAAAACCCTCCTATGCACCAATACTTAAACACTTGCTTATTTGTCATATACCATTAAACTCTTAAGGAAGGTATCATGTGTCTTCATTTGTCTGTAACAGTCCTAGGTGACATGTACAATCCTGATGTGATTATTAATAGCACACTCTTTTACTTTCAAAGGTGTCCTAGTTTGAACAAAAAATTATTTGCTCATCCTAATCTTAGAGACTCTCTTTCTAATTCTCCCAGAACGTGGCACAGTATTTCATCATTAGATAAGTACCCAACAATTTTTAAAAAATTACTTAGTGTGGATTATTAACTATCACATGTCCAGATATATAACATTTTTAAGTAACTAAAAACTTAATGGTTCATTATCAATATCTGGATATTTTTATATACTTTAATAATATTTTTATATATTTTAAGCTTTGAAGACAGCCTGAAATAATTTACAGCTCTACTCTGTCTGCCTTGAAATAAAATAAATGAACTTTTAACACCCATTATCTAGGTTGTTGCTAAAAATGACAAATAAACAGCATATTCAACTATCAAGGTAATTAAGATGAAAAAAACATTTTCCAATAGTAACCGATTTATTGAGCCAAAGATCAAGCTCTAAATATAAACTGCCTTAGTTTGAATCCTGGCTGAAAAGGCCAAGCGTTAATCATTTGTCCATAATTTTCATCCTATTCTTTTCATTACTCAGAGTCACGAGTATTACCAAATAACAGATTTAAAAAGCTGATTAGAAATATAAATTGAGAGTAGGGAGACTGGGTGGCTCAGCTGGTTAAGCATCTACTTTTGGTTTTAGCTCAGGTCGTGATGTTTGGGTCGTGAGATCGAACCCTGCATCAAGCTCCACACTCAGCTCAGAGTCTACTTGAGATTCTTTTCCCTCCCTCTCCCGCCCCCTCTGCTCCTCCCTGCACTCACTCTATAATAAATAAAATCTTTAATCTATATATACACACACATATATATATATATACACACACATATATAAATATAAGTTGAGGAAAAGATGATAAAGTAAATACATGCATCTACCCCACACTAAAGCTATACAAAAGCATAAATCTAAAATGAAAGGAAGAACAGGAGAAAACAGTGACAATTCTGGAAGTCAAACAAGAGATGCTCAAGAAGTAACTGATGCAGGAGAGACCCCCCCAAAAAGACAAACCCTAACATGGCAGTGTCAGCAAGAACCAATACAATTAATACTTCAAAAGGGCTAGAAATTGGTGACCCCAGATGATTCTAAAGTGTGGATGAAGGCAGCGAGTTAAAATGAAGATGAGATGAAAGCTGTTTAAGAAGCACTTAGATCCCTAGCTCCCTCTCCTCCACTCCATCTGCCAGGCAACTGCCCTTTCTTGGTCCTAATCCAAGACTGGAGGCTTGCTCTCTGGAAGAGTATAAAACTGGGTTTCTAGACAGTTAAAAGTGGCAGTAAAGTACACTGAAATTTGTGACATTAAGTGAATTTATATATATTGAAAGCTGAGACACCCTGTCAGCTTTCCTGAAAGGTTCCCATAACATGCTACCAATCTAATGAGCCTAAGGGAATAAATAACCTCAATTCTAGCATCAGGGATTCCTTAAAAAACAAACAAACAACACAACCCCGCATGACCAGAGAACCATACAGTGAAGCTCACAGTAGACAAAACCCAACCCATCCTCTCTTTTAAGTGTTAACCTTTTAGTTTCATACAGTTTTAGTTCCCTACTCTTAAACACGAGCAAACTATCAGACATTTTAGAAAAGTCTCTTGACGTGAAAGATGGAGACAGATAAAGAGAGACAGACAGACAGACAACATGGAGAAAAAAGAAACTATAACTATGAAAGGAGATTAAAAAAACTTTTTAAAACACTTTTTAAAACGTAAGTACCTTATGAAAGATAGCAGAAGATATTGTGTCCATGAAACAAGACCACAGTGCTACAAAAGGACTATTCCCAAAACAAAAAAAAGACTACTCAGAAATTAGAAATGTAAAATTGATGGAAAAGTTGGAGGATAAACATGAAAAGACTTCACCAAATAGAGGAAAAAGACATAGAGGTACAAAGTAGGCAATATAAAGAAAATGGAAGGGCCAGTCCTTCCTACCTAACACTTGAGTAATGAGTTCCAGAAAGCAAGAGCTGAGAAAAAAAAACAGAGGAATTACCAATGAGATAATACAAAAAATTTTCCCAGAACTGAATAATACTTTTCAGACTAAAAGGACCTATGGAGTATCCAGAGCTCAATACTTAAAATACACTTATACCAAGATACATTATCAGAAATACCAAAATACTCGAGCTGAAGAGGAAGATTCCACAAACTTCCAGAAGAAAGTAAATAACATATCAAAAAAGAAAAAAAGGAATCAGAATAAACTTCTCAACAACACTGAAGTTAGAAGAAAATAGAGGAGCACTATTAAATTTCTGAGGGAAAATTATGTCCAACCTTGAATTCTATGTTCAACCAGACTATAATTCCAACATGAGACCAGATTAAATACATTTGCAGACACACAGTTTTAAAATAATGTATCTCTCCATGTTCCTTTTTCACGGCAAACTACTAGAAGTATCACCAAAATGAAGGAGTTATGCCAAAAAAAAAAAGGAAATAAGAACTACAACACCAAACAGAATCGTCAGAAGAATAGTAAAGGGAGATCCTTGGATAACAGCTATGCATCACGCTTATATAGGGCTAACAAACCAGTACACATGGAAGCAGATCAGAAAGCTCCAAGAGACTTCAATAAAATGAAAATGACACAGTATCTGATATGCACACATATTTTTAGGAAAGATTTAGACAACTACCAGAGTAGTTGAGGTGTTATTACTGAAATGTACACAGAAAACTGTGTGTACAAATGTACAAAACTATAAGCAAATGAACAAAAACAACTATTAAATCAGAAAGACAAAAAGTTGTATAGGAAAAGTAACCTTAGTTTATTAAATCAGTCATCTCGAACAGCACAGAGTCACAATAACATAAATAATTACTACTGATCTAACAAAATTACTTACTAGAAGGATGAGAAAATATACTTTTGTGAGATGAGGACAAGAAGACAAACACTAAATTCATCATCTAGAGTGGGAAATCAATAAATACGTACACATCAGAATAATCAGAAAGTAGCAATATACATATGTTACTTAGAGACATGGAAATAAATACCAAAAAATTTAGTAAAACCATCTGGGAAAGTTAATAATGATTTCCTCTGGGGAAAGGAAAATAGGCATTAGAAACTTACAGAATTAGTGAATCCTTCAAATTTTGTAAATATATAATTTCAACAAAAATTTTTTAAAAATTATACCAACAAATTGATATAACCTCAAAATTGATTATTATCAAAATGCTCAGACTAGCAAACATCATGAAAATACAGTCTCCGCTTAGCAAGTTTACAAACTATCACATCTGTCCCTATACCTTTGATTTTCTAGCTCAACCTCTCTGGAAGGATTACCTTGTGCCATTAAACGAGGTGATTTTCTTGGTGATCTCACTGAATTTTCTTCTACTTTGTCCCTCAAATTCCTGTTAGGTAAAATCAGTTCTTCTTCATCAATGGTATCATTGCCACTTTCTTTAACAACTCCTTCATCCATAATATCGTCAAGACCAACAACTAGAGAAAAAACAAAAACAAGAAAATTAATTTTTAAAAATATTGACTACCTTAAGTATTTAAAGGCAGTTACAGAAAACATTGTGAGACATTTTAATGCAATACTATACTACACAGTCTTGAAAATCTAGGTCTACTTCTATTATGTGGTATTGCCACTACCAAGCTCCCAATTCAGCTTTACAAACTTTTACCTTATGAGGTAACTAGTCAAAGAGTGTAGATTAGCTATAATTGTTCTTGATTTGACCTCCACTGTCACTCTCACTTATTATTCACTGTACCTCTGTGAACATCATAAACAACTATACCTGAAATACTCAATTATCCCAATTTTAGTTAAAGTAGTACAAAATTTTAATACCCTGAAAAGCTTGTGATTCTAAGTTCATGCTAGACTTAAAAGATTCAAGTTCGAAGTATAACTCTATTACTTAAAGATTTTATGCTACATGTGTAGAAAGTAATATAGGTACACCTTTAAGTGCTAGCAAAAAAAATATACACAGAGAGAAATGAAAAACATAACTTCCCCCTCTCCCAAATGCCAGGTAAAATAGTAGGTGTATAGCTATATAATTAAATTACCTTCTAGTCAGAGAGCATATCATTCAATGGGGAGGGGGAGATATGGAAAAGGATTGGGGGACATTGAAGAAAATATAAACACTGTATTTATTTATATTGTCATTGGGTTTATTTCTGTACATAACAAATTTATTTCACTTAACTAGCTGACATACAGCAATTCTAAATGTGCAGCTGTACGAAATCTTGTAAAAAGAATGTGATTATTTAGATCAGAAGGCCTGGATTCAAATCCCAGCTAAAACACTTAAATAAAACTTGACCAAGTCACTTAAGCTCTCTTTCAGTTTATCTCTAAAATGAGAATAACAATACCTGTCCTACCTACCTCACAGGGCTGTTGTGAGGATCAAGTGAGATGATGTATGAGAACTCACTTTGTAAACTTTAGAGCACTATACAAATGTTAGTTATTATCTTCATCCTAGGGGTTAGAAGGAACCTCAAGAAGTTATCTAGTCCTCATCTTTGTATCCAAGAAGAACTTCAATTAAAAGAGCTCAACAAGATAGTGGTCTATCCTAAAATTTAAAGAGAACAAAATTCTTTATAAATATACTTTCAAATGGTACAATCTTTTTGAAGAGCACTTTGACAACAAACAGAATAATGAAACTGCTTATATACTTTGACCAATAAATTATAAATAGAATAAATTATGGAAAAAAGCTGGCTAGAAAACACAGTGTGATCTTTGTTAGTAAAAAACAAAATGCATGTGTATGTACATTTAGACAAACAGAAAAAAGATTAGCAGGAAATAGATGAAAATTATAAGTTATTCTATAAAAGATAATATACTTCTTTCCTATTTTCCAGATTTCCTGCTATATGCATGTATTACTCTCAAAAATAGTCTATGCTTCAATCACTATCCTACGCACTAAAAGCTTAAAGAATATACTTCAGGAAAATTCATCAGGACTCACTGAAGATATAATTAGGGGAGAAATGGGTGGAAAGTTCATTTAGAAGGCTATTTCACCATGATGAAATACTTATGCTGTCACACATTCACACACATTCTCAAAAAATTTTAATATTCATTTAAAAAAGTAAAATTTAAGACTACTTTTCATCCCAATTTTATATAAAAGCACATATACAATATATGCATTACAAATATGCATAGATAGAAATAGGAAAAAAAAGCACTGGAGTGTTATCAGTGATTATCTCTAGTGGTAAGGTAGATAAGGAATTTAAGTTTTTTTACGTCATTGTTATACTGTCTCTGTGTTTTCCAACTTTTTTTACAATCACAATGTATTTTGTACTGTAATCAAGAGAAAAAGGAAAAAGTCAAGAGTATGAAAATAATCCAGGAGAAGGGCAATTAAAGCCTGGTTAATAGTGTTTATTGGCAGGGAGTGAAAAGGTATGTTCTAGATTTTAGGGCTATATTGCAAAGCAAAAATCAATGGGATTTAGCAAGCCAAATCCAAAGGTCGATTATTAGGTTTTTATCTTACTCCCTTTCCTCCTGACATAGATGACCCATCTCTCCTTCCTGAATCCCTTTCTCCTCACTTAGCTTTTAAACATCACACATCTTCCTATCTCTCTAGCTATTTTTCAATATCCTTTTATAGAGCTTCCTCTTCTTGCAGAGGTCTACACATTGGAGAACTTAAGGGTTCAGTCCTCCTATCTCTCTTCTTTATCTACACTCAAACCTCCCTAAGTGATCTCATCCAGTACAACCTATACTTGGATGACTCCCAAAATTATCTTCTCCAGCCCCAAGCTTACATTTGACCTCTGGAAGAGTATAATTTGACATCTCCACTAGGTCTAACACGTATCTCAAGCTTAACACACTGAAAATAAACACTGCTTCTACCCATTCCTCCTCAATAAAACTGTCCCTCCTAAGGTATTCCTGGTAATGGAACCACCATTCACCCAGCTGTTCAAACCCAAAACTCTAGAACTATCTTTAGTTCCTCTCTCCTCATATACCACATTCAAGTGATCAGCACATCCTGCTAGTTCTATCTATAAAACACTCGGGGTACCTGGGTGGCTCAGTCAGTTAAGCAGGCCAGCTCTTGATCTCGGCTCAGATCATGATCTCAGGGTCCTGGGATGGAGCCCTTCCTTGGGCTCTGCTTGAGGATTCTCTCTCTCCCTTTACCCTTCCCCCCAGCTCGTGCACACACACACTCCATCCTCTAAAATAAATAAATCTTGGAGTGCCTGGGTGGCTCAGTTGGTGAAGCATCTGCCTTCAGCTCAGGTCATGATCCCAGGGTCCTAGGATCAAGCCTCCCTCTCCCGCTCCCCCTGCTTGTGCTCTCTGTCAAATAAATAAAATCTTTTAAAAAAAAATAAAAATAAGATAAAATCTTTAAAAAAATAAATAAAACCTATCATTCATCTGATCATTTACCACCTCCACAGCTAACATTCTACTCCAAATTACCACCACCTCTTACCAAAACTATACCATAATAGCATCCCAGGTTCTTCTGACACACCCCCTACACACATACACAGTTTACTCCCCACACAGTCATCACTGTGATCCTTCTAAAATATGAAGTCCTATCTTGTTACCATTCTTCTGTGGCCTCAAATTCTTCAATAAAATGGAGAAAATACTAGTGGGTCAGAGGGCTACAGTGATGATTAAACTAATATGTTTAAAAGGCTTGGAACCGTATCTAGCACTTAGAAAGCCCTACATTTCCTGTTAACTTCTGTTTCAGTCTTCCCCGCCCATGTACCCACCATCAAAAATTATGTATTCCTTCTCCCTCACTGCTTTTCCTCAACTCCTCCTAAAACAAATCATATTTTAAAAAGTATCTGAAACTTTTCTTCTAATCCATTCATCTGATTAAAGTAATTCACAATGCAGAATGAATACTCTGGGGCAAAACCTTCCCAAATAGGTATTTGTGTTTTAAAGAGTTTAATCCAACTGGTTCTGCTAAGAAAATGAATAGAAGTAAAGGAGAATCTGGGCTCTTTTCAGAACCCTGCCTATTCTCAGGGACCTCCCACATCTCCCGCTCCTTCTGCCACAAGGCTAACCAAGATTCAGTATTTGATGTCCAACTTTTTGAATTCACTAAAATGCGAACTTTGAGTTACCAAAAGAATGCAATGGCCCAGATTCTTTAGGAGACAAGTGTATGGTCATGGCATACAGAAAAAAACAATATACTTTTTCCTCCCTCCCAGATTCCAGAATTAGATGTCAGTCTCATTTTGAAATTTTGGCATAAAATCTATGATCATACTCAGAAATCCTTGAGCTTGAGTTTAGATCACATTAAAATTCCTCCCATCCCTATCCACAAATGGGCCTAATTAAATCTGCTGAGTTCTGGCGCCAGTCAAGTCTATGTGACGTCCTCCCAACACTAATATTCCAGACTATTTCCAATCTATCTTTTTGGGAAGAGGAGGTAAATGAGATAAAGAAAATAAAACCAAACGATTTGGAGTTAAACTAACTGAATTTCTCAACAACTAGGATTAGTTTAAATCACTTTAATACCATATAAAAGAAAAAAACCACAAGTACAATAGGAAATTCTTCACATTTGACATGCCTTAATTCACACTGGCAGTACAAAGGCCAAACTTAACTGCTTTTATTTCCTCAACTACAATTATTTCCTCTGTTATAAAAGTTGGCATTAAGTATCAGACTTGAGATAAACCTAAAGAGCATGATGTTGAGCATTCCAATAAAGGTTAGATATCTATTTACAGGACTTGTGTTTGAAGTAGAAAAAGAAATTATATGGTTATATTCTCCTAACAGAGGCACCACAACTTTTTCCTCTAATATTGCAGAATACCACCCAGCCTCTACTTAAACTCCCTTCAATGAGAGTTCTTTCCTTTATGGATGATTCATCCATTCATTCCTAGAAGAAGCTGTGGCATGATATACATCAAGTTGTATGTTACATAAAATAAACCATTTTGGGTGAATTTATCACTTTAGATATTAGATGTTCCTAATTTGAAAATATAAATATTGCTACTATGCACATGTATCTTTTTTTTCCTCTTCAATTCCTTCTCTACAATAAACTTTAAAACATAGGTTTACTGAGTCAAAGAATGAAAATATACATATTTTACTATTTTATATATCTCATCATATGTCTTTCCATAAAGATTATAAAGAACTGTGCAGAGAGCGTGTTAATAAGAACTCACTGGCATTGAGTTTCAGATTTTTAAAAGAAACAGTTACTAAAAAACCTTGAACGCTTCAGATGTGTATACTGACTTTTTGTATTTCTTTAGCTCTGCCTACTCCCCCACTCAGGTGTTAAGGTGTTTTTCTCTCCAATGTATACGAGTATTTTTTTGTGTGTGTAAGAATATATATATATATATATATATATTTAAATATTTTATTTATTTATTGGACAGAGACAGCGAGAGCAGGAACACAAGCAGGGGGAGTGGGAGAGGGAGAAGCAGGCTTCCCGCTGAGCAGGGAGCCCGATGTGGGACTCAATCCCAGGACTCTGGGATCATGACCTGAGCCGAAGGCAGCCGCTTAACGACTGATCCACCCAGGCGCCCTGTATAAGAATATTTTATGTAATATCTATGTTACCTATCTGACACAAGTATTTTCCCTTGTTTACCTTATTTTAGTATTATTTGGTGTCAATCTAAGCTAATTTTTCTTCAGAATGTCATCTTCAGTTACTCCAATACCATCAAATTATCCATCCTTTCTGCTATAATTTAACAAATTTATAAAGTTTTATACTTAATTGTGCACAAATACTTCAACTTCTGCCAAACTCAACTTCATACTTTGGGTAAAACTTATCACTATGTCTTGGAAAGGGGATTTTCTATCAAATAAGTATAAAAGAAAGACACTGGGTTAAAGCAAATTAGAACCATTTTTTTCACCACAGATCTTCAGTTTTCAATATGCTAAACAGGCATCATATGAGGGAAAGAACCGCATGTGGTATAACTGTCTTCCAAGCTTTATATTCAGATACACACCCAAAAAACATACACCAAAACACTAATAATGGTTATTTCAGAGATTTTTCCCTTTCTTCTTTTTCATTTTCTAATCCATTTCACAAAAAAATAGTTCTAGAAAAAGAAACTAGAAAGATACACACTAAACAAGTATTACTGGTGCCTCTTTCTTTTTCTTTTTTATCAAAGTTATACATGCATATGGTTTTAAAGAGTTGTCTCTAGTTTTATAAAGTTTGTTAAGAGAAACATTAATGCCCAGGAACCACTTCTCCACTTCCCCCACTAACTTCAATGATCTCACTGGGAAAATGAAGACATTGAACCCTTCATTGAAAGGTTGCTGTGAAAACTGAATTGACTAATACATAACTTCTAATACTGCGCTTGGTATGCAAATAATAAGATCTTAAATGGTAGCAGTTATTAATATATCTTGGCAGATTTTTCCAAATAACTTTCTGTAGCCCTAAGTGGCCTGTATCTGGCTCCTTCTCAACTGTCTAAATAATTTCTCTTATTTTTTTAAATAATTTCTCTTATTGCCAAGATCATTCTATCAAGCTAATGTAAAAGTGAGATGGTAATCATTCCCTAAAAATTTAACATTTTAATTCCATCCTAGAATACTATAAATTACTTACCTTTCAATTAATTCCTTTAAAAACATTTACTGAGTACTACTATATGTCACATGTTGGCCTCGATTATTCTAGATCCCAATGATACAGAATACTTAAGATGAGATGACCTGGTTTCTTCAATAAATGGGTACCAAGAAAGGAGGTTGGGGGGGGGGACTTATAAAGACTGATATATACTTATATACCAACCAAATGAATATATTGACCTTATTTCAATTCCAATTCAAACTTAAAAAAAAATTTAGGGAACTGGGTTAAAACTGAAAGCTGACAGACTGCACATTTGAAAATGTTAAGAACTATCTTTAAATGTTTTAGACTGGATAACATTATTTTGGCTATTTTTTTAAATAAAGAATTCTCATATTTTATTTATTTATTTTTAAGATTTTATTTATCTGAGAAAGAAAGAGCACAAGTCGGCGGGGGAGCAGAGGGAGAAGGAGAAGCAGGCTCCCCACCGAGCAGGGAGCCCGAGGCGGGGCTCCATCCCAGGACCCCGGGATCACGACCTGAGCCGAAGGCAGACGCTTAACCGACTGAGCCACCCAGGCGCCCCAAGAATTCTTTATTTTAAAGATACATGCTGAAATCTTTACAGATGAAATTATATGACTTCTGGGCTGTGCTTCAAATAATCTTGTGGTGGGAGGTAGGTAAGGAGGAGTGAGTAGGGTATAAATGAAATAAAACCAACTATTAACTGTTTAAGCTAAGTAATAGGTACACGTAGGTTCATTACACTATTCTCACTGCTTTGTTTGATGTTTTCCATAAAATACAAAATTTTTAGGGCACCTGGGTGGCTCAGTCGCTTAAGCGTCTGCCTTCAGCTCAGGTCATGACCCCAGGGTCCTGGGATCGAGTCCCACATCGGGCTCCTTGCTCAGCCGGGGCCTGCTTCTCCCTCTCCCTCTGCCTGCCGCTCCCCCTGCTTGTGCTCTCTTTGTCAAATAAATAAATAAAATATTTAAAAAAAAAAAATTTTTTTTAACTGTTTCCATGAAGCTTCAGCTTCATTTTAATGAGGGTGAGACAAGCATACACCATGTTAGATTATAAGTCTTCACACTTCAAAGGAAAAAGTAATACAGAGTGTGGAGAGGGGAACAAAGTATGGTTTGTAATTTTAAACAGAATAGCCAGGGAAAGCCAGGGATACTTGTAATGGCTGTTTACTGCACAACAGCTTCAGGCCCAAAGGGAAAGTGAAGACTGACATCCAGGCCTCTGTCTGCTCTCTTAGAAGGGCACAGGAGAAAAGGATGCCTTTTTCTAATTCCCAAAAAGACACTGTATAGTCTAGAAGGGGTCTGGGGATGACAATGCTGAGATGACTCTGCAGCAAAAACCTGAGCAAGTTGAGGCAACAGCTATCTAGAAGCATATTCAAATACCTAGACTCTGAAGAAGGAACATGCCTAGGATGTCAGAATAGATTCGGGGGCAGGTCTGTGTGGCTAGATTAGGGAAAGTGAGGAGAATAAGAGATAAAATTGCAGAGGTATCAGGGGAAACTAAGAAGGGTCTAGACTACAAGGACTTTAGTTTTTTTCTTTGTGTGAAACACAAAGTTACCAGAGCACTGCACCTGGGTGGCTCAATCGGTTAAACGTCTGCCTGTGGCACAGGTCGTGATCCCAGGGTCCTGGAATCAAGTACCGCATCAGGCTCCTTGCTCAGCAGGGAGCCTGCTTCTCCCTGTGTCTGCCACTCCCCCTGCTTGGGCCTGCTTGCTCATGCATGCGCTCTCTCTCCACAACAAATACAATCTTTGGGGAAAAAAAACGCACATAACAAATTTTCACATGGATTATTAGCTCCATCCCATGCTTCTAAAAACAAGCGCAGAGAAGAAAGCACTTGGCCACCCACTAGCTAACTCTGGAAAAAAGTTCAGTGACCAGGTAAACACTGTTAATATAAGCCTAAGTGTTTAGGGAATACTGGGAGTACTTAGTTGCTTAGGGATTGCTTCTGGATATCTAAATTTCATTTTTTATTTCTTAGTTTTTTTCTTTTTTGGTGGGACAGCACATGGGGAAATCTGTGTTTCACTGTTCATTTACGTATTCTACCAATTATAGACTCTCCTGGGTGAAAAATTAAATATGAATGTAATCATGTAATCACAATCCAAGGGGATAGTAGAGCTATTTTTTAACAGTGGATTACTTTAATCTGACAAAAGGATTGACTAATCACCACTTAAATTAATGCATACTTTTCATTTGCTATTTCTCTACATGGAATGTACTTCACTTACCCAGGAACCCAGGATCTTCAAAGGCTGGCCACTACAAGGCTCTAAGAATGCTGCTATTTTAATGTCACCTCCACAGAGAGACCTCCTCTGACCAGCCCAACTCAAATAAACCATGCCCTCCAGCACCAAACAACCAGACATTCTCTATCGCCTACATTTTTGTAAGCTCCCTGAGGACAGGGGCTTTATTTGTCTCAAACAAAACTGTACCCTCCAGCATTGAAAACAGTCTGGTACCTGATGGGTATGCAATAAATATGTGTTAAATGAACAAACAGTACCAACCATTTTTATGCCAAAACAAATCATTATACTTCACACTGTGGACTAGGCCAGAAGCTCCTGAAGTCCGGAATGCTATTTAATGAGAATGATTCCATAAAACAAAAATCGTTTGAAAAAAATGCGATATAACCATCTTGTAATATGGATCTTACCATTATTTACTGAGTTTCCCATTTTAGTGAATCAGAACTCAGTTATGCACTTTGTTCTATAACACTTGGTTCGCTTTATTCAAATACAAGAGAAAACCAAAGGCAAATGAGGCCAAGAAAAAAGTTCGTAAAGGATTACATATTTTTCAGTAGTTAAGACTTAATATCTCTAATCTGTAACAGCCCAAGAAAAGACTTTTTTTTTTTAAAGATTTTATTTATTTTTTAACAGTGAGAGAGGGAACACAAGCAGAAGGAGTGGGAGAGGGAGAAGAGGCTTCCCACGGAGTGGGGAGCCCGATGCAGGGCTCGATCCCAGGACCGAAGGCAGACGCTTAACAAGTGAACCACCCAGGCGCCCCCCAAGAAAAGACTTTTAATGATATTATAAACAATATAAAATAAAATGTAAACTCCATGAGAGCAGGAATTTGTCATTATGCTTTCTGATATATCCCTAATTCCCAGAACACACCTGAACATAGTATTCACCCTTAAGCACAGTCTGAATGAACTGCATGAAAGTATACAAAAATGTTATTGTTCCCAAGTTTCCATCTCAAGAGATTTGAACCACTACCTTAAACTTGACTCTAGTCAGGAAATTACCCTTAGCAAGCAAAGAAACAGAATAAAACACCTCTACTTCATCACAGTAGTGCTGATTGACCCCTTGCAGGACTCAGAGTAAGAATGCTAACAGTTGTTTACTAAACAAAGACCAGAAATATCCCACCATGGAACAACCAACAACAAAAACCTACTCACTCAAAAAGATACAATTGGTAGCTTTTTTTTCAGGTTATATACATAGGAACTAAATCCTCTGAAGAGTAGAACTGATAAAGTCTCTAAAAGGAACTCTGGCCAAGCATATTACATAGAGATTAAAGACTTAAACTTCCATTTACAATGGCTTCAAAAAGAATACAATACTTAAGAATAAGTTTAACAAAGGGGGTAAAAGATCTGTACACTGAAAACTGTAAGACACTGATGAAAAAAAAAAAAGGAAGATGACACAAATAAATGGACAGATGTTCCATCATGGATTAGAAGAATTAATGTTAGGGGTGCCTGGGTGGCTCAGTCAGTTAAGCATCAGACTCTTGATCTCAGGGTCATGAGTTCAATCAAGCCCTGTGTTGGGCTCCATGCTGGGCATGGAGACTACTTAAGAAAAAAAAAATTTCCAAAAAAAAAAAAAAATTAATGTTAAAATTCCCAAACTACCCAAAGCAATCTACAGATTCAATGCAATCCCTATCAAAATTCCAATGGCATTTTTCACAGAAATAGAACAAACAATCCTAAAATTCCTATGGAATCACAAAAGACCCCAAATAACCAAAGCCATCTTGAGAAAGAAGAACAAAGCTAGAGGAATCACACTCCCTGATTTCAAGCTATTAATTACAAAGCTATAGCAATCAAAACAATATGGTACTGGGCACAAAACTACACACAGATCTATGGAACAGAATAGAGAGCCCAGAAATAAACCCATGCATATATAGTCGATTAATTTATGACAACAGAGCCAAGAATATACAATGGAGAAAGGATATTCTCTTCAATAGTGTTGGGAAAATTGGATAGCCACATGCAAAAGAATGGAAGTGGACCTCTATCTCACACCATGCATAAAAATCAACTCAAAATGAATTAAAGGCCAGAGCATAAGACATGAAATCATAAAACTCCTAGAAGAAAATATAGAGGGTAGGTTCCTCATATAAGCCTTGGCAATCCCGGGCACCTGGGTGGCTCAGTCATTAAGCGTCTGCCTTCGGCTCGGGTCATGATCCCAGGGTCCTGGGATCAAGCCCCACATCGGGTTCCCTGGTCGGCGGGGGGCCTGCTTCTCCCTCTCCCACTCCCCCCTTCTTGTGTTCCCTCTCTCACTGTGTCTCTCTCTGTCAAATAAACAAAATCTTAAAAATAAATAAATAAGGGCGCCTGGGTGGCTCAGTTGGTTAAGCGACTGCCTTCAGCTCAGGTCATGATCCTGGAGTCCCTGGATCGAGTCCCACATCAGGCTCCCTGCTCAACGGGGGGTCTGCTTCTCCCTCTGATCCTCTCCCATCTCGTGCTCTCTGTCTCTCACCCTCTCTCTCTCAAATAATAAATAAATAAATAAAATCTTAAAAAAAAATTTTTTTTTTAAATATAAAATAAATAAATAAATAAATAAATAAATAAATAAATAAATAAATAAGCAAGCAAGCAAGCAAGCCTTGGCAATCCTTTTTTGAATTTGACACCAAACACAAAGGCAACAAAAGCAGAAATAAATAAGGGGAACTACATCAAACTAAAAAGTTTCTGCACAGCAAAGAAAGCCATCAACAAAATGAAACAGCAACCTACAGAATGGGAGAAAATATCTGCATATCATATATCTGAAAAGGGGTTAATATCCAAAGTACACAAAGAACTCACACAATAGCAAAAACAAATAATCCAATGAAATAACAGGCAGAGGAACTGAACATTTTTCCAAAGAAGACATACAAAGAAATAGGTATATGAAAGACGATCAACATCCCTAATCATCAGGGAAATGCAAATCAAAACCATAATGAAATACCACCTCACACCTGGTAGAATGGCTATCTTCAAAAAGACAAAAAAATAACAAGTGTTAGTGAGGATGTGGAGAAAAGGAAACGCTTGTTCACTGTTGATGTGAATGTAAACTGGCATAGGCACTATGGAAAACAGTACAGAAGTTCCTCAAAATACTAAAAATAGAACTAACATATGATCCAGCAATCCCCCTTCTGGGTACATATCCAAACCAAATGAAGACAGGGTACCAAAGAGGTATCTGCACTCCCATGTTGCAGCATTATTCGCAATAGCCAAGATATAGAAACTGAAGTGTCCATCAATGAGTCGATGAAGATGTGGTGTCTAGATAGATAGACAGACAGATACACACACAATGAAATATTATCCAGCCATGAGAAAAGAAGGAGATCCTGTCATCTGGGATTACATGGATGGACCCTGAGTACTATGCTAAGTGAAATAAGTCAAGAAAAAGACAAAGACAAATACTACATGGTATCACTTACATGTGGAATCAAAAAAAAAAAGTCAAACTTATAGAAACAGAGTGTAAAAATGTGGATGCCAGTGGGTGGGGGAAATAGGGAGAGGCTGAGGTTGGTAAAGGGTACAAACTTCCAGCTATAAAATGAATATGATCTGAGGATCTAATGTAAAACATGATGTCTGTAATTGATACGACTTTATTGCATAACTGAAACTTAGTAAGAGAAGTGAAATGTTCTTATCAAAAAAAATATGAACATGAATACATCAGGTGATAATTATTAATTAACTAGATGGGGGAATCCTTTCACAAAGTATACATGTATCAAATCACCATGATACACACTCTAAATACCTTACAGTTTTATATGCCAATTATAACTCATTTCCTCTAATGGTTTTATGCATCCATTGATGATACTTGGTGAATCATTTGTAGTAAAGTGGTGATTTTCTAATGCTATCTTTTCTTTTACATTTATTTGTTGACATTCTTCTGGCAAAGAAAAGTTTTCCCTTATTATCTGCTTATTCTGAACTAGTTCCTCCTGAAGAGGCAGATTAAGGGGAAAGAATGAACATCTGATTATCAGTTTCCAGATCACATCCAGTGTCAGAGGTGGCAGATTATTTTTTTGGCTCTTTCCTTTTAGGTTGTCCTAATTGGTGCACAGATTTAAAAAATACATTAATTGTATCACATTTTTTTTTTTTTAAGATTTTACGTACCTGACAGAGAGAGAGCGAGAGAGCACACACAGGCAGAGGGAGAGGGAGAAGCAGACTCCTGGCTGAGTAGGGAGCCTGATGAAGGGCTCGATCCCAGGGTCCTGGGATCATGACCTGAGTGGAAGGCAGACACTCAGCCCACTGAGCCACCCAGGCGCCCCTACACTTTTTTTTTTGTTGATGCTCAAATTGTCCTTTTTGTTTTATATGCTCAAATTGCCCCAGCTGTAATCAGTGAGATGGAATATTTTAAATATATGTATTGATGTCCAGTCATATACCTTTTTATAGGGAGAATTTACATACTTTGGCTTTGTTACAGAGGTAGAGTGCTTCTTAAAGTACTACTGATTTCCTTTTTTCATTCTGAGATTAAATATTAGTTAAATTTTGGCCTTAGAACCATATTTTCCTGTTTTACATGTGTAATTCAATTTCTTGATGAAAGATTTCCTGATAAGCAGCTTTACAAAAGTACATTTAATGTGTAAAAAGAAGTCATCTTGGTAACTGATCTGTTGATAGGATTTGACAGAAAAATTTTCCTAGGTTTAAGGTTTAACATTGATAGCAATGCTTTAAATCAAATTTGATACACTTTGGTCACAGGAGAATTGTCAAATAAATGACCTTGACTAATGGACAAGCAGTATTGGCTTTTTAAAAATATATTTTTTAGAAGATTTCATTCATTTATTTGAGAGCACAAGCGGGGGGAGGGGTTAAGGGAGAGGGAGAAGCAGACTCCCTCCTGAGCAGTGAGCCCACCACAGGGCTTGATCCCAGGACCTCAGGATCATGACCTGAGCCTGAAAGCAGATTCTTAACCAACTGAGCCACCCAGGCATCCCCAATATTGACTTTAATAGAGAAACATCGATGTGATGTTTTAGGAAAGTAATTATCCCATATAAGATAGTCCCCAAGAAAGAGTAGTTTTAAAATGATTTTTTTGAAAACTATTTTGGGTGGGTCATTTTCTAAAATATGT
The DNA here is from genome assembly GCF_011800145.1 of Mirounga leonina. Lineage (NCBI taxonomy): Eukaryota > Metazoa > Chordata > Mammalia > Carnivora > Phocidae > Mirounga > Mirounga leonina. The sequence goes on along the minus strand of NW_023270807.1, from coordinate 25,476,754 downwards.
TACATAACTCTTTTTTTTTTCTAATCAATATAGTGAACATGAATTTAGTAACTGTGGACTGAATTATCTTAGGAAATAAATTATTACATCTTTCAATATTAGTGATATCCTTAGGTACTGTTGTAGTAGGTAGGGCTTTTGGTCCCTACGTTAATTGGACCAGAGACAAATATACTTGGAAAAAAATTTTTTTTAGTGATTTACTTTTCCTTTTTAAATAATAATGTCTTTGGAACTATTAGTGTATCTTTCTCAAGCACTGAGTATATTTTGTTAAGTCTCAGGGAAATGAGATTGTTAAAAATACACGAAATAAAAGTAAGGGAGTGCATGCTTGTAAATAAAGGTGTGTGTGTAACACAGACAAAAATAAACTTTATTAAAGTAGTTTTTCACTGAGGTCTGCTATTAACTTTTCCTTAGGGAGGGCTCTAGATTTAGAATCTTAACTGAAATGAACTTGATAAGGACTCATCCAGTCCAGTTTGTTCATAAGAGCCCAGAGAGACTTAGTGAAATGACAGAAAGTGTGTACTGACTTCTAAACCTACATTATGAAATGGAATGAGATATGTTTTACTATATATACCATTGCTTCAAAGCTAAATACATAAAGTATTAATTCATGTTTTGCTCATTAAACAAGACCTTTACCTAGGTATATTTAAGTTTATCAGGTATTTTTATGTTCTTTTCTTGTGTTTTCCAAGTTGTAATAATTCTCTTATGTGTTCTAAATTTATTGCAGAGTTGACAGGTTTTTTTAACTTTTTTTTTTTAATTTCAGTGTTATTGAGTTATAAAAATCACTTTACTAGAATTAGAAAATCACCACTTTACTACAAATGATTCTACCAAGTATCATCAATGGATGCATAAAACCATTAGAGGAAACGCTAATGAAGAACTAATATTTTAATGTTGCCAAAGTTCTATCCCTACAGATTACCTGCTATCTGAAGTATTTAGGAAGCACAGTTTTGGCTATTGCCAAACCCAGTAAATTGAATTTACCATCAAAACGAAACATTGTAAGACTTCTTGATGTTATATAATATTAATTACACAGCTTCACCTATGAAGGAATCTTGCCAAATGTTTAACCTGAAGAACGTTTTTAAACCTAACTTCCAATTCACAGGAAATAAAAGGAATAGAAAAAGCTAACTAACATCACAAAGAAACAATATTAAAAATCCAAAACTGGGGGCATTCCTAAGAAATATTTGGTCTTATTACTTCAAAAAGCCAGTGTCACTGGAAAAAGAATGTGGGAGGCTTCAGAAACAGAATTAAATACAACACTTAAATCCCTTGATTGTATCTTGATTTGAACAAACCAAATGAAAATGATATTTTGTGGACAAATGGCAAACTTGAATATGGACAGAATATTACATTTTAGGGAATTATCTATTTTTTAGGTGTGCTTATGACACTGTCATGTAGAAATCCTTTTTTTTTTTTTTGTAGATGCATGAAGTTATAAACTGATTAGATGGAAGGAGTGGGTGGATGATCTGGTACATTGACAAATGGATGCAGCCAATAGAGCAAAACATTAATAGTTGAATCGTGTTGATGGTGCACATACACCATGTGTGTATACCGTACTATTCTTCCTATTTCAGTATGTTTTAAATTTTCAAAATACAAAGTTAAATTTTTAGAAAAACAGAGAAGCTCGGGGCACCTGGCCAGCTCAGCTGGTAGGCAGAGATTGCGACTCTTGTTCTCAAGGTTCTAAGTTTGAGCCCCACATTGGGTATAGAGATTACTTAAAAATAAAATCTTTAAAAAGACAAAAAAGAGAAGCTCAAAATAAAATATATCCTTAATCAGGTATCTGAACAGCATACATTTGATATATAGCCCACTTTGTTCCAAAACAGACTTAAAGTGGTCTTACAAAAGATAAACAAGCTAATATTTAAAAAGAAAAATATAAGAAACTAAGATTAAGTCAAGGATGATGTAAGTACCTAGAATGAGTTACATATATTTACATTTTATGAAGCTTAAAAGTCAAAGTTTGTCAGGTATTTATCAAAAACTCTTTGAAAAGAAAAATATGAAAAAATGGTCAGTATACAATAAAAAGGTACTGCCTCTAAATAAAATACCATTTCAACAGGTATCCTTATAACAACTTCCATTAGACTTCAAGTATATACTAAACAAATGGTCTCTTAAAGAGGTATACAGAACTAAAGGCGTGTACACACAATATCTGTCCAGGAATGAAGTAATATAATCTACTGTTATCTAAAAACTAAAAAGAAATTAAACTTCACCGATTTTTAATCAAATAGTATCCTTGCTGAATTGTCAGTCACAACTTATCTAAAGAGAGATACCCCGAGAGAAGAGTGAGAATTCCATAAAGTCGTGGAATTGGCACCCTTAAACGACTTGTTTGTCTTCAACATTTTGCAGTTACAGGATGTCATCAACACAGTTCTTTTTATATTTAAACAAAAACAAAAACAAAACCTTTATAAAGGGTGGACTGTTTACAGTAAGTTTCATAAAATGGGAAAGGACCATTAAAATCTTTATACTACAGAGAGATCTTCCATTAATTCATAGCAAAGTCCTTAAGAAGTGTTATACTTGGGGCACCTGGGTGGCTCAGATGGTTAAGAGTTGGCCTTTGGCTCGGGTCATGATCCCAGGGTGCTGGGATCGAGTCCCGTGTCGGGTTCCCTGCTCAGTGCAGAGCCTGCTTCTCCCTCTCCTTCTGCCATTCCCTCTATTCCCTCTGCTTGTGCTCTCTGGCTCTATCTCTCAGATAGAGAGAGAGACAGGGAGAGAAAGGAAGGAAGGAAGGAAGGAAGGAAGGAAGGAAGGAAGGAAGGAAGGAAGGAAGGAAGGGAAGGAAAAAGAAAGAAGTGTTATACTTAAGGGTGAGTTATACATTTTTTTTTTTTTAAATAAGACAAATGTTTTATAAATGAGACAAGTGTTACAAGCCTTTTCTATTATAAGCAGCTGTAAGGGATAGGTCATATGAAAAAATAAGCACCCTAATCTGTCCTTTTTAGACAAAGGTGACATTTTTAGTAATGAATAAGAAATTGTTTTTCAAAAAGAAACTTGGGCTAACAGACTCTTAACTATAGAGAACAGACTGATGGTTACCAGAGGGAAGGTGGGCAGGGGAAATGGGTGAAATAGGTGATGGGGATTAAGGAGTGCACTTGTCATGATGAGCACTGGTGATGTATGGAGTTACTGAATCGCTATACTGAACATCTGAAACTAATATAACACTGTATGTTAACTATACCAAAATCAAAAGAAAAAGAAAAAAAACTTGGGCTAAGAAAACTGAAGTTTAGAAATGCTTCCATTATTACATGATTTGTAACTAAAAATGAAATTTGACACCTACAAAAAACTCTTATCTGGACACTTTAGATTTTATTTATTTATTTATTTATTTATTTAAGAGCGAGAAAGGGAGCACGGGGGGGGGGGGGGGGGGGGGCGGGAAGAATCTCAAGCCAACTCTGTGCCAAGTGCACAGCCTCATCGCAGGACCCTGAGATCATGGACCTGAGCAGAAACCAAGAGTCGAACGCTTAATGGACTGAGCCACCCAGGCGCCCCTCTTATCTGGACACTTTAAAATTTTTCCAAATAAAAAGGTTTAGTGAGTTCTGAGCTCAAATGATAAATATTTTGAAAGGTAAAAACTTCCTATTGGTTTAAAAGAATAACAGACACAGTGAAGATGGCAGAAATGTTCCCAGTTTAGCTGCAATAAAAGCCTTTGTATACCTGATAGATAGGAACAAAAACCTAGGATTATAATCTGTTATGTAGAGCCTACAGTAAATTTCTTCCATTTAAATACATGTATCTTTCTTGAGTTATGGCTTTCATCCATGAGAGCCATTAAAATCAAGGATCAAAATAAACTCAACTTGGAACCAAATGTATAAAACATTGTATCAAAGTGACAAGATGTAATTTTCAAAAATAATTAAGTATAATGAAACTGCACTCCAAAAAAGTTCTTGTACAATTGATAATTTTTAAAGTGCAAATATCATTTATGTTATCTATAACTTATTTTAAAATATCTTTATAAAAAATAAAACGTTTTATGTTATATAATGAACATTAATATACTAGTATAGTAGGACAAGTGTATCAATACACATACAAGTACTGATGAACTCTCCAAAATGTCTAATAAACATGTACAGTCAAAAAGGTTTGGACACCATTACCTTAATGAAATAAAGGCTCAGATATACAAGTAGCAATTCTGACACCCATCTCTTCAGGGTGAAACAATAGAAGAATTCTCTTAAAATTTTTGAAATGAGCAGACAATCATGATCTATGAACAGACCTGGAATTTTATGAACTGAGACCCAAGTTCCATTAGTTGGGGGTAAAAAACAGATATACAGCCTTGGAAAGTCTTTGGTGAGTGAAGCAGAATCAACTCTGAAAACAAGCCAAGGATTCAAACCTCCCAGGATAACCTGTATGTTGAGGTCAGCTTACCAAGAAAAAGATCCTGATCTTAGCCTCTCCACAGAGTGAGCTACAGAATCTGTGCTTGCAAGGGCTGGCCAACTGTTGCCCAGTATCTGTTCATCCACCCTTCCTCATGAAGAATTTCTGTCTTTTAGCTGAGTATATGGTCACCCAAAATAAAGACTACACTTTTCAACCTACCTTACTGCTGGATATGGCCACTAAGTTATGGCCGCTGGAATGAAAGGAGAAATGGTACATGCAACTTTCAGGACAAAGGAAGGGGACGTACCCTCCCACTCCCCTTTTCTCGTTTACTGATTAGAATCCAGCTTCATAGCTGGAGGAGCCATCTCAAACTATGAGGTGAACCCGAAATTAGGGATCATACATGATAGTACAAGGTAGAAGGAGCTTAGGCCCCTTACACTGTGAAGCTCCACACCAACTCTCAGTTACCTTCTGAGCTACTATATAACAAAATACATTTTTCTTCATACCACTGTTATTTGGAGTTTTCTGTCACTCCCAAGCTGAACTTAATCCTAGGCCAAAAAGCCAAAAAATTTTATCAAGATGACCCAGTAAATCATAATTTATGAGAACCAAATCCATCACAGCGACAGACTAGGGAAAGAACAGAACCTGGAACAGGGAAAGTATTTCTGGGATCAGCCAGTAGGCTGAGGATGCCTACATCTATGATTCGAGTAATTCTAGGTAATTCGGCTTTTCCAATTCTCTAATAACAGGAATCTGCCAGTGCCAAGGAATTATGAAATTCAATTCCTCCGGCTGGCAGGTACAACAATTGCTAGCACAGGGACAGTACGCCAGGACAGGGCCTTAAGACAAGTTAATCTCTCTCTAGGATCACTAAAAGTCAGCCAAACTGTCTCATCATTGAGATCCCATAAGAACTGCAGATGCAGCTCTCATTCTTTTATCAGAATTCCTTTTGGTCAACATCCTAAAGAGATAGAAAAATCAAGATATAGCAAAATGAGAGTTCATTATTCATTTTTCTTACCAATGGAAAAAAATGGTAAGAATAAAAACTATAAGATTAATTAGACAAAGGAAAAGAAGATCAAACCAAAGCCAAGAAGCATTTGCACAAGGATCCTTGATTTTCTTTTTATACCAAAATTTTTAAACTGCAAAGCAGAATTCACTACTTTAAAGATTAAAAAGCTGCTCACAAACCATCTCATGCTGAGTAATAAATACACTAAATATCAATGTTTTCACATCTATTTCACATCTAGTATATAACAAATATTCTGTGACAAGAAGTATATTTGATCAAATTGCTACCACATTAAACAGCTGTCAATTTAAGAACTCGTCTTTTAAACTGCAAAAAGTTTAAACTTTTAAACTCAGAACATTAGCTTTCCTGCCCAAAGAATACTATCCATCAACCACGTATAATACAGAAAGCTTTTTTACCAACTATGTTAGAATGTACAAACATCCAATAACTGCAAAATCATTTGCATTAGAAAGCATGCTCTTTTAATAATATAAGTAGCTCTGGGACTGTTAAAGAGTTATCAATCATGTTTAAATTAGCCAGATAAGCTTACTTTGCTTAAACTGTGACTTGAGATCACAAACAAGGTATAAAAATACGTTTTGATAACAGAGTAAGCGGTTAATTCTGGAGGAAAAAAAAAAACCTCACAGATAAAGAATGAGGCTGAAAGGAAATCAGCTAGGAAGAAAGAGGTAGGAAGGTGAGAGAATTGAGATAATAAAATATAAGATGGTCAAAAACAAGCATATCACATATTTTCAAAATGCACCAGGATAAGGGATTTAACAACACTTCTCTTTCATACTTCTCCACAAAACCAGGCACCAAGGTCAGGCTCACTCTATTATTCTAATTCAACAGAGTATGCGTTTAAAAAGCACGTGAAAGCTAATATGAAATCTAACCATTCCTAACCCCTAACCATTCCTAACCCCATTAATGAGAAAAGTAAATTCAAATTTATACATCACCAGAACAGACTCCTGTTTATGTTCTTCATTTTAACTATAATTAGGATATCTTTAATATCTGACATTATTCTCTTCAAAATACTGTGCCAGCCATATTTTATAAATTTTACATTTTTCTTTTTTAAAGATTTTATTTATTTCAGAGAGAGACAGTACACAAGGGGCGGGGGGGAGACAGGCCCAGGGAGAGGGAGAAGCAGACTCCCTGCTGAGCTGGGAGCCCCATTCCAGGACCCTGAGATCATGACCTGAGTTGAAGGCAGACGCTTAATTAACTGCCTGAGCTACCCAGGCACCCCAAATTTTACATTTTTTAAATAAGAATATTTCCTGTGATGAAAGTTTTTAAAATTAAGACTATACTTAGCTCTGGGAGGAGAAAAAAATACCTTGCTTTTCTGACTCAAAATACAGAAGATATTTTTCTCTTTTCTTGCTATTAGAGGGCACCACCCCTAGGTGATGGTAGTCTAATCATCAGACAGAAGTCTAGTTTTAGACTAGTTTTTCAAACTAGTAGTTTTTTAATGAGATTTATTAGATATGACGTTCATCCTATTTAAGAAGATTAAAAACTATTAAAATAACCAGTGTAATTAAATAATTATCAGATCATTTTAAATAAAAATATCCAAATGTAAACTTAAAATGTTTACTCCCCTAAGCTATCCCAGGCAGCTGTTCACTTAACTTGAGGTATTATTCACACTGTATTCCTGGACTGGTACGTACTGAAGATGTGCAACCCAACTAATGCTTTCACCTTAAACTGAGACTCTGATTATAGGAAATAGCTTTACCAGGGAAAAAGGAATTAGACCAATTATGCTCAGAACAATTTTGGGTATTTCTCTGCTTTAGTAAATAAACTTCTAGTTAATCCTTCCATGATAATTTACCTCTTTTATTATAAGTACACATTTTGTAACTAATTACCATTCGAGATGCACTTAGACTTAATAAAGTCTATGAAAAAAGAAGAGCAAAATTAGAGAAAGGCAGTATTTTAGAGAAGAGATAGCAGAGGACAATACCAACACTAATAGCTAAAGCTAAGAAATCTTTTCAAAACATTCTCCAACTAAGGCAAATAAATATGGAAGGGAGAAAAGTATAAGGGGCAGAAGTAGAAAGAATAAGCCTAAAGAGTTCCAAAGGAATCTAGGCAGTGATAATAGTGAAAATAGCCACAAGGATTATGCAATCCTCCCGTGACTAGAAGAGAACAGCAAGAATAATCGATTGGAACTAAAGAGGATAGAATCTATTAATTTTACTCAACAAGTTGCTACTTAAAACAAGGGCTATAAAACAAAGATTAGCTATGCCAAAATGATCTTCATTTATATCTGAAATATGAGGCTTCTCCTGTCCATTTATGCATTATGGAGGATCCCAAAATCATTTTCTGTGGAAAATAATGGCTCTGTCCTCCTCTGCTAGGGAGGGAGAGAAGCCTCCTATTCAAACAAATACCCCCATCAGAGCTTTTAAATTTACACAATCCCATACACAGCCCTGTTTATTTATAAAGCTTATGTCTATGCATTCACAGTTGCAAAAAAAAAGGGGTTGGGTAATTGCATTCCCACCAGTTCTCAGACAGTATTATATAACTCACCCTCACATGAATACGTTTAAAAATCTGGTGTAAGAAATGACATCCAAGTAAGGTTGTTTGAAAGACAGCGTAAAATCTAACATAGGATTGGGTCAGACCATTCTATTAGTCCTTGTGATAGTGCTCATACTGGGATACATATTGAGTGTTGAGTCCTTTGTTTACTGAGAGTACTTTGCTAAGGATTTTTTTTTAATTGCATCACACATTAGGACAAAACTTTGTGGATAAAATTTCTTTCTAGTTTTAGTGTCAGAAATAGTTTTCCTTTTCCTGGGTACTGGATTTGGTTTTACTTTAAGACACTAATTTTTCACCTTGGAATGTTTTCCTCTTCCACAATGACTGCTAGAAATCTGAGAGCCAAAGCTGTGCCCCACCTGCAGCAAACATTTTATTTACCATCTTAACTTCTGGTCCCACTACCTGGCCCTACTGTTTTTCCTTTCTTTGTCCCTTTCCACCCACCCCGGTTAAAATTTACTGAACACCTACTATGTGCTAGACTAGGAACTATTCTAATGCCAGTATAAACAACATACTGTATATAAAGCTATCTTTGCCTTCACGGAAATAAATCACTTTTTCATATTTAATAATTAAAGTGCTTGGTAATAAGCCCTCATATTATCATTTCTGAACTTCAACACAGTAATATTGAGAACTATGAAGGGTCTGGGATTTTACCCTACTTGCAAACTAAAAAACTAGCCTGTTACTGATACATGAATACAAAAGACATGAAACTACTGAGTCAGAGACAAAGAATTCTGTCATCATGGCAGAGCAAGCAACATGACCTCGATGTTGTCAGTTCTCTTTGCCCCCCACCACCCCCAAGTTCCATAGGGGCAACAGGTGGGCGTACATAGTGGGTTGAGATACAGGAGAGGAACAGTGTGGGGAATTTACTGTTTTCACAGTAAGCAATAAGCAAACTTGCAATTTGTCTGGTGGGGGTAAAGGAATAAATGTTATCTTAGTCTTCAAGGTTGCTTGCACAACCTTAAAAATACAATTTTTTATATTTTTCAATATGCAACCCTAAAAAAATAGCCCAGTTTCAGACTGGTTAAGACCTTGCATTCTTGGCACACTCAGCAGGAACATTCAGGAACACACAAGACCCATGACAGACTACCTCTCCCAGCAAGTGCATGTTAAATAACTAGACTTATTAAGCAACCTCAAAATATCAGAAACGTTACTTCTATACTAAACTTAAAGCTCCTTTAAAAGAGAAACTGAGTTTTGTTTTACTCAGCACTGTATATCTACTGTCTGGCACACTACCTGATACAAAATACACACTCAATAAGTGAATAAAGCCAAAAATGACCCACTGTTAACAAAATTTCTTCAAGTTAATGTTTATTTTTAACTCTCAATTTCAACTATAAAATGAGAAGAGGTTAGATTTTTTTTTCCTTTTATCTAACTGAATAGCATCTTGAATCAGTACTTTACCTGTTGAAGAAAGTTTTACATAGCTTGTAGTACACTTCTACCCGTTGACACTGAGTAAAAAGCACATCCTTAGAGCAACTTTCTAATATTTACAATCGCCTAAATCACTGGCTAATGACTATCTCTCTCTAAAACACCTGGTCTTTAATAGTGAAGAGTCATATCTCCTACAAATCCACACATTCTTTGAAAGGAAAAGAAGACAACTAACCCCTTTGTTCTTTTAAAAATGGAACTTAAAACAAAAAGAAAAACAAAAACAAAACAACACTCCTCATGCTACTTTTGCTGACTATGAAGCCGAATGAAGTTTGGGATACAGTTTAGAGACTTGACCATAAGAGCACTCATGCACTTGAAGGCAAAAAAGACTGACAATCTTTTCTAACCTAAGTTACTATGACCTACTTATTAGTAAACTTGGAAAATGACTTAACTCTCAAAATCTCAGTTTACTTACCTATAAGATTAATAATAGTTATTTACAGCTTTTAAGGTTTTTGTAAAGAGTTAATGAGATAATGCCGGCCAAATACTTTTGTACAGTACTTGTCAGATTAACATCCACAAATACTAGCTTTTCTATCAACTTCCTTTATATATAATCCCTTACAAGAGAAAAGACCTGGGGGCTTTATAAGATACCTCTGCCTGCAAACTCCCCATGAAACCACTTTCTCAAAAATTCTGAGATTAAAAATTGTTTTCATGACAACATACATAAACTAGCACTAATAGTTCAAAGAATAATCTATCATGTTCTGAGAGTTTGGCACCTTGCTCTGATGGTTAATATTATGTGTCAACTTCATTATGCCACAGAACTTATTTATTGACATGCCTATCTAAATGTTACTGTGAATATATTTTTGATGAGATTAACATTTACACCAGTAGACTTTAAATAAAGCAGATTATCCTCCGTAACATGGATCAGGCCCATCAAGGCAACTGAAGGCCTTAAGAGAAAAAAGATGGAGGTCCCCCAAGTAAGAGGGAATTTTGTCTTCAGACTCAAGATTCTTCAGACTCATGATACAACATCAATTCTTCCTATGGTCTCCAGCCTACCAGCCTACCCTGCAGATTTAGGCTTGCTAGCCTCCACAATCACATAAACCAATTTCTTAAAATAAAACAATCTTAATTTTAATATCTCTCCCTATATAATACACACACACACCCTACTGGTTTCTCTTTCTTTGGAAAACTCTGACTAATAAACCTGCAAACTCTGAGGAGTTTGTTAATAACTTTATTACTAACAAAAAACTAGCAATTAAGATTAATACTACTAATAGGTTAAGAAATCTTAAAAGGAAGGGAACAAATGCAAACTGACCATAGAAGAAATAAAGAACAGGGTAAAATTCTAAACTGACAAAGGCAAGATAATAATGGACAGGGTTCCAAAATTCTTAAGTAGGAATTACTGGTTATCAGAAATTTTATCTGATCTAATTAAAAGAGTCATTGGCTCCATATGGCCAACTTTTATCTCCTACTTCTACGTAAATCCCATTAAAATGAGAATAAAGAAATAAAAGGTAAAAGCCCATAATAACAAAGAGTAAGTGGAAGCCCAAAAACAGATGAAAGATTGTAACACACTTCTGAAAGATGAAAAGAAAACTGAAGAGAAGAGATTAATGAAACAGAGCATGAAAAAGTTACAGCCTAGAGCCAAAAGGAGCTGCAACTTAAAAAGGAACAATCCCACCCAGCAAAGGGCACTGGTAGTGACTGGGCTAGAAATGAAGAATTAACTTAAGGACTAATGTGCTAAGTGGTCAACCTCATCTTTTCTCCTGACTTTAATACCACCCACAGCAAGGCCTGCAGCCAAGCACTGAACTCCAAGCAAGAAAATCTTTTCTTAACCCTAAACTGAAACTGAATGAACAAGCTGGAGAGACGAAGACAGTTAGCACCTCATTATAAAGGGCCTCTCACCTTGGTATTCAGAGGTTCCCCCAAATAACTGCAGGCTATTTAGTTAACATACACTTATCCCACAGCAAACCTGACATAAATTTCCAACTCTCCAGTTTAAACATCAACAAACAACCAAAAATAATTAGACATTTGGAAAACACTTGCAACACAATGAGAAAGATCAAAATATACAAATACACAAACCAATTTGGACTATAAAGAGACTCTTACTATATCCCTATAACAACAGAATACTTTTTTAAAATGGTACGAATAGGGGGCTCCTGGCTGACTCAGGACATACAGCTTGCAACTCTTGATCTTAGGGTTGAATTCAAGCCCCACACTGGGTATAGAGCTTACTTAAAATAAAATAAATAAATAAATAAATAAAATTTTTTAGAAAAATGGTACAAATGAACACAAGAGTTCTTAGAAACTGTAATATAATTGTCAAAATTAAATATTCAAAGAGAGAAAATATGGCAGTGCACTTTAAAAAGACAAAAGATGGTAAAGATGCAAGAAAGTAATAAAAAAAGAAAAACAAAAAACAACCATGGGCTCCAGAAAGAGCAAAATCTGTCTACTAGCAGTTGCAAAAAAAAAAAACAAAAAACAAAATTTCAGAGCTGAAGGAATCACTCTTCAAACTGAAAAGGACCACCAAGTACCCGCAAAAATTAAACGCTAAACACCAAAAGATAAAGAAAAGATCCTAAAGCAGGGGTGCGGGGATGGCCACCTAACAAAGGCCACCTAAAAGTCTCATACAAGAAATCAGACAACCCATCCACAATACCAGGTGCTAGAAGCTAAGAAGCAATGTCTTAAAATTTTAAGAAAAGGTGGTATTCAACTTTGTTTTCTTTTTTTTTTTAAAGATTTTTTTTAATTAATTAATTTATTTATTTGACAGAGAGAGAGAGATAGCGAGAGCAGGAACACAAGCAAGGGGAGTGGGAGAGGGAGAAGCAGGCTTCCCGCCGAGCAGGGAGCCCAATGTGGAACTCGATCCCAGGACCCTGGGACCATGACCTGAGCCGAAGGCAGAAGCTTAAGGACTGAGCCACCCAGGCGCTCTCAACTTTGTTTTCTATATAAAAGCAAATTATTACTGAAATATGATGTTATCAGAAAGTTACTAAGGATGTCATTAAGAGGGCACAGATAAAGAAAATGAAATACAGGAAAACAATAGCTCTCTACTCCAGGAGCACGGTGAAGCTCAGGGATGACAGATACTCAACAGGCCTAGAGAACAGCAAACCCAGACAAGAACAAGACAAAGGACCCTGTGAGGCAGACCTCCAGAAAAAAGGTAGATTCAACAGAACCAAATATCCAAGACCTTGAAAAAAGAAGCCTGTTATAACAGCACAGATATCCAAGTTAAATTAAAAAAAAAAAAAAAAAGATTCAGTTAGCAACCCAAAGAATAAAAACTATTCTAGTCTTGATCCAAGGTTTGTATTTTGTTTTTAAGTGAAGTAAGCAATGGGTTACAGGAATAAAAATAGAAATAAACTTTAAGTAATAAATAAAAGAAAAAACCAGAAGATATTAGTTAGGGATATAGTGATGAAAACATGATTTCAGATTTCTTTTTAAATTTTATTAATTTGAGAGTGAGCAAGAGAGAGTGAGCACAAGTGGGGTGGAGGGGCAGGGGGAGAGAGAGAAGCGGACTCCCCACTGAGCAGGGAGCCCGTCCAGGACCCTGGGATCATGACCTGAGCCAAAGGCAGAAGCTTAACTGACTGAGCCACCCAGCGCCCCATGATTTCAGATTTTAAATTAAAAAGAAAATTAAAGGCTCAGTCAATGCGAAGTAAAATTAAAATATACTTGGTTTTATATTTAGCTCAAGCTAAGCAGAGCAAAAGTCAATTGTAAAAAAAAAAAAGCATAAATCTCATATCCCCAGGAAACTATTACTCTATTTTTGGGGAACCCAAGTTCTTCCTTCTAGCCAATCAAACTGTATCTCTCACTGCTACATAATGGATCCAGCTCTTTCCCATTACCCATTAAAAGGTCAAATCTCTTGCCAATTTGACAAACTCTCAAGGATCTATGGCTGCTACTATATCCTACTCTTCCCACCTTCCAGCATTTTCTCTCCTCCACTAAGTTACATCTCTAATTCTACAAACTTTTGCCAATCTTTTCTTCTTTTTTAAGATTTATTTATTTATTTATTTGACAGAGACAGAGACAGTGAGAGCAGGAACACAAGCAGCGGGAGTGGGAGAGGGAGAGCAGGCTTCCCGCCGACGAGGGAGCCCGATGTGGGACTCAACCCCGGGACCCGGGGATCATGACCTGAGCCGAAGGCAGATGCTTAACTACTGAGCCACCCAGGCACCCGCCAATCTTTTCTATTTGCTCTCTTCTAAACATACCCTCTTTTGCCAAAACCCCTCTAAAGTAGAACTCAAAATGATATTTAATATTAATATCAATCTTAAGAAATTAAGTTTTATTCTTAAAGAGCTATGCATGTTCTTACAAGGCTGATCAGTTACTCTACCAATCAATTAACAGAATACACTTTGTCTCAAACAATACATTTCATCTCATTTGTATAACTACTTCACTTACATGTATTAGATTTGTATTTTCTCATTCAAATGCAATTCTCAAAAAGAAGATCAACCACACAAGAGGTTCATTGATTGTGACTTCTTGTAATGGCACAAGAAGTTAAAAAAAAAAAAAAAAAAAAAACTACCATTCAGAATAAACAAAAACAGTGAAAAAGGACCCCAGTGCAAATATGGAATGAATTTACATGTGTACTTGGATTCATGTGTCTAAATAATTTGCACAAAGAGTTTGTCACCCCCGGACAAGAACAATAATTAAAATTTGAAAACAGGATTTTATTGGACCAAAGGTCCACTGTGTTTAGTTCAATGTACTGTCTGATTGGAAATTTGTCTAAGAGAAGCATGAAGCCATAAAAACTTGTGAACACCTTTTAAACAAATCTCAGTGATGCACTAAGACAGAAATTATTTTTTCAGGACAAGTACACCATTTTTCTAATATTACATAGATGAATTCTGCCTCTAATGATGAAGAAGCCCCAACTATAGCACTATGATTGAAAGTTAAAACTTCTGTGCCAAAAAAGGGAATAAATCACACTACTGCTAAGAGGCTTACAAAACCAGTCTTAACAAGTATTACAATACTTTGGTGAGAGGAAAGCAGTATAAGCTAAAATTCTTCTTAAACAAAACTGCTTAATGTCATATATTATCAATGTCATTCATGATAGGAAAGTATCACATATGCATGCTAGCAGAAATTTTCCTTTACAGTTGAAAAAAATACTTAAAGTATACAATATGAATCAACTTAGCAAATAAGCAAGATACCTGTAAGAATTTAATGACTTTCTGAGTTCTTTAATCTCCAAACACCATGTCACAGGAGGGGCTTTTTTTTTTTTTTTTTTAATTTAGTGAATGAAGATTTTGTAAGCCATGATGTAGCCTGGAAAGAACACCTTGATATTATAAGGGTGCAGTAGCTATGAGTGCTATCTGAATGAAAGGCTACTCTGAATACCCATATATCTACAATGTATCTGTCTTCCTGGTCTTAAGAAAATAAATCAAATTACAGCCACTGAACTTTTCAATATACCATGTAAAGAAATAATACAAGATTTGCTTCACATTTATGAATCTTAGTCATCTATGTAAAAGGGGAACATGTTTGTAAAATGATAAACTATTTCTTCATGACATTCTATACCACCAGTTTTTCAAAAACCATTTCAATGATTTTACATATACTCTTCAAATGTTTATATAAATAATATATTTGGCATCTTGAAACTACTACGTGGGCAAATATTTTAATTTTAAGGATAACAGGATTTTTAAATACCAATAACTGGCTTGATTGAACATCAAGACCAAACATTTCCCCAACAATACTTAATGATTTTCCTTACTAGACTTAAAAAAAAAAAAAAAAAAAAGTTTACTGGGCAAATCTAAAAACCATAAATAAATACTGCAATATGTATATAAAGAAATGCTTTAGAGTCTAAAGCATTAAAAAAAAGGGGGGGGATGAGAAATCTACTGGTTATGTCCCAAATGAAGCAATTAGCATCCTCTTTTGCCTTGAACAGAACCCTAAAAGTAATCTTCCATGTTTCCTTCCTATTTTTGTAATTTTTAAAGCTATTCTATGATTTCTGGAGACAACTGAAATATATGCAAGCTACTCAACCGTGTCAACAAAAAACTGGTCTTTAACAACTACAGCAAATCAACTTGGTTCAGCATAGCAGAGAACAAGACATAGCAGTTACTTTGTTTGCTAGTTTTAGCACTACCTAAACCAAAGTTACAAAATAACCATAATCTATAGCTTTCATTGACATGAGTAACACTGCCAGGATCATTTCCCTGCTAAAGGTCAGTCAAGACAATTAGTAAAAATCTATGGACCCACAAACAAAACATCTGGGTAAAAACTGTCCTTTTTATAACAAAAAGCTGAAGTAGTATGTGAATAGCTAAAACTTATAAAAGTTGTCCATCTAAGGTTTTCACTAGTTTATAATAAAATTTCTTCTTTCCAACTTTCTCTTAAATCTAAAATTATGTCAAAACAAATTCTTTTAAAATTGAAATGATTTCCATGTTGCTATCATTAGAAAATATACAGGTCTTTTACTCAAGCAAATATCCCAAACGGCAAAGGGAACTTCAAAGCAATCAAGATATATGCCCTACCTGGTGGCAAAGAAACCTCAACAATCCTAGACAGAAGAGCTTTATTATTTAAAATTTCCTCTACAAATTCCCTACATACCTTAAAAACACATATACTACACACATGTTAATACAAACAATTCTGCTTCAGAACAAAGATAAATTGTAGCAATTTAAAAAAATTTTTAGAAAAGAATTCACTTATGTTCTTAAATAAAAAAGTCAGTTTGTAAGATAATAGAATCACAAACAAGTATTAATTAATCATACCTCAAAAAAATTGTCAAGTATCTTCAAATAACAAAAGAAATGTTCACCAAACTGAAAAGACTTTTCACATCAATAAAAACTTTTCATATCAACAGAAATAATTTTTTTAAAATAGGGGAACAGCAAGTAGGAATACCAGTAGTATTACTAAAGGGCTGAAATTTTATAAGTAAAGAAGTCTAACAAGATGATACATTTGCCAATTTCAGACCTAGAATAACATCCTTAAGAGGATCTATATTTCCAGTAACAAGCACATTAAGTATGCAATAAATGTTTTTCCCGAATTTGGACTGAACTGTGAAACTGTGTATACAACCAAGAACTGTCAAAAGCACTTGACAATAAAGATAATTAGGTATATTGTACTGACACAGGAACCAAAGTAAAAAACTTGAACAATGCATACATAAAACAAAATTTTAAAAGCTTTGTAACATTTAGAATACAACAAAAACAATGTAAACCTACGCAATAACACAACACAATGTATATAATTCAGAGATACACCATTAGCAAGCAGTTCAAAAGACCTCAGCATTAAAGAGTTGTTAAAATGAAAAAGTTCCTGGCAGTCAGTGTTGAGGTCTTCAAGCTGAGTAATCTGACAGATTTATGGATGAATAGCAGGCCAGCCTAATCCAAACTTTAAATATCATTAAAATATTAAGTAGAAAATATTAAAAGGAAACAAAAACTATACTGAAAAACTACAGTGCAGAAGTCTAGAGTCACTGAAAGACAGATCAACACCACATAAACCTGTGAACTATTCCAGGGAACAGTGAGGGGAAGCCTAACTTCTCCATGTGAAGCTGATTTTCCTTTATTTAATTTTAGCTTAAGGAATAGCTAATTGCCCCAAGGTTTGTTGTAATATTTGCTTTGCTTTATAAAAGAAAGCCTACATATTCTTCCACATATTAATATATCTCTGAAGTAGTTAAGAATTAGTTTAGCCTTACTAGAAAGTTACTATCCTCAATCTTTCAGTTACTTCAACTACAGAACCTAGAGCAGTGTTATCCAATAGAAATATAATGGAAACCACATACATAATTTTAAATTTTCAAGTAGCCACTTTAGAAAAAAGGTAAAAAGGTGAAATTAATTTTAATCATAGATTTTATTTAACCAAAAGTATCTAAAACATCACAAATGTAATCAACATTTTAAAAAACTCTGGTAAAATATATTTTATATATTTTTTCATATTGAGTCTTTAAAATCTCATGTGCACTTTATGGCCCATCTCAATTAAGACTGGACTCCTCTCAAGTGATTAATAGTTACATGTGGCTAGTGGTTACTAAGTTGGACAGCACAGGTCTAGAGTTCTCAAAATGCCAAAATATCTAAAATGGAAGCACACAATATATTAAATTTGAAGGGCTGGAAGGGGCACTGAAAAAGGTCTATTCAGCAGTTCCCCTTGACTCCAGCAGGCCTAGGGTAATATGATGTCCTGATTTGCTAGGAAATCCCTATATACTAGGGAGGGTCCCAATTTATACTTTTTGTCATGATGTAACTATTAACAGCACCCCTGTAATTCTCAAAAAGTATCCCCCTTTGGATAATAAATTATATTGTCATTGGTCATCCTATCTACATCCATAATATCCTCAAAGATAATTCCACATTCCTTGGAAGAAAATTTAAAGTCTAATTCTGATGTCTAGAAAAGAGCTCTAAATTCAAGTTAAAGAATCCTAAATCCACTACCCTCACCAAAAAAAAAAAGAAAAAAAAAGATGCTGCTGAAAATTTTTATTTTAAATTGCAGACTAAAAAAAAAAAGAAAAAGAAAAAAGAAAAAAAAAAGTAAGAATTACCTGTTGAACAAGGCATCTGGAAATTGGGATCATTGCTATCCAAAACAGGCAAACAGAACTGGTTACTTGCAGATCCTAGCATAGGATCCTTATCGCTGAGCATGTTCTTCAGCGAGTCCTCTAAGACATTTTGACTTGTACTAAAATCCTCACAGACTTCATTCTCCAGGTTGGATCCTAGAAATAGGGCATCATCTAAGTGTTCAGTAGGAATTAAATGATTAAATGTATCAACTATATCCATGAAGACTTCTGTGTGTCTTTCAGCCCTATAGAAAGACAAAAAAAATACCATAAGAAATAAAGCTATCAATTGATAATCACCTAAAACCAAATTATTTTAATAGTTTTGAGTCTAAGAACACAGGTATTTCTGAATTGTTTAAAAAAAAATCCTCACTGTTTTTAGAATAAACATTTGGACATGTAGAACGAATCTTTACTAAATGTTTCTTTATCACACATGTAGAGTATCATTTTACCATAAATCCTATTAAATGTTTACTCGATTCATTATTTTGAGGGGGGGAAACCTATGTATATAATCCATTAATTTGATACAGTTGAAAGAATGACATGGCTTAAACCATAAAAACCGTATGTTTTTAACCATAATCTTTTCATAAATTAAGAATGACACTGCTTTTACAATAAATCCATATAAAAGAGCCAAAATCAAATTATTGTCCCATACCTATTAAAACTGTAAAATAGCCTTGTTTTACTTACAAAGCATTTACATTATTTAAAGAAAGGTAATATAGAAAGAAAAGGTTGTTTGTAGGGGTAGGAGGAAAAAATGGAAAGAAACTATTAATTAAACCCAACAAATCAAAACTCAAAAAACTACACATATGCAGGCAGAGACGTGAACATACACTCATTTTAGTGGGGGGGACTCCTTTAGTATAAAATGAGATAAATGACAAGAAAACAACATAGCAGAGATTTAATTTTATTTTAGTGAGTTATGTGAGATATATACAGATGTCAAGCTAGTCGCCTACTGATACTAGGTACTGCTCAGAAAGGTCATCTAATGCCCTAGAAGATCCGCAATTAATCAAAAGTTGAATTATCTTCAATACTGGTTTCAGAAAAAACTGAACCAATGTATTCTGGAAGGGGGGGGGCCTCATCAACAAAAACATCTAATAATATTCAGTTAGCTAGAAAATCAACTAATTGAGAACATCTTGGGTTCCAAAATTCTAATGATTTTTAGATTGACTCCAAATCTACCAAAATTTCCTCAAACTGTCCTTGATCTTTCCCCTATAAAGATGATGAAAGAAGAGGAAGTCCAAAGACACTCAACAACTTACTGGTTATATATTATATGCTGCTAACCATTTTACTTAAATTTAACCCATTTATTTCCAATAATAGGCTCTATATAGAAAATACATGTAAATAATCTGTTTTATGAAATAAAATTCATTTAAATGATTTAAATGTCTTCCCCCAAAACCAAGAAATAGCCAAGATTCAATCCCAGGTTCCAAGGCTCCATAGCCCATAGCCATACCTCTTCCTCTTTCACACTGAGCTACAGAGCTAGAAATTGACTAGATTTGATTCATCAAAGGCTCTTCTTTAAAAATAATTTTCCATAACTTTCAACAAATCAGTGGTTGCCTGGGTCCTCGGGTAACAGAAGGCTAGACTGCAAAGGGACAGGAAGATACTTTGGGAGATGATGAAAATGTCCTAAATCATGGATTCATCAACCTGTTCATTTTAAATGGAAAGTTTATTGTAACGCAATTTAAAATTCTAAAAAAAGGAAAGACAATTTCCTCATTCTTACAAAAGTTAATCCCCTTCTAAATAGGATTTTACTACTAGCTCTTCTCAAATTTTTCAATTTACTTAAAATATTGATAAAACACTGAAATAAAATGTTAACTATTTGATTGATCTGCTGGTTATTTTACATGCATTCTGTAACTATACCATTAAAAGAAAATTATAGCTCACAATGCTGACAAAAAGTCAGGAAAAGTTTTAATTCCCTAATGTTACCTGATTCTCAGTACTAAGAAAGGCTCAATTATCATACATCACCAATACTTCCACTAATATGTTTTTAAGTTCCAAAAAAAATTTTAGTATAATAAATTTCTGCTAATTAAAAATAATTTACAAAGAGGTTACTAAATGTTTACACAATCAGGTAGCTAGAACTACAGACAAATTAGTTTATCTGAATGTGCTAGAATCCAAGACTACCTCCTCTTCAAAGTTGCATCCCAATTAGGAATCTTTTCTTTCCTCAGATAAATCAAAAAGAATAAAAGGGCAATTCCAGTTCTAAAAGCAAAGTTAACTTTCCTTCTTTAAAAAAAAAAAAGTATGCTGAATCTACTAAAAATGCACTCATTCTCACAGCAACACGAGTCTGGTAAATTCTACAAACTTCACCTGAAGTCAGTCTTTCTGTTACTACTAGCTGTGTGTGTGCTTTCAAGTGATGAGACGTTCAGAATATTCAGAAATTATGATCACACAGCTCAAACTCACAAAGCTATAGGGAAGACCAGCCCATTCTAAATAGTGACCTAAAAAGGCAACACATGTTTTTCAATAACACTGTTATTAGTGAACCATCCTTACCTTAAGAGCCTGTGGCATATTTTTTAATCTCAATGGTAAACAATATTTAGTCTTTAAAGACCAATTTAAAAAAAAGTAAAACATATTGTAAATAAGATGGGTGAACCAAACTTTCCTTTACAGGTATTTGGCCAAAAGTGGTATATGACTTAAAAGGTGTGTTTTATCTGGATTTAAATAAGCACATCAGGGAAAAAGCTTCCGTGGTCAAATATTGAGAAGGACTGGCAAAACAAAATTACATTTCTTTAATAATACCTTTAATTCATTCAACAAACGTTTGCTAAGCATCTACCACTGAGACATCTTTAATATGCCAACAGAGAATAGGGTATAAAGCATCCCAAACTTAAGGGTCCCAAGAAGACAATTTTTACACAGCACATCACAAGACTAGTTTTCTTGTAAAATTGTTATAAATTAGTAAGACTGACTTTTCATAAGCAGCTGCAACTGGCTTTGGGGGCAATTCCAAAGAATTCCAAAAATGATAGTATATAGTCATCCCACAAGACTATCTTGAAAGTAACATTTAATGGAAGTATAAAGTAATTTATTTTTAAAAATCAGTTTCAAGTATTCAGGATCAAAAATAATAACATTTTATTGTTATTTCCATGCTAAACTGGAAAACAAACATTAAACTGACTGCAGGAATATTAAGTCACTTAACATGAACATAAAAATTTACTAAATGCAGAGTGGTTAACTGGGTTGGATCATGGAAGAAAAAAAGGACAGTAGTAGGAAAACTAGTAAAATCAAAATAAAGTCTGGAAGTTAGTTAACAGCAATGTACCAATTTTAATCTCTAGTTCTGATTAAGGCACTAGCATTATGTCAGATGTAACAATCAGGAAATTGGGATGAGGATATATATGAACTCTACACAATGTCAGCAATTTCTCTATAAGTCTAAAATTATTCCAAAATAAGTCTTTTTTAAAACACTAACCTAAAATTAGAGAAGGGGCAGCTGGCTGGCTCAGTTGGAAGAGCAAGTGACTCTTGATCTTGGGGTCATGAGTAGCCCAAAGCTGGGTGTAGAGATTATTTAAATAAATAAACTTTAAAAAAATGATATTGTTTAAAAGTTTATTTTAAAAATAATAATAAAATAGAATTAGGGGAGATACCTAGTAATGTGGATAAACAATCAGATCTAATTAAGAAAAAAATTAAGAGTTGATTTAATATCTGTTAATTAAACAGAGTTAAACAAATTTCTATTTCTTACAATGACATTATACTTAAATGCTTCCTTATATTTGTCATTATAAATTTAATAATTAAAACAGGGGAGCCTGGCTGGCTCAGTCAGTGGGGCATCCAACTCTTGATCTCATGGTTTTGAGTTTGAGCCCCACGCTGAGTGTAGACCTATTACTTAAAAATAAAATCTTCAAAGGGCACCCGAGTGGCTCAGTCAGCTAAGAGTCCAACTCTTGATTTCAGCTCAGGTCATGACCTCAAGGTTGTGAAATCAAGCCCACATCGGGCTCTACACTGTGTGAAGCCTATTTGAGATTCTCTCTGTCCCTTTCCCTCTGTCCCTGCACCCCCCATAAAAAAAAATAATAAAATAAAATCTTCAAAAAAATAAAAATAAAATATAACAAGCCTATTTAGGGTGTATGCTAAGTGGCTAATGACACGAATATATCCAATTAAATCGATACTAATAATTTGAGAATATATATATGCTAAAATCAGAAATTATTTCTCAGTTCAGTCACAACTCATGTTTACAGACCATAAAATATATCCAACTAAGTCAGAGAATTGGATAATCCACTTAATTAGTTATCACAGGTACCTGTGAAACAAACACAATTCTCAAAATTCAAGGAACTCACAATATAAAAAAGTATAGACATATAAACAAATACAACAACATGTAAACATCACAACAAAATATGAAAGTGTCATATTGAAGGACTGACATCATCACAGAGGAAGGTGAAACTTATGAGGCCAAGAATATCTAAGCAGCTGGATCCTCAAGGTCCAGAGGATACTCCAGGCAAAGGGAATAGCATGTGCTAATTATGAATGACAGAGTTTGGTCCTAACAGACCATTTAGAAAGACTCAGAATACAATTAAAAAGTAAGTATTACTACCAACATTCTGAATAAAATTTAATCTGAGTTTGAAGATATTTACCACTTTAAAATACTTGTTTTATCTTAACTCACAAAAAATTATACTGCAGCCAAATTTAGTTTATGCTGAAAAAAGCCAACATGTATTTTTCCATGTATGACTAGAAAGCAGAAAGATTTACAAAGCACCAACAGCACACACACACACAAAATTACACTTCTACAAAAATCCCCTTTAAATTAAGAGTACATTAAAATTATCTCGACTTTTCAGAAGCATCTTCAAAGTAAAACTATGTATTTTACCATGTTATCTCCCTAAATATATATAGAGAGAGAGATCTAAGCCTAACAATAAATAACTAAAGCTATCAAAGGCCCTAAGAGGTTATCGCATGATGAAGCTCTGTCTCATACAGTCTATATCTGTGTGTATGTGTATGGGGATGGCATGGGGGGTACAAATATATTCAGGAGATTATAAAATCTATGATGAAAATTTAAACAGGGTAATAGTGATGCGGGGAGGAGGAGAGTTTCTTTTTTTTTTTAAGATTTTATTTATTTATTTGAGAGAGAGAGAGAGAGAGAAACAGCATGAGAGGGGATAGGGTCAGAGGGAGAAGCAGGCTCCCTGCTGAGCCGGGAGCCCGATGTGGGACTCAATCCCAGGACTCTGGGATCATGACCTGAGCCGAAGGCAGTCGCTTAACCGACTGAGCCACCCAAGCGCCCAGGAGGAGAGTTTCTACATAAAATGCTAAATGAAGATCTTATTACAGGGCAACATGTAAGCCAAAAACTGGAAAGAGAATGATCCATACAAAAATGGGGAAAAGCAATCCAGGCGAAGATCTAAACGCAAAGCCTGGAAATGGAAACTTGGTGACTTCCAGCCCCTATACTACAGTTTAAATTAAGCCATCAATTCATTAGTCATCCTTACCATAAACAAATTTCTAATAGGCAGTAGTAGTAGAAAAATAAAAGTACCACTACTAATGGTGACGAAAACGTAAAATGATGTGCTCTAATTTCACACCAGGCAATGTTCTACATGCTTTACATCAGTAATTCTCAATCAGAGGTGATTATGCCCCTCTAGAGGACATTTGGCCATCGCAACTGAAGGGCAGGCTACTGGCATCTAGTAAATATACTACAATGCGCTAGGAAAGCCCCACAACAAAGAATTATCCAGCCAGAAAACTGCTAAAGTTAAGAAACTCTGCTCTACATTTATTAATTTAATCCTCACAACAATGCTGTATTATAATCCAGTAAACAAAGGAAGAAACAAACAATGAAGGAAGGAAGAAATTAATTGGGATCAAGGAGATTAAATTACTTGCTCAGTGGTGCTGAAATCTGAACCCAGAAAATTTCATTCAAGAATCAATGCACTTACCACTACCCTATAATATCTGTTTATAAAGTAAAATGCATTGGATATTTATTATGTGCCAGGCACCACACTAAAGCTAAATGCATGTCATTTAATCTTCACAACCACACAATTAGGAAGGTACTATCATTATTCTCAAGTCATAAGAGTGGGGCTAAAGCTTAGCGAAGTTACACCCAGTATTATAGAATAAATAAGTGACAGAGCTGGGACTCAATTCTGCTCTGAGACAAAGGTCAGTTCTTAACCACCATAATATAACAACATTAAAGATGAAT
Source organism: Mirounga leonina (assembly GCF_011800145.1). Classification (NCBI taxonomy): domain Eukaryota; kingdom Metazoa; phylum Chordata; class Mammalia; order Carnivora; family Phocidae; genus Mirounga; species Mirounga leonina. The sequence goes on along the minus strand of NW_023270807.1, from coordinate 25,451,977 downwards.
AACAGATTATCCTTCCAGGATAGAGATAAGGAAAATCACTAAATGGTTAAACCATGTGGTATGACACAATTCTAGAAAGTATAATTCTATAGAGCAACGCAACCTCATCAACTGCTCCAAACACACACATCAAATTCTACTCCAGTTTCACTGGTTAGAATGTGTAAGAAGCAGCAAGGTTCGTAACTTTTCTGAATTTATCAGGTAAGAGAATGTAAGAACCCAAGGCTTCTGCCATACTAAGACTAAAGTTGACCTAAGAATCTAGAAAAAGAACTATCAAGTACAAGTTGAAACTGGCAAAAGCAGAATTACACTAGCCAACCGTATTGAGTTAACTTCAAAGTTTACAACTATATCCTATTGATATTATGGGAAGCATTAGCAGTTTGGATTAACCACAGAAACAGTGGAAGTAGTTCATCATTAGAACTATGGCCTAGGTAATAACAGTCCTGCTAACATGTCCTTTTAGCATATACTATGTGCCAGGCCCTATGCTCAGTGTCTTGTATGCATTATCTCATTAGTCCCTCTCAACAACACTGTGAGGTAGGTGCAATTATTATATCTATTTTACAGATGAGCAAACTGAGGCCCAGACCATTATGTAATTTGCCCAAGGTCACATATCCAGTATACCCAAACTGGAACCCAGGCAGTGTTGTGATTCCTGAGTCTGCACACTTAAACTACTATACTTTATGCACTCTACTCACAACACATACTAATTTTTCAGTTCTTAATATATCATTAATGAATCCTAAAAATACTAAAAATAAAGTGACATACACTTCTTCCAAAATAAGTTAGAAAATACACACTAAGCCACTCCCTACATATAAAAAAATACAGTGGCTATCTATCCTCAGTGTGTATAAACATCATTTTGGAAGTTATCCACTACAAACTCTGCAATTTATTTTCACAGTCTACAATTTTAGAATTTTTTCATGTGGCCAACTCACACAAATTATGAATGAAACAAAAGTATTACATTTAGCCTTTCTGTACAATCTACTATGCCATTTAAAACTTCATCTAATAGATTGTGCGGATTAAAACTTCTGAATAGTATTTTGAAATTTTTATTCAACTATTTCTCTTCATCACCTCTCTTCATGGTACAAATGATCATAAAAATTAAAATCCCGACCATTAAAAAATGATCTAAATTAAACATACAATGCATAGGAGTAAGTGTCCAGTCTATACATTTGACAATTCCTCACAATACCTTTTGTAATTCTTGAAATTTCTTCTTTTAACTCTAATACAATGATTTAACACCTCATGTCTTTGAATCTTGTTTCTCAACCTAGTCCAGGTTTCTTGAGGGTACAAACAGCACCCGGGTCTCAAATATTTTGAATCAATACCCTCATATCTTTTCCCAGTAATCAAACAGCAGAAACTAAAAGGGAGTTAGTTACCTTTTACTGTTCAACACACAACTGTATTGTAAGTGTCTAACAACTTGCCAAGTCATTTTTGTAGTTAAAAAAATAAAATGTCTAAGCTTCTGAAAAGATACTCCAGGATTCTCAGAGGTGCTCCAAGAAGAAATAAAAGAGAAACAGAGCCCAAGATGTACTGCTCCACACAAGAAAGAAATCAGCAGCCACTTGTCAGAAAGAATTCCTGAAACATGGATGAATGAAAATATTTTGAAATCAGCCCTCCTCCTGATACTTCATGACACTGGTGAAGTAGTTATGGGTAACCTACAAACCTGAGATGGTGATCAATAAATCTCACTACCTCAAAAAATAAAAAGATCTTATCTCTAGACAAAACATTAAGTAAAAAGGATTTCATGAGAAATCTGTGTAAAAAACAAGGAAAAAAGTGCACATTTAAGAAAGCAAAATGTATCAAAAAGGCAAACACCATATTACCAAGGAAGATAACCATTACGTTTCAGCACTCAAAAAAACAGAACTGTATGCCTAATTTTAATTTACATTCATCGGTTTTTTCCAAATATAATCCATACTATGTAAAAATCTAAATTCAAGATAATTTTGCAGTAATCCAAATTGTCAATTGCTGTTTTCCAAACTTTTATCAGTAATAGTTTTATTAATATGCTATTACAGAACTCAAAAATTACCAACCTTTCTTAACTAATTCCAATCTCAATACATTTTAAATTTTAATAGTATGGTTTTAAACCATTTTAACATAAAGACAACTTCTTTACCACTAAATTCCAATCTCAATACATTTTAAATTTTAATAGTATGGTTTTAAACCATTTTAACATAAAGACAACTTCTTTACCACTTTTCTATTCTGAAATTTGCACTTAACCAACGCTAATTTTCACCTACATTTACACATACCACTTCTTTTATATTTGACTTATTTGAATATGCAACAGAGTATACCAAAGGATCAACTAAAGTTATGTGAAGTCTATCCCAATGACATGTGATAGATAAGGAAGTTCACTACCCTCCCAAACGATGCAAAAGCAGTATAATAAATTACATTCTCATGCTCTTCAATAAACGGACCTATAAAGCGTGCAAGGAACAAGGGAAAACTGGTCCCATCAGTAACTCATTTGTTATCCTTTTGACAAATCACCAATACAGCTATGAAATAAAGCTTAAAATCTATTGTTGAAATTCTGCATACTTAAAAAGTGGCCCACTTCAGTTGAGTAGAAGTCTTTCGGCAGCTCAAGAATTGAACAGTGTGTGGCTTAATCAGAACAATAATAGTTCCTACCTAAGTCCCCTCTCAAATTATATGTAATTTAAAATAGTGATAATGATGATGGAGAAAAAATTCGTTATTGTACTATAGGGCTAGTCAACAGAAGAACTGGACAGATAATAATAGAAAATTAAGAAAAGGTCGAGTGGTAGTGAAGGTAAAAACTACCCGAAATAATAATCTTCACACATCTCTTGTGCTCTGGAATGAATATACAAACTCAAGAACAGAAGAATGCTGCAAAGATTTCTTGGTTCTTTGACTCACGTCTCTTTCCAACCACAAACACATCTACAAACATTTTCACAATCCCAAACACTTCATTCAAGAATCAAAAAATGGTAGGAAATGAATGAGTAATGCAGGCGTAGTTTCGGAAGATCTCAAACAACGAGTTTGTAAAAAGGAAGACAAGTCCGACCCCAAAATAGTAACTAAATAGAACAATGTACTATCTAAGTACTCCCTAAATAGTTTACTGTATCTTTTTTTTTTTTTTTAAGCTTAAAATAAGGTAGTAAAGCATTTGGGAAAGGCTCAGTAACCAATGTCTGATTTTAAATTAAGTATCTCTACACATAATGAAGATTTTAAAAAGGTAGATAACAAAGCGTTGTTGCCACTTACATGAATGATTATCCATGATCATAATCTGCGAATGATTCCTGAATAGCACCAATAATCATGCATTCAAACTACCTCGAATCATAGTCTCTAGGAAATAGCACTTAAAAATCCAAAGATGGGAAAAGGTCATCGGACCCGGCAACACATTGCTGGGGGAAAGAAGGGAAACAGGACTACGCGCGGTACCAACATTCTCTCCCTTTCTTCCTCCCCCCCGCCCCCCCCCGTGTCAGGTGATCAGTTATTTAGCACCATTAACACACACGTATCGACAAGTGGTTCATTAAATTACTCGTATTATCCGAAGGCCAGATTCTAGGCTCCCCATTTCAAACTAAGCAAAAGGAGTCGACAGTTTGGGTCCCGAGCACAAAAGCGCGCGGTAGCAGGAGGATGGATAGAGCGCCAACTCCCCCCTCTCCAAAAGCTGGGACGAGGCTCGGCCTCGCGGCAAAGGCCAATCCCGGCTTCCCAGACCCAGGGCCCAAAGCTCAAAGCCGGACTCCTCCGGAGGGAAGAGGTCCGAAGGGCCGGGTCCGGGGGCCTGCGGACCAGGCCTTCCTGGCAGCGCCCGCGATCCCCGCGGGCCTGCGCGCCCGCGCGGCGGCGGCGGCGGCGGCGGCGGTAGGGCACACTCACCGCCGAAGGCCCGGGAGCAGGAGCCGGGGAGAGGCCGCGGCCCCGACCCTCCCCGCCTGGCGATCTCGCCGCCGCGCCTCCCTCCCAGCCCGCGGTCCAAACGCTCCAGGGCTACAGAGGCGCGGCCCGGGCAGGCCGAGGACGTTGCGCAAGAGGCCGGTGAGGTTTCCCGGCTGCGCGGGAGAAAGGCGCGGAGTGTCCGCCGCGGGAGGGGCGGGGAGGCCCGCGGAGGCGCTGCGCGTGTAGAAGGGGGTGGGGGAGGGGAGGACTGCCCGTCTCCCTGGCCGCGGCCAGAGCCGCAACTCACCCAGCTCCGCCAGACGAGCGCTACCACTGGCAGCAAGAGGAAGATGGTGGCCGCTGCCGCCGCCGCCGCCGCCGCCGCGGAGGAGGAGGAGGGGGCCCGGTGGGTGCCGAGGCGAGGGGGTACGCGCAGGACGTCGGCGTCGCTGCCACAGCCTCTCTTCCTCACCGGGCCGAGCGGCTGCTGCTGACGACACTAGCCCGGCTTCCGCGCCGCCCTCTTTATCTTCGTAGCAGCCACCGCCGCCCAGGGCCCAAGGGTCGCTCGCCTCGTGGGGACCGTGCGGCGGCGCAAGACCCCGCAGCCATCGGCGTGCGGCGGCGGCGCGGGGGCAGGAGCCGGGCCGCGTCACGTGACCCCACTGTTTACCGTTCCGGGGGCCGCGGCCTGCATGCTGCGCCTGCGCAGTGTGGGCCCTCCCGCGCCGCGCCTCCGCGGGGCCCAGGCAGTCGCACTCCCCTGCGCTTCCGCGCCCCTCCCAGTCTTCTGAGGGCGCGGCACGCCTGCGGGCCTTTAGCTATCATCTCGCCGGCGGCCCGAAGGGGTGAGGCGTAGATCGGGTTTTCTCGATTGTAATAAGCACGAAGGCTTCATAGATAATGTAATATTGATGATCAAATTTGCCGCCCCCCATACTTTTCATTAATTGGGTTTGCTTTCAAAAATGGAAGACTAGAGCGGAGTAGTTGAGCCCCTTGCCCAAGAATCCCTGCTGGGTGTGCACAACAGTCCCATCATTAACCACCTCCGTTCCCCACCTTGTCTCTAGATAGCTAGTCATCTTCAGGACTCAAGTTGCCTTCTCCAAGAATCATTCCCGGTCGAAGTCAGCAGTTCTCAAAATGTATCAAGAGGATCCTCCGAAGGATTCCCGAGACCTTTCAGAGAAGCTTTAACTCTGACAATTCCATATGTTTAAGGCCAACTTTTCTTCATCTTCTTCAACCAAAACATGTAGCAACTGATTAAATTCAGAAGCAGGAGAATCCAGCCATCTATTCAGCCAGACACTGAAGAAATGTGCAAAAATTTAAAACAATGCCACTCTTTTCATTAAATTTTGTGGGAAAATATATTTTTCATAATCGATTATGATAACAAAGAATTTTGTTATTTTTTAAAATGTTTTATTCTTAGATTTAATTCCTATGATGATAAATAACTAACCCATATAAACAAAAGCCCTTGGAAGTGTATAGGGGTCCTGAGACAAAAAAGTTTGAAAACCTCTGGTCTAGATTACTTGCTTCCACCACAGCTTGGGCTGACCTCTATCTCAGTCCATTATAAACACTGTGAGGTAATTGTTGCTAGTCATCACTAGGACCAAAATGAGCCCCTTTAAGGACAGGGATTGTGCCTTCTTTTTGCAAGGACCATTACAGTACCCACTAAAGAATGATAGCCAGCACCTGCTGGGCTCTTCAGAAACCTTTACTTGTTAATTTAAGCCTCATGCCAACCGTAGTCCACACTGTAGGTTTTGTGCAGAGTAGAATAATAGCTCACAGGCATGTGGTGAAGAGCTGTTCTTTACTCTCTCCAGACTTCTGGTGTTTGGAGCATTCCCAATACTAATGCTCTTCCACAAAGGAGGTTTAAGATTGTCCTAATTCTACTGGAATCCTAGAATTCCATCCCCTGCCTTGACTCATCAATCCCTAAAAACTTGGTTTTACTATCTTTTTTTATGGGTTGTTTTTTTTTTTTTTTTGAGAAAGGAAAATAGAAATGAGTAATCAATTTTTTTTTTCCCTTGGAATGTCTGGGATGAATTGCACAAATAAGTCTTAAATTTATTTTTACTCATCTTCTGGACCTTAATGTGAAATTTGAAAAAGGCATTGGGAAAGAATAAGATTATAAACAAAATCCAATCCTAAGGGACTTACTAGAGTAGAACTCAAATGGAAAATCATTAGATGGAAAATTTCCTTGGAAGAGTTGGGGAAAACTTATCTTGTTAAAGAAATTTTAGTAAATTTATGAAAAAACACAATGGAGCTAAAAAGAAAATATAGAAATGACAAGTCTGTCACATTCACAAAACAAAGATTTCTCATCCTAAAAAAGCCAACAAGCTTACCACAAAGCATGATGTTTTGATTCTTATTTTGAACTAGCCAAGCACCCAGGTTCAGATTTGTTCATTAATGATCTTTGCTTTTTGCTTCTAGATATAAACACAATCTGTCTTTACCCAGTCTATGAAAAGGTTACAAGAAGAAAGAACCATCATAATCATACTGGGAATGGCTTTAACAACATGGAGGACACTGCTTTGGTTAAAGGACCTATTGGAAAATCAGATTGTATTGATAGTGTTGAAACCTCACAACTCAGGAAAATTAAATTTGGTAGAAAACAAGACAAGAAAACTAACAGTGGCTAATACTAACCAGTATACTTGTAATCGACTAAAAATGATGGAAAATGAAAACTGACAAAATTTGGATCTTGCAAAACTTTACCCAGGAATATTGAGCCTGGTCCAGAGAGTGAGGCTCACCAAGCTGGTATGCAGGTTAAGTTTGATATGAAAAATGCTTGTCATCATTGAAACACTGGTCTCTACAGTATCAGTTCATTAAAGATGAAAAAGTGGAAAGAGTTAACTGCAGCAAACAGAAAATCAATAAAAATATCAAATATATTTAATGGGTTTTTTTCTGGAAAAAACTTTCTGTATACACAGACACACTTTCCTGTTAGTTTAGAATAGATGTAAATGTTTTTATTCTTAAACATGGGACCAAGGCAGGGAAATCAAAATATTCGGAATTCATTTTACTAAGTTCATTGTGGAATTTAAGGGCTTAACCCAGAACACATTGTTCCTTATGTCAGGCTTCCGCCCTTCCCACACAATTTTTTACCTACTATCTCCAGAAAGATAGCTCCTAACTACTCAGGCTTTCAGCAGGAAACAATAGGTGAAAAGGAAATGCGTATCCTGACCCAGGGTAAATCATTTGGACAGCATACTGGAGATCAGAGAGGCCTAGAGAGACTAGGTCAAACAATAAAATAAAACTTTTCCATGCACAAGGCATAGAAAGGACTTTTGCGGACTTTAGCACGGGGAAGGATCAATTCTCTCATTAAGTGCTTTGACAGCGCTTGGCACAGAGGACATGTATTCATGTTTTAACTGGCCTGGAGTGGAGAGAAGGCATTTCTGACATAGCGATGCCTTCAAGGACAAGAAAGTTCCAGAAAATCCGTGTGGTTCTGGAGCTGCAAACAATTCATTATCTGGTTGGACATACTGCAAATGAAAATAATGAAAATGATTGAAAATCTTTTAACAAAGAAACTGTGTTAATGAGGGATGCCTGAGTGGCTCAGTCAGTTAAGCATCCAACTCTCAATTTCGGCTCAGGTCATAGTCTCAGGGTTGTGAGATCAAGCCCCACTGTCAGGCTCTCTGCTGACCTTGGGGCCTCTCCCTCTTCCTCTCCCTCCCATCTCTCTCTCCCTCCCTAAAAATAAATAAATAAAGTAAGTGTGATAATGTCCCTCACTGATAATGTCATCTCCCTACTTGAAATCTTTCCCTGTTCTCCAAAATAAAAAGAATAAATCCAAACTTCCTAATATGACCATTAAGACACTTTAGTATTAGTCCTTGTCCAGCTCTTCAACATCTTCTCTCACTATTCCCTGCTTTTTAAATTTATGATACAGCAATATGTAAGTTCTTACTGGTTCCTACACACATCCATACTATCTCTCAACCTAAAGTCTTTGCTCATGCTGTTACCTCTGACAGGAATGCCCTCTTCTGAACTGACCCCAAACATCACCAAAGACCCTCCCACCATGTTAAGTGGATTGCTCCTGCATCCTCTTAAGATGCAGCTCAACGATAGCTATAGATTTTATTTATTTATTTGTTCGAGAGAGAGAGAGAACATAAGCACGAGGAGCAGCAGGCAGAGGGAGAAGCAGGCTCCCTGCTGAGCAAGGAGCCCCGACACGATGGGATGCGGGACTCCATCCCACAACCCTCAGATCATGACCTGAGCTGAAGGCAGACGCTTAACCAACTGAGCCACCCAGGCGTCCCAGAATATATAAATGTATCATAATAAAAATGGCATGAGACTGTCTGGAGAACAGAGACATGGTTGATTAACAGAATAGGATGGCCAGGAACAGTGGGAATGAGGATTTGCTATTTAATGGTTACAGAGTTTCCATTTGGATGATGAAAAAGTTTTAGAAATAATGCAACATTCTGGATGTAATTAATGCCACTAAGTTGTACATTGAATCACGTTAAAATGGCAATTTTTATATATGTTTTACCACAGTCTTTAAAATAAATAATATACCAAAAACAATTAAATTGCACAGTTTAGATGGATTAATTGTGTAGTTTGTGAATTTACATCTCAATAAAGCTGTTAAAAAAAAGTCTGGAAGCAGAAAAATGAATATCAATAAAATTTTTGTCTCTAATAAAGATGCCATCTCAAGTCTGTAGGGAAAGGATTATTTGCTACATGGCAACAATTGGGGGAAAAATTGAAGTTGAATCCCAATCTCACACTTTATGCTAACAGTATTTCCAGATATGTTTAAGACTCCAGAAAATGAATCTTTAATAAATGTGTCAGAAAATGATCAAATGGGGCACTTGGGTGGCTCAGTCATTTAAGTGTCTGCCTTCAGCTCAGATCATGATCTCTGGGTCCTGGGATAGAGGGAGTCTGCTTCTCTCTCTCTCTCCCTCTGCCCCTCCACACTGCTTGTTTTTTCTCTCTCTCAAATAAATAAACAAAATCTTTTTAAAAAAAGAAAAGAAAATGATCAACTTCATATCATCTATCAGCAGGCAGATAGCTAAAATATTTTTAAAAGTCACCATTTAGTGTTGATGTGGGCATGTATAAACTGTCATATACTAAGGATGGAATATGAATTGATAATTCTCTAGAAAAAAATTTGGCAAGGTGTATCAAAAGCCTTTATTTTTTAAAGATTATTTATTTATTATAGAGAAAGAGATAAGCAGATGCTTAACTGAATGAACCACCCAGGCATCTCTGAAAAGCCTTTAAATGTGCACACTTTTTGATACAGAATTTCCATTCTTAGGACTTTATCTAAAGAAATAGTAGGAGAGGAATTGGGGCACCTGGGTGGCTCAGTCATTAAGCGTCTGCCTTCGGCTCAGGTCATGATCCCAGGGTCCTGGGATCGAGTCCCGCGTCGGGCTCCCTGCTCTGCGGGAGGCCTGCTTCTCCCTCTCCCACTCCCCCTGCTTGTGTTCCTGCTCTCGCTATGTCTCTCTCTGTCAAAAAAAAAATAAAATCTTAAAAAAAAAAAAAAAAAGAAATAGTAGGAGAGGAATCTAAAGATTTATGAATAGGGATGCTCATAATATAAAATTGAAAACAACCTATAAGTTCAGTCATCATATTATTATATATCTTACAGACTTTTGTTCTATATAACAATATATATGCACACATGCACACACACACACACACCTGCACCCCGTCCCAGATATATTTTAAACTTTTAATCTTCTGACTTTAGAATTCAACCTCTAGAAATTTATCTTAAGAAAATAAAAGTTGAGTATGCAAAGATTTATATATAAAATGGGATTTACTGTATGTATTACTTTAAGTTTGTTTTTTAAAGATCAATTATATATAGTAAAGATTCCTCCCAGTTAATCATGTAGCTCCACAACAACATTTTAAAGGATGTGTAAAACTTGGGGCACCTGGGTGGCTCAGTCAGTTGAACATCTGGCTCTTGATCTCGGCTCAGGTCTTGATCTCAGGGGTCATAGGCTCATGACCCACATCGAGCTCTATGTTGGGCTCCAAGCTGGGCCTGAAGCCTACTTAAAGGATGTGTAAAACTTTATTTACAACTTCTGAATATTTAGAACATGTCCTCTGAAGTAGTGATTAAGTTATTAGAATGACCAAATGAACAGAATGGTGCCAAATCCTATCCATTCTTCCTCCTAGAGATCTCCAAAATCTGCCCCTCCTCTGGACTTTATTGTGGAAGTAGTCTCCCCTCTAGTTTCCCTTCAATCTATTGACCACAGGTCAGGACACAATCTTTCTCAAAAACCAAGGCTAATTTAATAATGTTAGTCCTCTCCCTATGACCTTTCAAAGTTCCACACTGACTAAAATATAATCTTATGTTTAATTTCTTAGCACGATTTATAAGATCATCTATGATCTGATCTCAATTCATCAGTACCTTTTTCTTGTTCTTATGGTCTAGCCACCAAATTCCTCATAATTCTGTGGGGCAATCTCATGCTTCCATTCCTTTGCACATGCTTCCTCTACTGGAAAGTTCTATTTAGCAGACTCTTACTCACGTCTCATTCATAAAATCTTTCCTAATTGTCTCCCTCCCACAGCAAAATACTTCATCCTCCACTTTGTATCCTGTACACACTTCTGTTATAGAACTTACTAGGCTGCTGTCTTTCCAGTTAGAACTTGAGCTCTTGGGGGCACCTGGGAGGCTCAGTCGGTTAAGTGGCCGACTCTTGATTTTGGCTCAGGTCATGGTCTCAGGATCCTGAGATTGAGTCCAGAGTCAGGCTCTGCGCTCTGTGGGGAGTCTGCTTGAGATTCTTTTCCTCTCTTTCTGCCCCTCCCCTCTGCGTGTGCACTCTCTAGCTCTCAAATCAATGAAGAAATCTTAAAAAAAAAAAAAAAAAAAAAGAATTGAGCTCTTCGAAGACAAAGACATCATTTCTTTTCTGTGTCCCTAGCAGAAAGCTGACTTATTGCCTGGCTTATTTGGTTAATGTTGCCCCACACCGCACTGATTTTTATGTTACTTGGTTCTGAAATATTTTTCTTTAAAGATATATATATTTAAAGCAGCCATTAGTAGACATTGATATATTGATGTATTTATGCATGTTCTGAGTGCTATTGCACACTCTAAGACATTGAGAACTAACTTTAGGTAGACTGAACTGTAAACCTTTAGTCACCATGCGTTAGCACAAATCCTGCTGTACCCTCTCTTGGGCACTGTAGGTTCTGCTGCTGTTCTCATCATTATGTCCTACAAAGGGTGTGTTTTGCTTTGCTGGAATTCTCTTTCTGTAATTTATTTTAGGTTAATCAAGAACAGTTTTTGGCTCATAGTGTTTAATAAAAGATGTGCAATTCATAGTGATGGCTTTGCCACATAAGAAATAAAAGAATAGTATCAAGCTTGATAAGAAGAAACTAGCTGATTTGCAACTAACGCTCCCTCCACAGAAACAGAAGGAGAAACAGTAGGTAATGAGCACAAAACAGGCATGGAGGCAGAGATGATGTGCATAGCAGCTGATTTGAGAAGTTTTGTTGTTAAGGGAAGCATGGAAACAGAGCAACAGCAAGAGGCAACAGAGCTCTACTCAAAGGAGACTTGTGTGTGTGTGTGTGTGAGTAGTTAGTTTGCTGGTTTAAGTGCTGACCCTAAACCTTTGGAAGTTGGCCTTATATAGGCATAAGGATAATCTCACCATTTTAAAGGAGGGGAGAGTGGATAAAGCTACAGTTAAAACTATTGTTTTGTCGTTGTGAGAGGATGAGGGAGTTCTTCCTAATGACTAACAGTAAGCAAAGGAAGCATATTGGAATATTTGAAGAGAAAGGAAAAGCAATGAAGTTGATGTTTCTAGGAGTGGAAAAGCAAGCTTACTAAGGAAATGGAAGAGATGTTTTGGGTAGTTTTGGGGGTCTATTTAAGGTTTCGGTGATGATAAAATGAAGCCAGTTAGCCTGGTTGTGTGATTTACCTCAGCAATAGTCTACTACACAGCAATAGGCATTGAGAATGTGGATAACTGGATTCAATTAGAGTTGAGGTTTTGCCAGACAAGTGTAAGTGGAAGAAAAGAGAAGCAATGAGTGGTAGATAATTTTTAGGGAGTAGTAACATTGATAGACCATAGTCTATAAAGAGAGGGATGCAGGAAGTAAAGACAAGAAGAACATGCTAGATAATGAGAAAGTAGTGAGGTTCAATAGGTTGGCATCTGAATGAGGTAGAAAATAACAGTACAAAGGATGATAAAGTAAGGGTGGTGGAAGGCCAGGCTGGTGACTAAAATGAGGATTTCTGAAATCAAAACAATTGGAAGTGTTATAATTTCAGGGGATTACAAGTTTTCAGGTATGACTATGAGAATGAATTCTTAAGGTGAAGTGGAAGTGAGTGTCAAGGATGTGAGAGTTCAGCATATTAAATGAATCCTTTACATGAAAACTTACATTGTGAAAATTACATGATGGTAGGAGTGCAGATGGCTGAGCTAGAAGCTAAAGGCATCATGAAAAGACCAGGAACAGATAGATGATGGTAATGAGAAGAGGGATAGAGTGGTAGCAGTTTTGTTTTGCCCCCCACCCCCAGAATGGAAAGAAATAAATGAGCTAGAAGAAGCTGGAGTAGAGAAATGGAAAGCCTAGCCCAAGGTAAGAGGGGTGTGAAAAATAGGTAGTCTCTGCTTGAGAGAGTTGCAGAGCAAATAAGATCCTCAGGGAATAGCCAGATTTCAATTAAGTCAAGGACATGAAGGGGATCTGTTGAGATGCGGTTAAACATAACTTTCAACTAGTTGAAGACTGATCTCCCAGTTGCTAGAGCTGTGATTTGTCCTCTGAGTAGTAGAGAAACAGATTTATCAGATATGATTAAGACAAGTTTTATGCTGCCTGCACTAGGCCCACTCTCAGTGGAAAAGCAAAAAGGTAGGTCCATAGCCCAAAGGCATGGGAAGGATTACAACTGTCTTCACACCAAGCAGAAGATAAAGAAGGAGATGGTAGTCATTTCTGCAGCTTGCAGTTTCCCAAGATGCACTGAGTCTATGTCACTCAGTCCAGAGGTGGAGAAGCCACTTCAACAGGAAGCTCAGCAAGTTACAACAGAACATAAGGCCATGAGGCAAGACTGACTTGGAATGAGGTATGAGGGACTTCTTTTCTTATGGTACTAAATGTAGTCATGGTTTTGTTCAAAAAGGACCAGTCCTGGCATTCCTAGGCCAGGATGCCCATTTAAAACTTTTTCGAATTATATCACCGAAAGCTAATAACTTGTTTATAATTTGTGTTTGAATTCAAACTATTGCTGAAGAAAATAAGTTACAAAATATTATGTACAACCTAATATCTATAGAGTCAGAGCCTCAAGAAAATGTAGCATTTGCTAGAAGGGTCCAGGCTTTATGAGAAAAGTTCTCTCAGGTAGTTCATTCAATAGAAATATGTAGGAAACAAGAAAGAAAGAAAGAAAGAAAGAAAGAAAGACAAAGAAAGAAAGAAGAAAGAAAGAAAGAAAGAAAGAAAGAAAGAAAGAAAGAAAGGGAAAGAAAAGAAAAGAAAAGAAAAGAAAAGAAAAGAAAAGAAAAGAAAAAAGATGTAGGTAACTTTAAAAAAGGGGGGGGAGGGGGGAAGCGCACATGTACTTGGCTGGCTCAGTTGGTAGAGCATGTGACTTTTGATCTTCGGTTGTGAGTTCAAGCCCCACGTTGGGTATAGACATTACTTAAGAAATAAAATCATTTTGAAAAATTAAAAAAAGAAATATGTAGGAAACTTTACTGATCCTAAGGTGGAAATTTAGAGCACATACTGGAAAGACTGGAAGGGAGGACCAGGGAAAAGGATTTCATCAGACAAGAGGAAGTAAGGGGATGAGACTGTGTGACAAGAGACAACCAGGGAGGTCACAATGGAAGAGTACTCTAGGGAATGAAAAAGCTAATTCAAGACTGTGATGGTAATGAATTTGGGATGCTCTAGAAACAGAAAAGGCTAGTGTGACTGGAGCATATGGTGCAAGACAGAAAGCTGAGAGATTGGCAAGAACCTGGTAGGCTAAAGCAGAGAAATTAGAATCTATTACAGACAAAATTGAATGCCACTGCGGAATGTGTTAAGCAAAGAATGACATGATCTGATTTTTTTTTTATTGGTAACAGCTTTATGGAGACATAATTCACATACTGTATAATTTGTGCATTTAAAGTGTGTAATCCAATGATTTTTAGTACACTCACAGTTGCACACCATCACCACAATCAATTTTAGGAGATTTAAATCATTTCAAAAAGTAATCTCATATCTTTTAGCCATCACTGTCCAACTTCCATCCTCCTGGCAGCCCTAAGCAACCAGTAATCACTTTCACTAATCTAATTTCTGTCTTTGTAGATTTGTCTATTCTGGATGTTTCATATCAATGGAATCATGAAACTATATAATTTTTTGGTTTTAGCTCAAACATCGCTTCTTTCAGGACACCTACATCACAGGTCCTCCATTATATTTTCTTGGGCATCCCTCAACTTTTTCCTAACCCTGCCCACTTGTAACTATTTTATTAAGCATGTGTATATTAATTGTTCAGTGTTCCTTCTCTCTTCTGGATTGTAGGCTTCAAAAGAACAGAAACTGTATGCAGCTCAAATCTTAGCCTCTAGCTCTCAGCACAATATTTGGTTCATAGTAGTAATTCAATAAACATTCCATGGCTTGATGACTTAAATCTGCCAAGAATGGATTTGCTGGAAGAATTTAACCTCTACAAAAGGATTTTTGTTGTGTTTCATTGTCATCCTTTCCTCTGTCTTTATCCCATCAATGCCCCAATCACCCCACTCCAGCATCCACCAGGCCAGGGGTCAAAGAAAGTGGTGTCTGGACAGCATATTGGCTCATAAGCCAAGGGGAGCATTATTTTGTCCCAGTGCTTCTATAGGTAGAAGCCAAAGAGTTTCTCAATGAAGGCGTTCATAAAATGTGAAGATACAAAGCACTGCTTCTTTGGTATCCAGAAGACTAAGTGTGGTGTGGACGGGAGACGAGGTCATTCCTCCATGCCTGGAGTAGAACATAGACAGCTTTGGCACCTACCTTCAGGGAATGTGGTGTTTTGCTGGCACCTTAAATGTTCACAGTTTTGATAGCTCTGAAAGACATGATCTTCAGCCCACCATCACTATTTTCACAGTGCTTCTCCCTCACCAAACATATTTGTAGTGATTTAGTAGGCAATGAACATGAGGAAAAGTGGGACATAGTAATAGGAGAAGACTGTGAGCATATATGAAACTCACAAAACTTTAGATTAAAGCAAATACATCTAAACCAAAAATTTTAGGGGCAAGTGGGTGGCACAGTTGGTTGGGCATCCCACTTTTGGTTTTGGCCCAGGTCGTGATCTCAGGGGCTTGAGATCAAGTCTCGTGTCAGGCTCTGTGCTTGGCGTGACATCTGCTTGGGACTTCCTCTCCCTCACCTTCTGCCCTTCCCCCTGCTCTCTCTCTCTCTCTCTCAAATGAATAAATAAGTCTTTTAAAAAACAAAAGCAAAACCAAAAATTTTAGCCATTGATACTTCTTACGGGATCACTAGATTCTTGTCTGTCTGTGTCTCTCCCTCCTGTCCCCCAATAAAAGTGGTAGGAGGGATGTTTGGTTCAAATATGTTATCACTAACTAGAATATGAGGAAATTGAATTCCTACACACTAAAGATGGACTGGAGCACCCCAGTTCCAGCTGGGGCAGGAGGAAGTGAGCATCTCTTTCATGTTACAATAAAATGAAATAAGTATTTAGGCACATAGAGGTTAACATTTTAGGCAAATGACATATGGCTGAATGGTAAAATGAATATGCAGCAAAAACTGATGCCAAACCAAATGGCACATTAAAAGAATAAACCTCTAGGGATGCCTGGGTGGATCAGTGAATTAAGCGTCTGCCTTCATCTCAGATCATGATCCCAGGGTCCTGGGATCAAGTTCCACATCGGGCTCCTTGCTCAGTGGAGAACCTGCTTCTCCCTCTACCTGCTGCTTCCCCCTGCTTGTGCGTATGCTCTCTCTCTCTCTCTCTCTGACAAATAAATAAATAAAGTCTTTAAAAAAAAAAGAATAAACCACTAGAAAACAATAAAACTTTAAAAAATTTTCATTATTATAAGTTTATTATTAAAAATATTAGCAGTTCAATTTTAAGTTTGATTTTTTAAAATATTTTATTTTATTTTTATTTTAAGTAGTCTCCATGCCCAACGTGGGGCTTGAATTCACAACCCTGAGATCAAGAGTGGCATGTTCTACTGACTGAGCCAGCCAGGTACTGCAACAGTTTGGTCTTTATCTTATAGCATATGCATGAAAAACCATTGTTCAACACACAGCAACTATGTTGCCCTTATGGTCAATATATGTGCATTTGTGAGACTAAGTATCATATTGGAGTTTTTTATTTACTTTCAACTGAGATCTTTAAAGGAGCTACAGATTTTTCTGGGTAAATCTGTCAGTGTAGGTACTGTTGATAGTGATGTTGCTACTGAGGGGATTAAGCTTTCCTTCTTCTCTAGAAGTAATTGACTAAAATAAAGATTTATTTTTATTTCTGGACTTGAAGATTTGCTTGGTACTTTTGATATATATATTTTTAAAGACAATATTATGATATAAACATCCTGTTCTTCCTCAAAAAGGTGTTCCTAAGAGTTATTGTCACAAAGAGAAATTTATTTTTTCCTTTCTTTTTAATTTATCTGTATGAGAAATGGATGTTAGTTGAACCTATTGTAGTAATCACTTTACCATACATGTAAATCAAACCATCTTACTGTACTCCTTAAACTTACATGGTGATGTATGTCAATTATTTCTCAATTTAAAAGCTGAAGGAAAAAGATGTTTCTAATTATTTTTAGAAGCAGTCTTTTTAATTTACTTATTTTTATTACTTATGTATTTATTTTTTTAGAATCAGTCTTAAGATTGTTGTTCCCTTCACTATGAAGATACAATCAGGCAAATCCAAAATGTGGAAAATTCTACAAGTCAAAACACCCAGTTTCTTTAACAAATTAACATTACAAAAAAAGAACAAAAAAGAAGGGAGAAATATTATGATTAAGAGAATCTTAGGGATGCCTGGCCGGCTCAGTAGATAGAGCATCCAACTCTTTATCTCGGGGTCATGAGTTCAAGCCCCACATTGGGCATGGAGCCTACTTAAAAAATAGAAGAAAATAAAAGAAAAAGTAAAAGAAACTTAAAGACATGTGAAACAAATACAATGCGTAGATCTTAGATTCTGATTTAAACAAGCTAATAAACAATTGGATGAACTAATAACTAAACCACAAAAAAGACTCTTAATGCAATGGGTAAAAACTGAACATAGACTGGGTGTTTACAAAATTTTAAAAACTTCGTTAAGTGTGATAATAGTATTTTTAAAGAATCCTTATCTTTTAGAGATACATGTGGAAATTCAGATGGGGTGAAATCATATGATATCTGGAATTTTATTTAAAAGACTCCAGAAAATATAAATAAATTTAAAAGTTACCGGAGATTAGATAAAAGAAGAGTAATAAAATGCTGGTAATTGTAGATGCTAGGTGACAAGTCCAAAAGGGTTTATTATACTGTTCTTTCATCTGTGTATTTGAAAAGTTTTATGATAAAAAGTGAATTTTAAAAATTTGCTTTTACATACACACATTTTAAAAAATATTTTTGCATCAACTACTACCTTTACACAAACATTTTGTGCTTACACTTTGGATTCAAAAATGTGGCAGTGGAAATGGATTTGGCTTTAAGGAAAATAGAATCACCACTGAATTTCTATGTCCTTCTCAGCATTCATTACAAGCTTACTAATTCCAGAATCTTCTTGGAGTTAAATGACGGTAGGATCTTTACACTAGGTATCACATGAGAAAGGCTTACCTTCTCCAGGCACATCATTTTATTTCTTCAGCAGCAAATGAACTTCTCTTGCAGGCAATCAGTGGTTGTTAGTAAATTCTGCTATGCTAGTATTATTATCTGCAAAGCATAGTAAAAAGGCTTTCTTTGGTTCTATCAGCCTGGGGGTATCTATACACATGATAGCAGATATTTCATCCTCCTTGAATAGTTTATAAACAAGCAACTCCAGAATCTGAGTTGACAAAATTAATATTCTTTTTAATTCTGCCTCACAGAAGTAAAAAATTCCCAAAGGGATTTTTTCTTCAAAGACTTTTTAATATAAATGAAATTAAATAGCTAAAAATAAAATACAGTTCTTGAAGATGATTCTGTTTGATGCTATGATTTCAGCATGTCAAATGGTTCTACCAAAGTTCTACAAAGATTATAACTATGATGATGATAAAATCTCATCTCTTTTGTTCTTTTATTATTATTTAAGCTTTTATAAACATCTGTTCACTCAAAATGGATATAGCATTCTTCTTAAAGTTTCCTAGCAAATATTTTCTCTTAACAAAATTCATACATTGAAGCCCTAACCTTCAATGTGACTGTATTTGATTAAGGTCTTTAAAGAGATAATTAAGGCTAAATGAAGTAATAAGGATGGGACCCTAATCTGGTATGACTGAGACTTTATAAGAAGAGGAGGAGCCCCCAGGGATGCGAGTGCACAAAGAAAAGGCCATGTGAAGACACAGAGAGAAGGCAGACATCTGCAAGCCAAGGAGTAAAGCTTCAGGAGGAACCACCCCAGCTGGCACCTTAATCTCAAGACTTCCAGCCTCCAGAACTGTGAGAAATAAATTGCTCTTGTTTAAGTCCCCCCCGCCCCCAGTCCGTGGTATTTTGGTTTGGCAGCCCTAGCCGACTGAAATATTTAATATGTAGTGAACGTTCAGATTCTGTCAGCTCTTGTTAATATCTATTATTTTTCAAGCCCGTTAAGGGTCTAACACCTCTCCTGTTAGGTTCTCAAGATGAAAAGGCTGTTCTATCTTCCACACTTACCTACCCCCAGGTATCATTTTTTATAGTTTTCTATTCTCTGAAGATATCTTCGATGCTGTATTCGTTCCTTTAAATTGTCAGCAGCGTGTTTATGGAGTCTCCATGTGGTGGTTCCAACACCTGAAGTCTCTGAGGATCTGCTTCTGGCTCATAGTAGCTAGTTTTTGGTTATGTCAGTTTCCTGGGCATGATGTTTGAAAATAAAACACTTTGAAGTTACTTTCCTCCAGAAAAATTAGCATTTGTGTCTGGGCATGTTATAAGTCCTGGGCCATAGAAAACCAGGTTCATGTCTTGAGTTTTTCTGGATGTCCCAGGGAATTTGACTGGGCTGTAACTCTACATATGCTCTTTCTCAGTTTGAAAGAAGAGTCCCTGTTTATTGCAGGGATGATCCTTTAGAGCACACCCCAACCCCCAACCGTTGTTCCAGATTTGGATGGATTTATCTGCCTTACAGTCCATAACGACATCAAATTCTTCTCTCACCCTTGATCTTGGGAAAATGTTTTTGGTCAAAAGCAGCTTCTTTTTTTTTTTAAAGTAACTCCCTAGGTTCTTATTTTTTCCTTCAAATTTGGCCTAATAACTTTTTTTAATAACTTGCCATTTATTCTGTACTGTTATGTGGAAGCCAGACTGTAAGGGAAGGGCAACATTCCAGAAAGGTAAAAAAACACCTCAGGGAAAAGCGTAAGGGAGAGAGAGGGAGTTTGGCGGCTGGTTCAGGGAGAGACTTAATCAGCTCCATCTAGTTTTCCTACTAGCTCCACCTAGTAGAGCTATGGTTAGAGGGCAGACTTCAGGGTGCTTTATGTCTCTCACATATGAAATAAGAAGAAAAATGGCCTCCGAGCAGTGTTCAAGATGTCAAAGCAAGGATGTGGTGGGTCCTCCGGTGTGAAATTCCAGATTTCCCCATTTATTTGAAAATAACATGGGAGTCATAGTAAACAATCAAGGTGAAAGGAAAGGTTCTGCTATCACAGGACCAGTTGCAAAGGAGTGTGCAGACTTGTGACCCAGGATTGTATCTAATGCTAGCAACACTGCATGATTCTTTGGTGTATTTGTTTAGAAAAATTTGAAAATTATTTGCTCTCCCAAAATGGCCTTCTGAGAATGAGAAAATCTATAGCTCAACAAACCAATCTCATGTTAATATTGACACCTGGTATGCACTCAATAAATATTTGTAAAATGAGTGAATTAAGTTAATAGCCTGAGTACAGTTATTTAATACTCCTTCCCCCCCAAATATCATCATCTAAGTGACAAAACAGAAATACAAAAGAGAATAAACCCTTAATAGTAAATAAAATGGGGAAGTGGTTGATTATTTAACCAGCGTTTTCAATGAATTTCTGAAAGATGGAAAATGGATGGTAGTTTGTTGACAAATGACACTTGGGAAGCTCTACAAAAAGGAGAAAGCTATAGCATGATAGGATCTGAACTTTCCAGTGGAACCTAGAGAGGCACTGGCTGTAGAACTGGCGTGTTCTAACAGGAGAGTTATTAGTCCACTTCAGGAACAACTGTTCAGTTTGTCCTTCCAACTTTTCTCTCCCCGTAGGAGCAGAGCAACTAAATGCCCTGAATTTACCAGTAGAGCTGAATAGAGGTTGTTTTCTAAAGAAATTTAAAGAACTTCCTACGGAGGTTTAAGGCTTCTAGTACAAGAGTTATATCCCAGAGCAAACTGCCCCCATCCCCACTCTGACTCTCTGGTGTTTCTCCAAACTGTTCTTTTGCTCTCTGTTTGAAAAGCCTAAATAAAGTTGGCCAACCAATACCTCTAACTCATCTACATGTATGTTGCTACTAGTCAGTGGAGAAGCCTATTGGAGAAACAACACACAGCAATAGAAACCCACACAAGCATGCATCAATCAATCTACTTTTTTTTTAAAGATTTTATTTATTTATTTGTCAGAAAGAGAGAGGGAACAAGCAGGGGGAACAGCAGGCAGAAAGAGAAGCAGGCTCCCTGCTGAGAAGGGAGCCTGATGCAGGACTTGATCCCAGGACTCTGGGATCATGACCTGAGCCAAAGGCAGATGCTTAACCGACTGAGCCACCCAGGCGTCCCTCAATCTACTTTTTAAAAATAAACATAAATGGAGAAATATGAAGAAAATTGACAGTCTAAATGTAGAAATGCCAAGGGGCACCTGGGTGGCTCAGTTGGTTGAGTGCCTAAACTCTTCATTTTTGCTCAGCTCATGATCTCAGGGTTGTGAGATTGAGCCCTGAGCTGGGTGTGGAGCCTGCTTTCTCTCTCCCTCTGTCCCTCCCCCCACCTCTAAAACAATAAAAATAAAAATAAAAATAAAATAAATGTAAACGGCCAAGATGAACAAACAGTAAAACTGGCAAAAACAGAGACAATGTGTGATTGAGAACGTGTAACACTAATAAAACTCAGAATTTACCCTCTGAAAAGTTCAAAATGATATTTTATTCATAAAACTATGCTATAGACTGCTAGAAACTATGAAAAATAAACAATCAGAAGACAAAAACTTTTGGAAGCAAAATTTTATTTTTTTAAAAGATTTTATTTATTTATTTACTTGAAAGAGAGTGAGAATGAGAGGGAAGAGAAGCAGAGAGAGATGGACAAGCTGACTCCACACTGAGTGCACAGCCCAATGTGGGGCTTGATCTCACGACCCTGAGATTGTGACCTGAGGGGAAATCAAGAGTTGGTTGCTCAATGGACTGAGCCACCCAGGCGCCCCAACAAAAAATTATTTAAAAAAAATTAATAGAAGAACTGCAAGAAAATGTCCCAGAATGAGAAGGAAAAAGATAAGGATGGAAAGGTGGTATATACAGGCTCAGTCCAGGAACTCCAACATTTAACTAACATGTATTTCAGAAAGAGAGAATTGAAGAATTAGAGAGAGGAAATTAGAAAAGAAATGTTTGGGGATTGAAAACAAAGTTTTTAAATTGAAAATACCTATGAAGAGTCAAGTGAATTACATATATATAATTTTATATATATGTATATAAAATTACATACACACATGTCCTCATTATATTTCAAATTACCAAGGATAAAGAAAATTCTAAAGCCTCCACAAAGAAAATCCAGGTTCACTAACAGAGTAATGAGAATCCAACTAGCATCTGTCTTCTAATTAGCAGCACTGGATATGAACAAATACTGAAGAGAGAAATGATTTTGGACTCAGTATTTTATGCACAGTTAAATAATCAGACAATTATGAAGGCAAATAGTACAATTTTAGACTTGCAAGAACTCAGAAAGTTTACCTCCTAGTCATCTAGTTTAGCAAAACAAGGAATGAAGTGAATGATGAGGAAAGTATTAGAGCAATGAAGCTAAGCCAAAGGAAAATCAGGACAAAGTTTGTCCAGATGGAAGCAGGAAATCAGAAGGATCCTGAAATAGTAATGCAACAGATAGTAGTATGTACAGGTTGGATAATCTTCAGCATATGGTAAAGCGTTATGTTTCTTTTACCAGCAAGGCAAAAGAAAAGCAAATAGAAATACCAGTGAAAAATAAAAGCTTTATCAGAAACAATGGTATAAATATAGCAAACTAAAATATGGAATGATTTGAATAGACGATTGAAGAATGTGAGAAGAGGAAATATTTTGTCAATGTTTAGAACATCACTTTTTGATCAGTATGTGGTAATGATGTTGGACTTATAAAGAAGTATAATCATATCATCTGCTTCTTCTGTTTGTTGAATAATATTCACATCATTACCACAATGTAAATGCTGTCTTTTGAGGGAGAGTTCAATTTTCAAGATCATTCATTGCAAAACACAGAAACCTTAATTTTGGTTACAAAGCAGAATTAATTATTGAATTAAATTAACGCAATTAAATTATTTAATTCCAATACACTTGGAGGTGCAAGATCAGAGGTCAGATGGAGGAAAATGCAAGAATAGCATTTTGAGTAGGGAGCTAGTATTTATTTTCTAAACTGATGGAATGAGAAATTAATATTTGAGAATATAATGTTAATTTATAAATGTAATCATTTGAAGGAAAATAACAACAACAAGTCATTACTTATATAATATTTACTATATGCTAGGCACAGTTCTTTACATATATTAACTCATTTAATCTCCACAACAATCTTATGAAGTACTCAGATTTTCTTTTTTGGGGAGTCAGTAAAACAGAGTCACAGAGGGTTAAGTAACTTACCCATGTTAACCTAGTAATGATGGATCAATAATGGAAACAAAGCAACTATTTAATTTGGCAGAAGGTGTGGATGGGAAAATTAGTATGAAAAATAATTTGTATTAGGGGTCAAGATGTAGTACATACATATTGAATAAAGATGATAAATCTAGGAATAATAAACTATTTACAGCTATGGAGAGATGAAGGTAATCATTAAAAGAACTAGAGGCAGGGCAGCAGAGTATTTTCCATTTTAAACCATTTTGAACAGTCATTTACTTAATATGTGCATAATATTTTTCTTTAAATTTAAACTCATCACTTCCTCCCAAACTTCCCACTCAGTCACATTTAATAAAAAGTCTCTTAACTGAAAGATAAGGCTTCCTCTCAATTTTAGATATTAGTATGGTCATACTTGGGAAGATTGCAGGTAACAAAATAGAGTTCATTCTGGTTGAAAGTGCCTCATCTGCCATGTGTCTCCATAGAATTCATTTTATGTTCATAAAAGATGACATTAAAAATATGTTACACAGCTATTGAAGTATGTCACCATGTCACAAGACCTATAAAAGCAGCATAGAGAAGAAAGATCTCGTGGCCTTAGAAAGTAAAAATGAGGGAAACATTATAGCAAGAGCTATATAGTAAAAACACTAAAGAGTCAAAGATGCCAAATGAAAGAGAAACCAAAAGCAGAGTCATCACAGAGTTGGAGAAAAGAAGAGAATGTTTATTTGCACTCTTTTTCAATGTATTTATCTATACATTCTTAATATGTTTCAGATGTTCAGTGGCGAGCATATAAAAATTGAAAGTGCAACTTGTTCTTAGATAGCTTACAGTCTAGCAGAGAATATGAAGGATGTGTATACAAATACATTTTGTATATGAAGAAAATTGATAAGTATCATCAGATGATAAGAATTTGGTATGGTAAAAAAAGTAAGGGAAAAATGATCCAGGGAGGTAATAAAGAGAGCAATTTAGCAACTGTGTTTGTGTTATGTGCTCCATGACACTCAGGAAGCAAGGTAAGGTCCATCCCTGGGGTTGACAAATATGGGTTAGGAGATAAGGAAATATTATGTGATGCCTCTAATAAGCGAATCACATGCAAAAGTAACCATGTATTTTTGGTAAGAGACTCCACCTCCCCCCAGTCTTTTCCTAGGACAGTTACCCACAACTCTGCTGGGGATGTGGCTCACCCAAAGCTGGGATACTACAAGGAGAACAAGATGGAAGAAAAAATACCGTACTCTTTGGCAAAACTACACACTAGATTCGATACTAAAAGAAAGTTTCGTTGTCTTCATGATTTTGACCTTGAGGTGGTCAATTTTCCCTCTTCTCCATTGTGTGTAAGATTTGATAGTCTGCAGTGCCCTCTAACCTCCCACCCCACTTCCCTTTCTCCTTCTCTATCTTAGGCAGTTGTTTGTCAGATTCAGAAGGACTTTGAGTCAGAGAATGAGGAAAAGGAAGTAGGGTGGTGGGGATGGGAGGGAAGAGGTGGGAAAGGATGAAGAACTTTATAGGGATCTTCAGGGAGGATAGGAAGAGCGAGACCAAGAGAAGGTAGGCTCAATGTTTACCTGCAATAGACTCAGGACGATCTGACTGGCAAGAACTCCACTCCCTGGGGGTGTTTGATCTGTAAGATTTCCTTTCTGGTAATGAATGGCTCAACTTTCTCTACCTCCCAAACATAGTTAAAGCTTTCATAATTTTTGGTATAAGTAGTTGCATACAATACATCAGAGGATTTTGGAAATTGTAAGAGTGGACTTTAAGTGCGGAGGGCAGTGTCTGCTCTCACTGCATGGACTGTTTAATTTATACCCTGCCTCCCTTAGGGTGACAAAAGCTAGTGAGCACACCGTCTACATTTTGCACATGACACAAATGCAGAACTGAAATTGATCAGAGCATGTGAAGAAATTATTGTCAAAAGAATATACTGAGTTTAAACCAAGCAGCTGTCTTAGGATATAGAAGGTTGGCTTTGAAAGGATAAAGGAAGTGGTGTGCTGTGAAAGCCAAAAAGCATGTCTAGATAAGGCAGCTCCACAGAGTTAAAATTAATAGTGTAGCCCTGTAGGATTTCTAATACAGTTACTCATGTATTTACTCTTTTCTCTAAATTGCAACGTGATGGGCACCTGGGTGTCTCAGTCGGTTAAGCGGCTGCCTTTGTCTCCGGTCATGATCCCAGGGTCCTGGGATGGAGCCCTGCATCGGGCTCCCTGCTCAGTGGGAAGTCTGCTTCTCCCTCTCCCTCTGCCCCTCCCCCTGCTTGTGCTCTCCCGCGCTCTCTCTCTCTGTCAAATCAATCAATCTTTAAAAAAAATAAATTACAACTTGAATAGCGGATGGCAGTTAACAATAATAAGCAAATTCAATAGTTATGGATATGTTTACTTTGGTATTGTCAACTCTGGCCATTTATCTGTTTAAACACCCGAGTCCCCTTTTATCTCTGTTATTATCTCACAGTTAGATTTCTACATTTCCTAGTAGGACTCTGGCTACCTCATGGTTTTACAAAATACCAGTAATAATCAAGATACATAGTTTTACTTTAATTAACAAATTATTGCCCTTTTAACATTTATGTTAATTTTAAAATAAAATTACAACAAAAACCCATTCAATAAATATACTAATTATATTTTCATGGGCATACTTCTCATTTATTCATTAATTATTCATTAAACACTGTGTCTCGTCTTATGCTAAATTCTAGGGAGTTGTTTTTTTCCAAAAAGCCCAAAGCACCTCTCAATCTATATTTAATAACAATCTCACCTGTGAGATAGGTAGGAGTGGAGAGGCAATTCACCATGGGCCTTGAGCATCCCTGTACAATCTTGCTAGGTATGCCAAAAATGCAAGGCTCTTACTGTTCCTTCCCTGGGACATTTCTCAGGGTTGTGTTTGCAGTGAGCAACCTTGAGGGATGAGGTAATGCCTACCCCAGACAAAGAGTAGGTTTGCTCACCGCTTACTCTAAAAGTGACGAATTCCTGAAGCTCAGTATTCCTCAGCCTCAATGGAAACTGACTGCATGCATAGCATCCACCCAAAGCTCATGCAGCTTCCCATGCTGTGAGTAATAAAGTCCTTTCTTTCCTACCTATCAGTCTTGTGTTTTGGGCCAGTATCCACAAAACAGTAACATATTAACTTATTAGTTTATAAGAATAAAAACAAATCTTGCCAGTCACTTTCCAGGTCCTCAAACCACAGACACCTTTGCTTTGACTACTCAATTATGGATGCGCCTTAAGGAAAGGGCCACAAAGTTGTAATAATTTAGTCAGTGCCTTCACTGTCTCAGGTACTGAATTAAGCACAAGCAGTTATTATTATCCCTATTTTACAGATGAGAAAACTAAGACTCACAGAAGTTAATAACCTTCCAGGTCAGACGGCTTATTAGTGATAGAGCAAGGTGCCAAATGCAAGACTTTGTGACTCTAAAATCCAGGTACATGCCATATATCTTTGAAGAGAAAAGATATTGCAACTTAATTGCATTAATGGCCTATTTGAGATTTAGTAAGTTTTAACTACAGAAATTATTTTGCAATGTCAGTTTAAGATAATTACACCAAAAGAACACACAGTTAAAGAATCTTCTAAAAAAGACTTGTCTTTGTGAATTGCCTTAAAACTGCATTCAGTTGACTGCATTCAGATCTAGTACCTGTTTTAGTGGACATGAAAAGGTTTTACACATATAATTACAAAATACTGAGTGGAACCTAAATGTTCAAAAGCATAAAAATTAAGAGCATAGCTGAGGCTTATCAAAATGCTCTCCACATGCTCACTTAGAAATAAGATTCCAGGGGCATCTGGGTGGCTCTGTCAGTTAAGCCCTCAACTCTTGGTTTCACCTCAGGTGGTGATCTGGGGTCTCTGCGCTCAAACTTTCTCTCCCTCTCCCTCTGCCCCTCCCCCCTGGAATAAATAAATAAATCTTTAAAAAAATTTCCAAAGTGTTGGAAAAATTTGGCATTAGAAGTTAAGGATGTTTTCCTGAACTTTCTCTGAAGGTTGGGCTCCAATCTTCAGTTACCATAGCAGTGGAAAACACATTCATCACTTTTCATTGTGAAGTTTAGCTATCTAACTCTCCCAGCAGACCATGGGTTCCAACAAGGCTAGATTCAGGTCTTACTTATTTTTCTAATATTATTACTTTGTGCTATACCAGGTTTCTTTTCTTTTCTTTCCTTCCTCCTCCCATTTCTTCTTGCTTTCTTTTTTTAAAAAGAATGTAATAAAATGTTTCCCAAAGGCTAAAAAGTACAATTGGAAGAATCCCTTAATTAAAAAAAAAGGCTTCATTTTGTATTACATCATTGTTTTCATTTTCTGTGATGACAAATGAATTTTAAGTAGAAGGCTATAAGACAAAAATTCTATAAATTAATGTAAGATGATTAATAAATAATATAATATAGTATAACAACTAATAGCTGCTCCTATCCTGACAAGGGGAATTCTTTTACCTAATTCCCCTTATATTTATCACTCTAAAATTTTAATTTAGTGATAGCACAGGGAAATCATTACAAGTTTTTTAATTAAAGATTTTATTTATTTATTTGACAGAGAGAGACAACCCAAGCAGGGGGAGTGAGAGAGGGAGAAGCAGGCTTCCCGCAGAGCAGGAAGTCCGATGCAGGACTCGATCCCAGGACCCTGGGACTATGACCTGAGCCGAAGGCAGTTTCTTAACGACTGAGCCACCCAGGCACCCCAGAAATCATTACAATTGTTAAAAGTAATGAACTGCATATTGCAATAAGACAAAACATTTGCAAGTCAAAGTCATTTTATGTTTCATGCACTTAACACCACTATTTTATGAAGATAATTTTATGAACTCAAAATAAATGAGCATTCTTTTTAAAATTTTTTTAAAGATTTTATTTATTTGAGAGAGAGAGAGAGACAGTGAGAGAGGGAACACAAGCAGGGGGAGTGGGAGAGGGAGATGCAGGCTTCCTGACTAGCAGGGAGCCCGATGCAGGACCCAATGGTTCCTGGGACTCCAGGATCATGACCTGAGCCGAAGGCAGACGCTTAATGACTGAGCCACCCAGGCTCCCTAAGCATTCTTTTTTTAAAAAGTAATCTTTACAGGATGGCTTGAACTCATGACTTGGAGATCGAGAGTCAGTTGCTCTTCTGACTGAGCCAGCCAGGCATCCCTAAGTAAGCATTCTTACCAGATTTAGAAAATCATATTCGAAAGCAGTGTATCAGGAAAGAAAAAATCTTTAACTAATATTTCCAAAAAACTGTTAAGACAGCAAACTCATGTTCATATGTTAGTTTTTTATTTGTTACTTCTTAAAACAAACAAGCAAATATTTGAACCATGCTGCTGATTGCAATATGAGAATAATATATATTCTTCCTAAATAAATTGTCTGTACATATTATTTTTTATTACATCTCATATTACACCTATGTATATATATGTCTATGTACACAAATGCATGTATAGAAAACATTTGAACTTTAAAAGATGTTTAGCTTTGGTCTCTATTAAAAGCATGCAAGAACAGAAGAAATTTACTCTATTTTCAAATTTTATGGCAATCTTCTAATAATTCCTTGTTAGTGGAAATATGGGCAAATATTAGCTTTATTTAGGATCAGATTTGTTTCTTTGGTTTATGCATATAGTTTTTGTTGATTGCTTCCTATGTTAGTTTCTTAAGAAACTAAAGAGTATTTTGAGGGCATTGTGGGTGATATTGAAACCCAGTGAACAAAAAGAAGCAGGAAACACGACTGAACAATTTTTATAGGATAAAAAGACATTCAGAACTCATAATGTGCTCTAGAGTAATTACTACTTAGCAGTCATAACATTACAATAAACCAAATGTCAGATTTTTTTAAATTTATTTTTTATTTTTAAGTAATCTTTACATGCAACATGTGGCTCAAACTCACAGCCGCAAGATCAAGAGTCACATGCTCCACCGACTGAGTCAGCCAGGTGCCCCCAAATGCCAAATTTTATTTATTTGTTTGTTTGTTTGAAATAGAGAGAGAGAGAGAGAAATAAAGAGAGAGAGCAAGGGGAGGGACAGAGGGAGAGAATCTTGAAGCCGACTCCCTGCTGAGCACAGAGCCAGACCTGGGGCTTGGTCTAACGACCCATGAGATCATGACCTGAGCTGAAATCAAGAGTTGGAAGCTTAACCAACTGAGCCACCCAGGCACCCCCCCCCAAATGTCAGATATTTAAATGATCGAATATATAAATGAACTGTTGTGCTACCTGCTGTAATGATCTCAAGAATATGTGCTCTGGTGAGCGCTGTGAATTGTGTAAGACTGTTGAATCACAGACCTGTACCTCTGAAACAAATAATACACAATATGTTTAAAAAAGAAGAAGAAGAAGAAGAAGAAGAAGAAGAAGAAGAAGAAGAAGAAGAAGAAGAAGAAGAAGAAGAAGAAGGAGGAGAAGAAGAAGATAGCAGGAAGGGAAAAATGAAGGGGGGGAAATCGGAGGTGGAGATGAACCATGAGAGACTATGGACTCTGAGAAACAAACTGAGGGTTCTAGAGGGAAGGGGGTGGGGGGATGGGTGCCTGGTGATGGGTATTAAAGAAGGCACGTACTGAGTGGAGCACTGGGTGTTATACGCAAACAATGAATCATGGAACACTACATCAAAAACTAATGATGTGGGGCGCCTGGGTGGCTCAGTCGTTAAGCGTCTGCCTTCAGCTCAGGTCATGATCCCGGGGTCCTGGGATCTAGCCCCACATCAGGCTCCCTGCTCCGCAGGAAGCCGGCTTCTCCCTCTCCCACTCCCCCTGCTTGTGTTCCCTCTCTCGCTATGTCTCTCTCTGTCAAATAAATAAATAAAATCTTTAAAAAAAGAAAAACTAATGACGTAATATATGGTGATTAACATAACATAATAATTAAAAAATAAATTTAAAAAATCCAGTAACTTTGCCACTCTCTTGGTACAAAAGAGATCATTTCTAGGGTTGGGGCTAACATTTTCTCCTCATAATGCATATGCTTTATGTGATTAAGGTAAGTCAAGAGTGATAACACAGTTATAATGAAGTTTTACAACTTCATTGATTTTTTTTTATGTAAACTTGTATTGCAGTGTAAAAGTTGACATATTAGGTAAGAAGAACTTAGCACGTTGTGGCTATTAACATCAAAACAAAAAGTATTTAATGTATTTAATTTATGCTTATCATAAACAATCATGAGTAGCCTGATTAGGGAAACAGAAGCAGTGTGGTTGGCAAGCCTTGGCTTCTAAGAGTCATGGAGGGAGATGTTAATTTCTAAGAGCAGTAAAATCCATGAAGTGTGTTCTTCTTGGTAGGAAAGCAGTCCATCAATCAGGAACACCAACTGCTAATGGTGATGGGTCTAGGTAGAGTTACTGGGACCTGAGACTTTTCTAAATGCAGTGTTCTGTCAGAGCCTACATTTAGTCAGAGGCTTGGCAGACCAAAGCAAAGAAGGTTGGGTCCCAAGCCCAGGTAGATTCAGAGGTTAGAAAAATCCTGGAAACTGAACATGGAAGGACTATCAGGTGTTGCTCTTCATGATACTGTGGCACTGTACCGTATTGTCTGTTTACCTCTCTCACTCACGCATTAGACTATAAATTATGTGAGGGCAGAAAACTTACGTCTCTGTATTTACAGTGCCTAGCATAATGTCCAGGACAGAATATTTTTCCAATGAATGAATGAATGAAGCAGCTAAGGACTAAATCAGAGGTTAATCTAAAGCTGGGATGTTAGGCTATTATAGGAGAGGAGTGATTGGGCCTACATTACAAGACTTTTGCGCTCTTCCAATTTGCCAACCACCATGTTAAGAACTTTACACCTATTACATAATCTTTACAATAATTTGTTCAGGTAACCACTATTATAACCGCTACGACACAGATAAAGACACAAGCAAGAGAAAAACTAAAACAAAAAACTCCACAAAACATTGTTCAAATTCCACAACTACTGGGGCGGCCAGGTAGCTCAGTGGATTAAGTGCCTGACTCTGGATTTCGGCTGAGGTCATGATCTCAGGGTCATGAGATTCAGCCCCGCATCAGGCTCTGTGCTGGGTATAGAGCCTGCTAAAGATCATCTCTCGCCCTCTCCCTCAGTCCCTCTCCGCACCCCCCCAAAACCACATGCTCACTCTTTCTCTCTCACTCTCTCTCTCTCTTTTTTAAGATTTTATTTATTTATTTGAGAGAGAGAGAATGAGAGACAGAGAGCATGAGAGGGAGGAGGGTCAGAGGGAGAAGCAGACTCCCTGCCAAGCAGGGAGCCCGATGTGGGACTTGATCCCGAGACTCCAGGATCATGACCTGAGCCGAAGGCAGTCGCTTAACCAACTGAGCCACCCAGGTGCCCTCTCTCTCTCTCTCTCTTAAAAAAAAAAAAATTCCACAACTACTAAACGTCAGTTATCATAGCTTATGGGTTTTTTCTCCCTTAAGTCATAGATTTTTTTGGACTAGTTTTAGGTCAATTTTAGAAAATTGAGCCAATAGCCCAGAGAGTTTCCATATGTCTCCTTACTCCCAGGATCACAGTTTCCCCTATTATTAACTTCTTGTATTAGTGTGGTATGTTTTTTATAATTGATAAACCAATATTGATATATTATTATTAACTGAAGTCCATAGTTTACATTAGGGTTCATACTTTATGTTGTACAGAGCATGGGCATTGACAAATGCACAGTTTAAAATTTTAACCCCACATCACAATAAAAAGACACTTAAACAATACCAAAATCTTACCATAGAGATGATGGTTTTTTTTCAGATCAATCTGTGAAGTTATTGTAATTCCTATTGTACTTCCAATGGAACCTGAAAACCCCATTCTAAAACTCAAATGGAAAAAGCCAAGAAGAGCCAGGACAACTTTGAACAAGAGGAGGATTATCCTTACCATTTATCAAGTCTTACAAGAAATCTATTATTACTTAAAACATGCCCTTGTTACAACCAGTTAGATAACCAAATAGACCAATAAAAAGAGATAAGGATATAGAAACAGACACACACGTACAAGGATTTTGACTTATGACAGAGGTGGTATTATTAATCAGTGGAGGACAGTTGGACTATTCAATAAATGCTGGAACAATCAGCTGTCCATATGCGGGTATAAAAGAATCTTTTGCCAACTCCACCCCCCGCAAAAACAAATTCGATAAAAATAGATGATGAATATGGAAAATGAAAATATAAAACTTCCAAAAGAAAAACATAGAAATACCTTCATTACATCTAGGCAAGGATGGATTTCTTAAATAAGGCATAAATGGCACACTCCATAAACAGGGTTACAATAAAATTTGAAACTTTGTATGACAAAAGACACAATAACAAGTGAAAAGACATCCACCAACTATTGTTGTACAGAAGAATTGTACAATTCATATAGCCAAAGTAGTTATAGTAGGTCGATAGAATTTAGGAAGAACTGTTAGATCAATAAGGAAAAGCTAGAAAAAAAAAAATGGAGCACTTGATTTGAACAGAGGAGGAAAAATGGATGACAAAAGAAACATATGAAAATGTTAACTGTACCATTAATCAAAGAAATTTAAGTTAAGAACACAATGCTAAGCTATTGCATACCCATTATCTTGAGAAAATGGAAAAGTTTGACAATATCACATACTGGTAAGAGCGTGAGGGAATAGAAATTCTTGTGCACTCCTGGAGGAAATAAAACTTATTTCCACTACTTTGGAAAATGAAGGAAGCAGAGTATGCTGTCTTTACCAAATCCATTCTCCTCTTTTTCCTGGACACACTAGATACTAACTTTCCCAGCTTCCCTTGCGGTTAGATGTAGAGTGTTACTATTAGAATGGGATTAAAAGCAAAGTGCTTCTCTATGTATTTTTCCCTTTCTGGCTAACTGGGATGGCAATGCATAGGGAAAGTTGGAAGCTGCAGGTTAAAAAAGGGAGAATCCTGGACAGCATGGTTACCTGAACAGCTGTGTGGAGCGGAGTCCCCATCGCCCAACCCACTCTGCAAGTTGCCTAGTATTCATTCAAGTAACCGTGAAGGTCTGAGCACATGCCATTCTCCGCTTTTGGGTGAATGAGAAGTAAACTACTATTGAGTCAAAGTATTACATTTTGGGGTCCATTTGATACTGTAGCCTAGTCTACCTCAGAGATACATTTGGTAATATACAGTATCTACATACCCTAGTTGCCAACAATTCTGTTTCTAAGTATATTTATTCCCTATGAAACTCACAGTTATGTGAACAAGGATACATGTTCAAGAATGTTAATTGCTGGGATGCCCGGCTGGCTCAGTTAGTAGAGTATGCAACTCTTGATCTTGGGGTCCTGAGTTCAAGCCCCATGTTCGGTGTAGAGCTTACATTTTAAAAAATAAAGGGAAAAAAAAGAATGTTAATTGTAGCACTCATGTTCGTAGAGGAAAAATTGGGGGAAGATATAACTACTTCCACAAAGGGGTGGATAAATTGTGGTTTTTTCAATGGAATACTATAGAGTAGTAATACTTATTTAGACACATTTATTAACTAAAGTAAGTAAAAAAGCAAATCCCAAATTAATTATATAATAGCATCAATGTAAAAATTTAAAGACCAGCACATGAAGAACATTTATACATTGTCCTTATCTGTAGTAAAAGTATAAAAATTAGGATTATAGTGAAAACCAATAATTTTATAATTCTGGGACTGCCATGAATAATTGTGTTCTAGGTGCACGACCCTCTGGATCAACATTCATGTTAACTACAATGTTTACACAATCTGTACAGTCTCTTATATGGCAGACCTAAGAAGGGAGGGCAGAAATATGGGAATCATTTTAAAATTTTATTTGTAACTTATTTTGGGGGGGAAGGAGGGGAGCTAATGTGGTCAGATGTTAACTTTTGTTCAATCTTATTGTTCATTAGTTGCCTTTTTATTTTCATGCTCTTTGATATGTGTGAAGTGTTTTAATTTAAAATGAAAAATAAAAAGATAGCTAAACAATGTCCCAAGAGATATTTTTAAATGATTTCATTATAAGTATTTCTGAAAATGTAAGAACATTCAGAGACCAATGAAAAAATGAAATTCCTAATAAAAATGTGGTTTATTCAATGATGTAATTTTATGCTCGTTAGCTGTAAAATGCCATGCATATACTATCGTTTGTCTATAGAATATGTGCCAGGAAATAGGAATATCAGATACATAGGTTATAAAATGACTGCTATGGTTTGTAGAGGTCTCTATTCTGTCAAAACAAAACTCATTACTTCCAGCTGCTTTCAAATAGGAATAGAGATGGGATTGGTGGGAGTTTACAGACACTTTACAATGGACATGGTTATCACTGGTGGGTTGTAGCACCTGAAACAAAGCACATTGTGTCTTTTATTTGCTTTATTACTCATTCATCCATATTCATAAAAGTGAAGGTGAAATCTGGTTTAAACAGTATTAAGGACAACCCAGGCCTTAACCAAAGTGTATGACACAGGGATGCTGTGGGATTTCCAAGGAGAGGTCATAAATATGCTACACATGTTCATTATGATCTTGGGATGCTCACGCTAGGGTGCGCGATGCACATATCACCAGTTCAAGTGCTCTGAGGCTGCCCTGCTGTGAGGAGGCCTAAACCAACACCCACTGAAGGACACGAGGAACTCTGAGACTACTTGGAAGGACGAATGCCTGACCTGCCCCCAGCTGCTCTAGCCCTCCACAGGTCCCACGCTCTGACTGCAACTGTATTCAGAACTAGATAGTCAAGCCCTTTCTGAATTCCTGATCCACAGAAACCATGAGAGATAAGGGCAATGATTGTTGCTTTCAGCCACTCAGTTTTGGGGTGGTTTTTTTTACACTACAGTTTATGAGTGGAACATGTGGAAGAGAGGGTAGGACCAGTTACCAGCCCCTGAATTCTCAGATTTAATAGTACCAATTTCTTCTTTCCCCTGTCTGGTCCCTGGCTGTGCTTTATCATCAAGAGGGAACAATCAATGTGTGTTGAATAAATGAAGCAGTCTGAAGCAGCTGGGCCCTTTCATCTCATCATCAAAACAGTGTTCAGGGAAAATGCACCAATACTGCACACCCTTGCATTCGAGTCATTGTTATTCCACAAATGGGAAATACACCTATTTTGTAAAGTGGTCTTATAACTCATATCCTTCTAGAGTTCGGCTCCAAAGTTAACTTCATTTTTTGAGTCTTGGTGCTTTCTTTTCAGTATAAAGGTTAATGCACTGTCTTCAAAATGCTAGCCTATTTATCTGAGTTTTTTAGCCACTGTATACTTAAAGAACGAGTTTAATTTTGAGGTATTG
Source organism: Mirounga leonina (assembly GCF_011800145.1). Taxonomy (NCBI): domain Eukaryota; kingdom Metazoa; phylum Chordata; class Mammalia; order Carnivora; family Phocidae; genus Mirounga; species Mirounga leonina. Next base: position 25,416,281 of record NW_023270807.1, on the reverse strand, counting down.
CCTCTACCCAAGGACTTCTTTCTCTGTATTGTTACTTCTCATCCTTCAAATGTGGAATAACAACCTTCAAAGAAAGGTTAGAAAGGAGAGTTTCCAAGGAAAAAAGATTAAAAATTAACTTTAAAATGACCAAATCAAACATTAAAAAAAGTTAAAACATTAGTTTAACTAAGATTGAAAGTATAACTAAGTATTAACTAAGATTAGTTAACTAAGATGTAATTAGTAACTGGTAAATTTCCAGAGTATTATAGGTTCATTATAATTCTTGTTTGTAAGTCAGAAAATCCCAGTTTAGGGGACTAATTTAGGCAAAAAAAAAAAAAAAGGAATTTGTTGGCTTGTATAAACAGATCCTATCAAGATCAGCAATACAACTAGCCTCAGAGGTGTCTGGAACCAGAGACTCAACTGTCATTAGGGTCTCCTTCCCGTCCTTTCTTCCTTTTTCTTCCTCACTCCCTAATTCTTGTTTGTTTCTCTTTGGTTGTTGATCCCCACACGACTCCCAAGACTGACTTCCTCCCCAAGGCTGGGAAAATAGGTGTTAGCAGCTCTTGGGCTCACATCCTCGGAGACAAAGGAACTCTCTTTTGATAGCTCTAATTACAGAAATTGTTTCTCTCTCATTAAGTCATACCAGCTTCTTCCTTTTGGAAGAAATATTTTTCTTTCTTTTTAATTCCATAGTACTTCATCTGTTCTCCTATGACACTTTTCCATTCTGCCCTCCATTGCCTCCTTAGGGAGCTTAGCTCTCTTAGTAGACTGTACATTCCAAAAGGGTGGTGATTATGATTAGGTCTTGGGGTTTTGTTTTGTTTTGTTTTTCTGGTTACTAGAACCTATAACATTAACAGTAGTAAGAGGCTTAAGAATATTTTAAATGAATGTTTATTTCTAAAGCAATAGTCATAGATCAATCTATTCATCCAGGAGATAAATATTCTTCACATAGTTTTGAGAAGAAGCAACTTCATTCAACAGCCTAAGGAAAGGTACATGCAACCCAGTGGGTGTCTCACTGTAGGAGAGAGTAAAGTGGAATAATGACTGACCACCATGTGGGGGATGGGAATGTTGGTGGGCAGGGATACAGATAGTTAATAGTGCAAAAACATCAAGTCTATAGTGAGTGATACAAAGAGGTTCCAGCAGGCAGGCTTTTGGTATCATGGTAGAAGTCACTGAGACTCGGAGTCATGAATCCAGATCTTGGAAAGGGACTAACAAGAAAAAACAACCTAAGAAGGTGCCAGAGAGATATAGCCAAGGATGACCCAAACTGATAAAATACTCTAGCAGACAAGTGTCAAAGGGGATTTGTCAGAAATTAGAACTGGCAATGCTTAAAGATAGTGACTGGACAGTGGTTCTGGGAACCAGAGGAAGAATTGAGTTTGAAGCTGGGGACCAAGGGACTTCAGCTACTATGTAAAGAAAACAGAAACCAGCTTGGGCCCTACAAGTATAGCGTAGAGGCAATATCCAGAAGCAGGTCTGAGAAACAAATGTGTGAAATTGATGATACCTCCCACTCCCCTCTATGACACCTTCAGGATTTTATTTTTTATTTTATTTTATTTTATTTTTTAAAAGATTTTATTTATTTATTTGTGACAGAGAGAATGAGAGAGAGAGAAAGAGTACATGAGAGGGGGGAGGGTCAGAGGGAGAAGCAGGCTCCCTGCCGAGCAGGGAGCCTGATGTGGGACTCGATCCCGGGACTCCAGGATCATGACCTGAACCGAAGGCAGTCGCTTAACCAACTGAGCCACCCAGGCGCCCCAGGATTTTACCTTTTATTAAGAGTATGGAAATATCATGTGTGATGAGATGAAAGAAGAGCAAATAATACTTCCATCTTGAGGTGCTTTTTACTCTTCAGGATAATTCTTTCTCCTAATGGCAAACTCCATCTTGCAAAAATGGTATCTTCAATATATTGACAAATTTTGAATAGAAAATATCAAACTAAATGACACCATTGGCAGGTTGTTGTGTTTTTTTTTTGGTTTGTTTAATGCTCTCATTGCTTGTTTTGATTCAGGGTTTAGTACAGTGCCTTGCAGAGGCTGGTAAAATGTAGAATGTATCACCCACTTCAAAGATTGAAGCTTACTTTGAATTAAGTTCTACTGATCGTTGCTATGAAACACAGAAAATATTATTTCATGTCTCTGAGATGGGGTTCTTTATCTGTAAAATATGACTGATGCTAAATATCAGGTGATTATGAAGATGAAGTAAAATGGTGTATTAATAACATTTGATAGAGGACCTGTCTTACAGTAGACAAAGTGAATGCCAGCTGCACATAAATGTCTATGGAATTGAACAATTGTCCTTTGTTCTTATTTTTAGAGACAGCAAATTTAAACACTTGTTGGTTAACATGTTGTATTTACTAAATCTTGGTAACTTGGAAACTGAAACAATATTGCCACTTCAAGTACATGAGGGGAGGTGGTGGGGGGAGGGGAGGGGATTGGAAAAGTTCTGCTGCAGGTAGTGATAGACTAGACCATTTTGGTTCATCCTTCTGACTAAATGTATTTTTTTTTTTTAAAGATTTTGTTTATTTATTTGACAGAGACACAGTGAGAGAGGGAACACAAGCAGGGGGAGTGGGAGAGGGAGAAGCAGCCTTCCCGCCGAGCAGGGAGACCAATGCAGGGCTCAATCCCAGGACCCTGGGATCATGACCTGAGCAGAAGGCAGACGCTTAACGACTGAGCCACCCAGGCGCCCCCTGACTAAATACATGCTGAGGTTGATAGAAAGTCAATCTGAAGGCATGAGAGAGCAACGAAAGAAGTAAGACTTTGTGGACCAAGATGGAAGAGAGGAGGGAAGCCAAGAATGGTGAGCCTGGCACTTGAGACTGCTTTCTTCCTTAAGGTGGTTGTCAATTTCAGAAGCAGAAGCTGAAAATCTGAAAAGTTTGGTTTTAAAATTGTTTTTGAATAGGTAACATATTCATAAGGTACAACATTTACAGCATACAGGGACAATAGTGAAAGTTTCCTTTTCATTCCTGTTCTTTGGATACTATTTCCCTTTCCAGGGGGTGACCAGGGTAACACACAATATATTCTTGTGTGTCTGAAAATTAGTACAAAGTTCTAGATAGATTTCTAAGGAGTCGCATGGCAGATCCATCAGTACCTGTTTGAAGCTAGTTTACCACTCAAATAAAGCTATAGTTTGGGTCAGTCACTTTCAACCAATATTCTTAAATATTTGTTTAGATAATGTATTGAGGGGAAAATAATTTTATTTTTTAATTTTTAAAAATTTATTTATTTATTATTTTTTAAGGATTTTATTTATTTATTTGAGAGAGAGAGAAAGAGCGAGCTCAAGTGGGGGCGGGCTGAGGGAGAAAGAAGCAGACTCCCACTGAGCAGGGAGCCCAATACGGGCGGGGCTTGATCCCAGGACCTGGAGATCATGACCTGGACCAAAGGCAGATGCTTAACTGTTTGAGTCACCCAGGTGCTCCTATTTATTTATTTTAGAGAGAGAGAGAGCATGAAGGGCAGAGGGAAAGGGAGAGAGAATCTCTAGCAGACTGTGCTGAGCAGAGTCCACCTTGGGGCCCGGAGCCCATCTTGGGACTTGAAGCCTGACTTGGGGCTTGATCTCACAATCCTGAGATCACGACCTGAGCAGAAACTGAGAGTGGGTAGCCCAAATGATGGACCCACTCAGGAGCCCCAGAGGGGAAGATAATTTTAAAATAAATGTTGTGTGTAGATATCAATCCACTTATTCCATTCATTAGCCAATATTCCCCCCCAAAAAAGTAAAAATATTTGCTATAAGTTTTGTAGTTTTCCTCTATCTTCTATTTTCTTTTATGAGTTATGAGCTTTTCAAACCACACAAATTTGTGAGAGCCACGGACACTGTGTGTGGGTCTTGCAAAAATACTCAACATAGACGTGTTGGCATAATGAGGACTTCTTAAAGCCTCCACTAGAACTGTTGTCTACATTGGTTAGAGTGGGGTCAATTTAACTTTTTCTTAGTGTCGGTTGCCTCTAAAAATCTGAATTAATTATAATTTACTCTATTCATCCTCTTCAAGTTAACTTCACACTGTTTTAATTAATATCCTTATCTAAATGTATGCTGTTTCTTGTTCCTTTTTTGTATTCTTCTATTTTACCATGTAGCTTTAAAATTAGAGGCCTCCTGTTTTAATTTCCCACCCATTCTAATTTTCCCACTTACTGAATGTTTTTAATTTTTAATCAATCTTTATTTTTAATATCAATCTGCTTCTTTAAATTTTAATTTATTTCATTAAAAAAATTCTAGCTTTTGAATGTTTGTCCTTATTTCATTATTGTTTATAGTCTGTGCTTATTATTGATTTATCTGTATAAGAGAGAAGTACCAGAACTTAGTCAAAAAGAGGCATGGACCTACCAAGTTTAAGGAAATTGATTTTAATTTATAATAATTGGGAAAGGCAAGGGTTTGAAAGATAGCCAGCTGGTATCATCATCCAAGTTTGTCTATATTACTGATTTTAACCGTTACATTTAGACATTCCAGAAGGATTACAACTTGTTTGTTTATTCCATTTCTTGGCTAAGATTGGGAATTGTATTTCCCAGAATCCCTTTTCCCACATGGTTCCAGGTTAGAATTGGACAAAAGAAGAATTTGTATGGGATTTGGAAAGTGCATGAAATTGAAGCTGTTATGCTCAGAAAGTCATTGCCATCAAACTGGGTGATGGTAGAAGTACCTAGTGAGTCCTACCTTGTCCTTTTTTATCTCAAATCAGTGTCTTGCCTCTCTTGCCACCTACTGGTCCTGCTAACCCATGGCAGCCCCTGACCTACACTGGATGTGTGTAGCTACAAAAAGGTGACTATTTCCTAAAGGTGACAACTGGAAGAGACCTCTCCGTGAATTCTCCCTTTGCAGTCCCACTTTGGCAAGCAGCTGAGCTTGGTTTGTTGGATTTCTCTACCAGCTCTAGTTTGTCCACTCACACCTTGCCTATTTTTCTGATTCTCTGACTCCCTTACCAGACCTTCACTTTTGAAACTCTTCTTATATTTGTGTAAGGTCCAATTATTATAATAAATCCCTAATTCTCATTATATTTACAGTGGCTCTGTTTTCCTACTCATACACTTGGAATCTTTTGATCTTTATGCTCTGTTGTCTTTATTGCTTCAACAGTATCTTTCCTTTTGGCTGCAAAATGGCCACCACAACCAACCATTATGCTCTCACATGACATTACCACAAGCAAGAAGCAGGAGTATTGGCACCTAAAGGTCTTTCTCTTTATATTCTTCTCCTATTTCAGGGATGAAAAATTTTACCAGAAAGCCTTAGCAGAATCTTCCTTAAGTCTTCAGTCAGAACAGTATCAGGTACCTCCCTCTGGCCACTGACAAATGGAGCGGATTGCCATAATTGGTTTAGACCTGTGGTCCTGCATCCTGGCTGCACATAAGGATAACCTGGAAGCTTTTAGAACCTGTGCCCAACTTGCACAGATTCTGATTTAATTGCTCTGGGGTTATGCTTTGGTATTTGTAAAATTCTCCCATGGCTTGGCTCAAACATGATTCATTCTCTGGAGCAACAAAACAAAACAAAACAGCAGACAAAATCAGAGTTCTGTACAAGGAAGAAGGTAGAAATGCCTGTAGGGTAGACAATCAAGAGTGACTTAGGACTTTTTATTCTATTTTATTTATTTATTTTAAGTAATCTCTACATCCAACATGGGGCTTGAACTCATGATCTCAAGATCAAGAGTCGCATGTTCTTCTGACTGAGCCAACCAGGTGACCCAGGATTTAAAAAAAAATTTTCTTACTATCTCATTTAAGGATGATCGATAGAGGGGCACCTGGGTGGCTCTGTCGGTTAGGCATCCAACTCTTTACCTCAGCTCAGGTCTTGATCTTAGGGTCATGAGTTCAAGTTCCGCACTGGGCTCCATGTGGGCGTGGAGCCTACTTAAAAAAAAAGTTTGATCTACAGAATAGACAGCAATATGACTAAAATCACCATCATTTGCATCATATAAAATCATTAAGCACTACCATATTTTATATATTATTTGAAGCATATGTTCCATTTTGATTAACTCTAGGAAATTTAATAGGACAGCTATTCTTCCATTCCTTACTTACTTGAACTAAAGTCATCTTGAATGTGCTACCAGACTATGTTGCACAGGGCTTAATAAATAACTATTTCTTTTTGGGGCGCATAACATTTAAAAAAATCTAAATAAACATACAGGGACACCTGGGTGGCTCAGTCTGTTAAGGGGCTGTTTTCGACTCAGGTCATGATTTCCGGGTCCTGAGATCAAGCCCCATGTCGGGCTCCTGGCTCAGCGAAGAATCTGCTTCTCCCTCTCCCTCTGCCACTCCCCTTGCTCATGCTTTCTCTCTCTCTGTATCTCTCTGTCTCGAATAAATAAAATCTTAAAAACAAACAAACAAATAAATAAACAGACAAATCCCTTATCAGGAAAAATATTAAGTGATTTTCAGAAATTTCACCTAGCCTTGTCAAAGATTTGATGAGGTGATATTCCAGTTAAAGAAACTATAGAATGCTAAGACGTTCTGAGGTCGACTTTGATCAGAGTATCCCAGTCCAGCTATCTCTTTGCCAAATATGCTTTTGCTAAGACCCACAGAAAGAAAAAAAAGGTATAACTTTGAGTGTAAGAAAGTATGTGTTCCAATATGCAGGTTACTTGAAGGAAAGGAAACACATAGGGTCCTTCATTTTAGGATCAAATCCAGCTACTAAGAATATTAGTCACTGAAAGGCACATTCCAGAAATGTACCAAATCTAAAGTATTGGCTGATTTACTCTGTCACTCATTAGCATCATAGCTTTCTTTTCTTTTCTTTTTTAAAGATTTATTTATTTGAGAGAGAGAGAGAGGGAGAGAGCATGCGAATGGGGAAGGGACAGATGGAGAAGGAGAAGGTGAGAAGGGGACACCCACTGAGTTGGAGGTGGCCTCTGGTGGGGGTTTGATCTCAGGACCCTGAGTTGGACGCCCAACCTACTGAGCCCCATAGCTTTCTTTTTTTAAAGTTTATTTTTTTAGTAATCTCTACGTCCAAATGTGGGGCTTAAACTCACAACCCGAAGATCAAGGGTTACATGCCCTTCTGACTGAGCCAGTCAGGCACCCCTAGCATCATCACTTTTGATAGGCCAGTTCTCTAAGGATTGGTGAGCAACTTCACCTTTTAAAATGAAATCATGCTTAATCAGTGTCTGCAAATTGGAGAAGTTACAGGCTATACTTTACTTAAGCAACATGATTGCTTTTATCTTACAGAAAGAAAATTGGTTTTAAAATTGTATATTTATTTTTAAATATATTCACATGGTTCAGAATTTAAAAGGAGTACCTATGAAGACATCATACCAAAACCAACCAAACAAACCTTGATTTGAATGAATCTTTATCACTAACAATTTACAGAAAATACAAAAGCACAGATGAGCATGTTGAATGCTACCATGTGAACGCAGCTGGCAACAACCAGGATACAGAAACATCATCTATGGGCCAAATAGTCCAATTTCTTCAACAAATAAATTACAAAGGACAAAAAAGTAATTGAGAGAGAATCTATAAATTAAAAGAAACATGCCAACCAATTGCAATGTATGCAATTTATGTGAATCCTAAGTTGAACAATCTTAAAAAAAAATTCATGAGACAATCAGGGAAATTTGAACAGTGATTAGATACATCGGATCCTTAATGATATTAAGCAATTATTGTCAATCTTTAGGTCTGATATAATATTGTGGTATGTTTCAAAAAGATAAATTATCATTTAGCAATGTACAACGAAATATATTTGGATGAAATGATGTTCTATCGGGCAGTTGCTTCAAATAACCCAGTGGGGTATTGCTGTATCAGGGATATCTATTGCTGCATACCAGATTACCTCAAAATTTAGCAACTTAAAACAAGCAACATTTATCTCAGCGTTTCTGTGGGTCAGGAATCCAGAAGTAGCTTGGCTACTTGGCTTGGTGGCCCTGGCTCAGGGTGTCTGTAGTCGTCAGAAAGGCTGGAGAATCTGCTTTCAAGTTTACTCAGTGGTTGTTGGCTGACTTCAGTTCCTCTGGCTGCAGCTAAACACCTCACTTTTCTTACTTTCTATAGGCTCCTTGGGTGCCCTCAGGATGTTGCAGCTGGCTTCCCCAAGAGCAGAGCCCAAGAGGTAGCTGCAGGGTTTTTTTATAACCTGATCTCAGAAGTGATGCACCATCACTTCTGCTATATTCTATTGGTCATGCAGACAAACCCTGGCACAATGTAAAATGGGACCACTAATGGGAATACATAACAAGGGATAAGGATCATTAGGGCTACCTTAGAAGCTGGCTACCACATTGACCCACTGTTCTATGGGCTTTGGTCAAGCTTCTATCCATTCTCTGACCCTCATAAACCCATACCCTGACTGTGGACCACAATGGTATGTCTGATTTCAGTGTAAGTTCAAGTGATTGTCTAGTATAAGTCCCAGAAGTTTTGGATATTTCCCTTTCCTCGGTGCAAAGTCAACTGTTAAACAGACTCTAGGGAAGGCTTGAAGGAAAATTCACCATAAACACTGGCAGAAGAGTGGCAAAGTCCTTTCAGACTCTGAACTGTCTTAGATTTGGGAATTGGAAAAGATCATGAATCCCGCTACAGGGTCTTGAATTATGTTTTCTGGCCAGAAGACCCATACTTAGTGGAAAAGTTTGGGTGTCAGGTGGTACATTATAAGCTGTCCATCTATTTCATTTCTAGGGATTCCATGATGAACTAATCACCACCACAGAACCCAGAAACAAATTAACACTAATTACCATTACATCTCTGTGGCTTATTATAGTAATTTCACCTATCGTATCTCTAACAATCTAGCGCTGTCACCTGACCTCTAACACTCCAAGATCTCATTTTTCGCCTTGGAGTTGGGTGATCCAAATCCTTTGTGGTATCCTGCAATATTATTTCCTCTATACAGAAGACACCTACTGCAGAGCTCACCATAGAAAGTGGTGTCATCATCCCTAACCTATTTCTTAATGCCTTGGTAAATGGCAAGTCCTCTGGATTACCACAGAAGCTACAGTTCAGGTTGCATATAATACATCCATGTCAACATTCCCATTTCCTTATGCATTTGAATAGCTTTTTCTAAAACAGTGGTTCTGAAAGGGTTTTCCTAGGACCAGCAGCTGCACCTGAGAACTCGTTAGAAATTCAAATACACAGATCCCAGTCTAGACCTACTAAATTAGAAATTCTGGGGATAGGGTGCAGCAATCTGTGTTTTAACAAGCCCTCCAGTGATTCTGATGCAGGCTTAAGTTTGAGAATCACCATCTTCGTGAATAAGGGTAGGGTAGAAAAACCACTTGACTACTGTAGTTTCAACATAACTAAAAATTTCTCATATTATTATTTACTTTCAAAAATTAAAGTTATAGGGCGCCTGGGTGGCTCAGTCAGTGTGTCTGACTCTTGACTTTGGCTCAGGTCATGAGATCAAGCCCCACATCGGGCTCCATGCTTAGAGGGAAATCTGCTTGGGATTCTCTCTTTCCCTCTCCCTCTGCCCTTGCTCCTCCCTCTTGTGTGCTCCCCATCTCTGTCAAATAAATAAAATAAATCTTTAAAAGAATTAAAGTTATGATTCAGAGAAAGGAATTGCTTATTTTGAGCAAAACCTAAAAACATAAGAAAACTGTAGAAAGAGGTGAAAGAAACTGAATGCTGGAAGGGCTAGAAAAATTATTTTACTTTTTAAAAAAATATTTTATTTTTAAGTAATCTCAGGACTGGAACTCACAACCCCAAGATCAAGATTGCATGTCCCTACTGGCTGAGCCAGCCAGGTGCCCCTATTTTCCTTCCTATTGGGTTTGGGAATTTATTTTTGTATCTTTCAGATAGGATAAAAAGATCACCCCAAGGCCCAATTTCAAAGGAATGGGGTACTGTTTAGCTTTGTGAACTCTTTGTTAACAGTCAGAAAAAGAGTCTTCATTGACAGTACTGTCAGCGTTGTTAAAACTAAGTCAGAACTCAGTCAGTCATTTTTTTCATCCATCAGGAGGTAGAACTGGTGGGCAGAATCATTTTTCAAGTAGAAATTGTTGGTAATTTTAGATTCTCCATAAGGAACAACTTGATTTGTATGTGCAACCAGATAAGCAACTCAATGCCAAGTTGGAAGTTTATCCTGTTGAGGTTTTGCTGTTTGAGCTGCACTTTTGAGATGGGTTTGAGTATTTAGATGCACCAAAGAGCCCTATCAAACCTGGCAGTAGTAATCGTCATGCATAGCATATGTATGAGGCATAACTACAGCTATCATTAATGGTTTTTTTTTAAGATTTTATTTATTTATTTGACAGAGAGAGACACAGCGAGAGAAGGAACACAAGCAGGGTGAGTGGGAGAGGGAGAAGCAGGCTTCCCACCGAGCAGGGAGCCCGACGCGGGGCTCGACCCCAGGACCCTGTCATCATGACCTGAGCCGAAGGCAGACGCTTAGCGACTAAGCCCCCCAGGCGCCCCAGCTATCATTAATGTTTGTTTAAATATTTGCTTTCTTTGAATCTGTGTTTTAATGACATTCAGCTGGTAGCTACCCATGAAAATTATTTGAATATACCTTTGCAACAGAAGCAGTTTAATATACTTCTTTTGCAATCCAGAACCTTTAGGGAGAGGTTATTTTTGTTTAGATACACTATTATGCTATACACAAGAGTGCAAGTTTAAATTTTGATCTCTAGCCTAAATTCCATGAAGGCAGGGACCAAGTTGGTCCTCATTACTTTGTCTTTGGTGCCAAATACATGGTACATAATGCTTATTCAATGAACGTCTATGGAATTAACGAACAATTTCCTGATTCTAGTTAATTGAAAAATTCAATAGCTCTCTGAAGGCTAGGAGAATTTTGCCTCTCTTCTTGCCCTTAGCCCTGCCAACAAACCAGAAGAATCTCTACTGTTTTTTAAAAAGAAAAAGTGCTTCTTACCTAGAAGAATATGTATGCTTTGAACTGACAAAAAGCATCTAATAATCGCATTTGTAATTTAATAAGTGAATAAATCCCAGCAAACATAATAACAAATCATAAAATACTAACTAGTAAAGACAGAACAATTTGTCTTACATGGCTGTAAGTATGCTTTTCTTACTATGCTAATTTTTTTAAAAAGTGTTTTTTAAAAAAATATAGATTTATTTATTTATTCGTTCATTTATTTATTTATTTAGAATGTGTGTGAGTGGGGGAGGGGCAGAGGAAGAGGGACAGAGAACATCTCAAACACCCTTGGCTGAGCACGGAGCCAGACTCTGGGCTTGACCTTACAACCCTGAAATCGTGACCTGAGCCGAAATTAGGAGTAGGCCCTTATCCTTACCGACTGAGCCACCCAGGAACCCTTAATATGCTAATTTTTTTAATGATTGAATTCAAATTAGGGAAATCCCCAGGCAGAGATTTCTCTGAAACCCTGTCCTTTGCGAAAGAAATAGGTATTTATGTATGTTGAAAGAGGGTACGGGTGGGAGGTGGGACTAGTTGTTAATAGTCGTTAAGTATTGTCATGTTATAGGTTTTGCATTATGACAATTACAGAAACCAACTGATGGGTTGGTTTCCCTCAGGCTGAACTGAATTCTTGGCTGACAAGAAATGGGAATTATTGGTGAAGTTATCAACAGTTTGGCTGGGCTTCTAGTGTGAAAACTTCTAGTAGGTTTTTTTAAATTTATCAGTTAACATATAAATGTATTACTGGTTTCAGAGGCAGAGGTCAGTGATTCATCAGTCTTATATAATACCCAGTGCTCATTACATCATGTGCTCTCCTTAATGTCCATCACCCAGTTTTAGTAGGTTTTTAAAAAATTTTTTATTGTTATGTTAATCACCATACATTACATCTTTTTTTTTTTTTTTTAAAGATTTTATTTATTTATTTGACAGAGAGAGACACAGTGAGAGAGGGAACACAAGCAGGGGGAGTGGGAGAGGGAGAAGCAGGCTTCCCGCTGAGCAGGGAGACCGATGTGGGGCTCCATCCCAGGACCCTGGGATCATGACCTGAGCCGAAGGCAGATGCTTAACGACTGAGCCACCCAGGCGCCCCACATCATTTGTTTTTGATGCAGTGTTCTATGATTCATTGTTTGTTTATAACACCCAGTGCTCCATGCAGAACGTGCCCTCTTTAATACCCATCACCAGGCTAACCCATCCCCCCACTCCCCTCCCCTCTAGAACCCTCAGTTTGTTTCTCAGAGTCCATAGTCTCTCATGATTCGTCTCCCCCTCCGATTTCCTCCCCTTCATTCTTCCCCTCCTGCTATCTTTTTTTTTTTTTTTTTAACATATATTGTATTATTTGTTTCAGAGGTACAGATCTGTGATTCAACAGTCTTGCACAGTCTAGTAGATTTTTGATGAACACAGACTGAATAAAAGAATTAGAGTGAGTCACACCTATCCAGATCTCATTAGATCAAATAGAAGCTGAACTGTTGATTATTCCTTCGAACTAGGGGCTCTTTTTAGCTGTATATTCATTATTTGAGTCCCTATGTAAATTAAGTTCCAGGGAAGCAAAATATAGTATTTTCATTGACGAACATCCACTTATAAAATTAGTCTACAAGTATTTCTCCCTAATTAACATTAGCATTGTGAATTACATCCAAACCCACCTGTTGGTCATTTTTTTTGCCAGTGTAGCCAACAACACAATGTAAACATATGCAAGTGAAATTTAAGTTTCAGTATTGTTCGGAGTCAATGAAAGTGCTTTTGGAGAACTGCTCAAATCACCACCAAGCAGGGGGAGTGGCAGACAGAAGGAGAAGCAGGCTCCCTGTTGAGCAAGGAGCCCGATGTGGGACTCGATCCCAGCACTCTGGGATCATGACCTGAGCTGAAGGCAGACGCTTAACCTGCTGAGCCACCCAGGCATCCCCCAAAAGTTATTAGATGAGTTTCTGGTCGAGTTAAATCAATTAAAAATTGGAAGAAAGAAAATTTACATGGTTGCCATAGTACATGCCATAGTAGCTTCAAGACAAATTATCTGAATAACTGGTTAATAAGGATCTTTGGGAAAAAGCCCTGGAATATTTTGCAAAAATGACCGACTCCATGATCACAGTTAGTAAATCAAAAGTGAAATGGACATTATGTTGTTGATCTTACCATTTTTTTTAGAGAAATTATATTCTGCTCCCCCCAAAATCAACACTTGATTAAATTGAATTTGAATGAACGAGCTGTTTCTTATTAATGTAGATTCTTCCATTGTCACTTTTTAAAAAGTGTGTTTATATGTGTTAGTTTGTATATCTATAAATGGATGTCAAGTTTTCTGAAAACACGTTCTGCAGAATACTGTAGTCCCAAACAGTCATCTGTGAAAAAAAGGAACCCACAGTTGTACAGAGTATTTTGTTTCCCACTCTCTGCTAGTCTCCCTTCTGCTCTGTGCCCAAAGGGTTTATCATAGACTCCAGGTTCCTTTGCCCTGCCTTCTTCTTGGATTGGGCTAAGGGGAGGAGGGCTGAAGGAGAATGGGGCGTAAGCAGGACATTAAAGGAGATGGGGAAATGGAGATAGCTATTTATTCCTGGCTCTCTCCCCTCCCTTCTGCGGGATTGCTGCGAGTTAGTTGGCTGTCTTCCTACTAGAGTCACAGCTTCTGTGAGGCGGTCCTCTCCATTTAGCTGTTCTGTCCAATTGTCAACTGCTCCCCCCTTCCTTGCCTCTTCAGGCCTGGAGATGGTAACAGTACTGCAGTCTCCCTTGTTGGTTTCCCTCTATTAAATGTTCTCAATTGACCACTGGGAATGTACCATCTGTTTCCTTTGGGGAGCTGACTTACTCAATAGTTATTATATTGTACTCTTGGAAAGATAGAAAATTTAAATTAACACAGTAAAGGCATTAGCAGTAAATAATATCTAAATTTAGGTCAGTGTTTGCCAAACTTATTTATTCATGGCACCATTTTCCTAAGAACATCCCTTGAACATTTTAGATGATAAAATTTGCCTTAAAACATACAAAGCCAGGGCGCCTGGGTGGCTCAGTTGGTTAAGCGACTGCCTTCAGCTCAGGTCATGATCCTGGAGTCCCAGGATCGAGTCCCGCATCGGGCTCCCTGCTCGGCGGGGAGTCTGCTTCTCCCTCTGACCCTCTTCCCGCTCATGCTCTCTGTCTCTCATTCTGTCTCAAATAAATAAACAAAATCTTAAAAAAAAAAACAAAAACAACATACAAAGCCAAATGTAATGGTTTATAGTTTTGATGATGAAGGGCAATCATTATAAACATCTGTAATTGTTCTGTGCTCTGTGTGAAACACTGATGGGCTGAAGGTCTACAGAGGTATAAGCCTAAGGCTGTTAGTCCATAGCATCGATGCATCCCAAATGGCTGTGCTTTTTAAATTCAGCTTAGTTTTCATAGTCGAAGTCTTTCAATATCAGGTTGGCAAGTGTATCTTGCCCATGTGCTTCTCTCCCCATGCTCTGCATCTTACCTCTAGTCTGGCAGGAAACCAAATTACAAATGCTGGCTAAAGTTACTCTAAAATAAGTTTAAATAGGCTTAAATAAGCACCTTTGATTCCCTAATAAGCACACACTTGGATGCCTAAACTTCATGACATCTATTTTGGTTGCTTGGGAACTTTATCCGCTATGCTTGATATTTCAGTTATGTGGGATGTTACTGTGGATATACTCTTTAAAAAACAAATTTACTTTAGGTGTACCTAGCTGGCTCAGTGGGTAGAGCATGTGAATCTTGATCTCAGGGTTGGGAGTTCAAGCCCTACGGGCATAGGGCTTACTTAAAAAAATAAATAAAAAACAGAAGTGAGTAAGTTTATAAACTCTGATGTGGTAGCAATTACTGCTGTAAATTTCTAGCTTTTCAGCACAGTAGGATTGCATTTTTCGTGCTGGTGGCTATGTAACCAGTTCTATCCAATGAGTTGGATATGTGTTATGATTTCTTAGTCAAGAACTTAATTATCAAAGCCCTTTTGGCCTTTTGTCACAACTAGCACTGTTCTAGAGAGAAGACGCTCCATCAGCTTGGGTGGATGGATATGAAGCTTAAGTAAGGAATATCTAAATAATTTTCAGGGTTGGTTATTTCTGCAGCATTATCCTAGCCTATCCTGATTTACTTCAAAAAGGGTCTTGTAGAAAAAGGAGAAGGCTCAATCTAAATGAAGAAATTTACACAATCACATGGTATTCACACTTCTTTAAAGAAAATGAGTTCCGTAGGCAGTTCAAGAGCTCCTAAAACCTTTAACAATGATTACATTAAAAAAGGTCAGGCATATGTCATCATAGCTGTGTGTAGTAGTCACATGTTTGAATCCCTGCATTTTTTTAAAAAAAGATTTTGAGAGTAGGGCAAGCGACAGAGGGAAAGAATCTCAAGCAGACTCCCTGCTGAACATGGAGCCAGAAGGGGGGACTCAATTCAACAACTCCAAGTTGATGACCTGAGCTGAAAGCAAGTCACTCAACTGACTGAGCCACCCAGGTACCCTGAATCCCTGCATTCTAGTTATCAGATAGTCACCTAACTGTGACTATCTGATACATAGCCCTTATGTATAAAATTGGGAAAATACAGGATTTTAAGATAATCAAATTATGAAAATTACCTGACAAAAAGATCCTTAATGGTAGCTATCATAATAGCTACATTAATTGGTTAGTCTGGCAATACGTCTCTAGGTTTTGCTTTCAACTAAAGGACTGCATTCTCTTGTTATGATTCAGTAATCACATTACTTACTTGTCAGCATTATGGTTCCTATAGACAGGCCTAGTCAACTAGTCACTATTTATATCATCCTATTGATGGAAATTGTTATCCAAAACCAAGTAACCAAATTTTCAAACACCATCTGATAACTTCTTATATTCAAGATCTCATTTTCTCTATTTTATTTCTTATTAGATATAAGGAATCTCCCAGAATGTATAATGGGTATTTCTATAGTCATATTTACAAGACACAAAATATTTGGATAAAAAGCAAGTTTCATCATTTGTATACTGTACAGATGAGGTTTATAAATTGATTTTAAGCACCATATATATACAATCCAATACTGCAAACCAACAATGTTTCAAACTCAAGATGTTTCATCCATCATGATGGCACCTCCTCTCAATAAACAAATGCTGTTTTATGGGCTGTGTGAGAGTAGCAATTATCACTGTTATCAATTACACAAAATTATCAAATTACCTTCAGGGGCAGGCTGCATTTAAAAAAGAACAAAACAGCAACAAAAAAACCCAGGTTAAATAACTAGTCCCAATTACAAAGGATCTAAGATTTAAAGAACTAAAGGTCCCCAGGGACCCCTCCTTATTCCTTTGCCTTGGCTCTAAGGTTCAAAAAAGGTGTATATTAGGTGCTAAACTGGCACAAAGAGATGGAAGCAAAATCTTTAAAATACAATGTGGAGTACCATTTTTTTCTGAATCTGTTTTACCCTATTAAAAAAAAACCAGACAAGGACATCTGTCCCTTTCAGATTAACAGGAGCTATGCAAAGGAAGCACTTTAGATTACTGAAAGAAATTTAACATTTATTAGGCCCTCATGTGCCAAATATTATATTCAAATATCAAAACCTATAAAGGCATCCATTATTTGCAAATAAGAAAATGGGCTCAGAAGTTGCCCAAAACAAGTTATTGTTTGGTGGAACTGAGCTTCAAATTAAGGCCTTCCTCTACAGTTTCTCAATATAGCATAGTACACTGGTTCAAAATTATTTAAACCTTTAAAAATGAAAAGTCTATAATGGAAAGTACTTTTAATATTAAACAGTTCTCATGACTGTAACAAATTGTGTCGATAAAGGGCTTACTAAATGTCAACTTCATTTAATCCTTCATTTGTTAAAAAAAAAAAAAAGAGGACATACTTCAAATGGCACTAAGTGAAGCATAATTCATTTCTATCATTTTCTACAAAATAAGTTAACTTTAAGCCAAACAATTTCAATGATGATAAATGCATTTCATTATTTATTTAGATGTTTAAGCTCTCGCACTAGATTTTTACAAGCTGGTGAACACTGACAAATTATTTCTCCCACAGAACTATAACCACACATTCCCAGACAGTATAAATATATGGTTGAACTAACATTAATACACATCACCATTTTATCAATTACATAATAAAACAAATTATCAAGTATCCAAATATTAAGTTACACAGCTCAAAAGGCATATAAAATATTAGATGTCTGCTCAATTCATTAGCAGAAACCCACTTTTTTTTTTTTTTTTTTTGCAAGAGAGGTTGGGAAGAGAAGAAAAAAAATCACACTTCAAACAAAAATAAGTTGGTAAACAACTTCAGATGAGTAAGAAAAAAAATTACAAGAATTTCAGAAATTTTATGATTAAGAATTGTTTTAGCTACGATAACAAAGCATCTCTACCTTTTAAAAAAATATTTACTAAATTAAAGAGCATATTCTACATGTTCTGCACAAGACAAAGGCAACATTTTACTAAAAATACTTAATAGCCCCCTCCCGTTCTTTTTTCAGGCCCTCCCTGTAAGTTGCACCCCAAAGTGCAAACATTAAAATTAACTGTAAGGCTTTTTTGTCTGGAGACATTAAAGACATGTGCTTCTGTACAACGTAGATTTTCAAAATGGAGGTTTTCTATAACAGCACAAAATGAAATTTGTAGAAAGACATGAAATAATCATTGTAAGACTTGGTTTAAAAAAAAAAAAAGTTGAGCAAACCTGATGTATACTGGTATGAATGTGGGAGATGTAAACATAAAGTGAGCAGGCAAATAACCATATAGGCCCTAATTTCTATGTTTGAAATGACTGAAGGAATAAACCACATAAGGTCCAGAGTGTTCATAGTTCCTGGGATTTTAGTTCAGTATGATACTAAAAATATACAAGTATTGTGCTGGGTATTTTGGCACCTAATCTTTCTAAATTTCTTATATATTGATAAGATTCTGGCATGGGAATAGATTTAAAGACATAACTCAATACTCCATGATTTCAGGAAAGGTCAATTGGTACAAGTGATAAGCACATTTTAAATGCTGTAAAGCAAAAATGTTTTGCTAAGTGTCCAAATAGGTTGATTGTAACCCAAACATAGAGGTTGCAATTCTGTCAAACTTGTGGCCTGATAAAACAGCTTTCCAATACTCCTATGGAAGCTTCATTAGACTTAATCACCAAGCCAACACGTTGGCTAGTATGTATGACAAATTAGGTCCTGTTTCAAGTTCCACTTCCAAGGCAATTACATCAGGCACCCCAGTTTTATTGAATGCAACAGTTGTTTCTATGACCATTGGAGTCTTTGAAGCGCAGCCGCATTTTAGGACGATACTTCTCCAAATACAGAAGTTGCTTGCTGTTAAAAGCTCCACGCCGCTTTCTAGATGAAGAAAAACAAAAGATGAAGTTACTAAAGCAAAATCCTGGTATTACCATTTACTATGCTATAGACAATTATCATCTCTCGTGGCAATTTATCTTTTGATTTTTATGCTGCGACTTAATGCTTAATTTATGGATAGGCATACATGTGGAATGGAAAAAGGATACTAAAAAGTCCTAAATCTTGAGTGCTGGTTACAATAGTCAAAATTTATATATCCACGTATATGAGATCTGAGAAAAGACAACTTATTGATTAGAATCTCTGTAATACGAGCATTTACAAGGAGTGTAAATAAGATCTTACTTCCTGGTTTTAATACTATCTTAAAAAATGAATGTAATGGTTAGATGGGCTGTGGGGGAAAAACTGTTTTTGTATTAATAAAATCCACCGACAATGAAGAAATGAAAATAAAATTCATTATATACTTACTGTCTTATGAACTGTACTGCATCTTCATATTTCATTCCACCTTCAATTAATGCTAGGGCAACAAGCACTGGGGCTCTGGTAGGATAAGAATTTTGATAAATCACTTTTTTCAAAATCAAATCCTGGAAAATTCAACACTCCAAACTTTCATTTCCTAACCTAAAATTACTATTATTTACCACCCTTCCTATGTAATACCTTATAGTAAATGTTGACTTCTTGTTAAAAAATGAATAAAGCATCAGCATTTCCCTACTAAACTCAGGCCTTTACCTAGAACTAAAAATAAACTATGCCCTTGTTACAAATGAATCTAGAAATTAAGACTTGTATTATTCGAGGTCAATCTTAAAAAAACTTAAGGGGGTAAATCTTGATAAATGCAGATAATTTTTTCTGAATCCAAGCAGTGAAAAATATTTCCTATTTAAAAAAAAATTTTTTTTAAAGGTCATGAACTCCTTTTCCTAAACATCTTCTGGAAATGTTTGCTTCCTTTTTTGCTTATCAATGAGACTGTGACACAGTTGCATGCCAAACCCCCCAGGGCGATCAATGCTCATTTTACTTTTCCCCACTAGAAAAGAACTTTTTTTTGGTGGTGGGGATGGAGCGCAGTGATAGTGACTTACAAATCTGGATATGAATATTTGGGTGTTACTGGGTAATGAATTCCTACTGAATTGGAATCTCCAGGATCAAGAACGCTATCAAAAGTACACCATATGCAACGCAAACCACCTTAGAAATGATTCATAATTCTTTTTCACAATGAGTTTGGACAATGATTCCAATATCATTGATATAACCTAGGACACACAATTAATTCTGTAAGTAATTGTGCCCACAGAGACAAGTGTAAATTACAACTATAGCATTTGTTAGTTCCAGCTGTACTAGAATACATTATTCTATTACATTCACCTCCTTTTAAATTTAATTTAATATGTAATCTAACAAAGCGAACTGACTCACAAAGTGATAACTGAATTTTTCCTGGACTCAAAATCAAGTTTTTACTAGGATCAAGACCAATACCATTAAATGGATTTAAGAAATTCTCTTACCTCCCAAGGCCTGCAACACAATGAACAGCAATACAACAACCAGGTTCTTCACGAAACTTAATTTTTACAAGACTTAACCAGTCATCAACAATCTGGTTGGATGGTGGTGCACCATCATCAAAAGGCCAATCCTAAGTCAAAAGAATAAACATTTTAGATTTTTTTAAATATAAATGCCAACTAATACTTCTAAATTTCTACCACTCAGATGTCTTCAAAAGCATTTTAATATGCTTAAACATGTGTTGTATGAAACCCCACTGTCAATGAAATGCAAATAAATTCCGAATCTTTATAAAGATCTCATTACTTTAGAGCTTTACTTAGCTTTCATCTTTATTTAGAAATTAAGATTCTGCATACTTTCGTAATAACTTAAAAAAATAATCAAGCTTTTTGAAGTTGGTCATTTTGTAGCACAGTATCAAACACACAGAACTATTAAACACTTACGAGAACATGGATGCCTTCTTTCTCCACAAGAGTAGTGTCATAAGTTGCTTCACATACTCTTACTATTGTTGTAACTCCATACTTCTTAAGTTCCTGGATAAAACATACATAAAAAATAATTAATGAAGTTTTTATAACCATGTTATTCCTGCTCACCAAGTGTTCAAAAGGTATTGCTAGTTAACAGAAAATCAAGGAATGAATGGTATAACCTATGTATGTTTAACAGGAAAGTGAAATCTTGTTTATTTATTTATTTATTTATTTATTATTTTTTCACACCACCCACATTCACAATTCAACTCTGGGAAGTGAAATCCTGCTTTAAAGGACAACACTAGAATAGCATAAAAGAGGAATATTAAACATCACATATATTTTTAATAAATGAAAAAAAAAAATCTTGTGGCCCTTCATACATGGAAGGTGTTTATAGTCATGGTAACACTGGCTAGATGGAAATGAAGCACTAACAAAAGAGAGAAGCAATTCAGAGACAAAGGTAAATAGAACCCAAAGGAATCACTCATGACTACAAGTAATCTAACTTGACTTGATTACATTAACTACTTAAACTTTTGCTCACTGGCAGTACACATGGTAATTTAGAACCTTAAAGGTATATTCAAAGACTCTAAAATCCTGTAAGTACAGTGTAAAAAACCCCACATCATTTAAAACGACAAGCTTTAAGACGCATAATCCATTATTACTAATTATAATTAGTAGCTAAAAATTGGCTTCGAAGCATCAAAAAGGATTCAAGACATTAACTAACTTTGGTTACAGTATTAGTCATTAGACTAAGCAGATACATGAACAATCTCTAAGTGGCAGTCTTCCTTCTATAAATTTCTTATAAGTGAGAATCATACTGTTATACTGACCTCATAGAGATTTAAATAAACTGTGAGGCATGAACAACTAGATGATCTTATTATAAATCCAAACTAATTCAAGTACATGTCCTTTTTTGAAATGTACAAAATAATTTTCTGTAACCTAAAGAAACTGATATTTCATTTCTTGAAAATTCAACTGTAGGCATACCAACATAATTTTTCTAAACTACTATTTATTCTGTTTGATAAAAAACCTCACCATTAAACTGCAACCAGTTTAAGACATTAACAAGCATCAAGCCTTACCTCTATAAATTTGTTTAAGGTCGCATTGGTTGGATTGTGTGTAATAAGAAATCTCATGTTCTTGTATGTGACTTCCACAGGAGCTGGGCGGTTCATTCGAGCCATGTTAATTTGGTTAAAAAACACTCAATAGGGTTATGAAAGAATTTAAAAAATTGAATACAGAAATGGCGCAAAGAAACTGAGTCTACTTCAATATACTCCACTTGAAATTCTCAGTGCTTTGAGTATGAAGTTGGGAGTAATGAGAAATGAAATGAACCTCCTAACAAGAAGCAGCAATTCTTCAATCCAGTAATACTGAGGCAATAGAAAGGAAGTGCACTGAGGTTTACCCCATCCAGGTCAGAACTCTTGTAAAATGCTCTGTGGATTTCAATTCAACACTTCTGTGTCCAGGTTAACCACTCTTACGGGGGCTTCTTGGTGGAGTAGTAATGAATTTCTACAGTTCACTTGTCTGCATAGAGGTCGTGCTGTGCCTGGCAGTAATCTCCACTGCCCTTCAGAAACTCCATAAATGTGTGACCAAGAACACCACAGAACTGCTGTTTAAAAGAAAAAAAGAGAGAGAGAAGAAAAAAGTTGTTTCCCAATTCAAAGGAACATGTTATGCTTTTGTAGCATGTAAGTGCACAACTGTCTTTTCAAATTTGGGCCCAAGCCACCTTTTCAACTTTTACTTAAACCACAGAAATATAAGGGTAATTACAAATTAAATCAATAACCATAAAACAAGCATTCACAAATAGATTACTTTAAATTGAAATTACTAACCTAATACAGAGACCCCTCAAAGAATACCACTGTTACATTTAGACATTATCACCTACACATACTCTTCTACTAATTATTCATTTTAAATAGCTGGTGGCTTTACAGTATTATAAAATCTACCGCTTTCTATATTGATTTTTCCAGCTTAGGAAATATTTTTACATATTGTAAACTTCATGAAAACTTTGGAAGCTGTTAGTCCTTGCATAATTTACTTACTCCTCTAAAGACTCAACTAATATTTTTAAAAAATTTTAAATAATCTTTACATCTAACGTGGGGCTTGAACTTACAACCCTAAGATCAAGAATCACATGCTCTACCAACTGAGCCAGCCAGGCGCCCTTCAACCAATATGTTCTTAAGAGGAAGACAAGAAACTGGTTTCCAAATGCTTCCACATACACTATCTCATTTGATCCCTAACCTATTAATTTACAATTCCCTTTTAACAGATTTTCCTTATCTGAGTCTCTGGAAGTTAATCAACTTGTTATATGAAATATTACAAGGATAAACATTAATAAAGTTAAAAAAAAAAAAAGACTTGTGTGTGCTAAGGAGTAAAGAGAGGAATAAGAAAAATTGACAGGTTAACAAGAGTACCAAATGCCAGCCACTGCCCCAAACACTTTGTATGTATTCTCAAGGGCAAATTACCAAATAACATCTTTTAACCAAAGATTCCCTTAGTTTATATTTAAGCATTTCAAAATCTTAAAATTAAATTCAAACTATTTTCATTTTGTACCTTTAAATAGCATTTTGCACCATGCTATAGTTTCTAGAACAATTTTGCTAATTTTGAAGAATTCATATGGCGATCTAGCAGATCAGTGAAAAACAGCAAGTCAAAAACCCAGTTCATTTTCCTGTCAAAACAAAGAAGTAGCCTCAGGAGTCATTTCTTACAAAGCTGTCCCAGAAGAAAGAGGACCTTCATTATTCCAAATTTGTTCAAAGGAGCCCTCAGAGATTATTCCTTCATGTATTTGCTAGTTGGGTCAAAACATTAGTGACTACCATGAAGTAAACTTGGCTCTATTACAGTGAACACAGCAATAATCTGGAAAATAATTTCAGTTATACTTTTCACCTCAAATCCTAAATATTACTTCCTTAGAATAAAAAAGTGAATTCTGGCAGCTTCTCCATGACATACAATGAATTAAAGAAGTCATTTGTAAAGCTGTTAAGTGCAATGACTCGTGGCTTAGTGTTCTGATTTCCAGATACTATCTTTTTTCAATTGAAAGCAGATGTATGAGAAAGACAGTAGTGTTTCACATCACGACTTCCACATTTAACAGCTAAAACTCCTGTTACAACTGACTTTGGCCTCATCTCTTCATGTAAGCAAGTTCATCAGGAAGCAGAGAAAGCAACAGAAATAACTCACTTAGTGGAGCCATCCAGTGGCTGGGGGGGGGAACTTCCACCAAAAGAGCAGTGACCCCAACTACCTAACATCTCGTAACATTCCCTCGTTACCAATTTCCTTGCCACAGGAAAAACTATCCACAATAGGCAGCTCAGAAATACCAAGGCATTTCTTCCCCCTCCCATCTATCATTCCATATAATCACAATAATATACACGGGAGGCGGGGCGGGAACAAAGCAATTTCTGTGCAGAAGCTTAAGTCAGTTTGTCAGATTGCAGAGTCAAAGCAATTAATCCGTATAACCACCGCTCTGTCCAACAGTTCGTTGTAAAGTCTTTTCCAGACCTACTATACCTTAAGTAATGCACCTACTATAGAGGATATGTAAAATGCTGCTTTACTGCTGGGAATGACCTAGCTTTTTGGTTTTCAACTGATTAACTGCCATCGAACAAAATTCGTATAAAAAGAGTAACAGGAAGCATTGCCTCAGAATCTGGATCCGAAGCAGGTCGACGGTTCCAACTACAGCGCAAATAACAACTTAATACTCTTGGAATGGTAGAAGGCTTCCACGGACAGAAGATAAACCTCAGAATTCTGGCTCTGGTCGGCTGCTGTTGCCACAAGCCAAAAGCAGGCAACAACATATTACACCAAGGATTTCAGGAACAGTTCTAAATAGTCCCCGATTAAAAGGCGCCATCCAGGGCCCCAAAGATTGGCAGGGAAAGTGTATACTGGTGCCCGGCCGTGGACTCCTTCGCTTCAGTGCAACAGTAGTCCTGGCAGTTTCCAAGGCGCTCAGACCCAGACCATTTCTCCACCGACCTGCCCCCGAGAAAGGACAAGACTCGACTTGTTCCCATTATCCAGAGCCCGAAGTGGGGCGTTAAATCCGGAACAGCTCGAATTACCAGGTGGAGGCTAAGGGCGCAGGGCGGGGCAGGCAGTCGGTCTCCTCACCTAGCAGAGTGTCGCGCTAGCCCCCGCCAAGGGTGCCGCTCGCGGAAAGCCCCCGATGGCCGCAGCTCCGCGCTCGCAGCGGTGCGCGCCGGGGCCCGCCCGCGGCGCCCCCTCTCCGCGCCGCAATCACGGGTTCGCGCCGCGCCTTCAGTCAGGCGCGGACGCCGAAGCCATTTTGTCTGGGGCGCCGGTCCGGGCCGCGGAGCACAGGGGTCCCTGCACCAGGCTCCTGTCCCGTGCCAGCCCCCGAGCCCGGAGACCTCCCGGCCGAGACCGTTATCAGCCTCGCCGGCCGCCCCGCCTACCCCACGCCGGCCCGGGTCCGGTGGCGACCCCGCCGCCGCGCCCTCCCCGTATCCGGCTCCGCAGTGACACGCGCAGCCCTTGCCCCACCCCGGGCCACGTCTCCCGCTTCCCAGGCGGGCCGCTCTCTTTCGGCCAAACAAAGGGGCCTCGGGACGCCGCGGAGCCCGCCGGGCCCTGGACAGGCGCGCCAGACCGGAGGGCCAAGGGCGGAGGCGGCGGTCACAAAGCGGCTTTTGTGCCGCCCCGCCCGGCCCGCTGCGGGGGCCGAAACCGCCCCCACCCGCCGCGCAGGCCCGGCCGCCCCCGGCTCGGCAGGGACAAGGAAGCGGGTGCCCCCGCAGTCAACCGCCAACCCGCAGCCCCGTGGACCCCAGCGGCCGCCTCCCCGCAGCCCGCCCCACCGTCCGGCCACAGGACCGTGGTCCGGCCCCCTCCTGCCAGGGACCCACCGGAACTGCGTGCCGGGGCGCTGGGGAGCGGACGCCGGGCTCCGAACAAAGGCGACGGTGGGGATGGGGGGGCCGGTCGGGGAGCCCCGGCCCCAGAGGCGGCGGTGCGACGGATACTCACAGGAATATGTTTACTCATTGAAGATTGTGGCCTAATCATACAGCCGGTCCCGAGGCGGCGGCGACACAGGCGGCGGCGGCGGCGGCGGCTGCAGGGCAGGGGGTAGCGGTGGTCGTCGCGGGGCGGCGGCGGCTTCGCAGGCGGCGGCGGGGGCACCAGACTCTACCATGCAGTGAGCGGCTCCGAGAAGAGCGCGCAGCCCAGCCGGCCCGCAGTAGGGGGAGCCAATACGCGCGCCGAGGCGCCCTTGCGTCACAGGCCCTCCGTTTTATAGCCGGCGCGACGTGCGAACTCCCGGCCACCAATTGTGGCCGGGGCCCCGGCCGAGAGCCGACGAGCGGGGGCGGAAGCCCGCCCCCCGCCGACGTCACCGCGCGGCGGCCGCTGCCGGTGTGAACCGGTTGATGAATGGCGAAGTGCTGGAGTCGTAGCGTCTCGCGGGCGGGGGAGGGAAGGGGCTGGGGGGGGACTCAGGGGCCGAGCGAGCCTGGGGTAGGGAAGGGCTGCGAGCGGGGGAAGGCTGCAGCCTATCGACTGGAAGGAATCGCGCCGGAAACCCTGGCTCTCCTAGTTCCAGCCGCCGAGGAGCGCACACATGTCACATGGGGAGCTTTGAAGTTGCCTCAACTTAAAATGCAGTCCCTTCGGGGCCAGAAGCGTGGCTCAGTCCCGACCCTACTTTATTCTGCCTTAAGTCAAACCACAGGCATCGCTGCCAGCGGTTTACCTTGGCACCTGCGCCACCCCGATCTCCGTCATCAAGTAATATTTATGTCGCACGACCGCTGTACCCGGTGACTCAACACCTTGAACGCCACGGCCCTAGACTCGGACCAGGTGAAGACTTGTCGCCGGGGGCACTTTCGAGCGGGGAGAAACTTCTGCTACGGGAGGCTGGGAGAGTACCTCGTGAGGCAGATAAAGCTCCGTGCTCCCTACAGTCTTTTTTGGTCACGCCTCCAGACTGCACACGCGGGCAGCTGCAGTTGGCTCAGTTGTGGCATTTCGAAATCACATGCATCCTTTGTACGGCTGCTCACTTGATGTGTTGTCACAGATAATGAAAGGTTAGTCACTGCTAAAAGGAAGCGTTTTTAAAAATTGAGAATCTTTGGTTATGTCAAGGACTGCTGTCATTCTTTGCGTCAAAGCTAAAGCCTTTTTTTTTTTTTTTTCATTTTCAGTTCTGTTGCTCCCCTCTCTTCATAATTTAGGCCTTTAAGAAGTAAAGCCTTATCGTGATTGTTTTGTGCTACACAAGGGCAGCTTTGTCACTTATAATCTGGGGACCCTTTCTCTACCTTATGGAAGGACTAAACAGGACTTTTACCTGCTTTGAAGAACTCGGTTTTCTACTAACACTGAGGCCTTTTGTTTGCTGTTTTCACTGAGCAGTAGATTGGAGACGGCTTTAGGGATCAAATTGTGTTCTCAGTCACTGTACTGCAGTATTTTAGGATTTGTTAGTACTTCTATCTAGAGTGCTTGGGTAGTTATTCCACATTCTTGTAAACATATACTCTGTAAACAAAGTAAGCACTTTTGAAAAAAGGCATTGTGTCAGGCTTTTACAGAAGCAAAGGTAAAATCATCTTCATTTTATTTATTTATTTATTTTTAAAGATTTTATTTATTTATTTGACAGAGAGAGACACAGCGAGAGAGGGAACACAAGCAAGGGGGAGTGGGAGAGAGAGAAGCAGGCCTCCCGCGGAGCAGGGAGCCCAATGCGGGGCTTGATCCCAGGACCCTGGAATCATGACCTGAGCTGAAGGCAGACGCTTAACGACTGAGTCACCCAGGGGCCCCCAAATCATCTTCATTTTAAAGAAATTACTCGCTTAGGAAACTTTTGAATCCATCTAAATCAAGGAAAACTAAAGAGCTTGAGAGACAATGTCCTTTTACAAATAAACTTTAAATGGAGTAAAGATCTTAAAGTGTTATGTCAAAAAAAATATTAAAAAAATCTTGGGGTGGAAGGGACCTTCCTAAGTAGGTCAGGGAACTCAAGACACAAAGAAAAAGATAGATTTCATTATATAAAAATTACAAACTTCTATATGACAAAAACTTTTGATAAAGTTAAAATATTGATGGCACTCTAGGAGAAAATACTAACGGTGTGTCATGGGCAGAATTAACTTCATAATAAACAAAAAGCTTGACCAACATAAACACTAGTGTAGCTAAAAAACATTTATCAGTTTACTCTCACTCCAATCAGCTACTCTCACTCCAAAAGTTGGTCAGCACAGTGATGCTAATTGGAGTGGTGAAAGTTTTTCATGTAATGACTTTTCAAAAAATGAATTTGCTGGGACAAGATATAAATTCAACAATTGGTAAGCAGAGCCAAATCAGTATTAGCCAGTTTTCTTGTAGAACTTGTGATACAAGTTGCAAGCCTTGTGATGCACACATCTTGTAATTACCACAAGTAGGGCTGACATGGAGTATCCAGTCAGCGATGCTCACCAAGCTCTAAAAGCTGGGCTCAAACTCACAAGTGCATTAATCAGCTTCCAGAGGTCTTAGCCTCTCAGATGAGGTACCATCTTCTATTTTGAAAAGGACATATTTTAAGGATGAAAAACTAGAGAAAACTTTTGCTATTGAGAGAAAGGACACACTTTAAACCAAATATAAATATGGTCTTGCTGACCAGCTTGCTAAATTCTCTCAGGGTAGCCCTGGGCCTGTCACTCTGGCAGCTGCCATGTTTATTTGTGTCCTGTGCCATGGTGGTTCACTGTAGTGCTGAGGGTGTCTGGTCTACTCAGCCCAATAGTTTAAAGGTGTTGACTCTTAGAGAACAGTAGTCAATCCCAATATGGGTGCAGAGATTCCTGTGGCCTGAAGACCTACTAACCTCCACAGATTTGCATTTGGAGCATCAGCACCTACACTTATTAGCAGAAGGTCTCCAGCCTGAGCCAAGATGCTTGCAAATAGTGGTCCAGACACCCAGAGGTGAGAAAACCCAATGCTGAAAGCTAATGCTTGCTCTAAGCTCCAGAAAAAGCCCTGAGATGGAAGATGACTTCTCCTACTAAACAAGATGCCCAGCTATAAGTTACTTTTCTCAGCAAAACAGAATGATGATTTGGGGTTATGAGGAAGTCTGATTAAAAAAGCATTTAATAAAAAAAAAGCATTTAATATAGTATGTATATTACCATTGCAATGATAGAAAGATTGAATGTGTCAATACTAACCCAGAAACAAACAGTAGACTGCAAAGTATAATAATATGCCAACTATACTTAGTAGAAGCAAATACGCCAGTGGGTGTCTGGATACTAGTGCAGAGGGCAATCTTAAGTATTTCCTAAAAATTCAGGGACACAACACAGTCCCTATCAACATTGTAAAAGTTTATTTTCCTTTTGCTGTTACAGAACAGCCTATTTTGTTTTATATCTAAAATTAATCTTCTTGTGTGATTGTAAAAAATGTTAAAAAATGTAGAGCACATTTACATTTCTGTGAACATACAATTGTCAGCATAAATGCTTAAAACTAATGCTCTACGTTAAAAAGTTTCATCCCTTAAGACATTAAGTTTTATGAAGTCTTTTTTTATATCTATATATTTCTGTGTACTTACCTTACTGAGATATAAATGACATACATCATATTAATTTCAGGTGTTCAAGCTAATGATTCAATATTCGTATACATTGTGAGATAATCCTCACAATAAGTCTAGCTAACATCTGTCCCCATACATAGTTACAAATTTTTTTCTTGTGATGGGGATATCAAATCTTTTAAATTAGTTTGATGAATAATGAAGCCAAACAGCAGTGCTACATCATCATTTCTGTGGGAATTTTAAACACAGAGATCTCTAACAAGCAATTAAGCTTGTCACAACAGGCTTTTCAAGGACAAAGTCCATAGGCCGATAGCTATACTTGGGCTGTTGTGTTTTGTATATGTCAGACGTAGAAACTGCCAGTTACCGACCCAACTGGGTGCTAAAGATGTAAATATCTTTAGATAAATGAATCCTGCTGGATCAGAAATAAAAATTTTACTAAGTCATCCAACCCAATCACCAGAAGTAATGTTTTCTCAATAAAATTAAGGCAGTTTTCAAACAACTTAAAAAAAATC
Organism: Mirounga leonina; assembly: GCF_011800145.1. Classification (NCBI taxonomy): domain Eukaryota; kingdom Metazoa; phylum Chordata; class Mammalia; order Carnivora; family Phocidae; genus Mirounga; species Mirounga leonina. The sequence goes on along the minus strand of NW_023270807.1, from coordinate 25,386,497 downwards.
GTCCATTTAAGAAAATAATTCTCTCCAGTTAATCCTTATTATGTCCATTTTCTGTCTCTTTACTTTTCATGACTAATTTTAATCCACTTAAATAGAAACCTGGAAATTGATTAGGGAAGTCTTCATATCAGAGGAAAATGTGTTTTCACCTTAGAAATCCTGCCACTTAATGTAGTATTTACTTCTGTGGAGGTTCAGCATGCACATTACAATGTGATGGACAGATTAGTCAAAAGAATATTTCCACTTGCATGTTGAAATGAACTGTTTCCTTGGGACACTGAATAAAGGACTTATTATGAACCTATAATAATTCACAGCATTTTCATAGCATGCCATTATTATGACTGATTCATACACTGTTACCTGGAGGGATTTAAGAAAATTGTTACATTTAGTGAACTCTGAAAAATTTCTTTTGCTATTCTAAAGTCTTAATGAAAGTCATTTGGGAATTGGAAATCAGAAGAGCTGTAGTTTCCATGTAATTGTTTAGAACATGTTGAATTATGCCACAGTCTGGAGTGAGTAAAAAAATGGCTTAGGAAAGGAGAATTTAATCTGGCCAGAGAAAGGGAATGGAGTATAAATAAATTTTAAAAGTTGGTTATGCATGCTATGGCAAAGTTGTCACTTGACAGCTTTAATTTACAGAGTTGGCATTTAGGCTGCAGATAATCCAGACAGACACTGACCTAAGCAGCATTACTGGGGGTAAGCCTTACATAAGGAGAAATGTTCTTGAACAGTTTCCGGCAAACATAATAACATTTATTTAACTAAATGCTAAAGTAGTCATACTTTTTTTTCCTACTCTAACACAATTTTTTTTTTTTTTTAAACTGGGCATGTTGGACAAATATTGCTATCTTAGTGCATTTTTCATTGGAAGCTACCAAATAAGTGAAAAAAGTAAAGTGAGTCCTAGAAAAATGAATACCATGTGATTTCACTTACATGTGGAATCTAAAAAACAAATGAACAAACAAAAGCAGAGAAGCAGGCCCATAATTGCAGAGAACAAACTAGTGGTTGCCAGAGGGGAGGAGGTGGATGTTGGTGGGTAAAATGGGTATAGGGGAATGGGAGGTACAGGCTTCCAGTTATGGAATGAATAAGTCACAGGGACAAAATGCATAGCATATACAAGGCACTCTGCTGTCTTATGAAGAACAACGTAAACATTGTTTTTGCCTCCAGTAGAACTTATACACAGATGAGGAAAGAGAAAATAACAAGTGACTAAGCAAAGAATATAATTATAAGTTATAATATGTGCTGTGAAAGAGGTAAGCAGGCTAGGTGGTGGGACGACTGACTTAGGCAGGGAGGTCGGGGGGTGGTACCTCCCAGGAGACCCAGACCTAAATGACAAGAATGAATCAAGGAAAGAGGGAGAGGAGGAGAGGGATGACAAAACAAATACCGAGCTGGGAAGAGTTTGTTGGTGTTCAGAGAGATGCAAGACCTGAGGAACTGCAGCGAAATAAGGGAAGAAAGCTGGGAGTCAGCCTGGAGAGATCTGGCAGGGACTAGATCACGCAGGTCCTTATAGGCCTTGGTAAGAATGGATTTTATTTTAAGGATGATGAGCAACAGCTGTATAACAGGAAATATATGTTTTTAAGAACATAACCTTTCCTAGTCTGTGGAATATGGATTGGAGGGAGTCCTAGAATGGAATCAGTGTGATGGGGTTAAAGACTTGAGGTTTCCTACCTTCCAAATGGGGAACAATGATGGTGTTGACTATCAGAGGGCAGCAGAAATGGACAAAAGTGGCTAGATCAGAGATACAGAAATAGAATTGAGAAGACTCGAATCACAACATGCCCCATGGCTTCCAAAAATTTTTGTTCATGTCCCAACAAGGATATAAGGTCATTATTGTAAGCCTATTTTACGCTATGGTGCTGAATGGTGGTGGCACACTGACATAAAGTTCCATAATTCACATGATCATTTTCATTAGCACTATGTGAGGAACACACTAGAAGCTTAAAAGAAATAATGGTACTCAAAGTATGCTTGGAGAAAGGCACTATTTCTGAAGATTTTGAGGAACATAGTAGAGTAGGAACTCCTAAAAATTGTATATTTAAGTTTTCAGAGAACAATCAAACTCCTGAGAGATAACTATAATAGGAAGAAAAGCATGGGACGCCTGGGTGGCTCAATTGGGTAAGCATCCAGCTCTTGATTTTGGCTCAGTTCATGATCTCAGGGTCATGAGACAGCCCTGTGTTGGGCTCTATGCTGAGCATGGAGCCTGCTTAAGATTCTTTCTCTCCCTCTGCCCCTCCCCCTGCTCTCTCTCTCTTTCTCTCAAAAATAAATAAATAAAAGCTAAAATTTATTGTGTCCTTATTGCTTTCCAAGCTGTGCTAAATACACATTTGCATTTTTTTCTTGAACTTGTTAGAAAAATCAGACTCAGAAATTCTTTAAAGAACCAATGCATAGTAGGTGATATCACTTGAGATATCTACATAATGAAACATCTACATAATGTCATATTCTTCAGATATTAAGAAGTATCCTTTAATGACTTTAACATGGAGAAAATACTTACTTTGTAATGTTAAATGAAAAGAAACAATACAATTTATATAATTTGTATAATTACAACTATGTAAAAATGCAAGTTAAAAATAGAAAAAAAAATAAGCCAAAATATTAACCATGTTATAACTGACATTTAAGTGCTTTGCAGGTGTGACTGAGAGATGGGATGAACAGTTTTTTTCTTCTTTTCTGTATTTTCTAATTTCTTTCCCAAAATGCCACTCTTATAATGGGGGGAGAGAGCAAATGAATGTTTAAAGGAATTTAATCACATCCAATATTCTTTTTTTTTTTTTTTTAAGATTTTTATTTATATGAGAGAGAGCACAGGAGCGGGGGTGAGGGGGTGGCGGGGAGGGACAGAGGGAGAGGGAGAAGCAGACTCCTTGCTCCCTACATCCCAGATCCCAGAAAACTTGAGTCAAGATGAATTGAATGTGATCTAAGGGAAGTCATCCTGGAATGTGTAAATTGAAACAGAATCAATTTTTTTGTATCTGTCCAGAGGAAGATTGTGAGAACAGAAGGAAGATGATGACTAGGTACACAGAAGAGTAAAGGCTAAAGATTTGACGGTTGTCAGGGTTTATCCAGCTTTGTCTAGGGAAGAAGCACGGAATCTGTATACCATAAGCATGTTGGTTGTTGTAGAGATATATATTATTATAGGATGGTATTAATAATATCAACTGACATTTATTGAATGCTTACTATGCACTGGGTACTGCATTAAGCACTGTATTAATCTTTTTATAAATCTCTCCACACTGATATTATCTGTATTATAAAAATTAGGACATGGAGCCTCACAAAGTTTCAGGTCACACAAGTATTACATGGTGTAGTTGGGATTCAAATACTAGTGGCTTGAATGGAAGAGTCCCTGCCTCCACCACTCTGCCAAGCTGCTCTCCTTGCCTTTAAATATCCCTTTAAGGTTATTTTCTCCTTTCCTTCTTCCTTCCTCCCTCCCTCCCTCTCTCCCTCCCTCCCTCCCTCCCTCCCTCCTTCCCTCCCCACCCCCTCCTCCTTCTTCTTCTGTTATTTCTTATGCCCTGGTTCTTTACTCAACAATCTTTATTTTTAGTAATCTCTTACATCCAAAGTAGGGCTCAAATGCATGACCTCAAGATCAAGAGTCACATGCTCTTCCAACTAAGCCAGCCAGCCAGGCACCCCTCAACAAACTTCTAATTGTTAATTTGGATTCCCACATATTCTAATCCTAGAAGGGATTATCCCATAGCAAATGAACTTGCATTCTGGTTTATATGTCATCTTTCTAAAGAGTTTAGTATGAGTGAATCATAAAATATAATTATGTAGTAAATTACTAAAAACCCCACCTCTCATGCTCATGAATATTTTAAGAGAAATTGTCCTCTAGACCAATGCTACTCAAAGTATAGTTTGTGAACTGGTGCCAAGTATAGAAGAGGTAAGTATAGAAGTTGAGAGCAAGCAATTTGATATGGTTATTTTATGCCTATTAAATTTAATTTTTAAAATTAGATTTGTATTTTTAAGCATTTTAAAATTTTCTGACACATGAAAATTATGGAAATTAATTATAAAAAGCATTACTGTTAGTACTTTCTTTAGTCTTTTGTGAATGAGGCCACTCCATGATCTTTTTTTTTTTAAAAGATTTTATTTATTTGACAGAGATAGACACAGCGAGAGAGGGAACACAAGCAGGGGGAGTGGGGAGTGGGAGAGGGAGAAGCAGGCTTCCCGCTGAGCAGGGAGCCCGATGCGGGACTCGATCCCAGGACCCTGGGATCATGACCTGAGCCAGAGGCAGATGCCCAACGACTGAGCCACCCAGGCACCCCACCACTCCATGATCTTTAAAAATGTTTTTATTCTAAGTCTGTCCATCCTGGGTTGCTATCATCAGGAAGAAAGAAACCACTAATACTGTTTCTCAGCTTCCTTCAGTAAGCTTTAAATAAGAACTATTGTTGTGGTTTTACAAATATATGAACATATTTTTGTTACTACATTGGTGTGCACCAGTCAGGACAATTTAGAGTTACTGTAGCACACTTCCACAGAGTTCAAAAGGAGACAGAAAATATTATTTACAATGATGACAGTCAGGAAAACTATGTCTGCAACTTACAGACCAATGATTACATTACTTTTTACTGCTATTTAAGCTTTTTTCCTTTTATGTAATATTCATTGTGTAAAGTAAATTTCCTGTTTTAAAAGTAACGATGGAAATGGAACTCTGTGAAATAGCTTTATACATTATTACTTCCCCAAATAACTCCATTTAATTCCCTGCTGTTTACAAGTGTCATCATGATCCTTTTAATTACTTTGGAATGGCTTTAAAAATTTGTTACAAAGGAGTCTTTATAGTTACAAGATTATTTTTCTTTATTAGTGTGTTATTTGTAAATATGAGTTCATTTTGATGAAATTGTACTAGTTAATTCTCCACTAATAGACATTGTGAATAGCAATGACTCATCTCTCCTGTGTTGTTTTTTTTTTAAATTTTATTTATTTGAGAGAGACAGAGAGAGGGGAGGGAGGGATAGAGAGAGGGAGAGGGAGAGAATCTCAAGTACAGAGCCCAAGACAGGACTTGATCTGACAATCCTGAGATCATGACCTGAGCCAAAATCAAGAGTCTGCTGCTTAATCCACTGAGCCACCCAGTTACCATTCTCCTGTGTTCGTTCATTTTTTCTTTTTTAAGATTTTATTTATTTATTTGAGAGAGAGAGTGCAAGCGTGAGAAGGGGGAGAGAGATCATGAGCAGAGGGGAAGTGTAGAGGGAGAAGCCGACTCCCCGGTGTGTAGGGAGCCCAATGTGGGCTTTGATCTCAGGACCCTGGGATCATGACCTGAGTTGAAGGCAGACCCTTAACCAACTGAGCCAGCCAGGCGCCTGCCTCCTGTGTTCTTTCTACTAAGAAAGGGAACAAAGGGAGCAAATTATCCTCCACACTGCCATAGAGTCTTACTGCCTTGGCTATGTCCTGCTCAAACCTAATCATCCTACAATATTTATTTAGTACTCACTACATGTTGGCTTTGTGATGAACACTTTATGAGCATTATCTGAGAACCTACTTGCCAGATGAGGAAACTCATGCCTTATCTTTATTTCCTTTTCGAAACTCTCTTGTTTTACCTATGTTTCTGGGAGCTCCAGAGATGGCTTGTCTCCCTATACTTTCCTGCCCTACAGGTGTTGGTATTTGTAAGAATATTTATTTCTTCTCTGGCATTCCCTTACACTTTACAGTCTCAGAGCCATTTAGAGAGGACTTCTTTGGTCTCACCTTCCAAACATTCAATGATAACTAAAATATGCTTCTAGTAAAGACTTCTCTCTTGAGTTTCAGATCTATATTTCTATGGGATTAACTCCAAGTACTTCATACTCAACATGGTCAAAGCTGAGTCAATAATCTCTTTCCTTCCCTCATGAGAACTGTTCATCTTACTTGGTTTTAATACCAGTAAATTGCACCTCTGTCCCTCAGGTTCCCAAGACAGAAACCTGGCAGTCATAATAGACTCCTGCCTTTTCCTCCTTTCTGTCTGATTGGCTAACAATTTCTGTTGAGTCTATCTACTAAATATCTTGGAAATTGTCCCCCTTCTTCCATTTTTTACTGTCAGTCTCCTCTTTCTCCTCTCCTACCACCTCCCTTAATTCCTTTAACAATATTTAATAAGTTTTATTGAAAAAGCTTATTGTGGGGCGTTTGGGCGGCTCAGTTTTTAAGCGTCTGCCTTTGGCTCAAGTCATGATCCCAAGGTCCTGGGATTGAGCCCTGCATCGGGCTCCCTGCTATGTGGGGAGCCTGCTTCTCCCTCTCCCACTCCCCCTGCTTGTGTTCCCTCTCTTGCTATGTCTCTCTCTGTCAAATAAATAAAATCTTAAAAAAAAAGAGAAATAACTTAATTGAATAACTTCTAGTCTTGTCTCCACCTAATCCATTCTGTATTTTTGTCATTCTCCTACTCAAAATCCTCCAATGGCCCTCCATTAAGTTTTGTAGAAAGTCTAAACATTTTAGCAAGATATTTAAGACACTCCAAATCATGCCTTTGCCTTACTAGCCCTACTTTCTTCTCCACTGTTACTCTTCTAGCCTTTGAAACCAATTGTGATTTCCAAAAAATATATACCATGCTTTCTCAGACTGCCATGGTCTGCAATTCCTTTTACCTGGAAAATTTTCTTTCTACTTCCTCTAAAACCTGAATAGTAATTCTGTTTTTTTAAAGATTTTATTTATTTGAGAGAGAGAGAGCATGAGCAGGGGGAGGGGCAGAGGGAGAAGGACAAGCAGACTCCCCACTGAGCATAACCCGATGCTGGGCTTGATCCCAGGACCCTGAGATCATGACCTGAGCTGAAGTCAGATGCTTAACTTACTGAGCCACACAGGCACCCCTGAAAGTTAATTCTTTTTCGAAGTTTTCCCAACCTCCCCATCAACATAGATACTCCATCCCCTGTGCTTTCATAGTACCTTGTACATACCTCAATTGCAGCCTTTATTACATAATGGTAATCATTTTTGTAAACTCCATCTATCTCCCTCATATCCCATGAAGCTCTCCAAGGCAGAGACCATGTCCTGTTAATTACCCTGTGCCTAACACAGTACGTGGCACATGGTAGGTATTTAATGAGCAACTAGTGTGTTTTGTGCTATTATTATTTTGTGCTTGATTTAAGGATGTTTGGAGGACAATGCTGGTGTTTGGTAGGCACAGAAACCCTGAGAAATAGGATCTGGCAGCAGATAATGAGATTAGAGGGTGAAATCAAGAAAGTGATGATGATAACAGGCTGACTTATCTTGGATAGTATCACCCAAGAGGACAGATTGTTTGCTATCTTTTTATTTTTATTTTTTCTGTGTTTGAGAATTTCTTCTAAAAGACTGTAATTCACTTTTACATTACTGTTTAGAATAATCTTACTTTTTATTCCTTGAAATGAATAACAAGGGAAAAGAACTGACAAACAGTATCAGTGACTCAGGAATAAATTATTGATTCAGTACAGATTCACCCAAAGTGATAGTGACATGCTGATCTCTTTGGCAGAGCCTTTGAATCGAGAATTCTAGACTTAACTTCCCCTCTAGTATCATCTCCAATTTGTGTACTATAAGGCAGACAGAAACCATGCACTTGAGAAATTATTTAATATGGCAAACCTAAAGCAAGTTTATTATAATATTTCAAAATTGTTATATTGTATTAGTGTGATTAAACTTGTAGATTAGCAAAATGTGAAATGGAAGACTAGATAACTTTTTGGAATTTTAAGGGAAATATTTCCTTTGTCTTTATTTTGTTGGTTGTACCAAAGAAATACTAATTAATATTAAAGTTATTTGGGAAGAGTATGGCACATGTTCAGTTGGCTATTGGGTAACCTTTATATATGCTGAAAATTGCTGACCAATCAGTGGTAGTGATGGTTGTTTAAGAACATTTTACAGTATTTTTATTTCTTAATTTTTAAAAATTAAAAAATTTTTCAGCTATTTATTTATTTATTTATTTATTTATTTATTTATTTATATCTCTATGCCCAACATGGGGCTGAAACTCACAACCTTGAGACCAAGAGTCTCATGCTTTACTGACTTAGCCAGCTAGGCGCCCCCAGATCTCACAATATTTCTAATAGTTTTTTTTTAAATTACATCCTTTTAGAGTGGGGAAAATCCCAGCAGGTGACTATTGTACATATAGGGATTAATTCATAATCGCAAATATCTTGGGGAGTAGTTGCATACTATTTAGAGTTTTATCCTGCAACCATGCACAAAATTTATGATATTATGGTAATCATTAAAAATGGCCCTTTGCGGTTCTTGGTTATTTTTTTATTCTTGGACCCCTGACGTCTACATTATAATCTTTCATTGTTAAGGGGCTTTTTTCTTTTCCAAGCACTCTAACTACATGGCTCAGCCTCTCTCTCTCTCTCTGCCTGCCATAGTAAGGGGGAAATGGTGAACTGTTTATATCTGCACACTGTTTTGGAGGCACTGAGATTCCAAAGCTGTTAGAATGATGAAAGGCAGGAAATGCAGCAAGGGGTTGGAGGAAGGAGTTTTTCCAAATATAAGAAGATGAAAGAAATTTAGGGCCATGTAAAGATAGAACTGGAAAGGCCTGGGAGATAACCCAATTATACCTCAGAGAACAGACCTCTGGAGAGGATAAATGACTCATCCGAGTGCTCACAAGTAGTGGTAGTCATCTCAGAGCCAAGGGGAAAGTCCTCCTAACAGGAATGTACCTTGCATTTCCATGCAATTTAACTCCCCAAATAATTTCCTTTGTATTATCTGAGCACATGTCTTACCTACTCTAGCAAGGCATTGGGAGGAGAATTGCTATCCCATCTTACATACGGAGAGGTTAAAACACTTAGTAAATGAGCCAGTCAAAACTGAAAACTGCTCCCAGACTCATTATTCTTTCCATACTTTCAGAATCCACATGTCCCTTAACTAAGGCTCAAATCTTCTCTGGTGCCCTGGGTCCCAAATTCATTAGAGCCACCTAGGCTGATCCTGAATCCTTGCAAGGTGAGGCCCGTGAATCTTAAAACCTCGCAGGTGCTGCCAAGATAGCCATCATTGCTAGGCAGAGTGGAGGCACACCTTTGGTAATATAAGGTAGGTATGTTACTCAAGGAGACAAAGTCATCCATTTCTAGCGCAGTGGGGCATGCAAGCTTCTTTGTGGTTCCAAAAATTCTGATTGCAGTAACAGCTACAGCAGCAGTAGTCATAATTCTGGTAACCCAGGCCCCATGCTACTTCTACAGATCTGTATCTGGAGACACAGGAGAGAGGGGGACACTCTGGCTGGCAGGAATTTCAAGGATTTTACCTCCTTTAGGTCTAGATCTACTCTAAGACTGTGACAAGAAAACCCAGCTCTTAAATGCTCTGATTTCCAGGGAACTTTTCCAAGGTGCTTTTCTGTACTCTGAAAACTCTGACTCAGTCCTTTAATGATGGAGATGGTTGCCATGGTGAGTCATACTTTTTACCTCCACCTCTCTCGACGGCCTCTACTGTTTCTATAGAGCCCATTCTCTCTGCTGAGCCAACTATGTTCTCCTTGGAAGAAGGGAGGATCAGCTATTTCTATTAGTAGAAATAAACAGCAGTTGTTCTGGGAGTGAAGAGATTAAAAGAAATGGGGGTAAAGTTTTCTAGGAATACATGGAATAATTGCTGCTTTGCTTGGCTCTCTTCTAATATCAACCACAAGTTAACATCTTTAGCAGAAACCACACCGTGCATTTCAGAACTGCCCACACAGCCCCTAGAAACAATTTTATTCTTATAGGATTCTTACAAGAATTTCTGTTGGCATTTATTATGCGCTGGTCTAAGAGGTGTGTATGCAACCATGACAAAGATGCTGTCCTCAAAAGTGACCTGTATGTAAACAGCTACAGTACCGTGCAATAAAAGGTACAATGGAGGTTTTCTGTTGTATGCTATGGGAACCCTGCTGGGTGATGCCTAGTTCTGCCTGGGGAGTTGGAATGGGGAGTGGATGTGAAGTCATGACGGTATTCCTAAAGAGGGCCTAGAGTCTAGAAGAAAGAATAGAAGAATTTTTGGTCCCAAGTTTTGAACCACATACTCCCAGTATTATGGTAATCGGATAAAAAGAACATAAATGTTTTTCATATGTGTTGACTTTTCCAGAGGGATCAGAAACTTGACAAGAATAGAGAAAAATTCTACTATAATGAAATGTACTTGGAAAAAAAAAAAGACTGCAAGACTGAATTGTGGTTAAATACATTTCTGGTGAGAAGAACTGTAAAGTCTTTTTATTGCCTCTGCTGAGAAGTCTGCCATCTGTTAATCTGAATATTTGTGCTTCCAGTATTCTGCTTTAAAAAAAAAATTAAGGGCACCTGGCTGGCCCAGTTGGTAGAGCATGCGACTCTAGATCTTGGGGTTGTAAGTTCGAGTCCCATGTTGGGTACTGAGATTAAAATTAAAATCTTTAAAAAAAATGTAAATCACTGAATTACAAAAAAAAAAAGTATGGTCTATGAAAGTTTCTAGATTGATGACTGGAAATTTCCAGCTGTGCTTGTAAGTTTCTTAAAATAAGGCCAAGGAATATGACATCACTAACTTTGATGACCTGCTATTATTTATTCTTATTTTCTTCTTTAAACAACTGTAACCATTACCTTTTAAATATTTTGAGTCAAATAAGTTAGTTGTATCCCATTACAATTACACTCCCAAGCTGGACAATAGTTCTGCTTACCTGTTCACACCATAACTTCTTCTTCCTTTCCCTTGTCCTACTACCTTTTGTGAATTTTAAGTCATGCTTTACCTTTTCTTTCTCTTCTACACAAAAACACGGAATTCTAATTCCCTCCTGATCTAATCAGAAACAATGCAATCAATTCTTCACTAGTAAACTCCACATTCCTTAGCTGTGATTCCTTAGTTGGGGCAGTAAGATCTAAAATCTGTGTAAAGGCCAGAGAAGATTGACAAATCTAGCTACACTGTGGCACGAAAATAGCTGTGCTACATGACAGGATTCCAAGCTGGCTGTCATTAACCTGTCTTTGCCAACAAGAACTCTATTTTTAGGTCACCGATGTAACTGGTTATTTATAAGGAGGAAGCACATTGACATTTGGTTTTCACTTTGGAGCAGAGACCTAAACTGTGTGTGCAAACCATTCAATTACCACAGCAGGTTCTACTCAAACTTGAGTAACAAACAGTACCTTTTAAAATAGAGCTTTGATATCATCAAGAGGCTGCATACACTAAGTCGTATGGCGCGATTACTGGGGGCTTATTTGACGAGGCAAAATATGTAAGTTTAAAGTTGAATAGTATACTTTGAGGAGAAAAATGGTTTGAATTTAATCAGTATTCTAAGATATACCTTTTCCTTACTACTTTGACCTTTGCAGACCAATTTATTACAATCTGGTAAATTTGTATGAAGAAGTCTATGCAACTATTTATATCACATTTCCCAAGAGTATTCACTGAAAAGAGGTCTTGGTCATGAAGCAATGTTAAGGATAATGAACTTTATACGACATAATCCTAGTTTTGAAACAAAATATTTGTATGTACATAGAAGAAAAGTCTGGAAAAAATATATCAAAATGCATATAGTGACTACTTTTGAAGCTGTATAAATTATGGACATTTTATTTTCTATTTTATACTTTTCTTTATTTTTCCAATTATTTATGTGGCTTGTACTGCTTTCATATATAAGAAGAGCCCTATCAACGTTTATTTATTTATTTAATTTATTTATTTGAGAGAGAGCGAGAGCACAAGTTGGGGGCGGGGTGAGGGGGGAGAGGAGAGCGGGTAGGTAGGAATCCCACAGAGGGAGAGAGAGAAGCAGACTCCCCACCGAGCAGGGAGCCTGATGTGGGGCTAGATCCCAGGACCCTGGAATCATGACCTGAGCGGAAAGCAGACGCTTAACCTGCTGAGACACCCAGGCGCCCCTCTATCAACATTTTTTTTAAAGGTCCAGGTAATTATGATCAAGTATGTTCAGTTAGATTCCCAAAGCAAAATTAATTTCAGGTTATAAGAAATTAACTGTGGTCCACCTTTCAATTATCAGACTGATTTTTTTAATTATAAAAAAATTGATTTTTAAGCTTCCAATGACCAGATATTACATTATGACTTGGCACAGCTCATACTGGACCTGGTTTCAAAGTTTGATAATCCTTGGATAATCAAAATATAAATTTTGTGACCATGGTTTCCTCAATTATCTGGGGTAGGTCTGATGTCACATATTTGTCCTACTGATTGACCTGATTATTTGGTCTGTAAAATATGGTCACATGTGTAATCTGGCAATCAGATTCCTTCTGTACAAACTGAAACTCTTTTTTTTGATAGGAAAAGTAATCATGTACACAGTTCTAAAAATCAAACATTTTATATGTTTAGAAATAAACACCCCACCCACACCTATATCCCAGATTCACTCCTCAGAAGCACTGTTAACAGTTTCTAAGGGCTGAGGAGCTTGACTTTTGGGTCCTTTAACACACCGGTTGGTGTGGGTCCACTCACCTTCTATTTAAGGTGTTCTCTTGGGGTCCATTGGGTCAGTTATCAGAAGGAAGTTCCACAGTTTGTGGCTTCACTCTCAGCTCTCCAAGTGGATCACCCAAGCCTCTCTCAACTCCTTTTATAATCCTGAAGGAGTGGGCAACTCTTTCCTCTCCTGTTGATTACATTATCTCTAAAGAACTTTTTTTCACACCTCTGTTGATAGCTCTCCGGGAAGAGGCACACAGAGCCCTTTGTTTTGAATGTATTATATAGATTCAAAAAGCAATCACTGTGGGTTGTCTGTTTGCTGTGTGCAATTCCTACTTCCCAATTTAAAAGTTTTTTTTAAGCCTTCAAATCTTGTCAACGTTTGTCTCTGGTTTCCAGAGGGAAGGGGATGGGTTAGTCAAGGGATAGGCAAAATGGGTGAAAGAGAGTGGGAGATAACAGGTCCAGTTATGGAATGAATAAGTCATGGGACTGAAAGATACAGCATAGGGAGTATGGACAATGATATTGTAATAGTGCTGTATGAGGACACGTAGCTATACTTGTGGTGAGCACAGCAGACCCTATAGAGAAGTTGAATACGTTGTATTCAATGGAATGGAATGGAATGAATGTTGTATACCTGGAACTAAACAAGTGAAGGTCAACTATTACCACTTTAATCCAAAACTTTTAAAAACCCTTATTTCTGGCAGTATCTTTTTGAATAATCTTTCTTTCTTTAATCACTCTTTATTTCAACCCATAATGCTTTTGAGTGTTTTTTTAATTTAAAGATTTTATTTATCTGAGAGAGAATGCACACGCTCACACCAGCTGGGCGGGGGAGGGGCAGAGGGAGAAGCAGACTCCCAGCTGAGTGTGGAGCCACAGCCTGGGCTGGATCCGGAGCTGGACCCCGGGTTGGACTCCACCACTCTGAGATCAAGACCCGAGTCAAAGACAGATAATTAATCTACTGAGCCACCCAGGTGCCCCAAATGCTTATGAGTCTTAAAAAACTACCTGGATGGGGTGTCTGGGTGGCTCAGCCAGTTTGGCATCCAGCTCTTGATTTCAGCTCAGGTCATGATCTTGGGGTGGTGGGATTGAGCCCCGCATGGGGCTCTGTGTTCATCGCAGAGTCAACTTGTTCCTCTCCCTCTGCTCCTCCCCCTGCTCTCTCTCTCTCCAAATAAATAAATAAATAAATAAATAAATGAATAAATAAAATCTTAAAAAAATTTAAAAAACTAGTGGATCACTTATTAAATAAATAATTATCAAGAGCCAATTAGATGTATGGATCTTGTGACAGCAGGGGAAACAGGGTTATATGGGATCGCCTCCTGGGCCAAGGAGGCTATTATCTTTTTTCTATTCCTTCCTCAAGAACACTTCCCAAACACAGAAAACTCTAAATAAATACTGAACTGTAGTTAGAAGCCTTGATTATCTCAGTACTCTGAAACTACTTTCTGAACATTCTTGAATTAAGAAAATAAGTAAATATATTTTGTATAATGGAATCAGGTTTTTTTACTGCCAGAAAAGAGGAGTTACAAGTGTGGAACATGGGAAGGCTGGGATATTGGATTGGATACCGAGCACACCTAACGTCCAGATTTTGGTTTCTGAAAAGCATTCTCCTCTGAAAGGAAGCAGGTCTCCTTGGAGAAATAAATGGTTCCTGGGCTGAATCTGGGAAAATACAAAATGAGTCTGAAACATCTTGAGCTAGAAATTTAAAAAGGGTTCAAAGATGAAAGGAAACATATAAACAGGAATCAGAAACCAGCTTAAAGGGGCTCCCACTGGCCAAATCTGGGACAACTTGGTATCAAAATAAGTAAGGATTGTAACAGATTATAACCCATTGAATAAAATGAAAATCCATGAGACTGTACTTAAGTAAACATTTGAGGGCGTAGAGAAAGATCTTCCTTATTGTACAATGCCAGTTAGTACATGCGGAAGAAATGGAATTAGCAAATCACCATTTGGCAACTATCATAATAATAATTTAGGAAATAATCATCAGTGGATGCTAAAACTAGTGAGTAAATGTTTGATGTGTCATAGGATATTTATATAGTTTCAAAGTATCCCACCAGAGACACTTATTAATTCCAAAGGAAAAAGTAGTTACTTTAGCGAAGGAAACCTGGTGGTTGCCACCTTAACAAAATGAGCAAAATTAGTATCATCAGTAATGGGAAAAACTGACATCAAGTGCCTCCTTTCAGGATGCACACAGAAGAAAACAACAACACTTCAGGGGTATTCTTGCCAAATATGTATAACCCAAATGTAATCCTGAGAAAACATTAGACAAACCCAAACAGAGGCATATCCTAAAATCAATTGCTTGTACCGTAGTCCCCCCTTCTCTGTGGGGGTATGGTCTGAGACCCTCAGTTGATGCGTGAAACTGCAGCTAGTACTGAACCTTGTGTATACTATTTTTTCCTATACATAATATGCCTAGGAGATAATTCAATTTATAAATTAGGCACGGTAAGAAGTTAATAACAATAATAATAAAATAGAACAATTATAAAAATATACTCTAATAAAATTATGTGAATGAGATCTCTCTCTCAATATATCTTAGTGTGCTCTACTCACTCTTCTTGTGATGATGTGAAATGATAAGATGCCTTTGTGTTGGGATGAAATGAAATAAAAGACGTAGGCATTGTGATGTGGGGTTAGGCTACTAGTGATCTTCTGACTGTACATCAGAGGAGGATCATCAGCTTCTGGAATGCAGGTGAATGTGGGACACTGAAACCCCAGAAAGCAAAATTGTAGATAAGTGGGGATGGACTATAGTACTCATCAGAAAAATCAAGGTCCTGAACAATTAGGAATAACTGAAGTACTGTCAAGATTAAAGCAAGCATGACATGACAACTGAAGACAGTCTAGGACCCAGGATTTTCGTTTGCTGTAAACATTATTGGGACTACTGGAAAAAATATGAGTGTCTGTGAATTAGCTAATATAATCGTGTCAGTGCCAATTTCCTGATTTTGATAATTGTCTGCGATGATGTAAGAGAATGTTCTTATTCTCATTTTCAGGACTCTGGGGTTTAGGACAATAAGGGGTTAAGGGCATCATGTCTGCAGTTTACTCTCAACCAGTTTAGAGAATAAAATAATATGTATACATACATATGGTACTGTGATAGAAATCTCATTTTGTGCCTTTTTATTTTTTTATTCTTTATTTATTAATTTGACAGAGAGAGAGAGAACCAGTAGGCTGAGCAACAGGCAGAGGGAGAGGGAGAAACAGGCTCCCAGCTGAGCAGGAAGCCCGATGCAGGGCTCAATCCCAGGACCCTGGGATCATGATCTGAGCCAAAGGCAGATGCTTAACTGACTGAGCCACCCAGGCGCCCTTCATTTTGCGTCTTTTTAAAAACCAGGACTAGATTTTAAGATTTATCTACGTTTTTATGTGTACATGTAATCTTCTGTTTCTTCTAATTGCAGGATGGTAGTTCAAGGGGGTAATTGCTTCTATCACATTTTGTTTATCTACCCCCCAATCATAGACACTAGATTGTCTCTGACTTTCAGCACAATCTTTAAACAGGTCTCTTTTCTTAGGGAAGGATAGTCAGGACCTAAGTTGCAGGGGGCACAGTGTATATACCCATACTGATTTAACCAAGAAACTAGATTGTTTTCTAGAAGGCTGTACCAATAGTCACAGACATTCCTCTCTCTCTCTTAAACCCTCCAACCCTCCAACCCTCAAACACGTGGCATTACCCAGCTTCCTAATTCTTGCCCATTAAATGGATGTAAAGTGTTATTTCATAGTTTTTAAAAATCCTGTATTCCTCTGATTATTAGCAAGTTCAAACATGACTTCATATATTTGCTGATTATCTTTTGAGTTTCTTCTGAAAATAGCCTATTTATATTCTGCATTTTTAAACAAAAAACCTTTCCTGTTTCTTGTTGATTTGCAGTTCTTTGCAGACCATAAAGAATCATGATTAAACAGAAGGATAATGATTACCCCTAGTTAAGTTTGAAGAGGAATAGAATCCAGAAAAGATTTATAGGGGAACTCAACTGTAATGTTTAATTTCTTACATTAGATGGTGAGTCAGGTATATTTATTGATTTATTCTTTATCTTTTTGTAAATTATATGTGTTATGTAATTTTAAACAAATCGCACATGCTAGAATTTAATTAGTATTCTAAATCAGTGCTTCTCAAAGTGTGGTTCTCAGAGCAATAGCATAGCATCACCAGAGAACTTAAATTTTGCACTCCAGAACTCTGAACTCAGAAACTCTGGAGGAAGGAAGGCCCAGCAATCTGTTTTATCAAGGCTCCCAGATGATTCTGGGGGCAGTTAAAGTTTTTGCACTTATTGTTGTAGGGAAAAATTAAAGCACATTTTGAGGCTATCTTAAAAATAAGAAATTTTACTCTTGAGACCCCCAACTATTCTTTTTCTATTTTTATTTTTTGAATGCCATTACTTGGTATCTGCAGTATTTTATATGTCTGAACCATATTTCAAAAATTTTTAAGTTATGTATTGCTTATATAATGCCACAGCTTAAATACTGGGACATGTAACTTCAACACTAAGTGTCTTCAACTGAAAGTTAAACCAATCTAATTTCTGTCTAATTTCTTTTAACTCAGAATATTCAACACTCATCTTTTAGAATTTAATCAATAAGTTATTGTCTTGGTTTTTATATGTCTATTCTTTTTTATGAAGAATGGAGATTCCTCTAACAATGTTTGCTAAACCTTCAGTATAAATTCTTGAAATCTTGGTCCTAGAGAAAACTAATAGAACAGTTCTGGGAGTTTCTCTTTCCCTTAATACCAGCTTCCAACTGAAACCCAGGAAACACCATCTCTCCCTCTCTTTTTTTTTTTTTTTAAAGATTTTATCCATTTACTTGAGAGAGAGAGCACAAGTGTTGAGGAGGGGGTTGGGGGGCAGGGCAGGGGAGAGGGTAGCAGCAGAGTCCCCGCTGAGTGTGAAGCCTGGCATGAGGTTCAATCCCAGGACGCTGGGATCATGACCTGTGCCAAAGTCAGATGCTTAACTGACTGAGCCACCCAGGCGTCCCACAAACAGTATCTCTTGAAAAATCTATCATTTCATTAGTAAACACCCCAGCTCCTATTCTGAGGAACCTTTAATGGAGATGATTGGGCACAGTTCTGCTGAGATAGTGCCTGGAATTTGCATGTATATTTAATGTCAGGAAATTTTAAAAAGTTTCCCCACTATTTGCAAAATAATTTCGGAGCTAATTTATCTTTGTATCTGACTAATCTCCATTTGGCTGTACAAGGCTAGCCTCAGGTAAACTCTGATTGACGCCAATGAGATTTGTGTGTGACACCCTATCTGCTTTTTATTCTTTTAAATCCTTGTCTGGGCCTGCTCATACTCCTATGGTAAGAGTCTCTACTACCTTCCCCTCTACTAGGGCTGTGGCCCTTTCTCCAGATTCTTGGCTGTTGAGGTGTCTTCACTGCACCCCATGGGTCAGGATGGTCATCTTCCTCTCTTCCTTTCATGAAATGAAGCTGCAGTGTCCTTATTGTGTTGGGGTTAGGATCTACTGACAAAGATGTTAATGGATTTTAATAGAATGAATCAATCCTGACTCTGTTCAACCAGTGGTTTTCAAATTTCTTTTAAGAACATGTCATTGAAAAAGAAGTAAACGGGTTCAAGATTTGACTAATCTTGTTGAAGGAGGGTTAGTTTTGGAGTTCAGCCAGTTGGCTCTTTTCTCTGGGGTTGAAGAAGGGCTCTCTAAGGCAGATTCTCTACCCAACATTGGAAGCATGCGGGGAGTGTTGAAAACCACATTGATGCCAAGGCCCCATCCCTGAAGATTTTGGTATAGTTGGTCTGGGAAGGGGCCTGGGTATTGGTAGTTTTAAAAGCTCTCAGGTGTTACTAATATGATTCTCTACCTTTATCATGCATAGAATCACTTCTAGAGCTTTGTCAAAACTTGTTTAGTGGGCCCCACCCCTTAGTTGCTGGTTCAGTAGGTCTGGGATAGGGCCTGATAATTTACAATTCTAAAAGTTTCCAGGGGATGCTGATTCTGCTGGTCCAGGGACCACATTCTGAGAACCATTTCCCTAGTGAAAACTTGAAAACTGCTGTTAGATAATGTTTGTCTCACCCATGAAATGCCACCCTCCCTTTAAAAAACACTTTTTAGGGGTGCCTGGGTGCCTCAGTTGGGTGAGCATCTGCCTTCAGCTCAGGTCATGGTCCCAGGGTCCTGGGATCTGTCCATTGGGCTTCCTGCTCAGCAGGGAGTCTGCTTCTCCCTCTGCCCCTCCCCCCTGCTTGCGTACTCTCTCTCTCAAATAAGTAAATAAAATGTTTATTTAAAGAAATACTCTTTAAACTTTAGAATGATTAAGAACATTATTCTCCATACTTCCTTCCACTTTTTCATCATCAGTCCATGAAAGGTCCTCTCATTTTAGTTTTTAAACTTTTTACCTTAATTTGCAATTCTTACTCCCATTCCTTCCTCTTTCACGGAAGGCACTCCCTCTAACTCATTGATTTGCGACCTTTTGTAATAACGTAGAAATACAATCTTTAAAAATGCCATTTGAAGGGGGCGCCTGGGTGGCTCAGTTGGTTGGGCGACTGCCTTCGGCTCAGGTCATGATTCTGGAGTCCCAGGATCGAGTCCCGCATCGGGCTCCCTGCTCAGCGGGGAGTCTGCTTCTCCCTCTGACCCTCCTCCCTCTCATGCTCTCTGTCTCTCATTCTCTCTCTCTCAAATAAATAAATAAAATCTTTAAAAAAAAAATGCCATTTGAAGTAGTAACACCAATCCTGAGAGTTACAGTCACAGGGTTTGCTCAGAGGAGAATTTAAAATCTGGAGTGCTCTGGGGGGAACTTCAAGTTACAGAAGGACCCTGTACAGATAGCTAAGACTATTAAAAACTGTACACCCCAAACTTCAAATTTATTATTATGACTTAAAAAAAGGTATATAAATAATATAATAAAAATTACAGTAGCTTTTTCTTGCAGTTGCTTTTTCTTGATGCTTATTTTGTAGAGAGTAGAAAACATCTTTTTTTTTTTTTTAAGATTTTATTTATTTGTTCATGAACGACAGAGAGAGAGGCAGCGGGATTCAATCCCAGGACCTCAGGATCATGACCTGAGCCAAAGGCAGAAGCTTAACTGACTTGAGCCACCCAGGCACCCAAAAGTAGAAAATTTCTTTAGAGCATTTTTATCCTTGAGGATAAAACACAGCAAACATATATGTTACAGGGGGGAACGTTGTAAATCATTCATAGCTTAAAACTGGATAAAATGATGTGGATAAAATATAAACAGTGATTTGTTTCCTATGGGGCTCCTGGATTCAGATATTTTCTAATTCCACTGTTGTAAACCAAATTTTTTTGGTGTGTATTTCACTCTCTCAGCAAAGGTAATGAGACATCCTTAAACTTTTGTGACTGACTTTCAAATACCAGCAAAGCAGAGTAATAAAATGACTTGTGCCAAAAATAAACATGTATTGATTTTTAACTCACCATAATGTTTTGGAGTCTGTCAGCTTTCTGATCCTTTGATATGTGTGGGACACAGTCCTTGTGACTAACTCATCAAAGCTACTCTAAGTCTGTTTGTGATGTTGCTCTGGGTATCAGACTTATTTTTATAAATATTTCTATAGTTATTTGTATTAACATCCAATTGATCTCATAACATTAACTTTGGAGAAATCGTAATGACAGATATAACTGACAGTGCCACCAATTTTAATTATGGAATAAGTGAAATTTACTATTTAATTAAGGAAGAAAATGCATATTATTACTGTGTTTTTAATCCTTTCAAATCCTCCGTTGCCCAGAGACAATATGCCCTATGTATTTTATTGCCTATAGTACTTGGTACAATGTTATGTATAAATGTTTTATAAGTACTGATTGAACAGACCCCAATTTTAGGCCCCCTTGACACTACTCTGACATTCCGTCCCCCCAGTGGAGAAATCTAAGAGATGCAGAAGCTCTGTAGTCAAATGCCCTTAGAAAATCATTTTCTCCTGAATTGAAGTAAACCTTGACCCATGAGAGATTGCATGGTAGCAGACGTAGTGGGAAAATATATTATTTTCTGTTCCATTCCAATTACACTGTTGTTAAACCACCTCCAAAATGAAGCATTTTAAAAATGGAATTGCGATACTTACTGATGTGTATTCAATTTGTGACGGGTAGTGGTTTCTGCATTTAAAAAATGATTGTTCAAGAAATTGGTACATTTTGTTTGTGTAGTTAAAAAAAATCCTAAGTGTACTTCCTCACACATTTCTCAACACAATTGCTCATCAGTCTATTTATATGACTCCACTTTCCAGCTTTGCAAGGTCATTTAGAATTCTAATCCTGTCCTCCAAAGTAGTAACCACTTATTCCAATTTGCTATTATCTGTAAATTTAATCATCATGCGCTCTAGTCCATCAACCACACAAGTGATGAAAATGTTAAATAGCTTTGAATCCAAGATGAAACAATGCACACTAAAGTTGGGTAAGGCACTGTTCTTCCACAACGTCAGTGTGAATCTCCAACTAAACTCATTTTCAAATAGTTGTATAGTAGCCTTTATTTTTTCATGTAATTAATGTGTATAATATAAAATTAAGATATTCATAATGCCAACATATATTTATTTTATTGTTTATTTTTAACCTATCAAGTATTTTAAAGCAGAAAATGAATGCTTATAAATTTTGATGCCCCTATCAGGTCACTAGTTCTTCAAAGTCAAGGTGATATATTTCTATGTCTATCTCCTCCTCCCTCATGCCATTGGGTGGGGAACCACATCAGGAATGTGATACATTAATCAATTATTAACTAGTTAACTAAGAAACACATGTAAGTTAATCATTATAACAAAAAACATATTGTGTACTTTTTTTTCCTAGACAATATTTTTGATCACTTCTCAAACAGATTGCATTGTTATTGGACCTGGGTACGGGTTTAACATGGTCATGTTAACTCTCATCTGTTAGGACTGATTTTTGATTCACTCTCCCAACTTCCCCTCCATCACACTTGCCCTTCAGTTGGGTGATGCACGGTAGCCTAGGGCATTTCTGAGATCCAATCGAGGATATGGTGAATATAGAATATTTTTATTTGGGTTTAATGGCACATATTTACCTGGTTTGCAATTACTCCCATGAGCAGTTAGCTGCCTTGGTGTAAAAATGGCTTCTAGAAATCACCCATTGTGCTGTACCAACCAAGGCACAGGATGTCTGTGTGGAACCATGAGGAGGTCCTGTAGTGCCTGGTGCTGGTAGTGTGTGGGTAGTGGAGGAGATTTAAAACTTGAGAGGTACAAATCCAGAAGCTAGGCTGTGAAAGATTCTTCCAAATTTTATAACCATATATGAAAAAAAGAATTTGATAGAAGCCTAAGTTTGGTAACGTTCCTGAAAATTTGTGTAACATCACTGATAACTAATTGTGATACTAAAAGTAAGTTATTGAAATTATCAATATGAAAGGAATTTCAAATTATATATGCCAGAGGAAAGATTGAATTCTATTTCTATTTTTTCTTTATGAACTATTATACACTTGTCATAGGAAGAGGCAAACAGTATGTGGCCAAAAAATTGTAAAAAAAGTGTAATGGAAATGTGTCAGGAAGTTAATGAAAAAATTATGTTCTCTTTTCTAGATTTGGTGATGTCCATGGCACCTTGCATTTAAAAAATTTACAATTTTCTAAATTCTAAATAAATGTTCATTTTCATAATGAATTTGTATTTTTAATTTTTTTAAAAAAAGATTTTATTTATTTATTTGACAGAGAGAGACACGGCGAGAGAGGGAACACAAGCAGGGGGAGTGGGAGAGGGAGAAGCAGGCTTCCTGGGGAGCAGGGAGCCTGATGCAGGGCTCGATCCCAGGACCCCGGGATCATGACCTGAGCCGAAGGCAGACGTGTAACCGGCTGAGCCACCCAGGCGCCCGGGATTTGTATTTTTAAATAGTTTTACTAAACGAGAACTCCCGGAGTGTGTAAATCCTAACCCTCACAAAACCTGTATTTGTCCTTAATACCACCCATTCCCCTCTGTGTAACAGTGATATTAACGATCCCTGGTCCAGGGTCATACTGGTTAATTGCAGCCAATCCCCTCATCTTGGTCGTCATTGGTTTAGGGATGCACAGTCTTTCTTCCCATTGGCTGTGAATCAGGAATCCTGTGGTCCCAGGGGCGGGGGAGGTCTGAGGGATGAACCGAAGCCAACCCCAGAGGTAAGCAGCATCCAGAGAACCCTGGAGCTGAGGGAGCTGTGCTTCATTCCGGTTTGGGATGTACGGCCCTCCGGTTCTTCAGTATTTGTAATAAAATCAGGACTTTCAGAAGCAAAGCCAATCCTTAAATTTCAAAATCAGGGCTTTGAAAAGCAAAGCTGATTCTTAAATTTTACCGAATAGTGTAAAATGCAAAACCAGTTGAAATGTAAACACATGGAGAAAAATAGTGCCCAGTTTTTCTACAGGATTTTACGTCTGTGTGGAAACCGTTCTAATCCTTACATCTTTGACACTTTATAACATTGAAGCTATAAATAGTATCAATTTGGATGTTTTAAGCTCCTAACGTATTAAAAGTTGTTACTTGATTAAAAAGCTGCTAATTGGGGCGCCTGGGTGGCTCAGTCGGTTAAGCGTCTGCCTTTGGCTCAGGTCGTGATCCCTGAGTCCTGGGATCGAGTCCTGCATCGGGCTCTTTGCTCAGTGGGGAGCCTGCTTCTCCCTCTGCCTGCCACTCCCCCTGCTTGTGCTCTCTCTCTGTGTCAAGTAAATAAATAAATAAATAAATAAATAAATAAAATCTTAAAAAAAAATAAAAAGCTGCTAATTTGGTCAATTTGAAAATACAGAAAATTAGGAATAAGAAAAAGTGAATTCGTGCATACCTCCAGAAATTTTATTATTTTGATATAGTTTCTGATCATTTTTCTATGTATATGTTTTATGTGAAAAAAAATCACTATCATACTTTATTTTTAAGTAATCTCTATACCCAATATGGGGCTTGAACTCACAGCCCGAGATCAAGAGTCACACTCTCCATCAACTGAGCCCGCCAGGTGCCCTATTATCATATTTTATGTACGATTTTGTATCCTACTTTTTTCTCTTATTCTATATGACTCCAGCAGGTTATCACAGAGGGGCCTCCACATCTCACAGATTCAGGGGCCTCTGTTCACGTTGTAGCCTATGTGAATGGCGCCCCCTGGAGTTGTGCAGTGAACAGCCTGAGTACCCATATGAAGCAGTCTTGTGTCTGGGTGCCTAGGTCTTCAAGGTAACCTCTAGGATCTTCTTGGGCCATCCATTTAGACTATTAGACGGTAATAAAAGGCAGGGCAAACCTTTCCTGGCTGCCTTCCAGCAACACCATATAAATTCAATATTTAGCCTTTGTGCCCTTTTTCTCAGGCTGGTTTTGTCTGTAGCTTTGTCCCACAGCTCTCCTCTTACAAGGTTACACCTATATCTTTTCTTCACCTTGGGATAATCTGCTGACTCCCGTGGATGAAAAAGAGTGTTAAGTAAATTAACCTCACGACTATCTTAATGATAGCACTTCATCGTTACATCATTTTGCATAGTTCCAATTTGACTTCCTTCTGCCAGTTTGTTTGCATTGATTTTCTATCTGCTCATTTTCAGGAATCTATACTGTTATTATCTTTGCCCGATCTCCAGCAACAGTTAATCTTCATGATTCTAATTTTCCCTTTGTCAGAAAATGAAATATTGCTCATAATCCCATAAAGGCATCTAAATAATGGTGAAAAGCCAAAGCACATAATTATTTATAATGGCAAAATATAATATTTCTCTAGGAGTTGAAACACTAACTTGTTGGTAACTGCTAACATATTTTTACACTTAATTTATAATTTTGAGCCCTCTGATAGATCCTGCCAACTCCCCTGAAGCACATATTTTACCAATATAGGATGTGTGTGGATGAGGGATTACTCAGAAAAACCGGACCTAGTTCTCTGCTGATGGCATGATCTCGGGGCCGATGGGCTGTGCAGTAGCATTCATAACTCGCCCCTCCACCCTTGGGTCACAAAACTTAGTTTTCTAACTTTTATTTTCTGCAAACAGGACTGGCTGCTTAGACCAGGCTTGAAAGAAAGTGCAGCAAACAAAGCCATTTCTTTAAGGTTAAGTCCATACTCCACAAAATGAAAGAAGTAGGGGAGAATTAGAAGGGAGGAAGGTAAAAAGGGAAGAGCGGGTGGTTAGGAAAAGAGGCAAGAGCAGGTGAAGGAGGGGCAGGGGTGAGAAAGGTGAAACTGTCGGGGCAATTGACACAAGTTTGAGACACATTGCCTACTTGAACTGATGATGTCGGAAATTAAGTTTTACCCGGTTTGATCGTTGTTCTAATCTAATATTTGTCTTGCAATAAGGCCATCTTATGTATCAGATATTCTGTAGAAAAAGAGTAGATATTGATTATAATATTTCTTTGAGACTCCAGGGAACCTGGGTGGGTACCTTTTGAAATTATCTGAAAGCTCTCTAAAGTTATTAACACAGTTTTTATAAAACATGTTCTTTACTACAAGTCCTCCGTTGAGAGTGCCACCCAAGGTGTATATTAACCTTATTTTTCAGAGAGCTCAACAGGAGAGGGAAATATATTCAGTGTGCACGATCTGCACTGTGTCCCTTTATGTTGCTGGTGTGCTTGACGTCTCATGGACCAGTAAGGATTTCAATGGCTCACTAGACTTTGTGAAACAACACAGAGGACTGGGCTACCCAGCAACCACTCTAGCTTAAGATGGGAGGGAGGAGGACGTGGGAGCCACACTTACCTCTCTGCTGCCTGCCTTGGTCCTCCCATAGCCATGCTCCTGGCTGGGCTGAAGAGGCAGATGGGGATCCTCCAAGAGCTGCAGTACTATCACCAGCCCATTGTGTTCCTTTCATAAACACATAGATGCTTTTCTAAATCCAGCAGAAATCTGACTCCCTGGCCTGATCATTACACTTGTGGTCAGAATCCTAGCACATGAACTGGCACTGCTGCTGGGAACTGTGAGTCATTCCTTTCAAGTTGTTCCTGGTGTTGAAGCGAGTCTCCGCAGAGGACGAACAATCTGTCAGGTGAGCTCATCACCATCATCATCACTGTCTAAGCACCAGCTTCCCAGGAGACTGGGTAATGTGCGTGAAAAGAGCCCTTGTCAAATTCCAAGAATATCACTGTCTCATTGCATGACCTTGGACAAGGTCACTTACCTTCTCAGAGCCTTAGTTTCCTTGATTAAAACTGGAAATGGGTCCACAGAATTGGCACCCAAATTTAAACAGTTCATGTATGCAGATTTAGACAAATGAAAACAATTATTTTATAACACTGTGGACATAGTATAAGACACATTGGATATTGTTTGTATCTTCTACATTTGTAAAAGAATGTGAGATACCTACCATATAGTCCAGGAGAAATGATTGGCTCCTTAAAAATGTAGATGACTATTTATGGTTCATTTGTTCACTCAGCAAATGTTATCAGTCACTATTCGATGCAATGTCTTTGAGGCATTGTAAGGATACATGGATATATGACATACGGCTTCGTTCTTGAGGAATGTATAGATTGTACGTGTCTACAAGCAATTCAAAAGATAACCTTTGCCGTGGCAGTTGAAAGCAGAATAGTCCCGAGGAAGGCTTAATGTAGAAATAAGGCAATGAAAGCCATTTCCAACATGTGTGAGTTCCCATTATGTACACTGCTCTAGATATCTGTATATTCAGTGAGGACTCCCAGGCAGAGAAAACTGCCTGAGCTAGTGTAGGAGGCAGAAATCCATACATAAGGTGTGTTAGGGAGCAACAGGCTCAGGAGGAAGCAGTACCCTACTAAAGATGATTGAAATGAGTTTGAAGAATTTTCTAGGCATAACTTCATAGGTGGCTTTAAATATATGGTCTTTGTCTTGCAGATAATGCAAGTAGTGTTTCCTATGAAAGCCCTTAGGAAGAATAAAAATCTGTTTTTGATAAAAATTTTTGTTCTGCTCTGAGGCTCATAAGTGGGCTACTCCTATATAAAACTGAATTAGCTCTGAATCTGGGAAAGATTATGTGAGAGATTTTCATTTTTAATAACAGAGTTTCAACTTTCTTATGTGCTCATCTGGAACCCAAAGCTTCTGGAAATTTCTTAAGGCAATAATATGTAGTAGTTGAAGCTCTTGGTACTAGTCTTTTATTTACTGCTACCAAAATAAGAGTTTAAACAATTGATAAGTGAGAGATCTCTTGGCTAAGAGATATGTTGTCACCTTCTTAATCCTTCAAGTCACAAGAACTCAAATTTTTTTTTGTTTCAAGTTTTTATTTAAATTCAAGTTAGTTAACATATAGTGTAACATTGGTTTCAGGAGTAGAATTTAGTGATTCATCACTTACATACAAACACCCAGTGCTCATCCCAACAAGTGCCCTCCTTAATGCCCAACACCCATCTGGCCCATCCCCTGCCCACCTTTCCTCCAGTAACTGTCAGTTTGTTCTCCATCTCCCTCTTTTTTTTCCCCTTCCCCTATGTTCATCTGTTTTGTTTTTTAAATTCCACATATGAGTGAAATCATTGTCTTTCTCTGACGTATTTTGCTTAGCATAATACACTCCAGCTCCATCCACATCGTTGCAAATGGCAAGATTTCATTCTTTTTGATGGCTGAGTAATATTCCACTGTGTGTGTGTGTGTGTGTGTGTGTGTACACCATATTTTCTTTATCCAGTCATGAGTTGATGGTCATTTGGGCCCTTTCCATAATTTGGCTATTGTTGATAATGCTGCTATAAACATTGGGGTGCATGTGCCCCTTCAAATCAGTACTTTTGTGTCCTTTGGATAAATACCAAAGTAACGCAATTCCTGGGTCTAGGGTAGAACTCAAATTTTAACATTGGTATCAGTCAGGGTCCAACTCAGGAAAAACAAATCCTACCGGTTATTTAGAGAATTCATATAGGGAATTGGTTATATAGGTATTGGAGGACTGAAAGGTTGAAAAGGAACAAACCTAACAGGGTAATTGCAGGAAGCAGTTGCCGCCATTAGACCTGAGGGAGCAAAGGGAAAAGGTTGGGCTGCTAGGACTTAGAAGCTTGGAGGAGGAATCCAGACTTCTGAGGTGAGGAAGCTGCTGGGATGGTGCTGGTGCCTCAGGAACTCAGAGGAGAGCCCCGTGGAGCTGGAACCCAGCTTCAGAAGATGCTGGTGCTCAAAACGAGCACCACTGGCCTGGTTCTGTGAGATGGAAATTAAGTGGAAAATGGAACCAACTTCTACTGGAAACAGTGAGAACTGCTGGGGGGAAGGCTGCAGCCAGGTGACACCGACGGGAACAGTAAGCAAACTAGGAGCGAGGTCCATCTCCTTGCACCCGGTTTCCGTGCTCCCTCTAGTGCCCCCTATCTGCAGAACCTAACAGCGAGCCAGGTGGCAAAGGAGAAATTTGGTTACAGAGACTCAGCTGTGGCCTCGCAAAGCCACACAGAGAAGGGTGGGTTTGATCCTGAGAGATGTTTAATAACCAAACACTACAAGGATACAATTCACTAGGAAAAATTACTTACAATTGAGATTCCTGAATTCCAGAATCAGAGATTCTGTAGTGTTAGAGTGTGGCCCAGAAATCTTCACGTTTGAAAAAGAACCTGGAATTATCTGATTCAGGGGATCTTCAGATCACGCTTTCAGAAATGCTGCTCTAGTTTTTCCAAGCCAAATCCTTGAGTCAAGTTAGGACAAGAGATTGTGAAAGGCCGAATTCCACTAATTTAGTTCTCTGAGATGATACTTTCATAAATGAATCTCGCTATCTTGATCTTTTTTCCCACTTTCAGAAATGCTAATATGGAAAGTGCCTCTGTGGTACCTGTAACAATTGCAATGGAGAGTTTTGTCCATTATAATATTCAACATCTGTTATTTTGTCATTTGTATATAATTCTTCCTCTGATTTAATACCAGGGTAAGACAAATATATCTTTTCACATGAATTTGTATACTTTTTTTTAAAAAGATTTTTTATTTATTTGTCAGAGAGAGAGCACACAAGCAGGGGGAGCCGCAAGGAGAGGGAGAAGCAGACTCCCCGCTGAGCCAGGAACCCAATGCGGGACTCGATCCCAGGACCCTGGCATCATCACCTGAGCCGAAGGCAGACGCTTAACCGACTGAGCCACCCAGGCATCCCTGTATACTATCTCTTATCAGACAAAAGGAAGGAAAAAAAATAACATCTTGAATTTCTCTTTTGCTTTGGCTGCCAGGAATCTGAAACTCATTTAGTGTAATCGCTTCTAAGGCTTCTGCTTAATCATTTTGTTCCTATATTTCTTAAAGTTATGAGTTACCTCACCTATATTTTTCTTGCGACAGGTAGAACATAAATAAATATAATAAAAATCATAATGGTTATGTTTTTCAAAATACTTTTACGTATAGTACCTTAAAGTTTCCCATTGATTAACTCAAGGCAAAACAAAGGCCACAGTTGATGTCTTTTAGAGGAATACGTCTGCTGTGGCAGTTTTCAGAAGGTACTGGGCTTGAATATGAAATCACTTTTCATATGAATGTACATTGTTAATATGTCCCCCAGGCCTCTGTGCACTTTGTAAATCAAAATAAAAACCTAGTGGTAAAATTCTACCTTTTCTGTATTTATTTTTGCTATTTTTATAATCGTATCTTGGAAACTTGGGAATGACAACAGAACATTTTTTGCTAGAAGTGGACGATCCCCAAAAATTCAGACAAAGAATGCTCTAGGCAGATGTCTTGGCCCTGTTTCGAGGGGGCTTATTGCAGATTGATATGGGATTTCACTTATAAACATCGTATTGTTTATAATACCTGAGAAAGCATATAATCAACAGTGAAATAAAATAAATACCCTGGACCCTTATTTAAGGCTGTTTCTTAAAGTTGACCCTCTCTTCTAAAGGAGATCATGTAACTACCTTTATGTTTGAACCCCCCTATGTGGCAATTGAAGCAGACCCATTGCACTGAATCTTCTACAGCAAACAGTATTATGGTATTGCTCCCACTGTCTAAGGAATTGCAACTCTGAATAAATATATGAGCAAATACTTGTTTTCTGGCTGTTATACTATTTTACTTTATAGTACTATTGTGTTCTTTTAACTAATACAAGTAGTAAATTTGGGGGAATACTCAATTTATAGAGTCTTTTTCTACCTCAAGGAGAAAGCGCTTCTCACGGTTCTCTTTTCTTATCAAAAGCTTGTCATGGAAACAGTCTTGGTGAGCGTGACAAAGAACTCTGGCATTTGACAACACCCCAGCTTATTTCATCTGAGTTATAACAAGGGTCTCCTAATGAGAATGATCTACCCCACAGATTTATTTATTGTTTATCATTTTTTTCTCTCACTAGCAGCATTATTTATGATTGCTAAGATATGGAAGCAACCTAAGTGTCCATCAATAGATGAATGGACAAAGAAGATGTAGTATATATACACAATGGAATATTACTGCCATCAAAGAAAGGAAATCTTGCTGTTTGCAATGACATGGATGGAACTAGAGGGTATTATACTAAGTGAAATAAGTCAGTCAGAGAGACAAACACCATATGATTTCACTTATAAGTGTAATCTAAAAAACAAAACAAAACAAATGAACAAACAAAACAAAGAGACTTATAAATACAGAGAACAAACTGGTCGTTGCCAGAGGAAAAGGAAGAGTCAGGGTAGGCAAAATAGGTAAATAGGATTAAGAGGCATAAACTTCCAGTTAGAAAGTAAGTCATGGGGATGTAAAATACAGCATAGGGAATATAGTCAATAATATTGTAATAACTTTGTATGGTGACAGATGATAACCGGACTATTGTGGTGATCATTTAATAATGTATATAAATGTTGAATCATATTAAACACCTGAAACTACTACAATATTATATATAACTGTTCTTTGATGAAAAAATTTTTTTAGCAGGTAAGTGGGGGTGATTCCACTCATATGGTGGATATGGTTTCTGGACCTCTTCTTCTACTCATAATTATGTAAATAATTCAGCTAAATTCAAATCAATAACAGAAACAATAGTTTAAATTTGCAGTATAGCTCTTGAAATGCCTTGGAGAAAATGTGATATAAAACCCCATAAAATTAAAAAAAAGGCATACATTTAGGATTGTGATGAAGAAACTGAAGAGCCCCGTGTGGAAGACAAAGACTTAACTGCCTCTTTAACAAAAGGTTCTACCCACTTGTTGTGATCCAATATGAAACACGATCTGCGGGAGCCCGTGGGAAAGAGCCCTGGAGGGGGAGTGGAGTGACTAGAGTTCTAGTCTGGAGTTTGCCACTCATGGAGTGTTTGTCCTTGACAGCTCAGTACTCTTCAGGGACCACTTAGTTTATCTGAATAATCAGAGAATTGGATTAATACATTTTATTATAAGATTCCCGTTGGCTGTCTCTACGTGCTCCACAAAACACCCATGTAGATAAATTTTAGTTACTTATTTGGTGAAGGTTATTTGGAATTTGTTCTGCATACGGATACTGGAAAAAGCAACAAAGGGCTTTGTGGAGCCAGAAAGTGCGTGAACATAATTGAAACTGTTAATAAATTACTGCCGGGGAGGCAGCAAAAGGGCAGGCACATCTGCTTATTTTTCAATTTATACAGGTCAAGGGGCACTCTCTAAAATATATGCTATTTGTTTCCAAACGATGTTCCCTTAGGAAAGAAATTGTTTTGGTGGTTAATGTGATTAATGGTAATATTTGTAGAACTTCTTTATCGCATTTAGCCATCTGTCGTTTGCCCTTTTTATGGGGGGTGTTTATGTCCTTTCTGTTTTTGATGTAATTAGCTACTTTTGTGCATTTCTACACAGGAAGGCGGCTGCATCTTCCCGATGCCACATGAGCTTCTGTGGTATAGAATTAGATTGGGGAAAAAATTGAATTGAGAACCGATAAAAAAAAAATGATTTATTTTATTTAGGATATGACAAGCCAGAAATTACTTTCTAGGCAGTAATTGAAAAATTACTTTCTGGTTTCTTCTTTTCTTGCTATTTATTTATTTATTTATTTATTTATTTATTTATTTATTTATATTTCTTATTCAGTTTTAAAACGGATTGTTCATGCAGCATACTTCCTATAGCACATGGTCTAATTATGTGGTCTCTTTACTCTCTGTTTACAAGGCAAAAAATCCAAAAGAGTAGCAGACAATGATGTTGTAAGCACAGGCCACAAATTTATTAAGGGAAACAATTATGCCAAAATCATTTTTAGATGTCTGTGTCCATTTTCAGTTTTTCACTATTTTTTCCTAGTTCTTTACAATATTAATTGATAAATCTCCTGAGGCTCAAGACCAATGTATTTCAACATTGGAGAATAAGAATTTTACAACAGCTAACGGAGAATAGTTTCAGTTGTAGAATCAAGGAAGACTGAAGATAAGAAGAGACACAGAACAGGAGAGAAAAATATCAATGCAATACCAGAGTGTAACAATGTAAGATAGTTAGTGGTTAATTGTTTTGGTGACTATAAGCTTACTTGCAAATTTATCTGTAGTTTTAGAATATGTTAGATCCAGATAGAGAGGATCCTCAACAAACGACAGATAACACATTAAATCACTCCCTAGGTTTACACAGTTACAGGGTAGAGATGATCGCTGAATTTTATTTTATTTGTATTTATTTAGTTCTTTTAATCAACGCCTTTTATTTTAATTTTTTTGAGATTTTAATTTTAAGTCATCTCTACACCCAATGTGGGGCTTGAATTTACAACCGTGAGATCAGGAGTCGCATGCTCTACTGACTGAGCCAGCCAGGCTCCCTGTTTGCTGAATTGTAATATGCTGAATGTTTATTTCCTGTCCATCTGTCAAAGTAAAGGATGATATAACAAATGTCTTTAATCTGAACAGGATGGACCTTAATGGTACATTAATGATTGAATTTCAGGGACTAATAATCTATGTATAGTACTTCCTAATTTTCTCCATTGTTTATTTGCAAGTTAAGTGTAAAACTTGGAAGTTAAGTATAGTTTTAGCATTGAATTAGAACAGTCACACATGAATTACTTAATAGCTTACCTGGATTTTAGTAGACTGACCTGTATTTCATTTTCATGGCCTACTTTTAAATTCAATTGAGTCACATAATGGACTGTAATGGAGTCACCAACAGGAAACAAGCTTGTGCCAAATCTATGGGACAAACTTGGCCTATGTGGTGCCTTCACTCTGTTAGCGGAAAGTCAGTTCTGATAATCAGTTTATCATGAGTATTTCCCTCACCTGGTGAGACAGGACATAGTATAAGCCCATGTCCCTTACCTGTAGTTAGGAAATCCAAAAAGCAATGAAAAGGGGAAGTATTTTAGGAACTCAAAACCTGACCTGACCTGAACTCACTGAGCCATGAAAACTACTGAACCGACATGTGACTTTTATAGCTTTTATTTATCCTATTTAGTGTGAATACTCATATGCTTTACCACAGAAATATTAATGTGTTTGATAATGGGGTGCCATCTAGATCCTATTGGAAGTGTGTTGTAATATATGGTATATATCCCTTTTTTCTTTCTAAAATCTGAAAGATACTGAATTCCCAAACATGTCGGGCCTGAAGAGTACCTTTTCTTTGATCTGAAATCTCTTAGTATTTCTCAATGTTGAGTCACCTTTAAAAAAAAAAAAAAATCTTTTCTGCAACTTCCCAGGTACATTCATGATTATTGCATTACTATTCCAAATATTAAAGGCAAAATCCTGCTTTTATCCTCACTGTTGTTAGTACATAGTGGAGGCTGAATGGCTTGCTGAAAAGAGCCCTAGCTATAGAGTTAAAAAGATGTAAAATCAAATCTTGGTTTGGAGACTCACAAATAACCTGTGTGACCTTGGTCAAGTTAATTAGCATCTCTGAGCACTATATTCGTTTACTTGTAAAATTTTGATGCTGATACCTATGTCACCTCCCACCTTCTTTTTTTGTCTCAATGTCAAAAAAGTATGAATCTTGATGAGGTGGAGAATGGCTGTTACCCTTTACCACTGTTAGATTCCATTGCTAGTTCTTTGCAATGGGGATGCCTAAAATGCTAATTGTATACATAGCAATTATAAAATTTATTCTCACCTTTTCTGCCAGGGCCTCAAGGTACTTAGGCTATGAGTTTAGGTACAAATAAGTAGAAAAGTAAACAAAATCAACAGAATTAGTATTGCAATAATTAGGGGAAGTAAAATAACCATCTAAGGTGTGTTCTGGCAGCAGTAGAATTATGGGAAAGAGGTAAAACAATGGATGCTTTGCAAAACTATTGTGTCGCATTAATAGAAAACTTCTTATGACATATTTTGGACATAGTCTATGATTAGGGGTCGAGGGAGGCAGCTCCGGAATCTTCGAATTCTCCATCAGTATCTCTCATACACATTATGTAATTTCAAAGGATTCTTGACAAATTCTGATGCAGTATGTTTATATTACTTATTTATTATATGTGTGTTTTTTTCCCTAGTAATGATCCTTGTTTTGAGCTTTTAGAGTTTCTCTTTTCAAAATTGTTTCTTTTTTGCATAGTGCTGTTGTTGACAATTGAAGTTACCATCAGGAGATCCGTCACCAGTCAGAGGTTTGGCTTTACAGCAAATTCCATGTACATACCTGTATTTTCCATTTTAAGTTTGTCATTAGAATTCAGGGTCTTTCAGACTGGGAACATTAGACAATACTTGGTATAAGAAAACATGTGATTACCATGGAGATTGGGAGCTATTCCAGGCCTATTTGACCTCTTTTCTTTATCACAGGTAATTTATCCTAATAACATCAAAAGTTGCTTCCCAGGATAGAGTTTACCCTTTGATAGGTGTCTTTATAATTCCTTAATGCCACTGGTCTGAAAGGTAAGCTTTTATAGATATATTTCGTTCTTCTGAATATTTAGCCCATAATATTATCTTTGAATAATAATAATATTATCTTTGAATGATATATCTTTGAATAATAATGATAATGGTAATAGGTATCACTTACTGTGCACTTACTATGTAGCTGACACATGATCTCATTTAATTCTTAAAACCTTTCATTTTTTTTTAAGATTTTATTTATTTGAGAGAAAGAGAGGGAAAGAGTGTGCACACGTGGTGGGGGAGGGGCAGAGGGAAAGGGAGAAGCAGGCTCCCCGCCAAGAAGGGAGTCCTCTGTGGGGCTGGATCCTAGGACCCCGAGATCATGACCTGAGGTGAAGGCGGATGCTTAACTGACTAAGCTACCCACGTGCCCCTAATTCTTAAAACCTTTCTCTGTGGTAGTATTATCAATTAGGATTAGTTTGACAGAGAGAGGATTATATACCCTCAAACGATGACTTACGTAGATGGTTTATTTCTCTTTCCTGCTCAAATATTCCAGAAGTAGTCAGTCCAGGGCTGATACGACAGAGTGGCAGGGATTCAATCTCTGTTTTAAACCTCTGGCATATTATTTAGCTTTCACCCATAAGGTTACCTCATGGACAAATCAGGCTGTTAGAGCCCCTGCCATCATGTCCATATTCTAGCTGTAGGAAGAAGGAAAGGTGAGGAGGTCACACCCTCTTTCTTTAAAGACACTTCCCAGAAGTAGCGTATACTGTTTCCACATATATCTCAGAACTTAGAGTAATGACCACACCTAGTTGTAAAAGAGATTTTTTTTTTCCAGTTATTTATGTGTCTAGCTAAAAATTAAGGTTCTATTGCTAAGGATGAAGGGGAGAATGGGTCCTGAGAGACAGCCGGCAGTCTCTGCTGCATTTGAGCCATGTTACAGATGGGGAAATTGAGTCATAGAGAAGCTAAACTAAGATCTCACAGCTGGTAGAGCCAAGATTCAAACCCAGATCTATCAAATGTTAGAGCCCTTAAGCACTACTTTGAAGTGCCTTTACCTTAAAACAGTTATTTGATTTTATTCTGTCTCTTGATCTAAATTAGTATAAAGAAAACCTTTCTGACTAAGTTGCTAGATCAACCTTTTGAAACAATGGAATTCTTTATTTTACCAAGTGTTCTTGGCAGAGGACATAGTACTGGTATCAACTTGTGCAATGAAGCCTTTACTTCTGCTGACCTTTTGGATAGGTGGATTCAGAGAATTTAGTGACAGGTTTAGAAAATTGCCCAGCTGACAGATTAAAGTCTTATTGCCAGTCTTCTACTTGCTCAGGGTTGCAACAGGTTTAAATGCCATTAAAATATGCTTTGCTACCTTACTGATGTTTAGATTTTAAACAAGGTAATAAAAACCAGATTTCCAATAGGATCAATAAGAATAAATAGGAAAAATGTTTACTGTAGGAAAAAAATCATAGTATTTTTATGACTTATTCTTCAAAGATAAATTTTTAAGTTAGTGATAGCATATCTTAGAATAAATCAGACCATACTTTATTTGAAAATTATTACACTTAGGTGGTTAACCTGTGATTTTCTAATATCTTACCTGAGTAAAAATCTAAATCATATAACACATTATGAATGAGGGCTCTCTTCCTTCCTTCCATTTCAGAGAACTTTTTTTTTTTTTAAGCTCCAGTTTTATTCACCTTCTTGTCTCTACCTAGTTTGTGAGGGTTTTTAATCTTTCTTATGTCTTCCTATCTCTCTGCTCTCCTAGCACCAAGAGAGAACATGGGAATGTGAATGAACAAATCAACAAACAAGTAAATACCATGTTTTATAAATGCTGCAACTTAAATGTTGCTTTGTTGCTTAAACTCTTCAACATTTTATAGAGTCTCTGTGCATTTATTAATACTTTTCAAGAATGCTATTAAAATAAATAATATATATCAGTTATTCAGCAGAAGTCCTTTACTTAACTAGTCACAGCAACACTAGGGAGGCTGAGTGACTAATAACAAGACTAAGGATTCAATGGTTTACCTAGAAATAAAAAGACATTTTCACTGTTGTGACAATTTGCATGAAAGGCATTTTGATATGAAGACACAAAATTTGGGTAATGTAGGAAAACCCTGAACTCGCCTCCTCCATGGACACACCAGATCAACACCTACGTAGAGAGCAAATCTTCCTGAAGAAGTGAGAGCTGACTGAACAGCTTCTACACAACAATGGATAGCGAGACATATAGAGAATGACAGGAGAGATGGAGACATGGCAACCACGGGAATCCCACCCCAGGTGATGTTAAGTACAATGGGAATGGATAGTACTGAGGGACAAGGAGCAGATTTATTTTCCTTGGGGCGTGGAAAAAAAGCCATGGTTTAAAAGGGTACCTAGAATTTAAAGGTCTCACCAGCCCTTGAGTGTCTACCAAATGGCGGGGGACAGGTGGAATGCTCTTTAGGATCAGAGGGACTGGTGAGTACCATTGTTTATGCTCCCCCTCCACCTTGATAACACAGACAAGAGTGCTGTGTCTGGGTGCCCTAGCCAGCCTGCCACTTTAGTGAGTCCGGGGCCCTTAGTCCATACGGGCCCCAGCTGGACCCCTAGGGTAGCCCCCCCTCACCCGCCCAAGCTTCAGCCACACCGCTAAGGTGGCCTTAACACAGCACACACCAGAACACCCCTGGACAGTACCCCTGGAGCTCCAGCTGTCTGGCCAAGGCAACACAGGGCCAAGTACCCTGGGAGACACCTGGCCTACGCCTGCTTCAGCTCCAAATGACTGATCGGGGCATCCTCTGCATAGAGCGCCCTGAGACCTCCTAGCACCTACCTACTTCAGCTCCAGCTATCCTGCTGTGTCCCTTCCCACCCATGTGGAGCGTTCTGGGATCTTCTGGCCCATGCTCACCTCAGCTCCAGCTGTCCTGCTAGGGTGCTCCCTCTTTGGAGCACCGAGTCTGTGCCTATCTCAGCTTCAGCCGTCCTGCCAGGCCTCGGCGTGGAACACCCTGAGAACACTCCCCCGCCCCGCCTCTGCCCCAGCCTGCACCTGCTTCAGCTTCAGTTGTCTGGCATCTCTGTGTAGAGTGCCCTGTGGATCCCCTCACCCAACGGGCCCCCCTCTCCCCCCGCCCCCCCCCACCCCGTCTGTGCCTGCTATAGCTCAACCCAGCCAGTAAAAGCCACCAGGCACATGCAGTCTACCCAGGGACATTCCTATACAAGGCCATTCCTTTGAGACTGGAAGAAGTGCTTTTCCATTTAATTCATAGAAACAAACAAAGTCAACAAAATGAGGAGACCAAGGAATATGCCCCAAATGAAAGAAAAAGACAAAACTCCAGAAAAAGAACTAAATAAAATGAAGATAAGCAATGTAACTGAGAAAGAGTTTAAAGCGATGGTTATAAAGATACTCAATGAACTTGAGAGAAGGTACATGAACTCAGTGAAAACTTCAACAAGATAGAAAATCATTTTAAATGTGTTGGTCTAAATGCCCCAATCAAAAGACATAGGGTGGGGCACCTGGGTGGCTCAGTCAGTGAAGCCGCTCCCTTCAGCTCAGGTCATGATCCCAGGGTCCTGGGATCGAGTCCTGTATCGGGCTCCTTGCTCAGCGGGGATCCTGCTTCTCCCTCTGCCTGCTGCTTCCCGTACTTGTGCTCTCTCTCTGTCAAGTAAATAAATAAAATCTTAAAAAAAAGAAAGACCTAGGGTGACTGAAAGGACAAATACAAGACCTAACTATATGCTGCTGCCATATGCCTATGTCTCACTTCGGACCTAAAAACACGTATAGACGGAAAGGGAACGGATGAAAAAGATATTCCATGCAAATGGAAGCAAACAAAGCTGGGGTATAGCAACACTGGTCTCAGACAAAATAGACTTTAAAACAAAGATTAACAAAAGGATATTGTGTAATAAAAGGATTAGTCCAACAAGAGGATATGATAATTGTAAACTTTTATGCACCCAGCATAGGAGCACCTAAATATATAAAACAAATATTAATGGACATAAGGGAGAAATAGTAATACAATAATAGTAGGGGGCTTTAACATCACACTCATACCAATGGGCAGAAAATTTTCTGAGTAAGGAAACAGTGGCTTTGAATGACGTATTAGACCAGAGGGACTTAACAGATATATACAAAACATTCCATCCCCAAACAGCAAAGTACACATTATTTTCCAGTGCACATGGAACTCTCGAGGACAGATCAGATGTTATGCCGCAAAACAAGTCTCAATAAATCTAAGAAGAGGGAAATCAAATCAAGCATCTTTTCTGACCACAACGATATGAACCTGGAAATCATTTATAAGAAAAAAAATGGAAAAAACACAAACATGTGGAGACTAAACAACATGCTACTAAACAATCAATGGGTCAATGAAGAAATCAAAGATGAAATAAAAAAATACATGGAGACAAATGAAAATGAAAACACAATAGTTCCAAATCTTTGGGACACAGTAAAAGTGGTTCTGAGAGGGAAGTTTATAGCAATATATATTGTTCTACATCAAATGGGATGCCTGGGTGGCTCAGTCAGTTAAGTATCTGACTCTTGATTTCGGCTCAGGTCATGATCTCAGGGTCATGAGATCGAGCCCTGCATCAGGCTCTATGCTGGGTGTGGAGCTTGCTTAAGATTCTCTCTTCCTCTCCTTTTGCTCCTCCCTTCTCTGCTTACGCTCATTCTCTCTTAAAAAAAAAAAAAAAACCAAGGAAAATCTGAAATAAATAATCTAACTGTACACCTAAAGGAACTAGAGAAAAAGGAAGAAAGAAAGCCCAAAGTTATTAGGAAAAAGGAAATAATAAAGACAGAGCAGAAATAAACGAAATAGAGACTAGAAGAACAGTCGAAAAGATCAATAACATCAAGAGCTGGTTCATTGAAAAG
The DNA here is from genome assembly GCF_011800145.1 of Mirounga leonina. Classification (NCBI taxonomy): domain Eukaryota; kingdom Metazoa; phylum Chordata; class Mammalia; order Carnivora; family Phocidae; genus Mirounga; species Mirounga leonina. Next base: position 25,346,816 of record NW_023270807.1, on the reverse strand, counting down.
ATAAACAAAATTAATCATTCTTTAGCTTAGACTCATCAAAAAAAAAACCCAAAAGGGGCGCCTGGGTGGCTCAGATGGTTAAGCGTCTGCCTTCGGCTCAGGTCATGATCCCAGGGTCCTGGGATCGAGTGCCCCATCGGGCTCCCTGCTCCTTGGGAGCCTGCTTCTCCCTCTGCCTCTCTCTCTCTCTCTCTCTCTCTGTCTCTCATGAATAAATAAAGAAAATCTAAAAAAAAAAAAAAAAAGAAAATCTAAAAAAAAAAAAACCAAAAAAAAACACCTGGGAACTAAAATAAAATCAGAAATGAGAGAGAAGTAACAGCTGACACAGCAGAAATACAAAAAATTGTAAGAGAATGCTACAGAAATATGTGCCAGCAAATTGGACAACCTAAAAGAAATGGCTAAACTCCTAGAAACAGTCTTCCCAAACTGATTCAGGAAGAAATAGAAAAATCTGAATAGACTACTAACAAAACTGAATTGATAATCAAAAAACTCCCAACAAACAAAAGTCCAGGACCAGATAGCTTCACAGGTGAATGCTACCAAACATTTAAAGTTAATACTCACTCTTCTCAAACTATTCCAAAAAACAGAAGATGAAAGAAAGCTTCCAAATTCATTCTATGAGGCCTGCATTACCCTGATACCCAAACCAAACAAAGACACTACAAAAAAGAAAACTACAGGTCAATATCTCTCATGAATACAGATGCACAAATCCTCAACAGCATATTAGCAAGCCAAATCAAACAATACATTAAAGGGATCATTCACCATGAACAAGTGGAATTTATTCCAAGGATGTAAGGATGGTTCAAATCTGCAAAGCTTTTGACAAAAGTCAACATTCATTCATGATAAAAACTCGCAACAAAGTGGGTTAAAGGGAACATACCTCAACATAATAAAGGACAAACACACAGCTAACATCATATTCAATGGTGAAAAACTGAAAGCTTTTCCTTTAAGATCAGGAAAGACAAGGGTGTCTGCTCTCACCACTTTTATTCAACATAGTCCTGGAAGTCCTAGCTGCACAATCAGATAAGAAAAAGAAATAAAACGCATCCATATTGTAAGGGAAGAAGTAAAAATTTCACTATAATGTGGTATAATATGCAATGGAATAGTAGTCATAAAAAAGAATGAGATCTTGCCATTTGCAACAACATGGATGGACCTAGAGTATATTATGCTAAGTGAAATAAGTCAGACAGAGAAAGACAAATACCATATGATTTTACTTATATGTGGAATTTAAAAAACAAACAAAAACAGCAGAAAATGGACTCATAATTACAGAGAACAAACTGGTGATTGCCAGAGAGGAGGGGTGTGGAGGGATGGGCGAAATAGGTGAAGGGGATTAAGAGGTACAAACTTCCAGTTATGAAATAAATAAGTCATGGAGAGGTGGCTGGCCAGCTCAGTCGGTAGAGCATGAGAATCTTGATCTTAGGGTTGTGAGTTTGAGCCCTACATTGGGTGTAGAGTTTACTTAAAAAAAAGATAATCTTTATAAACAAACAAACAAACAAACAAATAAATAAGTCAGTCCCAGAGATGAAAAGTACAGCATAGGGAATTTAGTCAATAGTATTGTAATGTTTTATGGTGACAGGTAGTGACTGCCCTTGTGATGAGCACTGAATAATGTACAGAATTGTCAAATCACTATATTGTGCTCCTAAAACTAATATAACATTGTATGTCAACTATACCTCAGTAATAAAAACTAAAAATAAATAAAGAAAGATAGTAAGATGATATGATAAGAAATCAGAGAGAATGGTGTTCACCGAAGAGATCAAGAGTCAGAACTCAGCAGAGGTTTCTACTTACTTGCTTGGTATCTTTGGTTTGGTTCTTTGCAAACTTTAAGCAGGAAGAGGACCAGTTTCTAGATGATGTGGACAGAAGAACACAGTCTATTAGTATTTAATAGATTTCCCACTAGTCCTTTATTATTATTATTTTTTCTAATTCTTTATTATTAACTTATATTTAAATAAGTAATACATTAATGCATATTCCTTATTATAAATTTAAAAGTTCCATTTGAATAAAGGCAAAACCTTCATTTCCCAATGATTTTTTTTTTTTTAATCAACAGTGACTTCATCATATGGCAAGGAGTCTGGAGACAGCTTGGCTCCTGGAAGGGTTCAACCTTGTCATTAAGGACCAAAGTTCTTTTCATTTCTTCATGCTCCCATTCTTCTTGGTGTGGTGGCTTATTTCTCAAGCTCTATCCTTCATTTTGGCAAAATTGCTGCTGCAGATCCTGACATCACATGAAGAACTGAGAAGAGGTTATTTCCTTCTGTGAACCACCATACCTTTCTCCAAAATTCCCAGCAGAATTAGCCCCATTGACCCCAATTGTCTCTCGTGCCCAGGCATAAGTCACTCAAACAAGACTGATTTTTCTGGGACCGAAGAGGGGTCTGTCCTCCCTTGGATAATGTGTTGAAGGATAAAAAAATCTGGGATTTTGTTAGCAAGGGAAAAGCAATGTAAGGCAAACAAAATTCGCATTGCACATTTTATTTTCAGAGAAATTATATTCAAAATAAAAATTCAATATGAAATAAGTACAAAATCTTCACCACCCACAAATATAGGTATGACATTTAGTATCTGATCTACAATCCATTTATTCTTTATTCTTTCAACAAATATTCTTCAACCACTTGCTACCTGTCAGCCTCAGTTTTGGTACTAAAGTTAGAGAGATGAACAAGTTAGACATTTGTCTGTATTAGGAATGCTTCCAGCAGCAAGTAACATAATAGACAGTTCAGAAACTTAACCCATAGAGACATGTAATGTTTACCTAACAGAAATTGAGGACAGGCGGTCTGTAAGCCAACCCCCGTTAAAATGTTTCCAAGGATACAGGTTCTTTCTTCTCTGTGTCCTTAGCATGCTGGCTTTTATCTTTATTCTTGTCATCTCATTGCTCCATGGTTGCCATAGCTCCAAACATCTCATCTGATTTCAAATCAGAAAGAAGTGGTAAAGGGAGTTCTTTTCTTATTGTCATTTTTACAAGCACTGAAAAGCCCTCAGAAGCCTCCTAGCAGATTTCCAGGAAATCTCATTGGCAGAACCATGCCATGCTCAACAGCAAAGGAGTCTGGAATAGTAATTATCTCACAAAGTGCTGGCGGCTGTATGCATCATTGACCCCAATAAAATTGAGATTCTGTGTATAAGGACAGACATGGATGATGATTAGTCTATTACAGTGTCTTTCATAGTCTCCTTCTTCATGGAGTTAGTTCTCTGGCCATTTTGTGGAAAGGTAGAGATAATACATATTTTTTATACTCTAGTCTTCGAAATTATATCTGAGGAATTTACATAGTGTTTTTTGTATAGGATAATCTTGGGCACATTCAGATAGACATGCTATTCCCTATATAAGCTTGACAAGAACTGGGGGTTGCGATCTGTAGGGCTTCACTTGGTTTCATCTCGTGGCTCTAAGATGTTACAGAGAGGGACAGAAATGTAGAACCAGACACTTGTGTTAAATATTAGTGGACAGTGATTCCTGGGGTAAAAAGTGCCGTGAGCAGAGCATTCACTGGTTTCCATGTAGAACCACGCACATCTTATGCCATCATCAGCTTATTTGGCTGCTTCACTAGATAATGAGCTCCTTGAGGAAAGAAACTTTTATTTATTTCTGGATTCCCAGCCCTGTGGATGGTGTCTGGCACCTAGTAGGTACTGAGTGAAGGTTGGAGGTTAGAGCTTATCTTTCAGAAAGCAAAACGTGGGGAGCAAAGTTCGAACAGTGCATATGAAGGAGCTAAAACGTCAAGTGTTTAGAAAACTAATTTAAAAAATGAAAAACAGGCAAATGATAGAAACAGGTTAGGTGGCAACTAGAACTTAGGAGGAGTAATTTCTCTCCTTTATTTGTTTAGTTTTTTTCTTTCTCTCTGGGAGGAGCGGTGGAGGTCACGTGGTGTTTGTGCAAATCGTCTGGGTCTACATGGCACCGAAGTGGGGCTAAAGTGTGAATGAGGTGGAACACTCAGAAACAGCCTGTCAAAACAAGCACGATTCAAAGCAGCTGCCCTGTATAGTGTGTCATTTTTACAGCAATAAAAGCAGTAATGACGGACTTTATATTGCAGTCACAAGCTACCATTACTGTGTTAGATAAGTGAATTCATGCAGGTCTTCTAGAAGTCCAAGGGCGTGTTGCTGTTCTTTCTTTCTTTAAAACATTCAAAAATAAGATTTCTCCAATGGTGCTTTTTAGTGTTTGCTGTATGAGACTGTTATTGCAGTACAAATTTACATTTTATTGGGGATATTGCTCCATGATAATTCTCACAATACTCCTCTTTGGAAACGTCAGTAAAACTTTCCTTAAAGAGCAAGCCTTTGTGTTCACCTTCCATGCAAGGCATACATCGGCGTAAGAAGGAGGGGAGGACCTTGCATTGAACTGGGCCCTGTCCCGGGTCCAAGACTAACTACTAATCCTGGACCTTAGCCAAGGCATTAGCCCATCTGCTCTTTGGTTTCTACAACTGTGAAAGAGACCTGTTGTGAGAAGATGATCTCATGACTTTTTTCTAGCTCTAAAATTTTATGATTATAACACATTACATGCCTGCCTTTACAGGAACCGAAGAGGGTTAAGGATTAACACAGTCCTTCCCCTACACGTTAGGTTTATCACCTCATCTTTTGTAATATTAACTTAAAAATTATTATATTGTACATTTAAGCAAATATGGCAGCTATATAAAATAATAAGAAAACTAAATACAATTAACATTTGGTATGTTTATTTTAAGGTCCATTTCTACAAATACCCGATGTGCATATGCGTAACTGGAATCATACTGTATACAGAATTGTGTGCCTGCCTTTTTTTCCGCTGAATTTTATATTGTGAACATTTTCCCATCCCATTACAAATATCCTTCAAAAAAACAGTAGTTTTCTTAAAAAAATGTTTTATATTGCTACATATAACACAGATAAGAAATCTGTATAAATGAATTGTTATAAGGTAAGCATGGTTATAGCTGTCACCTCTCTCAGCCACCCCAGAAACTCTTCTAACAGAACCCTCCCCCTCCCTGCTGAAATTCATTGCCCTAATGACTTCTATGGTAACAATTACCTTATTTTTATTTATATTTTTACCACTGAGTGTATATCCCTAAATGCTATCATTTAGTGTTGCCTAAAAGTATAATTTTTAGTGAATATTTATTATTCCATCATATAAGGATGCATCAATACATGCACATACAGCTTATTGGACTATTTACTTCCTTTTCTGACAGCTGATTGTTTCATTTATATTTTTTGAATTGGTATCTATTCACATAATGCAAAATCTTAAAGGCTCAAAGGAATGCAGTGAAGAGGCTCCCTCTCACTTCTGTCCTCCAGCAATCTGGCTTTCTCTAGGACTAGTTGTCAGGAAGTTGTTTTTGAGGAAAAAGGAGCCTAAGAATGGTATTGATATTTTTTTCAGTTTTAATGTCCAAAACGAATCTAAGTAGGTACGAAAAATATAATTCTACTAAAGCATGAAAAATCCCTGTAATTGATTCTTTCATATGAAATTAACAGTTTCTGGAGTGGATATGTAGTTTCACTTTTAGGTTAAATGCGTAACATTGAATGTTGTGTGAATTGGAAGTGATATAACCACAGAAGGAAGTCTAGGATCAAATTAGACGTAGAGTGTTGTGGTGTTTTACTTTGCTTTATTGTAGAGGTGAGAGACCCAAGCGGCTTTGTCTCTTTGGCACAATGGGAAACTTGGTTTCTTATGTTTTGCTCTAGCAGATCAATAAATACTGTCATCATGCTAATTATGTTAATGCAAAAATATGTAATTCAGAATGAAGGAGCTAACTACTGCATAACTACCTAATCTGCCTGACCAGTACACAATTTTTATGCATTAGGGTTTTTTGGTTGCAAGAAATAAAAGCAGACTGCTTAACTTAAATAAAAAGAATTTCCTGGAACGATTCAGGTACTCACTGTTTGGCAGGAAGGGTGGAGAACCAGGCTTTGAAATGGACCAAGCCAATACAACTTAGGAGGTCCAGGAACTGGGGATGACAACAATGGTCTCAAATGGCATTAAATTGGTTTTGGATATTTTTTTAGATTCTGGTAGAAACTGTGTGCCTGATCATGGAACATCAGGGGACTATACAACTAGAACTGCCCATCATGGTATTATCAGATACAATGAGTGATAAGTTTGGGTAGATGTATCAACAGACTTATGGTCGAAATGAAATGGGATCCAGCCTGAACATGTCCAGAAGGTGTGGATAAATTACATGTACATGTATTTTAAACTCTTGCGTCACCTGCCATTGCTACAGTAATGGACCCCCCTCAACTCACACCTGGGGCCTCATGGGGCGGAGGAGGAATGGGTGATCCCCTATGACCATGTGAGGGAAGAAGAGACAACTTAGGCCCAGTTTACACATGAATTCCCAGCATACATTAATGCTAGCAGAAAATGGATTGCCACCACATTACAGCCCTACCCAGGGATGGAAAGACAGTCTTGAAAGGAAATTTCTCCCTTTGGGCAATGTTATGAGTAGTACATTGACTTAGTATGGAGAGAGAAAAATGTACTGAGCTGTAGATATATAGGGACTCTGGGGCAGGTGGGAATGGCTTGGCTGCTGTGTTGGGGTCATGGAAAAAGCAACACTGGAAGATTGTCGTGGTAAGTCATCCTCGTATTGGCTCTCTCATCTTTCTTTCCTCACTCGTCTGTTCTGTCGCTCCCTTTTCCCTGGGATTGCAGGGATACTAATAAAGGTAGTATGACATGAACTTTTGCCTCAGCCTTGAGGGGAACTAGATCTTGAAAAGTTCAGTGAAATATTTGTGGATAATTCAGACTCCCAAACCAAATATACATACTCTGCCCAAGCATGTGTATATCTAGTGACGGCTCAAAGTTTTGGGAGTTTATTAATTAACTTTATAATTAGTTTATTAATTAATAAGTCATTAATTAACTTTAATAAACTATAAAATAAAGATATTTCCACTATCTGAGAAAGAAAATGGGGGTGCCTGGGTGGCTCAGTAATCAAGCATCTGCCTTCGGCTCAGGTCATGATCCCAGGGTCCTGGGATCGAGCCCCGCATCGGGCTCCCTGCTCGGCGGGAAGCCTGCTTCTCCCTCTCCTGCTCCCCCTGCTTGTGTTCCCTCTCTCGCCATGTCTCTCTCTGTCAAATAAATAAATAAAATCTTAAAAAAAAAAGAAAAAAGAAAGAAAACGAAAAGAAGCTTGTCCAAATTATTTCTGATAACTTTCAAGTATACTCCTCTGAAAATCTCTCTAACTTAACCATTTATGAAATAATTGGACTAGCAATCAGAGATAGAAACCTGTCTATGAACAGACTGGATAAGAAAATTATCTCATCAACAAAACAAGAAGCTATCTCATTCTCCTTATCCTAAGAAAAATCAATATGTAATCAAAAAAAATTTTTTTTTTCTCAGAACTACTCCACAGGCTGAATTTGACTATTTCTCAATACTGTCAACTGTGCCAAAAACCTAAGCAAAGAATGTAATTACCTTTTAAAGTATTTCTCCCATTCTGCTCCTTGATGAGTCTGAAACTGTTAAACACCTGGCAACCGTTCTTCTCAGGATTTTCTTACTAAGAAGATAGAGAAGTGGGGCACCTAGCTGGCTCGGTTGGTAGAGCATGCAGTGCTTGATCTCAGATTGTGAGTTCAAGCCCCACACTGGGCATGGAACCTACTTTAAAAAAAAGAAAAAGAAGATAGGGAAGAACATAGTAACATCGTTCCTTGGCCTCACTTCATAATGCTTGGGTAGGGAGTAGATATTACTAAAGTGCAGAAAGCAAGTTACTAGTAGGAACAAGGAAGCAACAGAGAGTTGAAATGTGGGGTGAGGTGGGTGTTCTGGATAACATGGGACAGCAAAGAAGAGAAGGAAGGCCATTGTCTATGGTGATGACTGACCGGTTGGCGATGTGAAAGAGAAATGAAGCACAGCTGATCATATTATTTTGGGTGACATCATTTATACTTTTCACATTCAACATGATGTGTGACAAGCCACTTCCTCATCAAATCAGCTGATTGTGTCACCACTCAGCAATGGGGAGAAAACTCTTGTTAGTGAACGGACTGTATCATGAACCCTAGAGTTTTCCGAGACTTGTGACTCCACCTTGAATAAAATCTACTTAGCTCCTCTTTTACTTCAGTGACTGAGGCCATCAAGCAAATGATAGGGAGCATCCTGGGTTTTCAGAACGGCTGCAAAGAATTATTTTCATTTAACCATGAGTTGAAAATAGGTAAGGCAATTTACAGAAAATGGTTAAGGATGGTGTATTGGGCATCTTAAATTTGTGACTGCCCAGCATTCCTTTCCCCTTCTTAACACCGTATGTCTTTTAGAGGAATTATAATTGTATTATTATTATTATTATACCATTATTATTAGTTCAGCCTGGTGGGATTGTACTCCAGGATGCTTACCCTTTCTTAACCAAAGCTTGAGTATATGATTAAAATTAGGTCAATCAAACACTTATCCCCTGGAATTTAAATTTTGGGTAGAAGATTAAAGACAGAGAAAATGGTAGGAGTTCATCTAATCTAGGATGAGGTCCTAGATTTTTGCCACCATGACACTATTCCTGTCATCCCCAGATCCTGGGCCAATAGGGATAGCTTGGCTCTGCACATTTCCCAGTCTGGTTCTTTAGCCTTACTACTGATAATGAAGCCTGATATCTTTCAAACAGTTTTCTTTGTATAAATTAACTGGAGCCTATTTCTGTTGTTTGCATCTATAGAACTCTGACTCATTCAGAAAGTGTACCTTAGCAATCAGGCAGGTTAAAGAAAAGTTGAATTTATTGCTCTAAGATAAGTGATATGAGACCATAGCCAGAAGTAATGCCATACTTAATTATTTAAACAACAATTTTTTAAAAGCCTTTAGAAAATATTTATTAATGATAATTACAATGATTTCATAGAGAAAAAACAGACTGGAAAAAATATGCAATGTTGAATAAAAAACTAGGAAATATATTTTTGATAATTATGGCAAAACTATGAAATAGATGATAATAGGTTTTTAAAAATGTCTGACATTGATTGATTGATTCATTGATTGCCATTGGCAGATTAGACCATAAGTCTTATTCTAGCTGGAGTTATTTCCTGATTACCACTTATTCCTCATTATTTAAATCCACAGACATTTTCTGGCTAGGTTTGTATTATTAGGTATAGAGGTATAAAATTTCAGGGATATGGAACTTGATTTGCCTCAAATCCTTCTAGAAGAGAGAATTGAAAAGTGAGTTTAGTCAGATGGGACTTAATAGGATCCAAAGTTCAGGATTTATTTATTTTTCCCTTTGAAGGTTCAGCAACACCGATGACTTGTGTGGGAAGAATGTCTTGATGTATCATATTAAAAAACAGTGAAGGCCTGATTGCTTGTCACATTCCATCTGTATCATTATTATTAAGGGTCATCAGGTATAATCCTCTTTATCAACAGACTTAATATATTTTATTACCTTTCTTTGTTTTCCATGCACTTTTTTTTGGCAACTGAAATGAAAGCTTATTTGTATCCTATGTCTGAATTTCATTCTCACAGAAATTATGTAAAATAGAATAGAATGAGCCATAGAATATCAAATATCGTAACCTTTTTATTACAGAAGGACTTTGAGAATTATTGCCCTAATAGGTAACCAGTTAGCATAAAGAAAAGACTGAATGGAGTCTGATGGGACAATTCCACCAAGACTTAACTCTCTGCTTTCTCTTAGTAAAGCTAACACTTCTGCAAAGATACCTTTATAGAAGGAGAAAAGGTTCTGAAGTCTTTGCTCTCATCTTAAGGTGATAAGTCTCCCTTTATCTGATAAATCTGTGTGATTATGAATTTGTGACATAAACTGTACTCAGCATAGAAAATTTACAGTAATGAGGGGCACCTGGGTGGCTCAGTCGTTAAGCGTCTGCCTTCGGCTCAGGTCATGATCCCAGGGTCCTGGGATCGAGCCCCGCATCGGGCTCCCTGCTTAGCGGGAAGCCAGCTTCTCCCTCTCCCACTCCCCCTGCTTGTGTTCCCTCTCTTGCTGTGTCTCTCTCTGTCAAATAAATAAATAAAATCTTTTTTTTTTAAAGAAAATTTACAGTAATGTGTATTTATTTTTATTCATTTATGTGTGAGAGAGAGAACACATGAGCATTGCAAGGGAGGGGTAGGGTCAGGCAGAGGGAGAGGGAGACTTAAGCAGACTCCGTGCTGAGTATGGAGTGGGATGCAGGGCTTGAGCTCACGACCCTGAAGTCACAACCTGAGCCGAAACAAAGAGTCAGACGCTTTAACCAACCTCACCACCCAGGCACCCCTCATAGTAATGTTTAGTTAGTGGTTTAATTTTCCATATAGCACCAAAATCTTCTTAAAAGATCCCTCAAATAAAAGGATCTTCCTTAAGAATGATCTTCTTTGAAATATGATCATACCACTACTTTACTATATCAGGAATGTGTTTAGGGGCAAGAGATAGAAAAATCTGACAATTACTTAAAAGAATAGCACTTTATTTTTCTCACATTAGACAAAGTCTGGCAGCAGTCTTTAGGGCTGTCCACGGACTCAATAAGGTCATCAAGGATACATCTTGTTTGTATTTTTTTACTCAGCCACACATAGCATATTTGCTTGTTGCTTCATAGTCTTAAAATAGCTGCCAAAGCTCTGTGCATCACTTCTACATTGAAGGCAAGAAGAATGAAGGGGTGGTGACGGTGAGCTCTCCTCTCCTTCTTTTAAAAAGAAGCAAAGCTCTTACAGAAGCCTTCTATCATATTCATTTGCCAGAATATAGTCTCACACCCACCCTAAAACCAATCACTGGTGAAGGAGTATAGCATTATGGTGATTGGTTAAAACCAACTCTTACTCATGTCATCAGTAGGAGGAAGGAGGTTCCAGGGAAATCAGCATTCCCTGTATAAAGGTATGTATGCTGATTACCGAAACACAAAACTGGAAAGAAGGGGAGAATGTTCTTCTGCATGCAATGATACTCTTTCTACCCTTTGTCCATCTGCTTCCTTCTCACTCTAGGTCTCTCTAAACGCCTCTCTTCAAAAGCCCTTTCCTAACCATGTAATCTGAAGTAGGTCCCCTGACTATTTTTGGTCACAGAACACTGCCCATAGCATTCCTCTCAATTAGTAAGTATGCATTTTTAAATTTTATTGTCTGTCTCTTTTTTGCTTCCATTGCCCCAAGGATGATACCCTTTTGGGGAGAAAGCACTTTAATGGAACCATGGTTTGCAGAGCAAAATAGAAATCCTATTCCACGGGTGCCTGGGTGACACAGTCAGTTAGTCATCTGACTCCTGGTTTCGGCTCAGGTCGTGATCTCAGGGTCGTGAGATCGAGCCCCAGGTCAGGCTGCATGCTCAGCAGGGAGTCTGCTTGAGTTTCTCTCTCCCTCTCCCTCTGCCCCTCCCCACTGTGTGTATGTGTTCTCTCTCTCTCTCAAATAAAAATTAAAAAAAAAAAAATCCTATTCGTTTATTGGGGGACACAATACAGACCTTAACAGATCTATGTAATAATAAAGTTGTCTTTCTTCTGGGCAGAGGACAGATTATTGAAGGGAAAAAATGATTTTTCTTCAATCTCTGAATCTCAGACAAAATCGGAGATTTGGATTTGGGGGGAGAGAAATGACAGTGATATCACAGGAGGTAGGTTAATCCTTTGAGCATGTTCACAGGCTGAGTACTAGAGAGACACAAACAGTAATGATATAATGATAATAACAGCAACAACAATAATAGTAAACAGTTATTGAGTGCTTACTAAGCATCAGGAAGAAGTCTAGGTAATACTTATAATGACTCAATTAGTTTTCAAGGTATTTTTTGTGTGGTGGTTGCCCTCTGAAACACCTAGATTTTAAGCAAGCTGTCACAGCTTACTCTTTCACCCTTCACTCTTTCATTGTCTATTTCTCAAGCCCATGCTCTCAACCACATCTCTCAACCACTACCTCCTTTGGATCAGGAATGGCTACTTTATAGATCATGCTCTCCTTTTTTCATTATAATTTCCCTTTATATCTTCAAGTCTTCAGTAAGTTTTGTTAAATGCTACCGCTTGATTTTAGCTGTGCTTTTTGAGCTTAGGACGGGGCCTCTGTTAACACGTAACAGGAAAATTTGGTAGGCAATAAAAGTGATCTGCGGTGATGTGGAGCAGAATGGTTGTCTAAAGCAATGAGGGACAACTAGCAGAGCCACGTGGGTTTGAGGAATATGCCTTCCTCAGAGATGGATGCCCAAGAATTTAAAGAAGGGATGTACCCTTGCAGAAGTATAGAATTATACTTATATGGGAGCTTAAATTATCATTACCTAGATTTGTAAATAGCACTCAGAAGACCAAGAACTTGGACATCTGGTCGCGTGAGTCTCTGACATACCTTTTCTAGTTCCCGGACTCAACATAAATTAGACATATGAAGATAACCAAATCCCTTCTTGCTGCTAAATCCAAATACAATCCTCCATTCTACTTTGTCTACCTCTTGGCCACCATGAAGAGGGGGTTGGATTGGTCAGGTTGCACAGAGCCTAAAGGTGTCTTAGTAGTGGGACGCTTTATTTTATTTATTTATTTTTAAAGATTTTATTTATTTATTTGAGAGAGACAGAGAGAGAGAGCTTGAGCTGAGAGAGGGAGAAGCAGACTCTCTGCTGAGAAGGGAGCCTGCCGTGCAGCTCAATCCCAGGACCCTGAGATCATGACCTGAGGCGGAGGCAGACGCTTAACTGACTGAGCCTCCCAGGTGGCCCAGTAATGGAAGGCTTTAAACTACATAAAAGACATGACTAGATGTCTCACAGGTGGTACAGAGAGAGACCCAGTATCTAGAGGAAATGCTGAACTGGAAATTTTAGCGACAGTTATGAAGATTTTTGATGTACCTGAAGCAGAGAGAAATCTCTTTTGTTCAAATGCCCTGAAAAGAGAGGACTGCTTTTCTATAATCCAAGATTCCACTGTAAAGGAGTAGGAGGGGTTGAAAGGCCCTTAAAACTCTATTCAAAGCAGCTGGACACCTTTTTAGGGATCTAATGTTATATGATAAGGTAGCTAAATTTTAAGCTATTACTATTTGCCAGACATGGTTTCTTTAATTCTCACAACTCTATAAATTAGGGATTATTCTTGTCTCCATTTACAGACTGGTATAGGATTTCTTGTCTGACATAACACATCTGCTCAATGTTAGCACTAGGAGAGCTGGTTCAGAACCCACTGACCATGTTCTGTTTTTTCTTGCCTTCTTTTTGGCTTTTATGTAAGTTCTCAATGTTCTCTTCCAATGGGAGGAAAGTTATGTGTGTGAAAGTTATTATGCTTCAAATGTTTAAAGAAGAATTCTGTGCATTGTGGATATATACAGAACATGGACAGATCACTAACTTAGCAAGCAAACCAGAACTCATTTATCGTTGGATGTGCAGGAAAAATCCCAGCAACAATATGTGCACCAAGTAGATTCACTTGACTTTTATACATTAAAAAAAGAAATTCCCTAAAAGAATAGAGAATGTGGGAAAGAAACCCTAAGGATGTTATATTTAATGGGAATTTTTTTGATAAAGCACTTGTTTTAGGTAGGAGCTGATAATAGCTTATTTAACTTATTAATGGAAACTCAGTGTAAACTCAGATTAGTACCAAATGACCTTTTGGTGTCCCTCTGCTATCCCGTTTGCTTTCTACATCTCAGTTACCCTACAATCTCCCGGGCATTACTCAATCCAAAGCCACTTTTCCCTGCTGGGAAGAGTTTCCCATAAAGTCCCCCAATTAATTCCCGTTTTCTTTCATTCCCTGTCCACATTAACTCTTGTAAATTAGCAGTTATCTCCGAGCCAGGACAGTGGGAGGACAAGAACCACAGGAATGCATTGCTCCATTGCCCTGCACTTTTTCAACCAGCATGTCCTCTGTCACTGATAAGATTTCAGGCTTTGGGGATTTGGGTTTCGTTCATTTGCGTGACGAACCCCGAGTGAATGCCTACTGCTTGCCAGACATCGTATAGGTAAAGATTAGGGAATGAGACTGACCCCGGACCTGATGTCATAGAGCCTATGTTCCGGGTGGAGCAAATAGAAAATAAGCACAATGTAGAGAGAAGTCACAGGAGGGATGAACGCTCTGTTGCCAAAAACAATAAAAGATGAGATAAAGACTGATGGGGTGGGGGTGACTTTAGTTTGTGTTGCCAGGTAGGGAAGGCTGCTCTGACAGGGTTTCCTTTACACTGAAATCTACATGATGAGCCGGATGGGGCTTTGCCCCTGCTTGGACATCTCTTTAGGGGAGAAACCACTGGCAAGTCCCTAAAACTCTGAGTCAGTTTTTTCCTCTCCAAACCAAAGAACATAACAGTTCTATAAAACTGTGAAGAACAATGAAATAATTTGTCATATAACTTCGTGTATGGGTTGAGAGTTACTCTATTCAGTCACTGAATTTAGAATGTATGTTAATTACCTCACTAAAAGCAATTCCCACAAAATATAAACGGCTATACAAAGGTCTGTTATGGTAGTTCTTTTTATCATTATTCAACTCCCTCCCCCTTCCTCCCGGTCAGGCTCCTTTCCTAAGATGCCTTCCAGGGAATGTTCTGAAGACTTCTTAAGGTGAATGTGGAAAAAAGATAGCACAACAGCTCATTTTCCCTCTTTGCTTTTCTCATTCCAACTTTCTCTCAGTGTTAGGTATTACTAGAACTTTCTGACACTCCAGTCAAGAATCTCTGCTGTAACTTTTGCGTCCTTGTTCTCCTTTAGTCTTAGCATCCATGTGGAGGCTCCAAGTGTTCTCAGATCCTCTATTTGGGCAAGAGCAGAACAAAACTGCCTGAGTTCCTGAGGCAACCACTTCCTGCCTGGGTGATGTTAAGTTATTTATCTCTATGTGTTTCATCTATAAAGTAGGGACTAAGGATAACTACCTACCTCACAGGACTGTTGTTGCAAAGTAAATGGCTTATTACCTCTAAAGCACTTCAGATAGTAAGTACTCCATTAATGATGTTTATTTTATAACCTACTTCCTGACTCTATCCATTCTTTCTCATCCATCTGATCCAGGCCTTTGCCATCTCACTTAAGCTACAGCTATCCCTTGTGTATAGCCACCCCACACAGCCGGATGCAAAACTGTCTTACTTGCCTATAATTCTTTCCCTCCTTCGTTCATTCCACAAATATTTGCAAAGCACCTACTATGTGCATGTCATTGTACTAGGTGCCATGGCAGATTCCTAAAACAGAAAACACAGTCCTTCATTGGTAAAGTCAGAATCTAGCAGAGGGAAGGATTCAGCTACATGTAAAATGCCAAACAACAATATGGGTTCAATAGCCATGAAATTAATACAAGAACAGTCACATGACATTACCTGTGAGTTTCCCACTTCACAGACATGGGTGCAATCCTCTACTGATTTAATAATTTACATGCATGTTTTCAGGCCTATGCAGTATTTATTTGATTTTCCCTTTGATCCTTCTACTAATCCTCTCAGTAGATTGAAGTACTTTTGACAAGAGGGAGCAGATCTGTACTAGAGTTGTTAGTGTAAATAGGCTCTGGGGACAGAAGAATCTCTGCTCTGCTATTTGCTAACTGTAAGATGTAGGCAAAGTTGCCTAGCTTCTCTGAACCTCATTTCTTCTCTGTAAAATGGGGATAAAATAGTATTTTGGGGGGTTAATATGAAAACTGAATGATATAATCCATGTAAATTCTTAATGCAAAGCCTGGCATTTGCATGTGCTTAATAAACACAAGCTATCATCATAATTGGTTTTTATAGAACTTGTAATAAGTGAAAATTCAATATATTTCACAAGGTGTCTAGTACAGTGCTTTGTAAATAGTAGACAATGAATTAACTTTGTTATTATATAGGTTATTAACCATGAAAACTCTCTACTCTCACCCTCAAAAGCTTAAAATGCATATTTTAGTATTTACTAAAATAAGACAAACTTATAAAATATAGGAATTGTTGATATTGAAACCAGTAGCTAATGTTCTTCCAGCATGTATCTTGTTTCAGAACATTCTTCTACTGATATTAACAAATACAATGGAATGTCAAGTGTTTGTTACCAGACTCTACATGAAATACTAACCAACTTACCAGACTTTATAGAATTTAAAAGGATAAAGCAAGGTAAAAATTTTTGCCTATAACATACCTTTTCTTTAGAAGTGGAGTAGAAGATTTAAAAGTTCTCCAATACTATTTCTCTTTAGAAATTAGATGATGGGCCTTTCAGTAATTGGTGGGATGCCAATTCTCCAGTAACTTAAAATATGGATCTATAATTAAAATCAGAGTTTTGAACCATAGAAACATATGCTCTTGATATGTTCTACTATTTCTCTACATTTCTATGATTCTTTTACTCCTCTATTGCTTCAGCGTATATATTCTGCTTACTCTCCATATTTTGCATTGAGACTTAGTGAATACATAGAAATTGTAATGATAAATTGCTGTAGGTTGCCGCTTTTGGATAAATACAGGGATCCAAGGAAACATGGGGATGATTCGTTCACTCTCCCTACTCCAAGAGAGCCTGAAATGTGGTGACTCACCTTTTCCATTGTTGGAAATTCAGTCAGCCTCTGAAAAGCAATTTTGGTTTTATAAAAACATAATTTATAGAACTTCAGAAACGATTCCCAGGGGCCACTTGAAAATGAATCATCGAAGAACTGATATCTGAATCAGAAGGAATGATCGTTCATGGGGCTCAGGCATGTCAGGCCGGCAGGCTCATGATTTGGCTTGACAAGAAACGAGGGCAGGAGGAGATGGCTGAGGGGTCCATGCTGTTGTAGAGGCAAGAGGGGGGTCTCCTCCTCAGGAGAGGGGGGAGTTACCTTCCTCAAGAGAGACCTGAGATCAGATGTACAGGATGATTTATTGTCGCGGGGGATGGTCTGAATGTTTCCACACTTGGATTAAATACCAGAAACCAAGTTATTAGACTGAAAACAGAGAGGAGAGGGTCCTATAGAGGTGCCAATCCCAAACTCTTGGGGTTGAAATCTAAGGAATATTTCTCTCTTCCAACTTGAAGAGTTGGGGAAAAGAGGTGGGGGGAAAGAGGGCTTTGTAGATGAATCAGACTGCTGATTGCATTTTATTAAACCTGGATAAGAAATCTATGTTCTGTAAAATCATTGTTTTCTACACTTTTGCATTTCCTTTACTTCCCCTTAGTTTTATAATGAAAACTTTTTTTTTTTTTTTTAAACTCACAGGGAGTCTTTGTGACCTCACTTTTCTAGGACTCATTTCTGTTGAAGGAACCAACCAAAGCAGATATTGGGGGGAAAAATGGGATGACAAAACATACCAACTTCCTCATCAAACCTGGAGAAGTCGAAAGGGAGTTTGGGGAGAAGAAATGTTAATTAAGAGCACTTCATAAACATAACCCAGAGCAGAATATTCTGTAAAACGTGACGTTCAAAGCCACACCAGCACTCCAGGCAAAAATTCCACTTTTTTCGTGGCTCTATGAGACAGGATCCTCAAGGCCACATACCTTCAAACATCTTTAAAGGTGCGATCATTTCTCACAAGTAGTGGGTCTGAAGTATGATTTTATTTTATTTTTATTTTTTTTAAAAGATTTTATTTATTTATTTGAGACAGAGAGAATGAGAGAGACAGAGAGCACATGAAGGGGGGGGAGGGTCAGAGGGAGAAGCAGGGAGCCCGATGCGGGACTCGATTCCGGGACTCCAGGATCATGACCTGAGCCGAAGGCAGTCGCTTAACCAACTGAGCCACCCAGGTGCCCCTGAAGTGTGATTTTAAAGTTGTATTTAGACATAAAACTCAAGTCATTAAACCTGTGTGTTTACTGAACCTTTTATAGATGCGTATTTACTGGGCAACCATTGATATTGTCTCTGGGGAGTACACTCTGTTCTGTGCCGGGAAAAGTTTTGCTGCCTCTGTGTGGTTGTCTTAAATGTCAAGGCTGCTCCAGCGGCAACAGCCCCTCCCACCTCCGCAGGGGTAAGGGTTTGTGTGCAAAGGCACTAGCGTTGATAAAGAAGCAAAAGTTCTGGGGGAACTAAGTTTGGATAGTAAAATGTCCTTTTATGCACAAACCCTGTCAGAACTCTGTCTGCCTCGGTGCTGAGCTTGCTCCTCGCTTCAAACGTGTAACACCAGTTAATCACACAATTGTTGGGAGCTGCAAAGTCACTGTATAATTACTGAGGCTTTCAAAGGAATTAGCATGAAGTTACTATGAACAACATGTTCTATTTTGTGGAAACTATGCAATTAAATTGTCTTAGGCTAATAAATTAAGAGTAGCATAAGCCCATATAAGAGCTGGTTGAAAGGAGGGGCTGGATGGCGATGCATTTCTTGAGAACACTTTGAACTCACCAGCCTCTATACTCAGTGCAGAGATAGGCGTGTCTTGCAGCAGGGAAGTATCCACATGCCCACCTTCACTCAACAGATACTTCAAGAAGTTTGAACATACTTGATTAGGGGAGAGAAGGTGAGGTAGAATGTAGAAGGAGGAAAAAGTGGTGAAAATGATGCAAAGCCTTAACACGAATTTGGAGTTGAAATGGAATGGCAACCGAACATATATGAATTATACTGGGAGTCCACTCTTGCACATGACACTTGCAGAAATTCAGTGTAAAGGCAATTTATCACTAACACATCTATCGCAATTGGAAATCCTTGTACCATGCTCAGGAAGTTCTTGGTTATTTACAATGGGTTAAAAACCATTTTAACTCCTCTTTTATGTCTTCTGCCTGTTCAGATTTACTAATAACAATTGGCTTAGAGTTGGTTGAAAAAGAGGAAAAATTCCTCAAATTCATTATTCAGTGGAGGGTTGGAGAGGGTTCTGAAGGAATTTATTGATCACTTTAGGACCTCTTTTAGAATTCAGCTTTGGTGTGTTTTCAGGAAAAGGTCTAGTGTCTCCCAGTTTCAGTAAGAATTGCTGCAACTGGAGAGCTGACTTCATAGTCCCCAGCCCTGAAATGTCCTGGGCTAGAATTCAGCTCTCAGCTTCCCGCCAGGAGCACTCTGCTGGTGTCTTAATGTCATAGAGGAGAAGGACCCCTCTGCTACATGACAAAGTTCCTAACTCTGGCTGGGGTATGGTTAAAGGTTAGGCTTAACAACCAGATGGAGGAATTTTCTTTCCCTCTATCTTTTCTTGACTGGAAATCCTAAGATTGTATACCTTACCTCAACATCCACCAGCCATCTCTCTAAGAAATGCCCTGTTTACTTGTGGGGGTAGGTATCATACATTCTTATTCAGAAACTACCCTTCCTTAACTTTCCTCCAATTGCACACCCACTCTCAACCTTACACAAATTACCAGTGAAAACAGACGGGAAAAACATACAACTGTTATCTAACCTTGAGTGAGACCAAGTATTTTACTTTTGATTGAACCTTCTGCACATGTGTTGGAGTATTTTCTTATGTAATAGAGTATATGCAGTAAAGTGTCATATCATGGTTTTTTTTTTTTCTTCTTCTTCTTTTTTTAAAGATTTATTTATTTGAGAGAAAGAGAGTGCAAACACGTGCGTGAGTGGGTGGAGGAACAGAGGGAGAGGGAGAGAGAATCCTTAAGCAGGCGCCCCACTGAGCATGGAGCCTGAGGAAGGGCTCAATCCCATGATCCCGATATGTTTCATGATCTGAACCGAAATCAAGAGCCAGCTGCTCAGGTGCCCCTCATGGTTTTTCACTGAAGTAAAACCCAGTGGTCAGTCGAACAACAAAAGGAACAGATGGCATTTTCTTGATTATTTCTATATTTTAAACGTAAAATATAGACTTTGTTTTTGAATTAAAGAGAAATAATATTCCTAGCTAGTAAGACATAGAGAATCTTAAACTGGACAAATATGGCAAATAAAGTTCATATGTCTTTTTATTAAAGATTTTTTTTTAATTTTTAAAATTTAAATCTCTGTACCCAATGTGGGTATCGAACTCACAACCCTGAGATCAAGAGTCACACGCTCCACCGTCTGAGCCAGCCAGGCGCTCCAAAGCTCTTATGTCTGTAGCACAATATAATTATTGAATACATTGCATGAAATATTAATTTTGTAGAGTAAGAATAGTCATTTATGTTAGTTAAACTATTCTAGGAATTGATTTTATAATCCATTTTCATTTTTTACTTTGTTATTCAGGTGTTCCCCTTGCTTTTTAAGTTTGCCTTACACCACTTCACTTTCATTAAAGACCTACATTAGTACCTGTTTTTGCTAACTGCAAGAAATCTAAAGAGGATTTTCACTTTTACAAAAAAAGAGTGCAAAGTGAAAATTGCATTTAGCATTTGCTTTGCAGTGAGGGATTATAGAGGCAGCACGCACCCTAATAGTGAGAGTGGCCCCACTAAGCTCCTTTCCTGGAACCACATCCAGCATCTTAGCATCAAGCCGCCATATCTCTGAACTGCGTCTGTGAGCATGTGTTTTATCTCCATTTACTGTGTGCATCCTCTAGCAAGACGGTATCCCAAGGTATCAGCAAAGCCTAAGAGATTATTTTTTGTGTCTGGTAACACTTGAAAAATTTTCCATATAAATTAATGACAATTGCTTCTTCACTTCATACCATTTCAGCTTACAAAAGTTTTCATAGGCAAGCTCTACTTTCGAATACTGGGGGAAACCTATATTTTCAAAATGATTCAAAGATATGCATTTTGTTTCATAGTATATTAAAATTATTTTAATGACTTAGCAAAAAATGAAATGAAAAATGAAATGTAATTTTACCTCCTCTGTTGCCTGTTATATTTATTTGCTATCTTCTTTCAGTTCAGAACTGAAAGAGAATTCGTCTTCAAAGTTTTTGTCATTAACATAAAAATAAAAATTATTTCATCTGTTCAAAGTTTTGTGAAGACTTAATACTCCGAATTTCTACCAATTCATTTGCTTGCTTTATTGCAGAAGAGTCTTTTTGAATAAGAAAAAGGGAAATTCATGCCTCAAGTCACATATATTCTCATATTTCTTCAGACATTATTGAGAAAAGAAAGATGCAAGGAACATATTGTTCAGAGAAGCTGGAAAGAGATGAATTTCCCTTTATGGTAAAAGCTAAAAGGATGATTGAGTAAAGAAGTGCTGGCAATGGGCTCTTGCTCTTTAAGCATGGAACAAAGTTTTGAGGAGCCCGGGAATCGAAGTGGACAGACCTCAACTCTGCTTCCTACTTCTTGTAGCACATTGGGCAATTAGCCAGCAGCCTTGAACCTCCATTTTCTTACTTGCGACAGTAGGGTAGTACTTAACCCATCAGGTGGTTATGAAAATTAAGCTAAATGATATACTATATCTAGAGCACCTAGTAGATCTTATCAATTTTGGTAAAAGGTGAATATTATCAAAAGCAAGCTTTTAGACTCTTCCCTAAGAAGAAATTATTTTCTGCTTAGGTTATTTATGATTATCAGTTTATCTTGTTAGAAAAGCAGCTGGATATTATTAATATGGATAAGCCCTCCTGATGCACAGTTTGGTTAACTGATTGGAAAGTTTAAGGATAAGAGTATTTAGAGTTTGTAAGATTCAGTGCCTTCAAAGTCAGTAGATTTAAGAAAAAAAAGTGTCCTCAAGCCTTTCTCTCTTCACCAACACAAAGAATTTTGCACATATTCTTGGCGACTGTCTTAGGCAGAAAAAGTCAACTAGCAGAAAACATCATAGAAACACATCACACCCTCTTAGAGCACATGTGTGTAAATTACGTAATTTTTACTTAGGTAATACTTGCTTCCCTCCTTTGGGATCATGTTTTATTCACTTTTGTGTACTAGCAATACCGTCTGGTGTTTAGTAGGTTATCAATATTAATAGTCTTGCTGAATAAAATAAATGAATGAGTAATTAGGTAAATGGGTGCAGTGGTATGATCTTCTAAGGCTACCCTTAGACATGTTTCCTATTACCAGAAACTAAACTATTTGCCTCCACACCTTAGCGACTAATTATAACTACCGGCTTTCCCCTGTCTCCACTAATGTCAGTAAGAACTGCTTTTTATTTATTCATACCCATGTGACCCCTTCTTTCATTGCCTGATAACCTACCAACCTGCTGAGGGGGGCTAGTAATTATAAAACATCAATCACCGTTTCAGTACAGTGATGGTTTTCACGTATGTTTTACGGAGTATGCGGTTTTGAGGATGCTCAAAGGCCAAATGGGGCCAGAACCTAATGCAGGGAAGGTGAAGGCAAGGGGGCTGAGGAGAAGTCCCAGCTCATGACAGCATGAGAGAATTCCTCCGAGAGAACAGTTCTGCTTTGATCTGTCTTTACGGAGGCTGTATGCCAGATTCTGCTGGAGATTAGGATATACCCCTAGAAAGTTTGAAGCCTGAATTCATGATGATACAAAGTATTAAACAGAAAGATTTATCTTCGGAACTCAATGAAAGAAGACAGGCTTACGTTCTTCTAACACTCAGGCCAAATTTGAGTCATCAAAGCAAAACATATTAAGAGGTAGCGTTGAGAGATAATCCCAGCCCTTCTGGATGGCTTCTGAGCAAAGAGCATTGACAACTTTGTTCAAGGATATTTGCAAAGTTGCTCCAGGCAGGAGGGAGATTTGCTTATTCTGCAGGATAATGAAGCTGGGTTCCCACCCTCCCTGGAGACAGTCCAGGGTGATAAGAATGGTATCTCTCTGAGTCAGTAGGCAGATTTGTTTCCCGATCAGGATAATAAAGATACTGTCTCTCTTGGTAAGGGTGGATGGACAGGTTTATCAGTAGCTCCTTTTATAGACTGGGGTTTTTCGAAGCTCAGGGTTCCTCACTATGACACAAACCCTTTGGGCCTCCCTCTGCTTGGTGGCTATGGAATTTGGGGTGCAAGAGCGACCAGTGTGAACGTGGCGCTCACACTTCTGTGCCACGTGTAACAAACCGTACAAATCCATGTGGGCTCCTTGCCCCCTCGCTGCTGAATCCAGGAAGTTTGGCAAACTGACCTACTGCTCAGGATCTGCTCGGCTGCTTGACAGGTAGGACCCTCGCCTTTTTTTAGAATCTCGACCAGGCGTCCCTCACCTGGAAGATAGATTCCCACTCTGACCTATGATTTTCACTTTCTATGAGAGCCCTTAGGCATGGGATGGACTTCAGTAAGAGTAGTCGTAATGACATTTGGGCTAATGTGTGCCCTATGTACAACTGTTCAAAACGAAACTACTGTTGTAAATGTTTCTTTTCCTGCTATCCTAAGGAGCACCCCCAACCCCATCTATCCACTGAAGTAAATATTTTCGGTATGACATCTTGATCAAAACTCCTAAAAACAATAATCCTCGAGTGTTTTGTTTGTTTGTTTTTGTAGGCAAGCTCTGTGCCCAGTGTGGAGCCTGACATGGGACTTGAACTCACAACTCTGAGATCAAGACCTGAGCCGAGATCAAGAGTCAGATGTTTATCTGACTGAGCCACCCAGGTGCCCCAAAGTTCTTCAAGTTTCATATTATACATAAAAATCATCTGAAGAACTTGTTACAAAAGCCGATTACTGTGTCCCATCGCCAGGGAATCACCTTCTGTGGGTCTGGAGAGCCACAATGTCTGCTAATAATAAGACCCCAGGTGATTCTAATCTTGCTGAAAAGGGGTACATTTTAAGAAACAACATTTTAGGGGCACCTGGCTGGCTCAGTTGGTTAAGCGTCTGCCTTCGGCTCAGGTCATGATCCTGGGGTCCTGGGACCGAGCCCCGCATCGGGCTCCCTGCTCCACGGGAGCCTACTTCTCCCTTTCCCTCTCTCTGCTGCTCCCTCTGCTTGTGCTCTCTCTGTCAAATAAATAAATAAAATCTTAGAAAGACCAAGATTTTAAAATACCAATAGTATCTTTTTATAAACAAAAAGAAAAAGCAGATGAAATCCACAACTTCCTTCAAATCCTGAAGGTTTGATTGGCAACACAGATAAGGAGCAACAGGGTGATCGCAAGCTGGTGTGTTATAACTCATCACTTCACCCCTACTTCAGTTCGAACATACTGAAACCACTTCAGTGTTTCCTTTGTAAAGAGCCCACTATTTGTTTTCAACAATAATAGCATGTATTACTGATATAACTGGGTCCAGAAGTTATTCACCTTGGACCAAGTCATTCTACAATATAATGTCTTAGGCAGTAAATCATCTTTTAATATGTGCCTTGGTGTAGAATGCAGATTTGAGGTGCCAACTTGAAGCTAAACTAAGCCTGTCCACTTGCAAAAAAGCTGAAAGCACTCCTGTAGTCTGTCTTGTTCCTTTATTTATATGCTGTCAATCAGCTTTCATATCTGGGCAGTCTTATGGGATTTTCCATGTGGACTGATGCTCATTTATTTTAGGGTGGGTGTATGGGGCAAGAATTAATTTTAAAATCTATTGTGTTGTTAATCCTACTTGGTTTGTAGAAACCCAGTAGGCTGTGTGTTATGGACTGCATTGTTTCCTGCCCGCCTCCCAAGCTCGTGTTGAAGCCCAAACCCCTAGTACCTCAGAATATGACTGTATTTGGAGACAAAGTCTTACAAGAGGTAATTAAGTTAAAATGAGGTCATCAGGATGGGCCCTCATCCAATTTGACTGGTGTCCTTATAAGAGGAAATTTGGGCACAGACATATCGGAAGACCATGTGAAGACAGAGAGAAGACAGGCATCTACAAGCCAAAGAGAGGCCTCAGAAGACATCCACACTGCATACACCCTTCTTCTAGGCTTCAAAAGATAAATGAGAAAATAAATTTCTGTTGTTTAAGCCACCAGTCTGTGATGCTTTGTTGCAAAAGCCCTAGCAACTAAATACATTGTATTTTCTTTAAGGGGCTCTCAGGGTGGGTCCCTCATACATTAGAATAAGTTTGCTTGGGTTTCTTCTACCAGTAGTAGAGGGCATCTTCGGTAGGTCAAACCTTAGACAATACCCACGTTACATTAATGTTCTTGTTTTACTCTGGTCACTTTGGATAGTACCTAAGAATCCTAGCCTTATGCAACAGAATTATTAGACTGTCTCAGTGGATATATCCCTCAAATAAGTGATCTAGGTGACAGCCAGATTTAATAATTCAATAAATATTTTTCGGCTGCCTACCATGTGCCAAGAATTATTGTATGTTATAAGTACTGGGGACCTAGCAATTTGAATTAAACAAAGTTCAGGCTTTCATGAAACTTACATTTAGCATGTAGAGTGTGTGTGTGTGTGTGTGTAATGTGTAGAAAATATATACTTAAATAAATATATAATATGTTCAGTGGAAATAAAGCAAGGTAACGGGGAAAGAAGGCTGGGATTGTGTTTGGGGGCTAGGAATGGGGATATTTTACAAAGGATGGTAGGAAGAGTTTCTCTGAGGAGGTAAACTATATGCAGAGTCTGCATGAAGTGGGGGATGTGTAGATGCAGGGATGTGTCACCCAGATTCCCCTTCAAGGAAGGATTTCTGCCCTAGTTGCTGGTGAGCTGTCACCAGGCAGCCTTCAATGTCAGAACTTTCAGGGTTTGCTTCAGCTGCAAAAAGCCTCTTTCTCAAGGGCACATTTTTCCTATGGGTGGCCCACGTCTACTGATTAATCAAGGTGGGGTATAAAAGCCCAAACAAGACCTACCTGATGGGCAATTTCAGTTTCAGAGTCTCTGCCTGGGGCAGTTGAGGATGTTGAGCCCACATAACTTCCTTTCCTCCCTTTCCACAGTTGATTCCAAGAATATCCCTTCGTAAACATCCTATGTGCCCAAGTCTGTTTCAGAGAGGGCTTCCTGGAGAACCCAAATGTGACAGGGAGGTATCCATGTGGTCATCCGAGGAAGAACATTTCCTTGCAGAAACAACAGTAAGTGCGAAGGTCATCACACTATTACCCATATGGTAATGACATGGCTATACAGGGAAGGGACAGAATAAATCTACTTGGCTTTGTGGGGCCATCCCAGAGGGACCTAGATGGAACAGAGATGGCCAAGGAAGGGATTAGGTAGCAACTTCTTTTTGGGGGGTAGTCAAAAACTTCCTGGGGAAGAGGCAGTAAAAAGGAGACACAGAAATGGAGGTGGCTTTGATTTTGAATTAAAATGTTAATCCAACAGGCTTCTTTGATACTTCTAAGACTCTGAGGCCCGTGGTTTCCTCCATCAATGAATTGTTAGGTTTCTTCCCAATCTGAGGGATCTGCTGGACCATTTTCAAGCCCAAATCTCATGTCTCCTTTCCAACTCTCTACAAACCTCCTTCCTCTCCTCCTCCTCATTCTCTTCTTCCTTCCCTACCACTTCTCTTCCTCTTTGATTACAATCTTCTTACACATCTCTATTTTTCACATTCAAGGTTTTCAGAGGGGAAGAAAACAGCTCTGTCTAGCCTAGGACACTAACCAATCTATTAGGCCTTCAAAAACACTGTTGTTATAAAGAGATTATGGAAGCTAACCATAGAAAACAAGCAATACTCCCTCAACCTCCTACCCCCTGTGCCTAAGACAAAATAAAGCACAATGCCTTGAAACAACCTCAAGGAGAAGATGGTTAAAGAACCGAATTTTCTTTACAAAGGGAAATAATTCCAAAATCATCTTCTCTTTATTTACATAGGGAAAAGGTTTGCATGAAAATTAGACACAGGTTGAATTTTATATGACTAAACAAAATCACACAGTGTGTGTTCTGATTTTCAAAGCATTAACAATATTCTTTCTGCTTATGTCTGTATCAAGGTGTCCAGCTCATTAACAAATAAACACCTTAGTTGTTTACTCAAGATTGCATTAGCTTTTTGCAATTCCTTTTGAGGGAGTAAGTTTGAATTCTTGAATACTTAGAGCAGAATGAACTATGATCATCCATGTGATTGGAGAGAGCCACACATGGGGGTGGTGAGGTGGCACTTTCAGCTTGGGATTATTTTTGGCTCTTTGTTCCTCAGACAATTCTTTCCTTCCTGCTTACCTCCCACGAACCTACCAGGATGGTGTAATACAACCTATTTAGGATTGATGAAGGAAATGTAGAATTTCTTCAGATCAGAACAAATCCTGGGGTCCATAGGAGTATTAGGGGAAACAATAGATGAAGAGTTGAACTTTATTACCAGAACATTTTCATCACGCCAAGAAGAAATCCTGACCTATTAATAACCATTCCCTATTGTCCCTCCTCCAGTCCCTGACAACCACTTATCTATTTTCCGTCACTATGGATTTGCCTATCACCTACTATATATTTTAAGTCTCTTTTAACTTAATACTCTTCTAACCTTTTAAAATCTCCTCTCTTTGCTCTAAATAGTTTTTTAGTTTAATTTAAATGACTGTCTACTAAGCTGAAACTCTTCTAATTTAGGGAGGGTTAGTGAAGAACCATAGATTTGATTTCACAAATCCTTACAGTGAAAGATATACAAAGCTTCATGTTTAGTTTTTCCTCTTTTATTGATTTTCTTCATTTCCCTTTAATATAAATCCAATTCAAGGGTGCAGAATGCTAAAAAAAAAGGGGGGGAATAAATGTGAGAAACATGTGGAGTAGAAGAAGGAAGTGGAGGGGGAGGAAGAGGAAGAAGGGGAGGAGGAGGAATGTGACAGTATCATAGAAGAAAAGAAATTATATTGAAGAAACTAAAGAAGAAACAGCCACTGCCTGATTCTAAAAAAAACAAAACAAAACAACAACAACAACAACAACAACAAAAATCTCCAACCACCCCAAGTCTGCAAACAAAAAGGGATGAAAAAAGAGAACCAGATCGTACATGATGAAAAACATTTTTTAAGTTTCACAGTCTAGGATAAGGGCCCCAAGGCATGTTTGAAAGGAAGCCTCTATTTCCATGGTAAACTCTAATTCCTTTCAATAAGGCATCTGATTTGGGGTGTGGATTTTAAGTGCTTTACTAGCCATGAGGAAAGAAGATATAGAAATTTCGTCATTATGGGGAAAATAAGAACATCCTTTTTACTCTTTTTAGAGTTTTAGAGATCAGAAACATCTTTTTACATGAGAACAAAAGACAAAAAACTTGATTAAAAGTGATATTATAAGCTTTTATTATATAAAGGTAATTTGAGATTAACTAGGAACAGACTACATAACACCAACTGTACTAAAACAGCATGTAACAAAGACAAGTCTACTGCCTGTCTTTCCTGATTCCCAAGCTTAAGAAACTTTGTTTTGTATTATTTCTTCAAGGGAGATTAGCTGAAATTCTATACATTAAATATAACTCAAAAATAACATTCCTGTCACAAACTGTGGGTGAGAAATGTTGCTTCTAAGGGTTTTGGTGTTGTAAAAACAGTAAATTGAATGTTGGAAACAAAACATATAGAGCATATTTTCCATACCTGCAGGCTTGACTACCAGGAAGGGTTTCAATTAAAGGCCATAGCTTTAGAATAAAGGAGATCAACTTCCAAATTCAGATGGGCATGAGTAACATAAGAAAGGTAGAAAAAGCAATTATGGAAGATTTACAGAATGATGGAAAGGCATATATGGTGCATATATGCCACCATCAAAGAGGGTGGCAAATTCTTTGATACTCCTTTTGTAGAATGATGGGGATACATTGAATCCAGGAGAGTCTTAGTGATTTCCTTGACCAATAAAGTTCAGTGCCAATGACACTGAGCCACTTTCAAGGTTAAGTCAGAAGTCTTGCAGCTTCTTCCTTGGTCTCTTGGAATGCTTGCTCTCTGCACTCCAGACTCTTCCTCATCAGATATTGCCTCTTCAAAACCAGCAGCTAAGCAGTGAGAAGAGCCAGCCACATTGAGAGACAGGATGTAGGTGCTTGAGTTAACAGCTCCAGCTGAGCTCTCAGCTGATAGCCAGAAGGAACTGCTGGCTATCTTGGACATCCCATCTGGCTGAGCTTTCAAATTATTGTAGTCCAGCCAATATCTGGACTGCAACTGTCTGAGGATCTCTAAGGAGAACTACCCAACTGAGCCCTTCTTGAATTGCTGACACCGAACACTGTACACAAATAAATGGTTGTTTTGAGTTGCTAAGTTTGGGGGGGGTAATTTATTACGCCCCAAGAGTTCACCAGAACTGTCCTAATTTTGTTAGATTGCTCTAGCAACTTCTTTCACATCAGGCTTTTACATGATGAGGTTCTTGGATTTCCAGGAATAGCAGAACTCAGTTTGAAAGCTTGCAACAAACAAGTCATATAATTATGAGGTAGTACTCTCACACCAAAGTGAACTTTTAATGATTTTATTGGTAGGTAAAGTATCTCCTTAAGCCACTATCTCTTATGTCTTCATTACATCTAACAGTAAAAAAACAAAAACAAAAAC
The DNA here is from genome assembly GCF_011800145.1 of Mirounga leonina. Lineage (NCBI taxonomy): Eukaryota > Metazoa > Chordata > Mammalia > Carnivora > Phocidae > Mirounga > Mirounga leonina. The sequence continues at coordinate 25,317,265 of NW_023270807.1, read as the reverse complement.
GAAAAAACTACATAATAATGCCTATTCTCTTCACTCTGTTCTTTATCTGAATGATAGAGGGAAAGAGTGCTCTACTTCCTTGAACTTTGCTCCAGACCACCTGTTCTCTCCCTCTTCAGGGAAGGGCTGCCTTTGATGATAGCTCTCCCTGGGCCTGCCAGGATTTGGGCAGCCCCTGCTCATAGTTGACTCCGGGGCAGACAGTCCTGAGCATGACTTGCTGGCGTCACAACACTGTGTGTGACTACATGCTGATCTACTCACAATGTTTTCTGACTCTCTTCCAGGCCGCCTACGCTGCCACTGACTTCTTCCTCCTCCTCCGCATTGCCTAATCAGTGCTTACAGCATTTATTTAACTCTCATTAGTCCAAATATTAGAAATGTGTTCCTGCCATATCAACTAGCCTTTGTCTATGCCCTATATCAAGTCTGGATCCTCTCTATCAAGCTTGAAACATATTCCAGTCCTTACTTCCATATAGCTCTACACTGGTCTAGAACAGGAGATGAAATTCACCACCAACCTATCTGAAATATCCAGTTGTATAATCAGATTTTGCTTCACTCTTAAGTCACCGGGTTTTCCCAGACATCTCAAGCAATACATGTATCACTTCTCCGAGAGTTGCGATCATTATTAACCAGAAAAATGCCATGTTGTTATGGTGTCCTTAGATGAGAGGTATGTAGGGTCCATGGGAGTTAATAGGAGGCAGTTGGTTATAATTTCTTTTGATAGATTTATTTTTTTAGAGCAGAAGTTACAAACTCAAAAGTAAGTGGGGTAAGATGGGGATAAAGGTGGGAGGTTAGGGGGTAGGGAGCTGTACAGTGAGGTACATGAGTTAAGACAGGCAGGTTTGTAAATGCATTTCATAGCAGCTTTATTACATCCCCAAACAAACCCTGACACCTCATTTCCTTTTATTATTATTTATTTTTATTTAATCACACTTGTTTTTACCTTGTAGTTCTTACAGTGGTTTGTTTAATAATGATGTCTTAAGTTGAATGCCTTCAGCTTAAACCATGTTTTATATTAAACTTATAAGAATAATTTTTTGCTTCCACCAAAGAATATACTCTTCTTTCATTTTTTTGCAAAATCTCTGAGGAAGTCTATGTTTCATTTTTCCACCTTTGATGTAGGCATGAATGCAAAGACATATTTCTATGTTTCAAGAAAATCAGCAGTGCAAATATAAATGATAAATGGCAGTTCATACTTGGTTTGTGTGTTAGAGAGAAAACAGAAAGTGGTGATTACTGGATTGAATCGGAGAAAGGAAGCAGTATCTAAAGGAGGCATTGCCACTCAGCTCCAGAGGTGTCATGTGGGAATGTCAGAAGATGGGCCAACCTTTGCCAGATCTTCTGATTTTTCATGAAGAGCTGGACATTTGAATAGAAATCTTCTGATTTCCAAGTATGGGCTACCAAGTCAATTTATAAACAAATGTGTGGGTCAAACAAAGCATGGTGCCAGCAATATATGGTGTGAGGATCTTGGCTTAGAGCATGTGCCTATATCTGAATCTGGAAGGTTATGAGATAGAATTTTAGTTCCTGGGTTTTCTGCATAATTATGATGCATATTGTTATTTTCAGCTAACACTGAGCAATTATAACCAAGGACAATTTTCTAGAGACCGAATGAGACTTAAATAGGGAAGTGACATCCCAAGGACTCATGTGAAACAAAGCCATGTGGCATATGCAGAGGAATAAATGGAAGGAGAAGGACCCCAGGCTAGAAGACCTCAGAGACTTCTCTCATCCACACTGGCCAAGGGTCTTTTCACCTGTTTCATAAGGAACTAAAAATTGATATAAAATCTGTTGTGATCTGTTTCTCCCAGACAATGATGTATGTAGTGGGTATGTGGTGGGGGCAGGGGAGAAGAGCTGGTGTTGCTGAGATGTTGGTCAGGGACTGAAGCTAAGCATGAGCTGGAGCTGGGTGTGTATCAGTTAGAGACCTTCTAATGAAAGGTCTAATGTGGCCTTCCTTGAATCGAGTCCAGGACAGTGTGTCATATTTCCTTTCCTGGAGCACAGCTACTTGGTGGACTTGGCTAAACTGGAAGATCCTCTCCTTTACCAAATCCTGAGTGGTAGAAATGTCAACACTTTGAAGGGACAGCCTGGAATTGAACATAATTTTCAAGGAGAGAGCTGCCCTTTTGCCTTTGCTGGTTGGTGGACTAAGAGGCTTCTCCCAAAATTGTGGGTTGTAGATATATATGTAGTCTTGCATGAGTGTCTATGGGTATTCCATACATGGATCCTTGAAACTCTCTGGGGACCTGCCAGTGGTAAGAGATTCTGTTGATACATGAAGGTGCTAGTTTTGAGTGCCTCTGTTAAGCACCCAATGCTGAAGTAGTTCAGGCATCATTAAAATCCAGTACATTTTGTCCTGAGGAACCTTGGAATCTTGATGCATTTTTCTACCCACTTCCCATCCCCCATTTCTATTTTTGAATAAATTCTCAGCCAAGAAGGGGCCAAGCCTGATTGAGTCAAGTGTGGACGAATGGGTTGGAGTTCGGAATGGGTTTCTTTGGACAGGGAACTAGAATATGGCTTCTCATTGGATGCAGGGATTGATAAGACCATGTGCCATCAAAAACCATAAAAGAATACAAAGAAGAGGTGAATTAGAAAGATTGCTAAATCTGTGGCTGCAGTGGCAGGAAGTTAGACTTTGAGGATTAGAGATGGAGAAACTGAAATAATCCTGGATCCAATTAGGGTGTGATTAGGTGGAAGAATAAGAATGATCTGTCAATGGGGACCGCAGTTTTCCTGCCGAAAAAAACCGTCCTGGAACACTTTCCTGGAAAGTCAGTTGTGTTTAATGTTCGTCTACATGACATTACTTCCTACATTACAGAGTCAAATGCAACTTTTGCATGAAGTTTTAAGATAAAACCTAAGACTTCAAAGACAATTCCCTTGCGTGGGCTGCTCTGGGCTATGATCAAGCCATCACCGGTGTGCATATTCTCTCTCCTTTGCTATTATAAAGGATACTTCAGCAGGAAAGTCTGAGAAGCAGTGGGGGAAGAACATCAAAGAGTGATCTGGACTTGCTTCGGTGGGCAGGAGGTGCATGCATGGTCACATGGATGGATCAGCTGACTTTAAAGGACAAGGAAGGAAACTTTTGGTATAACCTGTATAATCATTACATCATTGCATCCATCCGTGCATGCATCAACTATTGAGTATCATCTTTAAAAGTGGCATTTTTAAAAGAATGGGTTACAATGGTTTAACAGGACATGAAACCATTCAGTGGGGTTGTTACTTGTGTTGAAAAAAGAAATAAATAGAAAAAAAATCACATTTTTAACATTATTTTGTGAAGATTTTGTCATGTTTAGGTGAATTCAATAGGCTATAATGCAAAATGTATTCTCTGTGGGCTGTGCTAAAAAAATTAAGTCACTATTCTAAAATTTTTTCAGTTTATCAAGATGTTAGTAGGTATTTCATTAAAAAAAGTGTTCCTTGGTTAAGTAAATTGGGCCCTTGAAACAAATTTAAAGGCTTTTAAAAATTTTAACTAAAGTACTTTTCCAGAGCAATAGATATGCTAATGAAAATTAGAAACAAACAAGCTCTTTTTTATTTTTAAGGTTTACCGTTTATCAGAGCAAGGAAACAAATGGAAATAAAAATGCCCTGGTAAAGCATGAGAAGTCACAAGTCTCTAGCATCTTTACACATTTTTTGAGGGGGGTTAAAATAAAAATATGTATTTATACATCTCCTAAAGAATAAAGGTGTTGTGTTTCAACAGGTAATTTTCTTTCTTTCTTTTTTTCAACAGGTAATTTTCTTAATACATCTTGTGACTCCCCATGGTATCTTAAATATTAGTGGTCCTGCTCCACCGACTTTTTCTGGGTCTTTGATTTTTACTTCTATTTCTAACAGCGATGCTTGCAGCATTACCTCCCAGCATCTGGCCTGGCTTTTAGGAAGGATTATGTAGAATTTTTTCCTTCCTGATTACCCCTCTTCTCAGTATCAAAGCCTAAAGATGCAATCAAAGCAGAATAGCAGCAGGCTTTATTTCTTAGAGAGGACATTTGCACTTCTGAAGATAGCACACTGGTGCATACCAAGTTCCCAGCTCCTCTGCTCAGCTCAGGAACGTTCCTTCTGGACGCTGTCTCTCACGCACATTCAACAAAATCATTAAAAAGTAATATTAGGGCACACCAAACATTCTGTAATAACATTGACGTAAAGAGGATGAATTTAACATTTATAGTACACAGTCCTACTTGAGGATTTTTTTTGAATTTTGTCAATAAAGAGTGTCGCTGATCCTTATGGACTGAATTGTGTCCCTCGCCCCCCACCGCCCCCAAATTCATGTGTTGAGTTCCTAACCTCTGATACGACTATATTTGGAGATGGGGCCTTAAAAAAGGTAATTAAGGTTCATGAGGTCATAAGTGTGGGGCCCTACCTAATCCGATAGGAGTGCTGTCCTTGTAAGAAGAGGGAGAGACGCTAGGGTTGCTCAGGCACCGAGAAGCCATTTGAGGACACAGGGGGAGGGTGGCAGCGCTCTGCAAGCCAAGGCAGGAGGTCTCAGGAAAAATCAAACCTGCTGACACCTTGATCTTGGACTTCCAGCCTCCAGAACTGTGAGAAAATTTATTCCTCTTGTTGAAGGCACTCAAGTTGTGGTATTTTCTTACAGCAGCCCTCACCAACTAATACATGAATCCTGTTTCCATTTTTGCTGTGAGTTCTAAAAAACTCAGAACCAAATGCGAAGTTCACGGAAACCATACTGTTATTTCTCATGGTTCACATGTTTTTAGTCTTTCTTTTGGTGACACAGACTTTTTCTATTTTAATTTGTTAGCTTATTATTTGTTTTCATTTTTTCCCACCTCAAAGCCTTTGTAGGAAAGAACCAGGGTACGAAGAAATAAATAACAATTTAAATAAATTCTTTGTGTTTATAGGTTCTCCTATTTCACAGGCTTACCTTCTCAATGTCCTGTGCTGGTCCCTTTTCATTTTCTAGACCCTTTAATGTGGGAGTGCTGCAGGGCTCAGACTTAACTTTGTCCTGTATAAACTGGCTCCGTGCAGGATCTCAGTCAGTCTCATGCCTTTAAACACCAGCTATACATACATTTAGCCTACTCTTTTCCTCTGAGCCCCTCACAAATATCCAACTGCCTATTCAATATCTTCAATTAGACATCTAATAGGCATCTCATATTTAATTTGTCCAAAGCCAAGCCAAGCTCCAAATTCTTCCCACCCCTTCCTGTGGTGCTGATAAACCATCTTGGTCTTCTCCATCTCAGCAAACACCAATTCCATCTTTCCAGTTGCCTAGGCCTAAAACCTTGGAGTCTCCCTTGACTTTCCTTTCTTTCATCTCCAATTTCCCATCCTACAGCAAGTCCTGTTGGCTTTTCCATAAAAATGTTATCTAAACGGTGACCATTTTTAACGCCTCCTTTACTACCAAAGTAAAAGCAGCCATCACCTTGCCTTCCAAGGTGTTCTGCTTCTGTGTTTCCCTCTGGTATTCTCCACAGCAGCTAGAGCATCCTATTAAAATGTCAGTCAGATCAGGTTACTTGTCTGCTCAAAAACTTGCAGGGGTTTTCCATCTCTTCCAGATTAAAAGGCAGTCCTTATAATGAACTACAAGGTGCCAAAAGGGCTGGTTTTAGTTATCTCTCTGACATCAAACATTTTTCCCTGACTCCCCTGGTTCCAGCCCCACCTACCTGCACTTGCTGCCCCTTCTGCCTAGAACACTCTTTTGCAGGCTATCCGCAGGCTCACCCTCATCTCCAAGCCTCTTTATCACTTTATTAATCAAATATCACTTTATTAGAGAAGCTTAGTTTGTAGTATGCTGGTAAATGTTTAACAACCAGCTCTCTGAGGAAAAATGTGTGCTTGTATTCACATTAAAGCACAATTTTAAGTTTCATCAGCATTGTTGACGTTTCATTCATCATTTTCTGAAGTTTAGGGTGATCATCAACAAACAATAAACCAAATTCTGATTTGGTGCACTCATCAGATTTTCTGGTGTAAATATTCCCAGCATGGCCAACTGCAGGCGCCTACAGTGCTGCTATTTCAGGTGGTGTTGGGAATAGATGAGTGGTAGCTGCACTCTCTTCCATAGCATCTCCACCCGGCAGACGCGATAGACACGGACAACCTCAAAAGTGTAGATAGTAAACTGTAGCAAACCAGTTAGGGAGTGATTCGTTTTAAATACTTATTACCTTTGTTTTTATAAAATTTATTTAATCTTAAGTTGATAGAATTTAATTTTTAGTGATGACTGTTTTTCAACTGGCTTACAGAATTCCTGGAAAGTTGATTGCTTCTGTGAGCTGGCAAGAGTAGGGTCGGGGACAACAGTGGCCATTTTGCTTATCGTCCTATATCAGATGGCTATCCTCTTCCAGTCACTCTTTATCCCCCTTATCCTGCTAGATTTTTCTCCATTAGCATTGAAGACACACACACACACACACACACACACACTTTTTCTTTCTTGCCATTGGAATTTAGGTGAACTAAAGCCAAGTAATTTGCTTATTTTGTTCACCTCTGTATCCCTCGTGCTTAGAACATGTCTTGCACATGCTTTAGGTGCTTATTTATTGAAAGAATGGATGAGTTTATTATATTTTGTTCAAAATGGATATTAGCTTGTTATGGAAAAAGCAAACAACTGGGGATCAGAGTAGTGCTCTACGAAGTCGTTGCCTGCAACAGTTACGTGCAGCTCATCTGATTCTCACAGCTTCCATAGGAGGGAAGTGCTCTATTGTTACCACATCGCGGGTGAGGTGACTGGTCACAGCTTTGCCCAATGATAGATAGCAGATGAAAAAACACAGCCAGGATTCACACTCTGACATTTTGGTTCCAGAAACAATACTATAAAAAAAAGTTCTTTTTTAATTATTGAATATTTTTAAAATGTACAGAAGTAGATGGAATAGAATAATGAACGCCAAATGTCCATCCTCCAACTACAACATTCATCAACTCCTGGCCAATTTCTTTTCATCTATGCTCCTTTTCCTGGTTAGATTATTTTGAATGAAATCCAAACCATCTTTTTACTAATTATTTCAATGTTATCTCTAAAAGATAAATACTAAACCACATTCTGGTTGGAAATTTGGTACTAAACATTTTTGTCCTGGTGTTTGTGGGTGTTATTTAATTTTTCTGAAATGAGGTTTCCTTATCTGCAAAATGGATACTGAGATTTTTTGAATATGAATTAAAACAATATATTCAAAACACTTTGTTAAACTATAAAACATTATAAAAAGATTGGGTTTTCAACTCATATGTCATTACCCACATTGTATGTACTATTGACATAATTAAAGGCTCTACATCAAAGTCTAGCTTGGCTGAGTACAGACAAGTGTGACCTGCTTTTTCCCAGCAATGTGGTTTCCCAAATAACATCATGCCTCATAAATACGCCAGAGTTCTTATAGCGAGTCAGCAGTTACATGGAACGTATAAGTCCTTGCAAGACTGTAGTCTTAAGAGAAAACAATAAAGTATTACTTTTATATTGTAGTAAAGAGGAGCTGTTGAGCATCATAAATTTAAAAAAAAATCTTTTTTTTTTTTTAAATTTGAGACAGAGAGAGAGCACAAGCGGGGAGGAGGGTCAGAGAGAGAGAGGGAGAAGCAGACTCTGCTGAGCAGGGAGCCCGACATGGGGCTCAACCTCAGGACCCTGAGATCATGACCTGAGCTGAAGGCCGATGCTTAACCGACTGAGCCACCCAGGCGCCCTGAGCATCATAAATATTTACAAGAATCTATCACAACTTGCTTCCCAAATAGGAGTATGAGTGTTTCTAGATGTATGCAACATTGCACAAGGGTGAGGGAGGGCAAGATCCCTGTGGCACACCTTCGTGGAGCCTCAATTGCACTCTATCATAAATAATACAAATTTTAAATAATAATAACAATCACATCAACAGACACTTATATAGTTCTTTTTTTTTTTTTTCACTTATATAGTTCTTAATATGTGTCAGGCACTGTTCTAAATACTTAACTTGTATTAACTCACTTAATCCTCACAACTCTATGGGGTAGGTACAATTATTATCTCCATCTGGAAGATGGGCAAACAGAGGCACAAAGAGGTTAAGAAGTTTGCCAACATCACACAGCTAATGGTAGGGAAGACATGATTTCAACCTAGGTGTCTGATTTCAGAGTCTGTGCTTCTGCTACTACGCTATCTGTCCTATCAAAAAAAGGAGTGCTCACATCGGCAGCACATACACTAAAATTGGAATGAGACAGGGAAGATTAATTAGCATGGCCCCTGCACAACGATGACTCGCAAATTCATGAAGCATTTCATATTTTTTTGGATTGATGCCAGGTTCAGGGTATTTGTAGTAATGCCCTGTGGTTTAAAAAAGCAATTATTGGACTTAAGTCAGAAGATTTGGGTGACAGGTCCTACGCTGTGGTTTACTAAATAAATAACTTTGTGTAAATTAAAAAAAAAAAAAAGAAAAAAACAAAAGAAAAAGGAGCCAATATAACAATATCTTCCAAACATCTAGGTGTTCAAGTACTCCCTTTATAATTCTTATTTGTAAAAAAATATCCATGAAATCAACAGACTGGTCAGCAGTTCATGTTTTGTTCTAAGACACACTCGAAAATAAATTCATATTTACTGAAATAAAAAGAAACACAGGTGACCCTTGAACGAGGCGAGGGTTAGGGGCACCAGCCTCCACACAGTTGAAAATTTGTATATTACTTTTGACTTCTCCAAAACTTAACTACTAATAGCCTGCTGTTGACCAGAAGCCTTACAATAACATGACCAGTAAGCTAACACATATTTTGTAGGGTCTATGTATGATATATTGTATTCTTACAATAAAATAAGCAAGAGAAAATAAAATGTTATTGAGAAAGTCATAGGGAGGAGAAAATATATTTTTAGTACTATAAAAAAATCTGCATATAAGTGGGGCCACGCAGTTCAAACCTGTGTGTCAAGGGTCAACCGTATATTTATCTGTATTTCACTCCAGATGATCTCATCTATCATGATCTTGGACATTTTGGATTATGGAGTAGACTGCAGCAAAATTGGAACTAATTGATAATCAAGATGTCAAAATTTGAACTCATGGCAAGTATGTTGTGTAGAGTTAGGCCTCCTGGACACACTGTCCTACTGTCCAGAAACATGTAGGTGAGAAGTGTGAAATCAACTGCTTGGGACTGAGGCTTAGAAAACAAAACATAATAAAAAAATAATAAAGCTATAAACTTGACCAATAAAAAAAAAAGAAAACAAAACAAAATCTAGGGATACATATCTGTAAACAGTGGGGTTTAGTCATGGGGTTTCTCAGGAGTTCTTATTATTTCCTGACACTAAGGATACGCCCTGAATAACAATCCTTGTTCTCAAGTACCTCAAAGCCTACTGGGCAAGACAGATCTGTAGATATTTTAAAGCAATGTGATACGGAGTTCGAGAGAAGTTTGCAAAAGATAATAGGTTTACAGGGTATGAAGTGTTCATGTTCTGTCTGGGAGAATTGGAAGGGGCTTATTTATGACTTCTAGAAAAAATCTGGCTGAGAGAAAAAGACTTTGAAGCTTGCAGAAGAGAAGGAAGGGAGAAACCTGCTGGTGCCAGGCCCTTTTCAATCCTGGGAAATAGTTTTAAGCCAATTGCATGGAGGAGAAAAACTGACACGCAGGGGTCTATGACGATATGTGCAGAACATGTGTCCATGCTTAGTCTCTCAGTGGGCTGCAGCAGTGCACATGCTTTTGTGTGGGACAGTAGAGACCTCTTCAGTAAACATTCTGGCTACTGCACCGGATGTCACGGGCAACAGGAGACATCACATCAGTAAGCTAGAATGGAAGAGTGCAGCCAATAGAATATTCAGAAGAACACACTCTTAATTTTTTGGGTGGCTGGCTCAGTTTTTCACAGGGCATGCTAGGACAGAACCAGAAAAATCCTGATGCCTGATTACCATTGTGATTATTTTTTCCCCTTGGGCTGGCATGTTCTGGGAAACACAGTTTCCACTTAAGTAATAGTGGAAGGGAAGGAACTAAGGAAATTTCTCCTAATAATAGAAACGGACAAGAAAGTGGCAAATAATATTCAGTATAGGCAAGAGTAATGGTCAGCATCCAGTAATGAATAATAGAAAGTGTGATTTCAAGGTAAAGGATTCTGAAATGTCAATTCGAATTCAAGGGTAGATTTTCATTTAATCACTCAATGTGTTATTTTAATACAAGTGAAATATTGGATATTATTAGGAAAGTTATTATCATGATAAAAGAAAGCATAATTTTCTTTCACTCAAAAAACCAGGGTGTGTTTTTAGGCAACATACCCAAGAAAGACAATAGAGCTAAACATAAATAAAGGTCAGTGGTAGAAGGTAATAAAAATTAGGGAATGGAAAACTTCCAGGTAGAAGCAGATTTGAAAGACTGGAGTCTGATGTGGAAAAGGCCCAAAGGAGATAGAATAAAGGTCTGTTGCACAGTAAAGGGTGTGGGTGGGGAGAGTGTGGACTTGGTCATCAAATCTCCAAATTCCAGCATTATTAGGTAATCATTAAAACCTCAAAAAAATTAATTTAGGGCAAATAAAGGAAAGATCTACCTTTAAAAATGCGTAATATACATATGCAATTCATCCTGAACAGGTTGAAAACTTAAATATCAAATTTACAATTTGGAAGAGCATGATAATCAATTTCTAACAAACTTCAGTAAACGTTTAGGCAGCTTGGGTGTTTTTCAAAGCTTTCATTAACGCATGGGGACCAATTAATATGGTCTCTACCTGTCCACAGACAGAATTGGGGTACTTGGTTGAATGGTATTTTTTCCATCTTTTGGGAGAATTGAAGTGGTTTGACATTTTACGGTCTCATAAGACAGTGGATGCGTTAAAAATATAAACCCTGATATCGGACTTCCATTTTAGGACAACTTAGCAAACAGTGTCTATAATTCATGAGAATGTTGTTGATAATTTTGAATTACAATCATTAACAATATTAACAACAAGAGATCTTTTTTTAAGGTAAAAATCACCATCTTATATAAAGCAAAGCACTCTATTCTTAGGCAAATCATAAGCCTCTTAGCCTGAGAGCAACTTGTTAAATAATTCTCAATGTGATATTTTAGTCTGAATAAACAGAGGGCTTCACATATCATTATTGCTCTAGTACGAACTTTATGTAATAGTAACAAAACCCCTGAGCCTAATTAGTCTCTTCCAGTAAAAGTATTTGAGAAATTTTCCATTGCCCAATACTTTCCCATGATGGAAAATACACTGCATGGGAGGTATGTGTAAATATTTGATTCGTGTTTTACTGATTTCAGTGTCACAACCTATCAATCATTAACACTTCAAAAAACATATACCTGGTTGGTTGTTTCCAAAGTACATTCTTTCCTGAAGGATTTTTAGACTCTTAAGTCCCTGGGGAACACCTAGTCTACTTTTTTAATGTCACAGGTGGTGAAAATGAGACCAAGAATGTTGAAGTGACTTTCACAGAGTCCTCCACCCAACCTCAGCAGGCTCCTAGGACCAAGAACTTCAGGCTCCCAACTCAAGTCTCTTCTTAAGATACTAAGGAGAATTACTGGTCACCTTTTGTTCTGAAAGAAGGTGTATGGAAATATAATAACATTGTCATAGTTGTAGAAATTGAAGTGAAGAAATTTAGTAACTTGCAGGGACTGGCATTTATTTCCAATGCTATTATAAGTGGTCATTTAATAAAATTAAATAATAGCCTCTATAGAAGGAATTGTGAGAATGGCAGCTTGACATTTTACTACTATGAAGTAAAGGTTCCCAACCTAGTGTCTAACATAGGGTCTGCATGTAAAAGTGTTAGTTAAATCTGATTGGGCAACAATACGCTGGGGCCTGACCTCGTGACAAAGTAACTTTGTCTTCCCTGCCTTATAAAAGAGCATCTACATATCAGTTTCCAAACCCTTGTTCTTTGGCTCATCATCATATTTTCGGTTTCTTAGAAGCAGAGGCAATGTGGCATGACCGATTGGTTGGAGCCCAAGCTCCAAGGCTCTGCTGCAGGATGAGAAGGTTGCACTGAGTTCGTGGGGTGTGGGGCATATACTCACAATACTCTGCAGTGTCACTCTCTCCCAAAACATAAACTAATAACTACGATCCACATGGTGCTATTGGTGGGCACGCTTTGGCTTAGTTCCTTTAACAAAATAACTGTAAAAAATTCTAGTTTAGATCTTGGCCCTAGGTTTTTTATCTGTCAATAAAGAAATTATTAGTTAACGGAAATAGAAATTAGTTACAGTAAGGAAAACTTACCACTTTTATTTTCTATTTATGTAATTTTTTGCCCAGAATCAATTCAGGGAAATAAAAATGTTTTAATCCATGTTTTTATTTTCCTCATGCAGAATGATAATAAACTTCCTGGGTTCCATAATGATGGTAAGAGAAAGTACACCTTTTATTTTATTTATATAAATTATTTTATTTATATAAATTTATAATATTTTATTTATATTGAAATATAAGTGAAAATATAATTTAGACATGTTTGAGAAGTCACATCAGGAGAAGACAGCTAGGTGCTTTGGAAACAGGCTGAGCAGAGAGACAGTGCAGGGTAGTGTTGAATGCTCTATCTTAATTTTCTCACATGGGAATGGCAATAGCACCTAGTTCATAGAGTTGTTTTGGATATGAAATACAATGACATATGTTGGTTAAAAATAAAAGGACAGAAAACAATATACAATGCAAACACAAAACAATCAAAGCAAAGCAAAAATAAAAAAAAAGCTGGGGTGGTTATATTAATAACAGGTGAAGTAGATGTTGCAGTAAAGAATATTACCAGGGACAAACAAAGGGGTTAAATCATTAAGAAGACCTAACAATCCTAAATGTATATGCACCTAAAAACAGAGCTTTAAAATACTTGACACAAAACATTGATAGAACTGCAAGTAGAGAGGCGCCTGGGTGGCTCAGTCCTTAAGCGTCTGTCTTCGGCTCAGGTCATGATCCCAGGGTCCTGGGATTGAGCCCCACATCGGGCTCCCTGCTCGGTGGGAAGCCTGCTTCTCCCACTCCCCCCTCCCCCTGCTTGTGTTCTCTCTCTTGTTGTGTCTCTCTCTGGCAAATAAATAAAATCTTAAAAAAAAAAAAAGAACTGAAATGAGAAATAAATAAATTCACAATCCCAGCTGGAGGTTTCAACCCTTTTTTAGTATTAATAGAACAAATAGACAGAAAATTAGACAAGATATAGAAGACTTCAACAACATAGTCAACAAATCTGACCTCTTCATTATTTATGGGAAACACCATGCAACAGTGGCAGAATACATACTCTTTTCCAGTGCACATGTAACATTCACCAGGACAGACCATATTCTAGGCCATAACACAGATCTTAATTAATTTAACTGGATTGAAATAAAATAGTACAAACTATGTTCTCTGGCTACAAAGAAATTAAAATAGAAATTAATAACACTAATATATGGAAAATTTTGAAATATTTGAAAATTAAACAACATACTTTTAAATAAAACATGGGTCAAACAAATATCACAATTGAGTTTATAAAACAATTTGGACTGAATTAAATGAAACTATTAGATATCAAGATTTGTGGGTGCAATCTAAATAGTACTTGGTCAGAAAATTTTATCATTAAATTCTTACGTTAAAAATAAGATCTCGGGGCGCCTGGATGGCTCAGTCGGTTAAGCGTCTACCTTCGACTCAGGTCATGATCCCAGGGTCCTGGGATCGGGCCCCACATTGGGCTCCCTGCTCCGCGGGAATCCTGCTTCTCCCTCTCCCATTCCCCCTGCTTGTGTTCCCTCTCTCGCTGTGTCTCTCTCTGTCAAATAAATAAATAAAATCTAAAAAAAAGATCTCAAATTAATAATAGAAGCTTCAATCTTAAGAAACTAAAAAAAAAAAAAGCAACAAATTAAACCCAAAGTATGCATAAGGAAATAATAAACATAGGAGAAGGAAGTAGTGAAATATAAAGCAGAAAAATATAAAGAAAAATCAGTGGACTGTAACACTTGTTTACAAAGGTCAATAAAACTGATAAATCCGCAGCAAGACTGACAGAGGGGGAAAAAAAGAGAGAGAGAGAGAGAAAAGGTTACTTGCCAATATTAGGAATGAAGTAAGAGACATCATTACTGTTCCTCCAGATACTTTAAAAAGACTAATAAAGAAATGACTAATTTTGTGCCAATAAATTTGGAAAGTTAGATGAGCTAGGCCAATTCTCTTGAAATCAGAAACTACCAAAGTTCATGTAAGAAGAAATAGAAAACTCAAATATTTCCTGTATCTATTAAAAAACATAGAAGTTACAGTGAAAAACTGTGCTATGAAGGAAACCCCAGGTTCAGATGGCTTCACTGGTGAATTCTACTAATTAATTGATTTAAGGATGGAGCAATACCAATTCTATGCAAGCTCTTCCAAAAAAATAAAAAAAGGAGAGAATACATCTCAATTCATTTTATGATGCCAGCATTACTTTAATAAAGACATTAAAAGAAAAAAACCCCACTAAACTCTATTATCCCTCATGAACATAGATGCAATGCAAAAATCCTTGACAAAGTCTTAGAAAATTGAATTCAGTGATATATAAAGCATAATACATCATGACTAACTGGGTTTATCCCAGGAATTCAAGTTTAGCTTAAAATGTGAAAATTCAGTCAATGTAATACACCTTATCAACGGACTAAAAATCACATAATCATTTTAATAGATGCATAAAATACATGCATGTATATTTCACTGTATGTTGCTCTTTTCACTTAGCTTTTTTTTTAAATTTTCAATCTATTTTAACTAATGAATACTTTTTCAAATGGTATTACCAAACTCATATAAAAAGGCAGCCCTCCGTCCCTTTTGATTTTTTTTCACTTTTGGTTTTTGCTTTCCTGAAACAATCACTTTCAAATACTTTAGCTGTTTATTTTGGTATTTACCTTCATGTTTGTAGGTAACATGCTTCTTAAAGTTTTTTTTTTTATTTTTAGACATCATCTATTGCTTTTCTATTAAGGAACATGATAATTTTGTTCTCTCTTTCACACACACATTCAGATACATATTTCTTCATGTGTCATATCCCTTAAAAATGTAGTATTGCTTTTTTTAGTTCAATCAATAATCTGTGTTTATATTATTATATGACTATTATTTGTAGTTAAGCCACATAGTGTACTATGCTTACACCTCTTGTTCAACTTCTTGTATTCCCTGGAGTTGGTACTATTTAGAGTTAGTGCTTTGTTTCTGTTGCTTACTAGGGATTCAACCACTAGTTCAACCCCAAATTCTACCTATGGACTTAAGAAATACCTCTTCTAAATAGCTCACACATCATATATTCATTTTTTCCTAGATGATACCCTGTCTTCTGCCTCCTTGATCCAATTTGGACTGTTTGCTTTCTAGGAATTTTAAACAACTGTAATCTTGGGAAATCTATTCACTATTATACTAGATGTTTCTTCCCCATCTCTCTCTCTCTTTTTTTCCTTCTATTTCCCCCCTTCCCCCTGGTCTTACTTTGGATCTGCTGTTTACTGCTGTCCCTGTGGGTTAATCCACTTAAAATTTTGTAACTATTGTTGTATAGGTACTTGGGGCAAAGGTGAAGATAAAAATATGGGTTCAATATGTAACTGGATCAAGGTCATTAACTTTCCATAGATTTGGCTTGAAATACCTCAGGAAGTCATTCCTTTGACTCATGCATAAAGATATTTAGTCTTCCATAGAACATTCAGAACATAAAGTAAAGTCATGGGAGATTTAGGTATATGCTGGTTTTTAGTTTTTCAAACAAATCCAAATTGCCGATTCCTTGATAAGGGAATTTAAGGTGTCCAGATCTCCTCTTTGTACTTGTGATTCTTTTCTAAGTTTTATTTATTTTTTCTTAGTACAACAAAAAAGTAGTTAGGACATTGTGAAATAGCATAGTGAGATAGTAATGTTCTATATTTGCACAGTGCCTTTTATCCTGAAGGTTTGCCAAGTACTTTATAACTTGAAGAAGAGATTGTTTTGTTCTCAATTTAAAAGCGCCTCATTCTGTGATGAAATATTATTATGTTATGAGGTACAGCTATACAAAATATTATTTTAATGAAAGAAACATACCTTTGGGGGAAATAAAAGAATCAGATGACCTTTGCTGACAAAAATTTTCAATGGGCATAGCTCATTAGGCTTTCAGTTTCTTGTAGGATGGCATCTAAATTCTACTGGGGAACTTAGTCGGATTTCTTACTTTGAGTTGGGGATAAATGTTATCCGTCATTTGATTATTGGTAATATGCCTTATAGCATTCTAATACTTGAAGTCAGCATCTACAGACTAACTCAAAAAAGTGTTCCATTAAGATTGCCCAAAGGTTAGAGGCATAAATAAATAAAAGGTTTTGACATGAAAAGTATTATTTTGTAATATTTATAGTGTCCAAGGTAATAGTAACCCTAAGGTCTTACCAAGGATGTTCATATATGTGTCTCAAATTTTTAATATCGCAAATGAATCCTAAGAATACAGAGCCACATAAGGTAGTAAAACTAGACGTTCAATTTTTTTTTTAAAGACTCTATTTATTTTAGAGAGAGAAAGACATCATGAGTGGGAGGGGCAGAGAGAGAGAGAGCGCGAACATCTCAAGCAGACCCCACGCTGAGTGCAGAGTCCGATGTGGGGCTTTATCCCAGGACCCTGAGATCATGACCTGAGCCGAAACCGAGAGTCGGTCGCTCCATCGACTGCACCGCCCAGCAAAATATTCTATTTTGTAGACTACTCTTTAAATTCTGTAGTGACACTTCTGACAGTCCAAACCAGACCTGCTGCTGAGAACCAGAACATAAACATAAAAAAGCATCTGAGTAGTCACAATAGATGGCAAAAAAGCTAGCACTTTATTTGTGGTGGAGACTTGCCAGTTCTCACATTTAGCAGATATTCCGTTCCACAACTGCTTATAAAAAAGGAGAGGCTGCTATTGGTAGGCACACTAACAGCAGAGTCTATACTATTTTAGAAAGATTTCCAAAGATGAACAAACAAATCTATATTGCTAACTACTATTAAACAGAAAAGTGATTCTTATTGGACTTCACTTTCTCCAACTATACTGAAATTTTCTCTTTTCTTTTTCTTTTTTTTTTAAAAAGATTTTATTTGTCAGAGAGAGAGAGAGAGCGCGTGAGCGTGAGCTCCCGCAAACACAAGCAGGGGGAGCGGCAGGCAGAGGGAGAAGCAGGCTCCCTGCTGAGCAGGGAGCTCGATGTGGGGCTGGATCCCAGGACCCTGGGATCATGACCTGAGCTGAAGGCAGATGCTTAACCGACTGAGCCACCTATACTGAAATTTTCTTGCATCAAATAAAATCCCCAACCCACATCAATTTAAAACCCCGTATTAGCTGAAAAGCTCGGGGTTATGTTCGAAATGCATCAAAACTCTCAGGTATAGAAAATAGGATGGATTACACCTTACCTAATTAATGGCAATTTCATCCATGCATTCAACAAACATTTTATTGGTTGCATACTCTAAGTTCTAGGTACTGTTCTTTTGAGAAAAATACATTAGTGAACCAAAGAAACAAAATCCCTAACCTTGTAGAACTTATATTCTACCAAAAAGAGACAGATAATAAGAATAATAAATTAATGAATGATAAAGTGTGTCAGAAGATGTTAAGTATTATGGGGGAAAAATAGAGCAGGGTAGAGGGACCTAGGGAGGCTGGAAACATCGAGGGTGATTGCTGTTTTAATTAGGGTGGCCAAGCTAGGCCTTACCGAAATGGTGATTTACACAAAGACTGGCAGAGATGAGGGCTATCTGGGAATAGAATTCCAGGCTGATGAAAAGGCCGATGGGAGTCTGCTTGGTGTATTCCAGAAACAGTAAAAAAAAAACCAGTTTGTTGGGCAGAATAAGGAGGAGGAAATATAGTCAATGACTTGGAAAGAGGAGTATCCACCATGTGCATTTTTAGACCATCTTCAGGAACTCTTGCTTTTCTTTGGAGAGAGATGAGGGGCCATGGTGGGTTTTGAGGTAATGTGACATACTTTAGAAGGATCCTTATGACTGCTGGGTGGAGAATAGATAATAGGGGGTTTAGGGTAGGAAGAAGAACAAGGTAGGCAGGAAATTGCAATAATTCAGGTGAGAGTTTGTGCAACTTCCACATATATTAAACATTTTACTAAAGCATAATTCTCTACATCTATCCTTATATTAAAAGTCATCACATGTTCTTAATTCTTATATGCAACATGACATAACAAGAGTGTCTGCCATGCACACAACACTTTTCCAGGGAAGCTACCTATGCCCAGGGTTTGCTTTAGCTCAAGTGTTTTGGAGTCCACTCCTTTCCTCCAGCCTGCCCTGGGGTGACTGGAGAGGGCATTGGCTAAGGGCAGCCATCCATAGCCTGCTAATCTTCCAGGAGTAGGCCTGGGACAAAAGGCTCTCTCCCTTTTGAGCTGATTCAACCAGATCCTTCTCAGAATTTTAACTGAGACTGATGCAAAGAAAACTAGTTGATAACATAAAGTGAAAGGGACACACAGGAGCAGGTAGGTTAACAGGGGAATGGTAGAGTAAAGAACATTTGGGATGTCCTGTTCCTCAGACCCATAGAGAAGATTAGGAATCAGAAAGAACTTACAGTTTCTGGCCCTATGACGTTGATTCTAAATGGTTCCTGCTTTTTTTGGGGTTTCCACATATGTTTGAACTTATATTACCATCCACGGTTTCAGGTAAATTGAAAGAAATCTCTCTGTCTAACAAATAAAGGAGCCTAACAGAAATTATAACCACTAGTGTATCAGTCTTCTTGCATTCGTGATCATCTATAAATCATTTTAGGCTATCAAATCTTACAAATGATGTTCACTTTCTATGTCCTTAAGATGTAGTGGATGAGGACACAGATTTAGCAGCCAGACTGCCTGAGTTCCAAGGCCAGCTCCATCCCTTACCACCTATGTGATTTGGGGCAAGTGATTTAACCAGCCTTTCTCAGTTTCCACATCTATAAAAAAGAGATAATAATATCTCTTGGAGTTGTTGAGACACTTAAATGTGTGAATATGAAAAGCTCTCAGATGATATCTGGTATGTAGCAAAGACTCCAGAAGCATCGTGTCCTGATGATGAAATAAACCATTTTTCCTAGGTGATAAAAAAAATACTCCAGGTGACTGCTATTGTGTGTGAGTTAACTGCTATTACTAAGACAATGGTATTTACTATTAGATTCTTTCAAATAGTTAGACAACTTCTACACTCTATCTGGCATGTTTCAGTTAACAAGCCTTTGTTAGAGGCACCCAGGTGGCTCAGTCGTTAAGCGTCTGCCTTCTACTCAGATCATGATCCCAGGGTCCTGGGATCGAGCCCCGCATCGGGCTCCCTGCTCGGCGGGCAGCCTGCTTCTCCCTCTCCCACTCCCCCTGCTTGTGTTCCCTCTCTCGCTATCTCTTTCTGTGTCAAATAAATAAATAAAATCTTTGAAAAAACAAACAAAAAACCAAGTCTTTGTTAACTGCAGAGCAACCGTTACCTGTGGGAAAGGGGGAACAAGCAGGCACAGCGTTTGGTACTTGCTGGTATTTGGTGCTGGTGAAAGTGATGCTGACACTCAAGGAACTCAAAACTTACTCATGACCAGAGTCCAAGCTCCGTGAGAACTTAGAAGACTCTGTTTTTCGTTTTAACTGCTACATACCAGCACCTGGAATATCGTAGCGCTCAATTAGTCTTTTTTGAACAAATGAGTAAATGTTGAATAAATGAAAAGTAATCACAGTGAACAAGAAGGCAATCAGAGGATTTTGAAGTTAGGAGAGAGTTATAAATAAAGGGCTATAAAATCACAAAGGGATGGGTAATAAATTCCGACCAGGGTGTTGGACCATGTGTATGGGGATGGAAGATTCAACATCTGAATTGGACTTTGATGAGCAGAGTTTTGACAAATGGTCCAGTGGGCTGGAGCTCAAAGGGAAAGCCTTCCCACCAGAGAGAATTCTAAAGGATTCGAGATATGAAAGTGTATATTCAATCTGAATTGAATTCGTCTGGGTGGTTGGAACTGAGAGAAACTGGTGGAGGACAAGAGCAGTCCAAAGGGTATGACAAGAGATAAGACTGAAAAGGTTGTTTGGAACCAGAATGTAAAATGACCTCCTGTCTCATAGTTTGAATTTAATCATTTAGGCATGAAATTAAAACAAAAATAGTTTCTATTGAATTACATACATATAAGTTCACAATATTTAAGTAATATCAAATATTCATCAAGACAACATAGACCTAATAATCTCTGAGATTTTATTTATTATTTATTAATTAATTTATTTTAAAAAGATTTTATTTATTTGTCAGAGAGAGAGAGAGAGAGCACGCACAAGCAGGGGGAGTAGCAGGCAGAGAGAGAGGGAGAAGCAGGCTCCCCGTCAAGCAAGGAGCTGGATGTGGGGCTTGATCCCAGGACCCCGGATCATGACCTGAGCCGAAGGCAGACACTTAACTGACTGAGCCACCAGGCGCCCTAATCTCTGAGATTTTGAAAGGTAATTCTCATGATAGTGTGGACAGAGACTAGAGAGAGAGACTAGATTTGGAAGGACAGTTGGTTTTTGCACTAAATCTTCTAAGACATAAATGCTTTTAGGATTTCTGGAATTTCAACGTTAACTCCATTAATCATTTTCAATTTCTGCCACAGCTTCTATAGTTAATAGTGCTTTTAAACTCCTTTTCTTCACTAGAGAGTCAATTCAAGAAATACATATTGTGGTCCTTTGAAGCGCTGTGTACTTGGGGCAGGCAGAGCAAGACAGAACAAGAAACTTCCCATCTAGTGGAAGATAGATCTCAGGCTCAGCCTTAAAGAGTGAGTTATCAAATTTTAGATTTTTGATAATCTGGTTAAAAAAAAGGTATTTCAGTGCATTTTTAACTTCTTGTCTCTTTTTATGAGAGTGGATATTATTTCATATTTCTAAGGGCTGTTTTCTGAGAAGCCTGATCTAGGCTTTGTCCATTTTGTCCATTTGGATTGTTGATCTTTTCTCATTGGTTATATATGAAAGGAAGTAGTTGCTCATGTTATGGATTGCAATATTTCCTCCACTCTCTCATTGGCCTTTGTTTGCAGTTTTCTTATTCAGAATCTTTAAATATAGTCAGATATATCCATTTTTTCTTTTATGGCTTCTGGGTTTGGTATCATATTTAAGATGGCATTTCATACTTATAAAAATGCTTCTATGTTTTGGTATTTTTATAATTTCATTAACCCATTTAGAGTTTATTTTGGTTTAACTTTTATTTTTTTCCCCAGTGGTGACCCAGTTATCTCAACACTATTTATCACATAATCTATAATCCATCTTTCCAGCACTAATCTAAAATTCCGTCTTTGGTTTGGTTCCATTTGATCCTGCATTACCATTTAATTCTCATAGCTTTAAATTTATTTATGCTATTTGTAATATAAGTTTTAATGAAAGTTACTCTCCCATATCTCCCATTTAATCCTCCAGTCTTTCCCGGTTTTTTATTAGCATCAATTGTGATTTTTTCCCTTGATGATTATTAATTTTTTCACATCATAGATCCTCTCTTTTAAGAATCATGTTGGCATTTGCATTGTTTCACAACAATGCTACAACATGTATTTGGACTGAACGCATATTTGATCTGAAGTCCGCTATTTCTCTGATCTTTTCTTCACCAGGCTCTAGCCATCCTACTCTTTTTCATTTTTCTCAAACACTCCAAGCTTGTTTCTACTTCAGAGCCTTTGTATCTGCTGTTCCTGTTTCCAGGAGATTTCTTTTCTGATCTTTGCATGCATGGTTGATTCCTTTTCATCACTCAGCTGAGATGTCACTAGTCTGACAAGCTTTACATGACCTCTCTGGTACCTCCCACCCCACCCACCCCCATTCCCAGATGCTTCATTTTGTTTTTTGCAAGGGTTTATCGCTGTCTAATAGGATTCTGTTTTATTGGTGGCTTATTTATTTCCCTTATCTTTCCACTAGAACATAAGTTTTGTGAAGGCAGATACTTTGTCCATCTTTCTCGACATTTTATCCCCAGGGCTTAGCGCTGTGAATGGCATATGTTAGGCCACAAATATTTGGCAAATAAATATTTGTTGAATGAATGAATTAATAAGTTCTTGCTTTTTCTAAGAATGTCTTCTTATTCTTCAAAACTCTGTGGAGTTGCTGGGCCTTCAATCTCAATCAGCAGGCTCTGGGCCAATCCTCCTTCTGCCTTTCTGTGTTGATTCTCAGCCTTGTTGTTTGGGGAATGGTGGTCATTGCTTCATTCCTTTTAAGAACAGGCAGGGTCCCAAGGAGGCCAATCTGGGGTGAAGGAGCAGCAAAATCTAGGGGTAGAGGGTTCTTGGTTACAAGGGCCAGCATACTTGCAAATGGAGTGGGCCAATTCATTTGTTTTGAAAACAATTGGTTTTGATGTAAATGTCTTGTTAATAACCAATGCTATATGGTTGCTTTAAGAAATAAACATTTTTTATATATATAAGTGATGAATCACTAAATTCTATTCCTGAAAACAAAATTACAATATATGTTAACTAAATAGAATTTAAATAACAATTTGAAAAAATTAATAAAAGGTTTATAGGTAAACTTAAAAAAAGAAATAAACTTTTTTTTTTCTGTCTCTTAAGACTTGCAACAAATTGCATATACTATGAAATTAATTGTTTTCTGGTTGATGTGTTATTAAAAATTGCCACACGCTTAATCAGCGTAATTAACTGGATTTCTGAAGTGAAAATATAAAGTTGGGTTTTTGAACAAGGCAGTCTGAGGTAAGAGCCCAAGAATTGTAAGAGTTGAAGGTTGGTGCCAAGGATCTGAGATAACTGGGGGTTCTTGCTGATCGAGGCGAAGACTTTAGCTGGTTATAGCCTTTGAAGCAGGATGCTAAGGTCTGGAGACAGTTCTGCTTCTCAGCACCCCTTTAGCCCTCAGTCTAGGCAGGTCAAGGCAGATACTCCACTCTCTTCTCCCTGCTACCACCTGGCCAACCATCTCTCTTGATGTTATTAGCAGTAGGCGGAGTCCTAAAGGCAGCAGGGAGAGAGGTGTGTGTGGTGTGTGTATATGTGTGTCTGTTTGGGGAGGGGAAGGGAGCTGTATAGCAGGGGATGGTGAGAGGCAAGGTGGTTTTCCGAGAAGGAAACTGGGTCCTCTGTTAGCTCCAGGGTCTTCTTTGCATATTATTTTTTTCAAGGCCATCCCCTTACTTCATTCTTTCCTCCAGCTATCCATTCATGCATCCAGTAGATTCATTGACAATTTTTTTTTGAGCTCCTATTATTCTAGGCATGGGGATACTGTGGTGAAACAATGAAGTTCTTGTTCTCATAGAGTTTACATTCTAGTAAAGAGATGGATAAAACAGACAAACAAATACATGATATTTCATTTGATAATAGAAGCCTTGGAGAAAATAAAGTAGGGTAAGGAAAAAAAGAGTGAAGATGTTGGTGGGGCTACTTTATATAGGGTGGTTAGGAAAGTTCTCTCTGGGTATGTTTGAATTTGAAAGCAATAAAGGGTGACCTACTGTGGTTTTCTGGGGAAACTTATTTTTAACCCATTAATGAGCCATGATACATGGTCTGGAAAATTCTGATAAGACTTTGATAATTTGGCAAGGTTTGAATTTTATTGTAAATGAAATGGGAAAGCGTTAGAGAATTTCAAGCAGAAAAATAACATGATCTGACTTATATTTCAAAAGAATTGCTGTTGTATAGATAAGAAATAGACTTTGTGGGTGCATAGGTTGGGGGAATGTAGAACCTGGGATACCTGTCCATTCAGTCCTTCCTATCATTTTATTTACTTATCACCATTAGAATTCATCAACTTCCTTTATCAGGTATGCTAAAAATAGGGCAATAATAGCCAGCTTTTATTTATTCATTTATTTTTATTTTTTTAATTTAATTTTATTTTATCAAGTTATGTTAGTCACCATATATCATTAGTTTTTGATGTAGTGACCCATGATTCATTGTTTTCGTGTAACACCCAGTGCCCATAGCCAGCTTTTATTTATTTATTTATTTTTAAATGTTTTATTTATTTATTCATGAAAGTCAGAGAGAGAGAGAGAGGCAGAGGCAGAGGGAGAAGCAGGCTCCCCGCCTAGCAGGGAGCCCGATGTGGGACTCGATCCCAGAACCCTGGGATCATGACCTGAGCCGAAAGCAGACGCTTAACCATCTGAGCCACCCAGGCGCCCCCCATAGCCAGCTTTTAAATAGAAGTCTCAAAATTGGTATTTTCAAATGAAACAACACATGGAAAATCTGACAGAACTGGTGCTCAGTAAACTTCAATGTTCTCTATCTATCCCTCAGTCTTAACTGAATCTTCTCCTTGGCCGAACAAGGTTTATCTGTAACAGAGTCCACTTTCTCTACAAATCTCACTTAATTGCTCCATCTTGGTTGGCCTCAGGCCTCTTCCTTTGATGCCACGCTCATCTTCCGGGATCTCCACCCGCACAGCCCATGTCTTGACTCAGCTTGTATCTCCATGGTAGATCAGAGCTTTCTGCCCTTCATAAAGGGCTCAAGGCACATGATAACTTTGCTGTTGCTGCTGGTAGCAGAGAAGCTCTTAACTGTGTGTATCTTACCCTTTAACACAAGTAGCTAATGAATGAGAAACTGCTTTTTTAAGGAGGAAAGTTCCAAAGAATAGAGTGGAAGCTCTTTTATCCAGGATGTGCTTGCTAGTTCTTATTTCTTTCTCCTTATTGGCTTTCCCTCCTTCTTCACTCTGCTTTGTGTCCCGGGAGGCTGACTTTTTTTTTTTTTTTTTTTAAGATTTTATTTATTTGCGAGAGACAGAATGAGAGACAGAGAGCATGAGAGGGAGGAGGGTCAGAGGGAGAAGCGGACTCCCTGCTGAGCAGGGAGCCCGATGCGGGACTCCATCCTGGGACTCCATCCTGGGACTCCAGGATCACGACCTGAGCCGAAGGCAGTCACTTAACCAACTGAGCCACCCAGGCGCCCCCGGGAGGCTGACTTTTATGGACCACACCAAAGGCTCCTTCCCTCTCTGGTTTCAGGTTGGGTCTGGCAAACTGGAAACATCAGTGAGATCTGAAAATGACAGAGGAATGGGTTGGGAGTATTTATTCTTCCAGCTTCTTTATGCTGGATTGCCACTGATTGGTTTTGTCCCTCTGCTAAAGATCACGATTCCCGAGGGCAGCCCTCTGTTAACAACTCCAGGCATACCTCAGCGATACTGTGGGTTTGGTTCCCGACCACTGCAGTAAAGTGAGTCAAACAAATTTTTTGGTTTCCCAGTGCATATGAAAGTTATGTTGACACTATACTGTAGTCTGTGAAGTGGACAGTGGCATTATGTCTAAAAAAGGAAGGTCTATACCTTAATTCAAAAATACTTTATTGCTAAAAAATGTGGGTGACCATCTAAGCTTTCAGAGCATCAGAATCACAGATCACAGTTCACCATCACAAATATCATAATAATGAAAAACTTTGAAATCTTGTGAGAATTACCAATACGTGGAACAGAGACGTGAAGTGAGCAAATGTTGATGGAAAAATGTCACCAAAAGGCCACAAACCTTCACGTTGTAAAAATAGACAGTTTCTGCAAAGTACAATAAGGTGAAGAGCAATAAAAAGAAGTAGGCTTGTAGAGCTTCTCTCTCCGGTTTCTAGTAGCTCTCTCTAACCCTTCAGAGTCAGCGGTGTTAATGGCGCCTGATAGTTCCCAGTACTGGGGAGCTTCACCAGCCTTTGTGGGTTTCTCTTAACGCTGCCTACTCCTGTGTAAGTAAACGCTTTGTTATTTTTTAAAGATTTTTATTTATTTATTTGACAGAGAGAGACACAGTGAGAGGGGGAACACAAGCAGGGGGAGTGGGAGAGAGAGAAGCAGGCTCCCCGCAGAGCAGGGAGCCCGATGTAGGGCTCGATCCCAGGACCCCGGGATCATGACCTGAGCCGAAGGCAGACGCTTAACGACTGAGCCACCCAGGCGCCCCGTAAACGCTTTATTAAACTCTCTTCAGTTGTCCTGTTTCCTGCTAGTCGCACAGATGGATACACAGAGCCTTCTCTGCAGGAGTAGCTGAGTGGGAAAGTATAAACCTTTGTACAGAAAAAAACTTAAAACTATTCAAACATCAGAGACAGTTTTATCTTAATGTGATAGGAAAGGGGACTTTCAAATTAACCTGTCAGTCTAGCCTATGGCCATCAACACATGTATACTTATGGCCTATATGCAGTCTATTCAGAGAAGAATTGGCATGGGGGCACCTGGCTGCTCAGTCCGTGGAGCATGTGACTCTTGATCTTGAGGTTGTGAGTTCCAGCCCCACGCTGGGGGTAGAGATTACTAAAAACAAAACAAAACAAAGAGGAATTGGCAGAATTATTTTGAGGGGAGAGTGTTTTATATTAAGCATTTAACAGCTACTTGTGTGCTTCTAAGACCCACAAAGACGAGGCAGAAGGACGATTTCTTTATAAAATTATTTTTCACTGACAAAGAAAGTAATTGGCTATGAATGAATAAGAGCTTTCTAATTGTGAGACACAGTGAATACCAGCTCAGTGTGAATTGTGAATATTCAATGAGAAGGAGTATTGGTTAGAGGTTGTGTGGCAGGGCATTTTAGAACTCAGCTTCTGGAGCTGTCCTTTCTGGGTTCAAATCCTGCCTCTGCTATTTACTAGTTGGGAGGCTTTGGGCAAGTTACTTAAGATCTCTGTGCCTCAATGTCCCATGTTAACATTGGAAAAATAGGAGAACCTGACTTACAGTATTGTTATGAGTAATAAGGGAGTTAATTTACGTAAAGCACTTGAAGTAAAGTAGACATGAAGTTGCTGGGATAGGGACAGATTATTATTATTATTATTTTTTTACAAAAATAACCTTATTTATTGCCTTTCCCCCCAGTTCTTCCCCCTTACGGGATGACACAATGAGAACTAATGGACAGGCCTATACATGGAGGGGTATGTTGTACTTAGGAGAGGAACCCCCAAAATATGAATCTGGAACATCTATAGAAGAGGGATGGCTGAGATACTTTTCCTTCCTACTGTAAACAAATTCTCCTTGGAAAGAGAAGGGGAAGGATTCTGGGCTTTTACTCTCTGTAATGTAAGTAAATGTCTCCTGGTGAAGATAAGACAAGTGTTTTTAGGTTTACAACCCGTGGAATATCTCTGTGGCGTGGGGTGTCATCTGTCCTTAGAAGTGTAAACACGTATCTCTGGGGAGGGGAATTGTTTGTTATCTATTCAATAGTCTTTTAGATTTCAAGGCTTATCCTTTAACCTAAGTCCCAGGATAAATTTTCCATAAAGCCCTCACTGTTAGAAACATTAAAAATTTACTTCCTGACACCTGGCACATAGCAAACCCATGTCAGTGTCAGCTATCAGGATCTTGTGAAAGGTCAGAAGCCATGGAAACTGTGTGGTGACTAGAGATTTCTTCCTCCTGAGGGCTGTTTGATAAACCTATCAACATTAATGCAGCAGTACAGAGAAAGCACTTTCTTTTTTTTTTTTTTTGAAAGATTTTATTTATTTATTTGACAGTGAGAGAGAGCACAAGCCGGAGGGGGAGTGGGCAGAGGGAGAAACAGGCTCTCTGCTGAGCAGGGAGCCCGGCTCGGCTCGATCCCAGGACAGCAGGATCATGACCTATGCCGAAGGTAGATGCCCAACGACTGAGCCACCCAGGTGCCCCACACTGTTCCCACTTGTGATACCTGCTGGATAATTGCCTTTGATTGGACGGCAGGCTCTGTGCTGTTGGGACCATGGCTGTCTTGCTGACTGCCTGTTCCTGAGGCCTCATATGGTGCCTAACAAAGAGATGCTCCCAAGAGCTAGTTATTGACTTAAACCCAAAGTGTCCAGAGCCATTAAAGTCAAACATTGACTTTTCTCTGCTTTCCTTGACCTTTGCTGAGGTCAAGAACTTGCTATAATTTTCTTGGATTAAAAATTCTTTTAGTCACGCTTCTCAAGCAAAATTTTATCTTGTAAGAGCTGAAACATCAGAGACACTGATTTTTCTACCACTCATTAATATTTGAGGATATTCCCTTGACTGTGAGTGAATGAATAGGAACAGCAATTTATAGATAGTTTTGGGTCACAAGATCAAGTATCTAGAAGTTGTTGTGCAGGCTGTGCTGGAATCTCCTGCTTATTTAAAAGAATCATGCCCCTATTCATTTGTTTGTCCAGCCCTGTAGACAAATACCTCATATCCAAGCCACAAAACTAAAGCAGATTTACTTAAGGAGGAGGATGAAAACTGGAAGACAAGCTGCATTTTATTGGGAAAGAAGGTGGGTGGGGGACCTGCTTTATTGTGAAAACATTTTACTTTTATTTTGAGGTGTTATTCATAGTAGAATTTGGTTACAAAAAAAAGACACCTAGTGCAACTGGAATGTTGGTCTAAGTATGGGGAAAAGTCATATAAATATCTTTTATTTTTTTAATGGCTTACTTTGTTATGAAAACAACATAATCTAGATGCTGTAATTTCTGTTCTGTCATATGGCTGCAATTACATATGGAGTTAGAAATGATTATGCTAGTATTTATTATACTATCCTGTTAAATACTAGAGATATAGAGATAATTGTGTGCATGTTATAGCTTTTCAAATCAATAACTTGAAGAAAACAGGTCTCTAGTGTAGGCTATAATTTATTGGAGCTGATTGGTATAAATTTTATCTACTCATTATATCTCAGATTGATTTTAGATGGGAGCAGAATTTTAAGGGAGCAAGAGTATTTTTAACATTTAGGTAATTTGATTATTGGTAACAGTTCTCCATAATCTGGTCACAAGAAAACAGTGTCCCTTTTCATAATCTTATTTTAACCAAGCTATCCACAAAGAGAAAAACAAGTTTGTAATAATTTAGTCACTAAAAAAACCTCTGAATTGCTAGGAAAAGGATTAGAGAGTGTAAAATTGAAGGGAACTGGTTTGACTGGCAAATGACTATGAACTGTTTTCCTGTTTGTTTTCCAAACATTTCAGATTAGCCCATTAAACAATTGAGAATCTGTGTTCAGGCACTTTATCTTGGGAAGGCAGATCAGAAATAGCCTGTTTTCCCTCCTATAATCTTTCTCTGCTTATAGTTTTAGTTTTCTACACCTGGGGGAGAAAGAAAAATACAAGTTTGTAGCAGAACAATGGCCATGATATTTACAAGATAGTAAATTTTTTCTTGGGGGAAGAAAAGGAAAATAAGTAATTGCAATAAAAAGGAAAGCTCTGTAAATTCCCAAGTGTTGGTCTTTTTAGGTAACTGTTAGGAGCTTTGGGCTCCTCATCTGAATACAAAAGGACAGTGTCTAAAAACTATGAAAGATGCAAAAATGCAGCGTGTTGGTTTCATGAGCTATTTTATGCTGTAGTTATTCAGAAAGTCAAGGTGATGGTTTGTTCTTGACTTACACTTAATGAAGGAGAATTTTAAATCAATACCTTAATGCAGCCTACAGTTACCTGGAATACACTCCCAGCACATGCATAAAAGAAAAGCACTTTGTTTGTGTGTGTGAAGGAGATGGAGGGCTGGGAGGAGGTTGTGGGTTGAATAGTTCGAATATCAATTTTACAGCATCTCTTTATGACTGTAATTGCTTTTATGGGGTTTAGCAACTCCCAGTTGGATCAGCTTAAATTTAATTTGCATTAGAATTGCAAAATTTGGTAAGGGAAACCAAATCCCTGTGGATCATAAAAAATTGGATGCTAGGGAGTTAATATGTCTTATGAAATACAGTGTGAAACAACCACATTTTGAGACAAAGCTGGGTATCATGGTCCATGACCTGAAGGAACTGCCATCTTCTTTCCATGTATTTTCTTGTCATGTCAAGTGGCTGAGAAATGTGGTCTTTTCCCTTGCAATAAAAAAAAAAAATTAAAATGCTTAAAATTTTTAATTTTGGGTAATTGTAGATTGACATGCAGTTGTAAGGAATAATAGAGAGATCTTGCTTACCTTTTACCCAGTTTCCTCCCATGGTGATATCATGCAAAACTATAGTACACATCACAACCAAGAGATTGACATAGCTACAGTCAAGACACAGAACATTTCTATCACCACTAGAATCCTTCATGTTGCCTTTTATAGCCACATCTACTCCCCTCCTACACTCTATCTCCTCTTTAAACTTCTGATAACTACTAATCTGCTCTCCATCTCTATAATTTTATCATTTCAAGAATGTTATATAAATGGAATCAGTATGTAAGCTTTTGGGATTGGCTTTTCCCCCCCACAAAGTATTGTTATCTGGTGATTTATCCAAATGGTGGCATGTATCAAAGATCCATGTGTTTTCATTACAGAATACCATTCCATACAGATACACTACAGTTTGTTTCATTATTTACCCAGTGATAGGTATCTAGGTTGTTTCCAGTTTGGGGCGACTATGAATAAAGCTGCTGTAAACATTCATGTATAGGTTTTTGTGTGAACATAGTCTTCATTTCCCTGGGATAAATGCCTAGGAGTGCAATTGCTGAGTTGTGTAGTAATTGCATGTTTAGCTTTTTAAGAAACTACCAATCTGCTTTCCAGAGTGGCTGTACCATTTTATATTTCTACCAGCAGTCAGTGAGTGATCCAGTTTCTCCACATCTTTGCTAACATTTAGTGTCACGATTTTTTATTGTAGCCATTCTGGTAGGTATGGAGTGATACCTCACTGTGATTTTAATTGCAATGCCCTGATTGCTAATCAGGTTGAACATCTTTTCATGTGCTTATTGCCCTAGTAAAATGTCTCTTCGTATCTTTTGCCAGTTTTCTAATTGGATTGTTTATTTTTTTACTGTTGAGTTCTGAGAGTTATTTTTATGTTTTAGGTACTTGTCCTTTGTTGCATATGTGGTCTGCAAATATGGGTTTATAGCTTTCTTTCATCTTCTTCTTCTTCTTTTCATTTTTGTACTGTGTGTGGCTGGTGTTGCTATCAGGGTGATACTAGCTTTATAAAGTGAGCTGGGAAATGTTCCTTGCTCTGCTCCTTTCTGGAAGAGGTTATATAGAATTAGGGTTAATTCTTTAAATGTTTGGTAAGATTCTCCAGGGAAGCCATCTGGCCTGGAGATTTCTTTTTTGAGAGTTTTAAAATTATGAGTTCAATTTCTTTAATGGTTATAAGGATATTCAAGTGATCCATTTCATACTGGGTGAGTTACGGTAGTTTGTGGGTTCTTTTTTTTTTTTTTTTTGAATTGGTCCATTTTATCTAAGTTTTCAAATTTATGTGTATAAGCCATTCTAGTAATCCCTATTATCCTTTTGATGTCTTCAGGATCTGTAGTGATATCCCCTTGTTGACCTAAAAAGAAGTAAACCAAGGCAATCTCAAAATTGCCAAAAAAGATGAGTTTATTTGGGAATAACAAGACTTGTAATTCGGGGCACACAAACTATTAAATTGCAGGTGAGTCCATTGAGGGTTTGGGGTAGGTTGTATTTATGGGCAGGGAATATAAAGAGGAGAGAGTTCAGTGAGAGTCTGTGAAAATCAAAAACAAATGGAGACCAGATTTGAAAATTCCCCAAGTAGGCAAAACCAGTCCAGTCATACAAATAAAGCTTAATTTGGCTTATTTTGTGAGATCAACCCCACATGGGTCATTTCTTGCTCATGTCTCTGGAAACCATAAGCAAAAATTTCCCAAGGTTGATATGAGGTATCCTTGACCAACTCCCTGGCATTTAAGAACATTCCAACATTATCAGTTTTCTATAAATCAAGCATTTGTGAAAAGTCAGTCTCTCAGTCCATAAGGTTTGTTTTTTTTTTGAGGGCATATTGTGAGATTTCCTATTTATATCTTCTAGTTCCTTAATTAATTAATTAATTTGTAGATTTATTCATTTTAGAAAGAGAGAGAGTGCATGCACACAAGCCGGGGGAGGGGCAGAGGGAGAGAAACTCAAGCAGACTCCGGGGCAGAACGCAGAGCCCAGGCACAGCCAGGGTTTGATCTCACGATCCTGAGATCACGACATGAGCTGAAGTCAAGAAACCGATGGCTCAACTGACTGAGCCACCCAGGTGCCCCAAAACGTATCACAGTTTACTGATGTTGTCCTTTTGCTAGTTTAAGTGAGGTATAGAAACCTTACTAGACTTTTTATTTATTTATTTATTTATTTATTTATTTATTTATTTATTTATTTTTTCTTACTAGACTTTATATCCATTTACTCTCCCTGTTTAGAAATACTAGACAATGTTATATTTTTGCTTCAAACTTCACAAACATAACTCAGAAAACCCAAGAGAAGGAAAATCTGTTGTATTGACTTACATGTTTTCTTTCTTTCTTCCTGATATTACAAGAATACTTTTTAATTGTTTTCTTTCTTTTTAGAGAATTTTTTAAGCCATTCTTTTAGGGTAGGTTTGCTGGCAACAAATTCTGGTTTTCTTCATCTGAAAACATCTTGCTTTCCTTTCACTTTTAGAGGGTATTTTCACTGGATATAGAATTCTGGATCAGCAGTTCTTTTTTTTTCCAGCATGTAAAAAATATTATTCCACTGCCTTCTGACTTTATTTTTTTATTTTTTTTTAAAGATTTTATTTATTTATTTGAGAGAGAGAATGAGAGACAGAGAGCACGAGAGGGAAGAGGGTCAGAGGGAGAAGCAGACCCCCTGCTGAGCAGGGAACCCGATGTGGGACTCGATCCCGGGACTCCAGGATCATGACCTGAGCTGAAGGCAGTCGCTCAACCAACTGAGCCACCCAGGCGCCCTGCCTTCTGACTTTATGTTGTTGTTTTTTTTTCCAATGAGAAATCCATTCTCATTCAAATTGTTTACCCTTATAGGTAAGGCGGCATTTTTCTCTCATTTTTAAAATGCACTTTATTTTTAAGATCAGTTTTAGGGGGGCATCTGGGTGGCTCAGTCTTTAAGCATCTGCCTTCGGCTGAGGTCATGATCCCAGGGTCCTGGGATTGAGCCCCATATCGGGCTCCCTACTCTGTGGGAAGCCTGCTTCTCCCTCTCCCACTCCCCCTGCTTCTGTTCCCTCTCCTGCTGTGTCTCTCTCTGTCAAATAAATAAATAAAATCTTAAAAAAAAAAGATCAGTTTTAGGTTCACAGCAGAACTGAGCAAAGAGTATAGCGACACCTGAGCTCGTGGGTGTCTCAGTTGGTTAAGCATCTGATTCTTGATTTTGGCTCAGGTCATGATCTCAGGGTCCTGAGATGGAGCTCCACGTTGGCTCCATGCTCAGCAGGGAGTCTGCTTCTCTCCCTCTGACCCTCCCCCTGCTTGTGCTCTCTTTCTTTCTCTCTCTCTAAAATAAGTAAATAGATCTTTTAAAAAAAAAGTACAGAGGTCCCATATACTCCTTATTCCCATATACCCCATACTTACAGACAGAGCCTCCCTCAATTTCAGTATTCTGCATCAGAGTAGTACACATGTGATTATCTCTTGCTGCTTTTAAAAGTTTTTCTTTGTCTTTAATTTTCAGATGTTTGACTATGATGTGTGTTGCTGTTATTTCTCTGGTTTATACTGTTTAGAATTCACTCAGCTTCTTGAATCTGTTGGTTTATGTCTTTTGTCAAATTTGGGAAATTTTCAGGTGTTATTTCTTCAAGGCCTTTTTCAGTCCCACCAGGTTTCTCCTCTCTCTGGGATTCTGATAACAAAAATGTTAGAACTTTTGTGATTATCTCACAATCAGGATCTGTACACTTTTGATTTCAGCCTACTTTCTCTCTGTTGTTCAGAATGAATAATTTCTAACGTCTTATGTTCTAGTTCACTGATTCTGTTTCCTCCGTTCTGCTGTTGAATCCACCCACTGAGCTTTTTATTTATTATTATTTTTAAATTCTAAACTTTTCAACATTCCTCTGGCTATTTGGGGTCTTTTCTGGTTCCATATCAATTTTAGGATTATTTGTTCCATTTCTTTGAAAAGAAGTTGATGGTATTTTGATAAGGATTGCATTAAATGTGTAGATTGCTCTGGGTAGCATTGACATCTTCACAATATTTGTTCTTCCAATCCATGAGCATGGAATGTTTTTCCATTTCTTTGTGTCTTCCTTAATTTCTTTTTTTTTTTTAAAGATTTTATTTATTTTTTTTTTAGAGAGCGAGCGAGAGAGAAACAGCATGAGAGGGGAGAGGGTCAGAGGGAGAAGCAGGCTCCCTGCTGAGCCGGGAGCCCGATGTGGGACTCGATCCCAGGACCCTGGGATCATGACCTGAGCCGAAGGTAGACGCTTAACCATCTGAGCCACCCAGGCGCCCTCTTCCTTAATTTCTTTCATGAGTATTTTATAGTTTTCTGAGTACAGATTCTTTGCCTCTGGTAAGATTTATTCCTAGGTATCTTATGATTTGGGGTGCAATTGTAAATGGGATCGATGCCTTAATTTCTCTTTCTTCTGTCTTGTTGTTGGTGTATATAAATGCAACTGATTTCTGTGCATTGATGGAATATTATACAGCCATAAAAAAAGAAACCTTGCCATTTGCAACGACGTGGATGGAACTGGAGGGTATTATGCTGAGTGAAATAAGTCCATCAGAGAAAGACATGTTTCATATGATCTCACTGATATGAGGAATTCTTAATCTCAGGAAACAAACTGAGGGTTGCTGGAGTGGTGGGGGGTGGGAGGGATAGGGTAGCTGGGTGATAGACATTGGGGAGGGTATGTGCTATGGTGAGTGCTCTGAATTGTAAGACTGTTGAATCGCAGACCTGTGTCTCTGAAACAAATAATACATTATATGTTAGAAAAAAAAAAGAGAGAAGATAGTAGGAAGGGAAAAACAAAGGGGGGGAAATCGGAGGGGGAGATGAACCATGAGGGACTATGAACTCTGAAAAATAAACTGAGGGTTCTAGAAGGGAGGGGGGTAGGGGGATGGGTTAGCCTGGTGATGGGTATTAAAGAGGGCACGTATTGAATGGAGCACTGGGTGTTATATGCAAACAATGGAACACTACATCAAAAACTAATGATGTAATGTATGGTGATTAACATAACATAATAAAATTTAAAAAAATTCTAAACTTTTCATTTGATTTTTCTTTATATTGTGCATTTCTTTGCTGAGACTTTTGATTTATATGCTGAGATTTCCTCTTTTTCAAATATGTGTCAAGTCTGTTCATAATCGCTTGTCGAAAATTTTTGTGATGACTGCTGTACCTCATTGATCATCAGGGAACTGCAAACCGAAACCACAATGAAATATCATCTCATACCCGTTGGGATGGCTGAAATCAAAAAAGAGAAGATATAAGTGTTGGTGAGGATGTAAAGTAAAAGGAACTCTCATGCACTGCTGGTGGGGATGTACTTGGTAGAGTAAAAGTTTTTACGATGACTGTTTTGTCAGGTAATTCTATTCTCTCTGACCTTTTTTTTCCCCCTTTCAGTTTGAGATCTTCCTGATTCTTATTATGATGAGTGATTTTTGATGGAAATGTGGACATTTTGGGTGTTATGCTATATGACTCTGGATTTTATTTAAACCCGTTCTAGTTGGCTTTGTCTAATTCCAATCCAGCAGGGGAAGGGGACACTACCTTGTTACTGCCAGGTGGATATGGAAGTTCTGGCTCCTTACTAGGCCTTCAGTGAGATCTCACTCATGGAAGGGCTACTTGCTAAGCCGGAGGGAGGTGGGCTGCTAGGTATCGGAGTAGCCCATTAAAACAAGCCAAATAAAATAACAGTCAAACCTTTAATCATTTACTGTGATAGTCTAAGCAAAAGTCTAAACTGGGAAGATAGTTGGCTCCCCCCCTTTTCTGCTTTACCCCATGGAACGGGGAGCCAGTTGAGGGCCAGGCAGATCAATACAGATTTGGGGGTCTGGGTATAATCTCAGAAGAAAAGGCTACTACTGTTTTAAGGATCCAAGGGTCAGGAGGAAGGAGGGGGGGAAAGAATTAGGAGTAGAAAAGTACTGTGTCCTGAATCAAGAGTAGAGAAAATGTCCTCAGGTTCCCCAGGTAAGAAAACTTCTAATTGGAGGCACCTGGGCTAAGGGTGCAACAAAGCATAAGAACAAGACCAGCCAGGTGGGCCCGAGTCCTTGACTCCCTTTAGAGTCTGCAGTGCATTGACTGTGCACCAAGTTTGGTGTCGGGGAGGGCAGCTTTCCCTGCTGAGGCCTGCCAGGTAAAGCATTTATAATTTCTCACGATCAGGTCTGAAAAAGCTCAATAAGATTTTGGCCAGGAGCCAGAATCCTCAGTGCCATTCTGATGCTCTCTATGTAGCTTCAATTGACACCATAGGGTGGGTAGCTGTGTGGAGGGTGTCCTCATGATCTCTGCTTGGTGGCGGAAGTCCTGACTCTTCACTGGGCATCCGCTGGTAACTACCCCAGCGAGTAAGAGAAAGGGTGCTTCATCACTGCTGGGCTGGGGTGGAAGTGCAGATCCCCCATGCCTTCTCCACTGACACTGTGAGCATGGAAACTGAACTTCCTTTGCTGGCCTGGGTGGGGGTAGGGCGCAGCATTTTCTGTTGTGTTTGGCTGGAGAAGAGCAGCTATTGTCTATAAATTTTCTGCCTTGCTAGGTGACCCTTTCCTGATTCCTTGGCTAGAAAGAGCAGACTTTTGTTGGGGCTTTTTAGTCTGTGCTTGTTGATGTTTCCTAGTTGCTGGCTTCTTCACTTCTATGACTGGAATATACGAGGCAGGAAAAAAGCCCAGGGATCTCATCAGTGTGTTGTTCCTCGGGTCTTGAGGTTCCTAGCCATTCTACCTTCTTCTCCCCACCTTCTAGAGCTTTCTTAGGTTTGTTTTAAATATGTTCAGGGTTTTTAACTATAATTAGTGGAAGAAATAGGGAAAAGTAGTATACTGCATTATTGCAAAAGTGAAGTCCCTTTCGTTGCATTTTTAAAATGTAAATTTGAACAAATTATAAAATACTTAAAATAGAATGGAAATACTTATGGGAAAGACAACTATCCTTTGTCCAGCTCCTGCCCATCTCCAGTATTGTCTTATAGAGATAAACACTTTAACAGTTTGATTCTAATGTTTTTGGGTTCATCTTTATATAGGTAAATAATGGGCTTATTCTATTACTTTTCAATTTATCATCTCTAAACATCATCCTGCTATGTTATAACATAATTTAATTTGCTTCCACTGTATCTTCTTTTTGTTTTCTCTTCATTTTGTTGTCGTATGTCACTGATCCTAGTTCTTCCACTGGTCACCTCGGCAACTTCAAATTATTCTTATACTTCTGTTACTGTATCTGTCATGGACAGTATTTCTTGTCTTTCCACGCTGTAAAAAGAATTATTAGCTCTCCCTTCCTTTCCTTTACTTTTTTCTTCTCACTCCATCTTACAACCTCTGACAATTACACATTCATTTTAACTTTTTCCCTGCCCCACTTTTACATAGTTTTATTTTAAAGATTTATTTATTTATTTATTTTGAGAGAGAGAGAGAGAGAGAGAGAGAGAGCGCACAAGCGGGGGGAGGGTCAGAGGGAGAGAGAGAATCTCAAGCAGACTCCTTGCTGAGCACAGAACTCTACACGGGTCTCGATCTCATGACCCTGAGATCATGACCTGAGCCAAAATCAAGAGTCAGTTGCTTAACTGACTGAGCCACCCAGGCGCCCCCATAGAGTTTTGTTTTAAAACAATCTCAGTGTACTCAGTTTATATACTACCACTTTATACATGTTAAATTGTATATTAGTCAAGAGCCAGACAAGGAACAGAAATCACACTTGATATCTGAACAGAGGGAATTTGAAGAATTGTTAACTAAATATGAATTTGTTAACCAGGTAACCGAAAGGGTAAAAAGTGAATTCTAGAGGCACCTGGGTGGCTCAGTCGGTTAAGCATTGGACTCTTGATTTGGCCTCAGGCCATGATCTCAGGGTCATGGGATTGAGCCCTGTGTTGGACTCCATGCTCAGTGGGAAGTCTGCTTGAGATTCTCTCTCTCTCTCTTCCTCTGTGGCCCCCGCTCTCTCTCTCTCTCTCTCTAAAATAAAGAAATAAATCTTTTACAAAAAGTTAATTCTAGTCATCAAGGAAGTGACAACTGTAGGAAGCAGCTGCTCGTAGGACTGAGAGAACAAAGAAGACATTAGAATTACAAAAACTTAGGAACTCAGAGGACAGGTCCTGCAAAACTGGAACTCAGACTTCAGCTGCTCAGCGGTGCGGATACTTTGTGGTGGAGGGGTGTGGGTGTGCTGAGAGGCTGGTTCTGTGAATGTCAGCAAGACTGCAAAGCATCGGCGGCAGCCATGGGAAGGAACTGCTGCTTCCAAGGTGAAGAAGCATAAATGGCGTGATGCTCACAGGAATGGGAAACAGGAAGAAGCACGTCTCTCTTCTTCCTCCTGCCTCGTAGTCTCCCTCTACTGCCTCAAGGAATCAGCTGAAAAAAGCAGGTGTGTGGTCTTCAGAGTCCCAGATCCAGCATCACAAGCAGAGTATGGAGAGTGGTTTGGAGCCGACTTAACAACCAGCACTAGATGTACTTGGTAATTACTTTAGTATTGTTTGATATAAGTTTTTCACAAAGACTGGGATTTTCCTTTCTTTTCTGTAGGTTCATCTTTCCTTTAAAGTATATATTCATTTCAGAGATTATGGGCATGAAATACTGGAACTGCTCTATTTATAAGCAGACTGTTTACTTCAAACCATATTCAGCTATTAGAAGAATTTTCAATTTCACTTGTTAGTGGCCTCCTGAAGGGAGTCAGGAGAGGTATAAAGCAGGACTGAGTGACTTGAGAGAGGACAGGATACAGTATATCAAAAATATATATTCATTACTTCTCAGTTTGGCCCTTAATGTCATCTGGTAGGTTTCCTTGGGCCATTGATTGTTTACCTGTGCTCTAGGGAATGCTAAATTCTTTTAACATAAACATGTATTCCAGTGTTGGCAGAAGTTCTCTATCTTAGGAGCACTTGAGACAGTGGCGATGAATCATGCTGCCTCCCAGTAATTTTTTTCAGAGATGAGGCATGGAAGACAGCCCTAGCTAAACCCCGTGCTGGTTTCTTTTTCTTTCTTTTTTTAATTGCATCATCTTTGGAAATGGAAGAGGAGATGAAATGTGAGATACAAATAAAAAAGACCTCAGCATATAAACTTTCTTCTTTCCTCAGTGACCAAGAAAATAGGAAATGAGGGCAATTTGTTTCATTTTGCAATTTTTATCTTATCTTTTAGAGCAAATAAATGGCCTCACCCTGAAGTATACATTCTCCATGTATTTGATGAAATTAGATGAAAGAATAATAAACGGCCCAGGTGAACCTAAAGAGAGTTCACACAACACTGCTGATCTAACATCCATGGTGGAAAGTGAAATCCATCGACAATTTAGAACTTCATGAAGTAATGGCATAATATGTAGGTAGGCTCTTTTGACTTCTAGGTGTAGGAGTCCCTCTAACTATCTCAAGAAATGGGGAGATATTTTAATTATATGTATATAATTATTTGTAATTATATAAATTTGTATTTATATAGAAATTATATAAATTTACATAAATGTAAGTATTATATATATATATAGCAACAAAAAGATCAAGGATCTCACAAAATTTCTTGAAATAGTATAAAACTTGACACTTTTTGAGTACCTCAGGTGCATCAGATCCTGGGCCAATTTATATCCATTAACTTACTTAGCCCTCCTAAAAGAGAACAAAACAAAATGAGATAGTACGATTATCCTCATTTCCTGAAGGCTACAGATGTTGTGACTTGACCACGGTCATGCAACAGTACCCTGTAGGGGCAATACAGGGTTTGTGATTCCAGTGCCTGCTCTTCTCAATTGCCCCCCAATACTTCTTTTTTTTTAAGATTTTATTTATTTATTTGACAGAGAGATAGAGAGCACAAGTAGGCAGAGAGGCAGGCAGAGGGAGAGGGAGAAGCAGGCTCCCCGCCGAGCAGGGAACCTGATGCGGAACTCAATCCCAGGACCCTGGGATCATGACCCGAGCCAAAGGCAGCCGCTTAACTGACTGAGCCACCCAGGCACCCAACCCCCTAATACTTCTTACAGCCACCTAGACTAATAACAGCTACAAGACCAGTGAATCCTCTTGCTTCCAATATTTAAGATAATTGTGATCATTTAGCTGAGTATAAATGAATTATATGTACACACATGGAAGCTACTACATATCTTTATAAGAATTACAAACTTTAAATGATAATCAAAACTCTATTCTTTTTGAGCTTATGATCTTATCCAATTAAAACTAAATCATTACAAGTTATTAAATATGACATTAATATAAAAATAATTTTATGCTATTTTACTTTTATTTGGAGTAATTCATATTACTTATATAAAGGAAGATAATCCTATAACAGCTCTTATGTAATACATCCTGTAGATGGAAAATGACATTTTAGTTTTGATTATGGTGATTTGAGATTCTTGCTGAGAAGGTTGTGTAAGGTCACAGAACTACTCAGAGCTAGAAATATAGCACAGGAATCTCTATTTCTAGTCCAGTGATCTACTTAGTTAAAGTAGGGCTTATGTTATTCATAAAGCAATGTCATTTGTCACAGATAAATCTGGTTAAGTAAGAAGAGAGTAAGAATTAGATGTTAGGATAAACAATCATTTATGTCATAAATGAGAACTTATTTTTTTGAACTAATTTTATACTATCATCTATCCATTTCTTAGAAGAAAGGTTTTAGAGATATAGGAAAAGTATATAACTATTCTTATTATCATTTGCCCTTGTTGAGATGCAGAAGTTGTATTCAGAGTTCATTTTGTAAAGGCCAAGGATGTTTTGTAGGATTAGATGCCAAAGAATTGAAGATTATTAATTTACAGATCTCCAGTCAATATTATTCCTTGGAGAGTTGGTCAGATTTTTTGGTAAATTTCAGTAATATATGGTGTTGCTTTATATTTTATTAATCAGGGTGTTCAACATTGGTACTTTAATTCAGAAACTGTCTTTTTTCAGAATTTTTATAATGATTTATAGGGATTATAATGCCCTCTAAAATTTTTTATTCTCACTCCATATACTTAAACCAGAAAATAACTTTCTAATCAATACCTCTTGTTCCTAATTGACCCTCATTTATTAAGTCTGTAAAAATAATCCTGAAAAATCACTATTTTTAGTTTTTCTCTTGGCCCTTACTATTAGATTATAATAAAAACTCAGTTTATTCTTATCTGTTTTGTTTATCTTACCTGTGTTTCTACATAAAATTTTTTGGAGTTTTTAAATGCCGAATATTCACTGAGTACTGGAACATTTAATAATGCCTGGTAAGTATTTTTTTTTTAAGACTTTATTTATTTATTTGAGAGAGAGAGAATGAGAGACAGATAGCAAGAGAGGGAAGAGGGTCAGAGGGAGAAGCAGACCCCCCGCTGAGCAGGGAGCCCGATGTGGGACTCGATCCCGGGACTCCAGGATCATGACCTGAGCTGAAAGCAGTCGCTTAACCAACTGAGCCACCCAGGCGCCCGCCTGGTAAGTATTTTAACACAGTATTGAGCACCTCATAAAGCCTCAGTAAAAGATCATTTTATTATTCTTAAAACCATTAGTAGCATAAACAATGCAATAGAACTATAGATCAAAGA
Source organism: Mirounga leonina (assembly GCF_011800145.1). Taxonomy (NCBI): domain Eukaryota; kingdom Metazoa; phylum Chordata; class Mammalia; order Carnivora; family Phocidae; genus Mirounga; species Mirounga leonina. Next base: position 25,275,291 of record NW_023270807.1, on the reverse strand, counting down.
CTCTGTCCTCAAGAACAGATCTTGAAATTCAGTAACGGAGGAGATACGGCATTTAGAAAGGAGATAACACACAAACTATGTCCCAGTGTATCGCATCTCTGATGCCCTTGCTTACTTTCCCTTTACTTGCTATCCCCTTACTTGATATCTAACTTGAAACTGACAACTGAAAACAATGGGGAGAGTGCCTGAGTCGGTGTCCGCTCATGCCACAGTTCCTGGTGCCTGGGCAAATTCTCAATCACAGACTTTAACTGAGAAAACTTTGGAGATCTTTGGGGCAGTCAATATTATTCCTTGGAGAGTTGGTCAGATTTTTGGGAAATTTCAGGAAGGGGTCCCTGGAGCCCTGAGGCCATTCAGAGATGGACTGTAGTTGTGCGTCCCGAGAAACACTCAGGATAGCAGGAGGCGACAGCCACTTGCTAGCATATGGGGTTACTCTAAAATTTCCTTAGATCCTTTTGTGCCACCCAATCCTAACAATATTTATTCAATGCTCACTGAGTGGCCAATACTATACTAAGATATGCATCATAAGGTTCTTGTCCTGAGTGGCTTACAGTTCCAAAGGAGTGGGTTTTAAACTGTGTTTATTGCACTTTATGGTTCTAAGGAGAATCCCAGAGCCACCATAGGTTTGCTACAATTTTAGAATTGTAGCTGGCACATAACAGATGCCCACTAAATGCAGCCTTGTGGGCTTATGATTCAACTAAGAAACTTCCCTTTTATTTGCTTTATATACTTGAGATTATCTATCTAGACTTCCAAGAAGAATTTTATTTGGAAAAAAAAAAGATCTGCTGAATAAAGTTTAAAAAAAGGAATGGTCTCAGGTATCTCATATTTCAAGATCATATTAAATATTCACATATTCATTTCATCAAGGCTATTCAATTTTATATTATAAAGTCCTACTTTTGATTAAATGACTGTCTAGAAAATATAAAAACATTTTGACAAATATGTATTATGTACTGAATTTTAGAATGGCCCAATTATAGATAATAGTTACAAATAGTTATAGCCTCCAACATTATGAAACATAGTATGTGCTGAGCATATATTAGCCTGTCCCAGCATTACAAAGGCTAACATTTATTGCATGCCCAGTACTAATATAAAATCATTTTATGTATTTTATGTCACTGAATTTTTTTTTTTAAAGATTTTATTTATTTATTTGACAGAGAGAGACACAGCGAGAGAGGGAACACAAGCAGGGGGAGGGGGGAGTGGGAGAAGCAGGCTTTCCGGAGAGCAGGGAGCCCGATGCGGGGCTCGATCCCAGGACCCCGAGATTGTGACCTGAGCCGAAGGCAGACACTTAACGACTGAGCCACCCAGGCGCCCCTGAATTTTTTTTTTTTTTTTTTAGAAAACTTGTTATTGAAGCATAGTTGACACTTGGTGTTATTTTAGTTTCAGGTGTACAATTTTGTCATTTAATCTTTCTAACCGCATTATGAGGTAAGTACTAATTATTATCCTATTTTACAGATGAGGTAATAGTGAAGACCAGAAATATTATTTAACATGCCCCAAATCATATAGTAAGGAAGTAGCAGAGCTGACACAAAAATAAAATGTTTGCCAGAGCCATTAAGTATTATTATCCCAATTTTATAAATCAGGAAATTAAGGTACAAAATATTAAAATTTTTGTCTTAGGTTATACAGCTATTAACAGTCATGCTAGAATTTCATGTTATCTGACCTCAAAGCCCAGTGGTCAAGAACTACCATAATAATTGGAAATAATTCAGACTTAGCAAAAGATAAATTGGTTGTTTCTGACAGTTACGTAAAATGAGTATGTGATCGTGAAGTTTAGACACGTGTAAAACAATTTTAAAGAGCTTGAGAGACTTAGCAGATAACATTTGATGGCCATTAATGTTATCTAAGGAAAGATTTTATCAGTCTAGAGAGACATTTAGTATCTTCTTGTCAGATATACCTACCCAAAGTATTTAATATTTTTCATATTATAAAAGATACTTTTAAGAATTCCAATTCCTGAATATTTATTGCAAGTATATAGAAATACAATAGATTCTTTAAATATTGGTCATATATCCTGAAATCTTGCTAACCTTATGTATTATTGCTAGAATCTTCTATGTAGATTCCATGTATTATCTATTTCTTCTTGGGTGAGATTGGGTAAGTTTTATTTTTCAAAGAAATTGTCAATTTATCCAAGCTGTCAAATTCATGAGTATGAATTCACTCATAGTTATATTAATTAGCTACTGCTATGTAACAAATTACCACAAACTCAGTGACTTAAAAGGAACATTTATTATCTCACAGTTTCTGAGGATCAGGAGTCTGGAACTTTTGCAGGGTCCTCTGCTTAGGGTCTTACAAGGCTGTTGTCAAGGTGTAGACCAGGGCTGGGTTCTCATCAGAGACTTGGCCAGGGAATGATTTGCATCCAAGCTTTATCAGGTTGTTGGCAGAATTCACTTGTAGTAGGATTCATGGCAGCTTGTTACTTAAAAGCCAGCAATGAAGAAAGAGACACTCCAGCAAGATAGTCATGATAATCATGTACATCCCATTGCCTCCACTACATTCCATTGGTTAAAAGTACATCACATGTCCTGTTGATACTAAAAGGGAGGGGATTATACAAAGTCATGAACACCAAGTTGTGGGGATCATGGGGGAACATCTTAACGTCTGTCCACCACAACAATATTCTCCTATTTATTTTTTACTATCTGTAGAATTTATAGTGATGTTGCAACTGAGTCCAGGCTTGCTCTGCTCGTGGCATGATAGGCCAACGAGTTGAGAGTCAAGATGTTTGGGTACAGAAAGTGTCTTTATTTGGAAAACCAGCAAACCAAGGAGGTGGCGGACTATTTTCCTAAGAACTACCACCTGCCTGCCAGCATGAAATTCGAGCTTCCTTTATGTTAGTAAAAGGGGGAAGTGAAAAGCGGTTGGAGTCAAAAGGTGACTCACATCTGTAGACATGTGAAGGTCTACATCTGAGGGTCGTGTAAGTTCTCTGTCCTTGGTCAGTTAATCTTTGTGTACAGGAGTCTGGTCATGTCATTCCTGTAAATCTTCAACATAGCCATTTCTCTACGTATTTCCTTATCTCCTTGGATGAGGGGGATTTCGGGTAAAAAGTGGTTTTTGCAAATCTTAGCTGTAACATGCCTATGTGCAGGGCTAAGCAGAAGTTTCTAAGCTATAAGTCATAGCAGGAAGGGAAATTGAAGCAGTATATAGTAGACATGCTAAGTTTCTCCCTGTTCTATTGTCAACTCTCTCATTTCAGATACTGTTAATTTGTGCCTTTTTGCTTTTTCTCCAATCAGTCTGGCTAGGGTTTTATTAATTGTATTGATCTTCCCAATCAGCTTTGGTATCATAGATGTTCCCTATTGTTTTTGTTTTCCATTTAATCAATTGATGCTTGGATTTTATTATTTTCTTTTTATATTTACTTTGGATTTCATTAGATCTTTTATTTTTCTAATTTCTTAAGGTGAAAGCTGTAGTCATTGCTTTGAAACCTTTATTATTTTTTAATTTAGGCATTTAGTACTATAAGTTCCCCCCTAAATTCTTCTTCTATGTCATCTCACAGATTTGATATATAGTATACATCTTCTTACCCTTTTCTGTCTCAAAAATAGTCTGTATGGCATCCTTAGTATTGTATCCACCTCACCTCAGTCCTACCTTCCCAAGTACATCATGGTTGCCAGCCCCTAATGGCAAACGTTTTTAAGGTTAACATCCATTTTTATTTCCTATATTAGTCAGCATTCTCTAAAGAAACAGAAGGAGTAGGACCTATATAGACCCATATATACATATACACAGAACGAATATATGTATACATCCTACTAAAGCAATCCTGATAGAACCAGTAGGATGATTCTATGTAAAAATCCTATAAAATCCTATAAATCCTAAACGTCCTATAGCTAGAGAATGCAAACAACTCTGAGTTTATGCCTGTGTATGATTAGGACATTGTTATAGAACAATTTATTGAATTTACCTGTGACCAGGTTGATATAAACATCCAATTACATTTACATATTCACATATTCACTGTGTGTTTTAACTATGGCTTCGTCAAATATTTATTAATATTGAATTTGTTTTATTTCACATAATATTAATTGTTCAGGATTGGATGACCAATAATGCCAGTGTAATGGAATCTCCATATGAAATTCCCCAGGATACAATGTCATTCTCTAAAAGGTTACTGGAAATATATGTGCATTATAACATTATAACATTTACAGAAACAGAAATATTTGTAAGAACAAGTCATGAATATGTTCACGTGGGACAGTTGACTGTATTTCATCTTATAAGATAGGAGGATGTCCGCTATTGTCTAACACGGTAGCTTGCTCATTAAAGGTCCTGGATATCTACTTTTTCACTGTTTATTTTTTTAAAGATTTTATTTATTTATTTGACAGAGAGAGAGACACAGAGAGAGAGGGAACACAAGCAAGGGGAGTGGGAGAGGGAGAAGCAGGCTCCCCGTGGAGCAGGGAGCCCGATGCGGGGCTTGATCCCAGGACCCTGGGATCATGACCTGAGCTGAAGGCAGACGCTTAACGACTGAGCCACCCAGGCGCCCCTACTTTTTTCACTTTTTTTTTTAAAGATTTTATTTATTTATTTGCGAGAGAGAGAAGGAAAGACAGAGAGCATGAGAGGGAGGAGGGTCAGAGGGAGAAGCAGACTCCCTGCTGAGCAGGGAGCCCGATGCGGGACTCGATCCCGGGACTCCAGGATCATGACCTGAGCTGAAGGCAGTCGCTTAACCGACTGAGCCACCCAGGCGCCCACTTTTTTCACTTTTTGATAGAGCCTCTGCTATGCTCCTACTCTTTCTGCCCCTTCTCCATTCCTAGAACCCTGAAGAAGTTAACTGCTTATAAGCAAATGTTCTTGTCTCTCTGTTAACAGTGCACTTGCCCAGTAGACTTGACGCCCAGGACTCCTACTCCTGCCAAACAGATTTTCTCACTTTTCAGGCTTGAAGCTGAGGCCCTCCTTAGTAAAATCAACCCAAATATTTTTGTCATTATTGATTTGTTTCAAGGATTTGATTTGATTAAACCTTTATTTAACATCTTCTCTATGCCAGGCTCTCTGCAAGATGCTGGGAGTTAGAAGAAGTTAACAAGACAAGGATAATTTTTAGAATGAATATGAAATCTATATCAAAATTACGTAGAAATATATTAACAGAATTACGTCTACGTTGAGAGCAAGAAAATCCTGAAAATAAGTAAGTAATCACAACTTTTATGTTAGAGAATGAAACCAGCATTGTTGTTTTTATACATTTTTAAACATTAATATCATTGATTCCTTAAAAGAAGGCATACACTGGAGAGAGACCATGCTGCCCTGTGTGCCTACAATGTCTAAGGTCCTTTTCTGAGAAGTTTCTATGTTCACAGCCTCATTTCGTGAAGAAAACAAAACAAAACAAAACAACCAGCCAGCTCATCAGACCATCATGCTTTTGTGTCACTTGACTCCTGCTACAATGGGTCAGGTAACTTCGTTGAAAGGATTAACCTGTGAAGCAATATGGAGAGCGAAACCCCTGGCCATTAGCCAACGGAATGGCCTGTTACCAAACTGCCCGAGAAGGGTGGTCAGTATTAGGTGGTGACTAGCTCTCTTTCGACAAAAACTTAAGAGAGCAGAAGCCAAGAGACTCACTTGAGGCATCAGGAGTCATAGGACTGTAAAAGCCTTAAGACAGGTACCCTGAGGCAAGAAAGGCCAAGTGGAGAAACTATGGGTAGACAGAAATAGTAGAAGCAGAGATTAAGATCAACCCAATCACAAGTTGGGATAAAGTCCTTGTCACAGGAAGCAACAAAAATTTACTACTGAACAGAAATCTGCAGGTTTTCCTGTTGGTTGTAAGGGCTGCTGTTAGTCCTCCAAGGATATTGTATGTCCCGAATGAACTATGGTTCCGGCTGCCTGGTTGAGTAGTTGCTGAGGTCCAACTTTTCTGTCCTTCCTCCCCTTGTGTATCTTTAAGCCAACACCAGTTAAGATAACTTGAAAATGTCATGGTTTTTGAAACCCAAATAAGATTGACCACTAAGAGCATCTATATGTTGCAAATAAATCATATAAAACAAATATGTCTGACGGTATTTAGCCATGCTATTTGTCTGTTGAACTGAAGCTATCCATTTATTTCAGATTACCTCTAATCCAAAGGAAAATAAAAGTAGTGCATATTCTCCAACTCACATTGTTAGAATTCAAATAACTGAAAGTGAATTAAGAAAGTGAAATGATGGGGCGCCTGGGTAGCTCAGTCGTTAAGTGTCTGCCTTCGGCTCAGGTCATGGTCCCAGGGTCCTGGGATCGAGCCCCACGTTGGGGGGGGTGTCCCTGCTCAGCAGGGGGCCTGCTTCTCCCTCTCCCATTCCCCCTGCTTGTGTTCCCTCTCTCGCTGTCTCTCTCTGTCAAATAAATAAATAAAATCTTAAAAAGAAAAAGAAAGTGAAAGGTAGTATCTGAACTCATTCAATTCTGATTTTCAATAAAACACATTCAATTTTTCTGTATTATGGTCCCTACTTAATAAAAAAGTATAAGTGACATCGAATGGCAAATTTGGCAATAAATCAGGTAGCTTACGGAGGTAACAGTTAAACCAAATTTATGGAATCTTCTTCGTCCTTTTTTCAACTATTCTAAATCTAGTATTTTTTAAACTTTAGATTTTTCTGCTTCTCTTTTAAAAGAACCCACCTACAGCAAACACACTTGGGAGCTCAATAAATAATATGTAGCAAAGTCTAAAGAGGGTTATTCACAAAGAGGGGGACCAACCCCCCCGCTTTAGAATTATTCTTTATCTTTATGCAGTTTCTGAGACCCTTAGGGTCTTTCCCCTTCCTTTTCCCACAGTCTCCCTACTTAGCATTCACAGAAGTTACCTCTCCTTCAGGCTAGATTAATTTCAACATAAAAAAAATTTCTCTCACTTTTTTTTTGGCAGGGTGGGGGAGATAGGAAAAAGAGTTAAACTTGGAAGCGTGTCCTTATCACTAATGTACTTTATTTCCAGGGAGCACTGGCCAAATTATTTTTTTGTTGCCAAAAATAATTTTAAAATAATTGCATTTTATGATCTTGACAATTTATTTCTGCATGCGCCATCTTTGAGGATTCTTGTATTGAAATAATAGTACTGACATGATCTTTTCCATTAATAAAGGCAGATTCACAAAATATTGGTGTTTATTCACTGGTTTACATACTTACCATTGCAGTGCACCGTGTAGCAGTTTCAGAGTACATGGTAGCAACCAAGAGTGCTGTACACAAATAAGACTGGAGGGAACCACAAAGAATCATTGTTCCAAACATAAGCCATGCTTTCATGAAGGTTAAACCACACAGTTCATTCAAATTTTCCTATTCCTTTCTCTCCCCCTATTATATCAGATTGTGTTTATTTTGCAATGGGGTCAAGGGGACAAGCAGAAGAAGACAATGGGTTGTTTTGCCGGAATAAGCCTGGCAGGCTCTAAATTGAGTGTGTGTTACATTTGCTTATTTGAAAATGAGTACAGAGAAATACAAGAAGATAAGAAATGAATCAGCCAATATCCTTCCCTCTCTATCTGAAAATGTAAAGCAGGATAAGGTTCTTTTCTATTTTGCTACTAACAAAATGTGAGAGTAGTACTAGCAAATAGAGACTTTTTAATTTTCTTTTTTATTTTTTGTGATTTTTTTTTTTTCTTATGGATCTATTATTTATTCTAGCTCTTCCACTTACTGTGCGACTCTAGGCAATTTACTTAATCTCTGTGATTCAGTTTCCCCCTTTGCAAAGTGGGGACAATAATATTAAATTTAGTTACTCATAGGGTGGTTCTGGAAATGGGGTTAACACTGGTGAGGGTTAGCTCTTTCCCGTCCTTGACTCCTCCTTCTCTTCTTTTTCTTCATTCTATTTGTATTTCATCCTTACAGAGTAAGCAAGAGTTACCACTTCCTGTGCATTTTGCTTTAATATGTGCTTCCCAAGATGACTTTTGAGGGAATGTACATGGTGCATTAATGCACCAAGGATAAGAACATCTACTCTGCTTTCAACTCATTGCCTTGAGCTGCTCAATGACCTGATGGCTTTTTTGTCTGTTAGAACCACGTTAGACTGACCATATATTCTCTCTTGTTTTTTTCTGAACCTGTTATTCCCTGACCATTATTTATACTATTTATGTCTAGCTCTAGACCTGTATTACTTTGTAGGGGCTGCCATAACAAAATACCAGACTGGGCGGCTGGCACTGGAAATGTATTTTCTCAGAGTTTGGGAGGCTAGAAGTCTGAGATCCAGGTGTCAGGAGGGTTGGTTTCTTCAGAAGCCCCTGTCCTTGGCTTGTAGATGGCTGTCTGCTCCCTGTGTGTTCACATGGTCTTCCTCTTGGACATGTCTGTGCCCTAATTTCCACATCTTATAAGGACACTAGTCACCCTAAATGACCTCATTTTAAGTTAATTACCACTTTAAAGATTCCACCTCCAAATATAGTCACATTCTGAGGTACCGGGCTAGGGTTTCACCATATGAATTTTGGGGGGATATAATTGAGCTCACAATAGGACATTACCTTGCTTACTAAGAAGCTCATATTGTAATTTTCTGACCAACTTCCTAACTTGTGAAATTTCTTAAATTTTCCCTTGGGGCACCTGGGTGGCTCAGTTGTTAAGCATTTGACTCTTGGTTATGGCTCAGGTCATGATCTCATGGGTGGTGGGATTGAGCCCCTTGAGGAGCTGCATGCTCAGTGGGGGGTCTACTTGAATATTCTTTCCCTCTGCCCCGCCCCCTGCTCACACGTGCACATGTGCACATGTGCTCTCTCTCAAAATAAATAATAAATCTTAAAAAAAACTTTTATAACTCAACACCCAGAATAGTCATTTTCAAATTATACTCTGTACTCCTATTTCTAAAATTATTGATTAAAATTAATCACAGTGCTGATCTTTATGGCATCTCCTCCATTAGTTTTATTTCTCTATTGTTATGTTCTAATTTTTGGCACTAAGGCATTTCTTTATCCGTGATAAAATATTTCCTGTGATTAGGCTCCAATAGTGATTTACCTTTAAGATCATCTTGGATTGAAAGGTCTCAATGTTCCTATTGATCTATTAATTTACCCTTTTAATGAATCTTCATAGACAAGTATGATAGCTTTTACAGAAACCACATTACCCTTCTTTCAATAGATTATAGTTGACCCTTGAAGAACACGGGCTTGAACTGTGCAGGTCCACTTATACATGAATGTTTTACAGTAAATCCAGTACAATACTGTAAATGTATTTTCTCTTCCTTATGATTTTCTTAATAACATTTTCTTTTTTCTAGCTTACTTTATTGTAAGGATATAGTATATAATACATATAAAATATGTGTTAATTGACTAGGTTATTGATAAGGCTTCCTATCAATAGTAGGCTATTAGTTAAGTTTTGGGGGAATTAAAAGCTCTATGTGCATTTTTTGTTGTGTGGGGTGTTGGCACCCCTAATCCTCATGTTGTTCAAGGGTCAAATATACTCTCCTTCAATACTTATTGAGTCAGGGAAAAGAATTTGGATTCTTTTGTTGAACTTCAGGGTTGTGTTTATCATAAGGGATCATAGAGCACCAAACCCCTTGAAATTGAATTATTAAGTATAGAGAATTTTTAAGAATGACATGTAGGCTAACTGGGTATGGTTAGAAACAGAGAAATCAATATCTCATAAAAAGTGGATGTGAATATCAGGAAATGAGTTTGAAAATATGTAAGGATGTTGCCAAAATAAGGTCAAGAAATAAGATGAGGAGAGTCAGTCAAAACAAATAAATAAAAGCAAAATACAAAACCCTCAGGAAGTCGCTGATATTCATTCTCAATGGCTAAATTGAAGTCAATATGTTTGCAACCTAAGCTACAAAAAGGAAAGGTTACCTATGATATGTCTTCTCCCACTTAATTTTGGCTTATAGATTAAGCTTCATGCATCTAGTCTTCCATATTTACAAAGAATCTGTCAGAGTCTTTTTAAAAGTTTCCATCAAATTTCCAACTAAGGAGATAGGAGTCTATAATTCCAAGGTGTCTTTTAATAAGTTATAAGTCCTTAAACATCTGGCTATTTGTAAAATTGATTAGAAATTTTTTGTATTTCTGTAATTTCACCTTTTAATTCTTTCAAAACTGTTGAATGAATACTATCTGGTCCCAACATAGAAACACCTTATTCATTCATTCATTCATTCATTCATTCATTCATTCATTCATTCATTCATAGTATAATGGAGATAATAAAGTATTTAGTAGTTAGGAGAGAAGCTGGTATATGGAAGGGGATTGTAATGGATAACCAGAGAAAATTGCGATAAAGAGTTCAAAAGGGTGGCTCAAGAAATAGTTACGCAGATCCTGACTTTCAGGACAGGTGGTATATTGTGCCCTAAGTGGGTTATTTACCCTTTCAGAACTTTATTTGTAAAGTGGGAATGGTAAAAACAATTATTTCATAGATTTGGAGGATTAAATAAGACAATTTAGGTGAAAAAAGTTATGAAACTATTAAGTACTATACAGATATTAGGAGTTATTTTAATGTATAATTGCAATATTTATTCTAGTTCTTTTGACTTGTCTGTGTCAAACTTAGTTCAGTAAAGGTTAGCAGAATTAATATAATCTGTCATGTGTCTCATTTTTTTCACAAGGGCATAATTTGCACTATAATCATCAAATAGTGGGGGTTATCTGAATAAAAAAAAAAGACCTGTTTAAAATGTCTATCTCTAAGTTTTAGTCTAGTCTGTTCTGGTATGTACTTATCCCTGGTGAATATGCAGTTGTCACTCTGGGCACATGCATGCATGTACGTGTGTGTGTGTTAAGCAAGGTATATATTCCTTTTTGTCTGGGTGTGAACTTAGGAGTTGATTTATTCCTCTTCTGCCTTGGGAAAGATGGGAAATCCATCTTTGTTTAATTAAAAATTTTTTTAATTCAAGTACAGTTGACACACAGTGTTATATTAGTTTCAGGCATACAACAGTGATTCAACTTCTCTCTACGTTTTTTATGCTCACTGCAAGTGTAGCTACCGCCTGTCACTATACAACGCTATTTCCCTATGATGTGCCTTTATTTCCATGACTTATTCATTCCATAACTGGAGGCCTGCATCTCCCTCTCCCCTTCACCCATTTTGCCCATTCCTTACCTCTACCCCTCTGGCAACCATCAGTTTGTTCTCTGTATTTATAGGTTTAATTCTGCTAAGAAATCCATCTTTTTAAAGGTACTTAAAATTTTCATTCTAAAGCAAACATAAGCAGGCAAAGTTAAGCTTTCTTTCAGACTTGAAATACATATGCCTGTAACTAGTTCATTAATTAGAATGTGGGTCTTATACCAACTCATGAAGATCATTGGCTCAAATAATCTCTTCTGTTTGTTCAAGACTAATGATGGTGATGATGTTGATTTTTACCCACCCCAGCACTGTAGAAACCTAACAGTATGTGACTATTGTAATTCCTATATATAGCCATATACTATAGAGTTTTATCTTAGTTTGGGTTTCCCAGGAAGCAGAGCTTGAGACAAAGACTTGTTTTCAAACACTTTATTGAGGAATATGAGCCTAAGGAGCAAAGATGAGTGACAGGTGAGATAGAGCAGGAAATGAGAGGGATGCAAAAATGAGAATGTATTGTCCACTAGATATCTCTACAGACAACTACAGACCCAATTCATGTTTTCCTTTTCTTCTTGAAAATTAAGAGAAACAGTAATGATTGAAAAAGAGTGGTATTTAGGGAATTGCCTTAATTTTTAAGTTACCAGACAGTTTAACATATGTGCTGGTAGGCCCACCATGAGAGGGAAAACATGATATAATATTTCAAAGCTGTCATGTAGAGAGAAAAAGAACATCTTTGGCATTAAAGAAGCAATATTATCCTTTACTGACTTTTTATTAACATTCAATTTAATGGCAGAGAGAGAGATTTCTGTTTTCCTTAGATGACCCGATGCTTTCGGATATAATGTCATATTCTGGGGCCAATGTCTGGGCTCCTTTGCTTGTTTGTCTAGGTTTGGACAAGATGGACTGGTAATATCAACTAGTCACCTGCATTTTAATATGATTTCTTACTGTACTTATAGTTATCATGGCCATATATTGACGCAACTTAAAATTTTTCCAGATGACCATGTTGCTTTGCAAACCTATGGCGACTAGGTAAGTTTTAGTAACCTTTGTTTTTTAGGAATAACAATTTCAAATAGCATCAAAAGTTGTATTGAAAAGGCTTTCTCCTGGGTGAATTTTACTGAGAAAATCCTAATTTGTTTGATATTACTTATCTGAAGAAGTTATTTCCCAGAAGAGTGGGGTCTAGAGAAGAGGGCAAAGTTTGTCTTGGTATCAACGTCTTCTTTCAGTACCAAAGTCAAATATCTAATGATGTGATTTACGGGTAGTGGTTACATTTTAAACAGAAGAAAGTATTTTCCTAGCCAGAAGAATATAGTGTATTGTGACCACCTACTTATTACCATAATCTCTGACTCAAACTACTTCCCTATGACACTGGCACACAGGTTTCCAGTGAGTTTAAACTAATTTACATCCACCTGTTTATTTTCCACTATAAACTTTTTTCTTAACTTGTAAGATGTTTTACCCTCTCATATAACTGTATGACATATTTCCATCTTCCACAGCTACTAAAGGACACACATTTAAAGAAGGCTAACTTACTTGCTTTATTATAATTATTACATGCATTTTAAATGATAAAAGTGATCTTACAGAAAATTTAGGAATAGAAAAAAGACTTAAAAATCATCTATAAGCCTGCAACACTGATAAAATCACTGTTACTCTTGTGGCTATTTCCTTCCAGTTATTTTCCCTATATATATATATGTGTATATACACACATATATATATAGGGATATATATATATAGGGAAATCAGATATATATATGGAAAATATAGTTTACATTGAATAATTAAAAGCATATTGTTCACATAAGTGTTAAGCCTTCTCTTTTCCTGATAAGGAAATTTATACCTGCTCTGCTAGTGTGAGTAAAACATATTACTTTTTAAAGGGAATGTTGATAACAGAAGTGACATAAGACTTGACATACTCATACTCTTTGGTTTAGCACTACCATGCCTAGAAAAATTTTGAGGGACATAAGAGATATTATTATCTTCATGAATATTAAGAATATTTGCCAGTGCTTTATAATACTGAAAGTTGAGCATGAACATAGTGGTCCAAAAAATACGAGATTGGTTAAATAAATTGTAGTATAACAACACAATGGAATAACTTTTAGCTATTAAAATTGTGTTGTAGAAGTGAGTATATTAATTAGGGAAAATGTTTATGGTCTATAGCTAAGGGAAGATTTAGAATAAAAAACCAGTGTATTCTATACCATTCCATAAAAAACCTATATGTATCCATATGTATATAGATATAACTATAAAGGGAGACGATGAAAGTAATAGTGGTTGCCTTTGGTTTATGAGATTATCATTAAAACAATTTGGGTTCAGTTGCAAGTAACAAAAGATATTCTAGAAAGGAAATGAATGTGAGAATTATGTGCTTACAAAATCATTGGAAGAGCTAGAGAAGCAGGCTCTTGACTGAGCTTCCAGAAATGACTCCTAGATTTGCTAAGTTGGCTGCTTTCTCTGCCATGATCTTGAAACGGCTGCCATGATCTGGAAACGGCTGCCATGATCATCAGCTCTAGGACTAGATAAACTCCGCTGAGATCCATGCCAACAAAATGGTGTAGCCACCAAGGCAGGGAACGGACACTGTTACCTCTGTTAGCAATCTGGCAGAAAAACTAAGCCGGCAGGACTGTGCCTGACAGCAAAAAGTAGAAGTGTAGACACAACCTCTTTCCATCTTCCAAGTCTGTGTGGGTGTGTCTGCTTGGTGGAAGCTAGGACATACATGGACACCGAGCTCCATGTGTCTTTCAGTCTTCAGCTCTCCGTCCTCCAAAAATGCCATGGGGCATTGGAATAGAGTTGTGAACCAATATGCTGTAGGGGACCTAAAAACTAATTTCAATGTCATCCTTTTTAATGTGATATTTTCTAAGGTTATCAGCATTGAGCATATATTTATGATTGGAAAGAAAGAATAAGATTTTATCTTAGGAAGTCTCACTATTATTACACAGGCTTAATACCCATCACTTTTAATAGCTACTTGCTTGGTTCTCAACTGAAAAAAAAAAAAAATTTTCCCGTGCTTTCCCTCTGCAAAGTGAGGTCCAATTCTAAACAGTATCTGTGTTGATGTAAAGTTACTGAAAGTATTTAAACCTGCATGAGATGTAAAACAAAAACCACATATGGAAAAGGCAAAAACTCGTGACCTGTAGAATGAGGATCAAGAGCACATGTATTTAGGAAAAAGGAAGAAAACAACAATTTTTCATCTTGATGCAACAGTGACACACGATATTACCTTGTTGGCCAACTTACAACATGACAAATAAAAATGCTTCCCTATAACTTTCCTATGAAGATTGAAAAAATCTATTTAGAAAGTGAATCTTCTTGAGTCAATCATGTAAGATTCTACCTGTCAAACACAGCAGATTTAGGTTGGTGATGCTTATGATGTCTCTACCAAAAGAGAGCAGCTTGAACGTAAAAATAGTTTTGTGCTCTAGGGAGGAATGCTATTTCTTTGCTTGTGATATGCATCTGCAGACTCATCTCTATCCAGAATACCAAGTCGGTTTGATTTTATTGCTTTTTAATCTCTATTTTTGAGGTGTCAGCTGGGTGCCTACAAATGTGCAATGTGGCACAGAAATTCAACAGTAGGAATAGGGTGTCTGGTTCTTGGAAAGCTTTTTTTTAGAGCAATGAGTTGAGATACCCACACTTAAAAAGTGAGAAAAACTGCAGATTACAAAAATTCATAGTAGATCTTCAGATAGAAAATAATTTCATGGTGATGGCTCTTTCATTTTCATTTCATCTTCCAAGCCTGGCAAATTAAAAAAGAAAATACAGCTTCCTGGGTCTTGTTCTGAGAATTTGATGCAGTAAAATGAGTGTGTGACTGAGGACTCTGTATTTTTAGAAAGCTTTTGAGGAGCTTTGGATGATCATCTAGATATTGACCACTGGACAAGAGGAGGCAAAGAGGAACTGCTGTAATCTGCTTTGACACAAACACATCACACAAATAATCTCTTAATATCAGCCATTGAGAAAACCTAAAAAGGCAATTTTATTGGCAATATAGAGAAAGAAATGTCATCAACCGCCCATCCATGTTTCCTCTGATTTTCCACCCATATGCAAACATTCACACCCAAGGGGGCTGTGACTGACTCTGGGTGCTATGCAGAGGCCCTTCTTTCTCTGTGATCTGATGGTACTGGATGTCCACTGAGGCTTGTGTCTGGAGGAAAGGAATGGATGTGTCAATAACACTAGTTTCTCCTCATGCTCAGAGCTCAGGACCATGGTGCTTCCTTTACTTAGTTCTGTTGACCAGAGCATGTCTGTGTGTGATCGATCCATCTTCCTCAGGGCTGCTACATCGTTAAGTAGGAGCTCAGTTTTTATTGGGGCATTTATTCTATGAGGCACTCAAAGAAGCACATATTTTTTTTAGTTGAGCAGTGGGGGGCAATCAATCTTTCTCCTGTTAATCGTAACCATTTCTCATTCTCTAACAGCATCACTTCCACGGCCTTTACTTGGAACAACCCCGATCCAATTAGAGGTGAGAAGGCCAATGGGGCAAAAACCCCAGCAGAGCTACAAAAAGAGATAAAATCGGATCCTTTAATTATCTTAAAATTCTTCCCTGGCTCCTCAGTGCCCTTAGAGTAAAGCACAAACTACTTAAACGTGGCTTACAAAGGCTATCGAGACCATGTCTGCACCAAAGACAGCAGGACACATTAAACATTCCATCTGCTCCCCTACATTTCTCGTTCGGTGCAGTTGGGGCAGGGGACATGTAAGTCGTGCTAGCCAGAGAGCTGTGATTATATGTGATCGGTGTCTCTTTCAGGCTGAAATATATAAAAGACTCGCAGGTATCTCTTTCCCTGTTGGGGTGATGAAGAAAGCCTGCTGTTCCCAGTATTGCAGCTACAAGACGACAGGTGGCCATCATCCTAGACCCCAAAGTGACGGTGCGCTGGACTGCACCACTTCCAGCTTGCCTCCAGCTTACGCTGGCTATAGATCTTGAATGAGACGTGACTGTTACTGTGTCAAATCCCAATTTGATATTTTGGTATTTACTTGTTACTTGAGTATAACCTAGATAATCCTGACGAACACATAGAACTTGCTTACCCTTCTCATTTCAGGTTTTGTCATCTTCCTTACGCTCGAAGATGCAGCCAGACTGAATGTCAAGTTCCTTGAACCTGCCTACCTCTGATCCTCTGATGCTATTCCCTTTCTCGATTGCTTTTCCGGTTCTTCTGCATTTGTCTAACTTTTCATCCTCCTTTCCTCTATCAGGACATCACTTTCTCTGGGAAACTTCTTTTGATCTGTCAAGTCTGCGTCAGATGCCCTTTCTATAGGGACTTGAATTTCCCCTCTGCTTATGACACCATGAAGTAATTCCCTGCTTAGCTATTCTTCTGTTCCATATCTAACCGTATATGTTTTGACCACTATTATATTCCCCACATGAAGAAGAATACCAGCCACAGGGTAAGCTCTCAGTAAATATCTGTTGAACGAATGACTGAATGAACAAACTCACCCGGCTGGGGCTGACTTTGGAGGGCTAGGGCAAAAGGCAGAGTGAGGGAGAAAACAATTGTAAGCCTGCTGTACATTTGCCTTCAGGGCACGCAGATGAGGGTTATCCATCTCCGCTCTCCTGCCTTCTTGGCTGCTGGGACCAGTGCACCCTTCCTGAGGTTGCTCTCTCCCCGTTGGCTTGCCATAATTTATCAAAGATATGTTAGTGTCGATTGCCAAAGATTAAAAAAATCCAGCTGGCTCCTGAGTACTAAGTGGCAAATGTTTACTATAAGCCAGATGAAGACAGGCTGTTCCCTTGCTATATTTTGCTCCTGTGCAAGAAGAAAATTAATCTAAAATTTGATTGCTATAATGTCAAGGAGGATCAGTGCATATCTGTCTGCTTCTTTTTGAAGTAACCTTTGCACTCCAAGTAATTTTCTCAAAATGGGAGCGGTATGTTCCAGATTAGAAA
This sequence comes from Mirounga leonina, assembly GCF_011800145.1. Classification (NCBI taxonomy): domain Eukaryota; kingdom Metazoa; phylum Chordata; class Mammalia; order Carnivora; family Phocidae; genus Mirounga; species Mirounga leonina. The sequence goes on along the minus strand of NW_023270807.1, from coordinate 25,257,953 downwards.
AGCTGAAAGAAGGCACCCCACATAGCATATTTTTCTTTTGTTTCTGTTTTCTTCTGGACTCGGCAATCCAGGAACACCACTTCTCTCTGCTGAGTGATGTTGGGATAAAAATAGTGGCCATTTGTGAACGTATTCCATTGTTAAAATGCACCCCGTATGTTTTAATGAAAGTTATTCACCCAGAGATCTTGTTCCGGCTAGCAAACTGATTCAATCACTGAAAGTAGATGACTTGAGGAAAAAAAATCAAATAAAATACCAATTTCCCATTTTCCTCTTCATTTTAAGCCTATTCGCGAGTGTTCTTTTCTCATATTTAAAATTCTACTGGGCTCAAGTAAGAGGCTGTCAGATAATTAGAAAAGAAATTAAAGAGAAATGCAATGGTTGAATGTTTTTTAGAAGCTCAGAAAAGCCTGAGTGTATCCATTGCCATTTGCTTGAGTCTATTAGGGAGTTAAAGTGCAGAATATTGAATCCAAGCATTGTGATTTTTCTAGACGTCAGCATTTGTAGCCAGAGGGCTTGCTCTTCATCAGGACAATCTTCACCCTTCATAAGCTTGGGCCTGAATAAATAGAAAGTATTGATTAAGAGAAGTGAGGATGGGGAATATTTTTGATGTTTCTTAGGTTTCAAATAGTACTCTTGGGTGTTTGTTATTTGCATTACTCTCTGCTGAGAGCCCCAAGGGAGTTTCTCCAGAAATGCTCTGTGGTAATAAGCCCTATGGGTAAGTAAAATGGAAAGAGAAAGCTTTTTCCCTGCCTTTGAGGAGTATACACATGGTTAGAGAGACAATACACAGAATACCAGATAATTTCTCCCATACGCACTTACTCATCATAATGGACCTCTACTGACATTTTAAGAAGCAGCACGTATGTGTGCAAGTCACATGACTTATTCCATCTACAGATCATGCTGAATGTTTGGTGAAATCACTGTAGGAACTCCCCGGGCCAATCTCTCCAAGTTTTATCTGGGTATGAGTTAGTTCATCATGAAATAGCATACTTGAGCTGAGCTTCCCTTCCTCAGTAAGATGTAAAGAGGCACCTTTGCCCTTTATAAAGACAAATATGAGCAACACCAATTTGAAGGAATGCCTCTGAATTTCCTACAACTGTAGTTGAAGATAGTGCTCAGTGTTACTTCAGATGTGGCCCACCTGGGACAGGCTGATAGCTGTCACTCGACTCTCCCTTAACACAAATAGAGGGGCTGCTAATCGTAAGTTCAAGTGACCGTTCCTTAAACAAGCATTCATTCTGCATTGCTCTGTGCAAGGCTTGCTTCTCATTCCAGAGGACATCGCAGTAAATTAAAACAGATACAAATTTTTGCCTTTGTGAAGTTTACATTCCAATAGGGGAGACAGACAATAAAATAAATGAGTTTAAAAAATCAGATAATGATACTAGTTTTGGAGAAAAATAATGAAAAGAAAGGGAATAAAGACTGTAAGATGGCAACATGGCGGCGGGGGGGGGGTGTTATTTTTAAATGGGGTAACCAAGAAAGGCTTACTGAGAAGGTGACATTTTAATAAATATTTGAAGGAGCTAAAGCAGCTAGCCAAGAATGTACCTGAAGAACAGCAAGTGAAGAGTCTGGTGTTTCCCAGGAAAAGGAACAATACTGTATTGTTGGAGCAGAGGGAGCAAGGGCGAGAGAAATTCTAGTAAATGGTGAAGTTGGAGAGATGGTGAACTTCTGTTGCTAAAGGTGTTGACACACAAGTTCATGCCGTTTTAAGGAGAGTCTTATCAAAGACTCCCTATCTGATGACTACTTGGACCAGATAACTTTTATGGGTCCTAATGAGATCCTATGATTCTTGGTTGCCACAAACATGCACTTTATTCTTACGGGGTAGGTTTCTTCAAATTCCAAACCAGTGGGGGAGAAAGGATAAAAAAAGTCAAACTTGGTTTCCCTTTTATTGAAATATAAACTCATTGAAGGCAAAGAGTGTTACAATTTTGTTCACTGCTTTGTGCCCAGGAGCTAAAAGTGTGCAAAATGAATATTTGCAGCAAAATAAATATTTGTTTAAGGAATAATCACATCAGCTTATAATCAGTCCGTATCCCCTCTATTCTTGCTAAAGATAAGTTAACTGAAAATCATCAACTTGTTCAGAGCTAAAAAGAATGATCTGTGGTTGTAATATGCATAGACTTTTCTTTTATAATCATGAAAATATTTTAAAGAATGAAGACAATCTGTCACATTACAATTTTGGCACTTAAAATCCTGCGCTTTCAGAAGCAGATATCTCTTCTTTCAGCTCTCTGCATGCTCCAATTTCTCACTTCTTCATTCAAATCTCACTTTATTCAAATGTCATTTTCCATGACCACCTTATCTAAACATGCCTCCCCTCCCTTTACTACTTTCTATTTCTTTTACTTTTTAATTTTCTTCATCATATAGGTTATGAGTTGAATTGTGTCCCCACCAAAATGTACATTGAAGCACTAACTCCTAGCACCTCAGATTGTGAGCTTATTTGTAAATAGGGTCTTTGTAGATGTAGCCAAACTAAAATGAGATTATTAGTGTGGGTCTTAGTCTGATATGACTGGTGTCCTTTTAAAAAGGGGCAATTTGGACATAGACATAGACATGTATAGAAAGAGGTGTATGTGAAGAAACAGGAGATCACCATGTGAAAAAAGAGGATGGAGGTGATGTATCTACAATCCAAGAAAAGCCGAGGATTACTGGAACACCACCAGAAGCTAGGAAAGGCAAGGAAGTGTCCCTACAGGTTTCAGAGAGAACATGGCCTTGCAGAGAACTTGATTTTGGATTTCTAGCCTCCAGAACTGTGAGACAATGAATGTCGGTTGTTTTAACTCACCTAGTTTGTGGCACTTTGTTGTAGCAGGTCTAGGAAATGAATATACCACTCGACATATACCATTTATTTGTTTAACCTCTGTCTGGCCCTGCCAGATTCCAAGTTCCATGAGGAAAGAGACATGATGTATTTTGTTTACTTTGTACCCCAAGTACTTAGGACAATCCCTGGCACTCAATAAATATTTGCCAAGTGTAAAGATAAAATATTTTATTTTTTTTCCTATTCTTTTCTTTGCTGCTATTTGTTCTTTCTTACCTAAAGATAAATCCAAGTCCAGGATTGGAGAGGTAGGAAAAAATTTCAGTAACTGTAAAAAAGTATAGAGGAAAATTTTACTTTATATTCTATTATGGTTCCATAAAAAAAAAAACCACTCTGTGGTAGAAACTAATTCTCTGGTAGGGAGAGTCTTAAATATTTCTGAACATGTCCAGGAAGGCCCTGTGGCCAGGATGGAGACATTGCCTGTCCAGGAGACTCTGTTGGGTACTTAGGATTAGGATATCCTGTGTGTTGTCAGCCTCTTGCCTGTTGATTGTGCAACTCAAAGAAAGTGACAATTTCTGGCAGGATTGCTCCATTTCCTTCCCCTTTGCTGTTACTGACCTCTGCTGTTATAAAGCAGCACCTCTGCTCACCTCTTAGGGCTGCTCTCTGATTTCCCACCAGGAAAACGTTCAGTAACAAATCTCATCGTTCTGGAAAATAAAAATACCCCCTAGGCCTCGAAGGCCACAGTGACTTCCACCATTTATCTCCCAAAATGGCTTCTTAGGTTTGGAAACTCGGTCTGTGAGAACCCCACACAGGGTCACATGTCTTCAGCCTTCAGCGTTACCGAGAGAGTCAGATGTGCTCAAAAGAGAAAAGGAAACTTGATACAGCTTCCGCCTTCCCTTGGCCACTAGATGGGCCTCCTGTAGTAACTTGCAGCGAGCTCTAGTTACTGAGCTCACACCGTGGCTTTTTTTTTTTAATGTAAAATAAAGTATCCGTGCTTCCATTAATCCCCACTCTTATCTAATTCAACCACCGCATCTGACCAACTCATGTGAAGGAAAAAAAAAAGCTATCCCTTCGTTTAGATGAACAATCTTACATGCCTCACGAATAACACATTAAGATTAATGATTTCAGGGGTGCCCGGGTGGCTCAGATGGTTAGGCATCTGCCTTCGGCTCAGGTCATGATCCCAGGGTCCTGGGATCGAGTCCTGCATCGGGCTCCCTGCTCCTTGGGAGCCTGCTTCTCTCTCTCTCTCTGTCTCTCATGAATAAATAAATAAATAAAATCTTAAAAAAATATATGAAAGATTAATGATTTCAGTGAAGTCCTTCTGATAAGGCAGCAGCATGATATTCTAAAATAGAAAGAATAAAAACAAAGAATATGTTCGTGCATAAATATCCCTTTTAATACACGAGTTTTGGAAAGTCCTGTATCTCATGAATCATTAGCCTATTTTATCTTGGTGATATACAATCATTTCAAAAACAAGACCGTGTAGATGTTGCCACCTACCGTTTGCCTGGAAACGTACTAGTATAATTCACTTTATATAACCATACTCTTCCTTCTAACTGCATTTCTTTTTCTCCAAAGGCCATTTTTATCTCTATTCCTTCTTCTTTTAAAATGCTTTATTTAATGACTTACTCTTAAGTACTCTATAAAATTATCACAAGAAATTCTCCCACTGACACATTGGGAAATCCTGAGGAAGTGACCTGATTTTCCTTAAATCTTCCCCAGTATATTGAAATAATTTTTAGGTTTGAAAAGATATACAGTATGTGCAATCGAAACCCCATATTAAAAATACATTAGTCTTGGGGCGCCTGGGTGGCTCAGTCGTTAAGTGTCTGCCTTCGGCTCAGGTCGTGGTCCCAGGGTCCTGGGATCGAGTCCCACATCAGGCTCCCTGCTCAGTGGGGAGTCTGCTTCTCCCTCTCCCACTCCCCCTGCTTGTGTTCCCTCTCTCGCTGTGTCTCTCTCTGTCAAATAAATAAATAAAAAATCTTTAAAAAAATAAAAATACATTAGTCTTCAATCTAATTCAAAGAAGATTACTGGATTGCTCTTAGTTTTAAGATTCAAATTTAGGATATTTGTAAGGCAAACATCTACTTTTTTTCCCTGTAAATATATTTAGATGTCACTGATTGTCGAGTTCTTTTTATTAGGATAAAATACCAATTATTCTACTAACCAATGTTTACTTCGTAGTTCCATGAGGTGAGTGTAGCACTATTTTAAGTACGGTGTTGATTCAAACTAGAAATAAAGTAAAAATTTTTAAATCTTTACCACACTATTTGGGCTAATTTGGATGCACTGAGATCATCTATGGCTTGCAGACAAATAACTGTTCTAGACCCAATAATAATCATAATTAAAATCTGTGAACTGTTTTACAGTATATACATTTTTGGTATGTTTTAGTAAATTTGGTTCTAGTAACAATACTGTGAAGTAATTAGTACAGTAATTGTTTCCATATTACAGATAAAGAAAGTAAGACCGAAAGAAATCAAGGTACTTGTTGAATACTACATGGCCAAAATAACTCTAAATCAAATTCTCTTAACTCCTAAGCTTATTCATTTGTTATTGCTTATGAATTAGTTTAGTTAATTTACATGGTAGGTACTCAAAGTCTTTGTCAACTTCTGCCTGTTGAGTGATTAATTTTAAAGTGTTTTCAAAAATCATGCCATTCACCTCCAAATCTTTGGACAGGTCTCTAATAACTGAAATTTACTGAAATGTATTCTTATCCTATGAAGCTGACCTGGACAAGTGGGTCCCAAAATGCTGCTTTCCCTAAGTATGTGCTTAATACTTGGTTTAGTAAAGAGCAGATCCTTTAAAATGGTATAAAATACAACATTTCATTGCTTGTACTATTTCTTTTTTTTTAGGATTTCATTTATTTATTTGAGAGAGAGAGAGAGAGCATAGTGGGGGTGGGGGGGAGGATCCCAGGACTCTGGGACCATGACCTGAGGTGAAGGCAGATGCTTAACTGACTGAGTCACCCAGGCGCCCCTACTTATACTATTTCTATTACTGTTAACAACTTACAAAAAACTTAGAGGCTTAAAATAACACAAATGTATGATATCACCTCTTCTGTAGGTCAGACATCTTGCCAAGATGTGAGTGAATTTTGGGCTCGAGGTATCAATCAAGACATTAGCCAGACTGAGTTTTTGTGTGGAGACTCTAGGGAACAATCCACTTCCAAATTTATTCAGCCTGTGGACAGAATTCAGTCCCTTTTCATTGTTAAAACTGAAGTCCCCATTTCTTTTCTGGCTGTTGACTGGGCTGGGGGTGGGGGGGCAATCTTAGCTCCCAGAGGGCACTGACCTTCCTTGCCATAGAGTCCCCTCCATCTTCAAAGCCAGTAATGAAAAAACTTTGCCTTGTTGAACCCCTCTCATGCTTTGACTTTCTCTAACTTCCCTGTCTCTGATTTCTGGACACAGATAGATTGAAAGGATTCATGTGATTCGGCGAGGCATTCCTGGATGACTTTACCTGAAGGTCAGCTGATTTGGGAACTTAATTACATCCCCAAGTCCCTTCACAGCAACACGTCGATTAATGTTTGACTGAATAACTGGGAGAAGGTGTTGGCACACCACGGGCTGGGAATTTGGGGGGCCTTTTCAGAATTTTGCTGACCATGCTTGTCATCTGTTCAGCTACCAGCATTTTCTAATTTGGCCTCTAATCTCTACTCTCTGCCTTAATACTCCCATAAATTCACATTACAAGGTAGGACCCTCAATGAATCTTTCTAAAGCACAGTTCTGATTAAATTTAATATCTTGCTTAAATTGGTAATAAAACAACCAACACTTTGAAGGTCTTTCATGGCATGTAAGTAAGGTCATTGAAAATCAAGATCTGTGCCACCATTCAGTCTACCTTCCTTCACGCACCATTAACTCGAGAATTCACCCGTTTGTCCTGTGTATGGCAAGCTCAGTGCTCTGGCTTCTCCCTCTTTTCCTTACCCTCATCTTTACAAATCTCAGATGTTGTTTCAAGGCTGCATTCCAATACCTACTGTTCCAAAAAGCTTTGCCTTAACCTCTTCTCCTTTGCATGCTTTTGTTTTATTATTATATTTTATTTTCTACATAGTTAGTGGTCCACTTTGGGTTAAGGTAAGTAATAAATGCCTTGTTGCGTCCACTGAATGGCGAATTCTTCTAGGCCAGATCCGGATTTGGTTCATCTTTGTCTCTCCACAACACCGGATAGTACCTTGTAGAGGTTTTATGTTGCAATATGTTTGTTGAGCCATTAACTAAAAATCAAAATAGAAACCAGAATGGGTCAAGAATTCATAGATCTTCATCGTAAAAGCTTAATTATATTTCCACATCTTTGGCAGTTTGGGCTGATGGCCTGTTCTTTCTTTTGTGGTTACTATATTTCAATGTCATTGACTCCAGAGCTGTGGTCTTTAAGTTAAACTATATCCTTCAAATGCTTACCTAATATTGAATGATCAACTCATTTATGTTTCCTTCTATTATAAATAAATGTTTTTGATTTACTAGAGAAAAATGTTTTTCCGCTTAAACTTAAGAAAACTTCCAAGAGATAGAGACAGATCTTATTTTCTCATTCACACAGAGTTAACCGTTATCTAATATTAGTAATATTTCTCTAAAAGTCATTCCTTGACTAGTGGGCTCTGTTGTATGAGTCATGTGTGACTCAGCGATTATTCTGGATTTTTAAATGACTTACCACTTATTTAAGTGCGTTTCAGAAACGTTCTTAGTCATTCTGAGATGCAGCTTGCACATTTCCAGTTATGATTAATTAAAAATAAGAACAGAACAGATATTTACTTGGTAACTTTCTGAATTTTCAAAGGACTTTGGCGTAATTATCTAATTTTATTTCATAAAGCATGTATCTCATCAGCTGTGAAAAATGGTACCTTATTTTAGAGATCCCTTGTAGAACATACTGGAATAAGTCATTTTGGAAAAAAAGAATTAGTTTATGAATGAAAAAAGTGAATGAACTTATGGAAAATGATTTATAAGATAAACTGAAGCAGAAAAAATAGACTCTAAAATTGCATATTTGAACAATAATCAAAACTTTACAGCTTAACTAAAAAAAACCCCACCTTATTAAAACATGTTAAAGAGGAGAGAAAGAGCAAAGAGAGATGAGCCTAGGTTTCATCTCTCAACTGCTGATGTAATAATTCTTTAAAGGGATGTCTTTATTTTTGTGGGATAATGGTATCTGTTCCAAAAGTTCGTTTGCAAGTTTCTTGATTAGGATCTGGAATATAGTTTCTCATAGAAGCAAAGTTACGAATGACAGTTGGGTTCCCTATAAGCCAGCGCTTCAGAGGACAATAGTGGGTTTTGATGAACACACAGGACTTCGAATCAGAATACTGATAGTAGTGCGTACTTCCAGTCCTCTATCTTTCTAATATAATCACATTGTTAAGTTTACAGTATTATGTGTTTTTGTATTATCATGGATATAAGTGTTATTGATTGCTTAGTCAAATATTATGCTATGATTATTTCTCTTTTACTACAACTCTTTCTTTTCATTGGGGTGAATTACAGTTTATTTTTGTTCATTTGTGTATCTCTCTATGAACTAATTATTAACTTAACCCTACACTCAATCAATAGTCTGAATCTCTTCTTAATACATTCAGACCCACCAGATATTCTTACAAGGCTCATCCTTTTGAAGAATGTCTCCCGGATCTTCAGATGTGCTTCCATCTGGAACGGTTTCCCTTTGGGTCTTGGGTACAACTCTGTTCCCCTGCCCATGGTTGGGATCCTCTGTTTCTGAACTACATAGTTTCTTACTTTTTGGTTTACTTTCGTTGTGGTGGAGCACATTCTCTTCTGGTCTCTTGAGAAAGAAGGATGATAATGAAAAATGCCATGTTTTTGAATGTCTTAGTATCTCAGCACACGTTCTCCCTAGTTTGGGTAGGTGATTTTTAGATTGCTTTCCCTCAGAATTTCAAAAGCACCATTCCATTTTCTTCTACATTAGTCCTTTTTTGTAACTCTATTTGTTTTCTACTGCTGTACTCTAAATTACCACAGATTTAGAGACTAAAACAATGTTATAATTATCTCATGGTTCTGTAAGTCAGAGGTCAAAATGGGTTTGGCTGGACTCTCTGCTTTTAGGGAGACACAGGCCAACACCAATATGTCAGCCAGGCTGGGCCCTCAAAAGAAGGCTTTGGAGAAGAATCTATTTCCAAGCTCTTTTAGACTTTTTTGGCCAAATTTGGCTTTCATTTGTAGGATTCAAGCTCCCATTTTCTTGCTAGAGCTCAGCTGGGGGCTGCTCGCATTGCTTGTCAAGTGGCCTCTTCTAACTTCAAGTGAGCGATGAATGGTGCCCTGAATTTTTCTGGTGCTTTCCATTCTGATTTCCCCTTCTGCTGCCAGCCAGAGAAAATGCCCTGCTTTTAAGGGTTGATGGGATTAGATTACCCACTTAGATAATCTCCATTATCTTAAAAATCTGTGATTTGGGATTTTAATTGCATTAACAAAATCCCTTCACAGCAGCCCCTAGATTAGTATTCAATTGAAAAACAAGATGATGGAAATCTTGGGGGCCCATCTTTAGAATTCTGCCTACCACAATAACTCTGTACTTTGGAGTGAACTAATTCTATAGTTACATAAATGAGTACGTATCAGTTGGGGAACTTAGTAACAGAAATCAACTCTGATAGATTGAAACAGAAAACGAACTTGTAAAGACATCAGACAGCTTTCAGAGTCATCAAGGGAGCTGATACTGGCCCCAGAAAATGGAGAGAAACAGACTATGGCTAAAAGAATGGCACCGAACTGACCCTGCAAACATACTTGCACCACTGAGCACTAGGTGACGTAGCTTGTCCCTGAATCACTCACGGGACACCAAACCCTTCCACTTCTGCCTCTGGAAACTGGATCTTTCAGCCACTGTTACCATGTCCAAAAACAAGTCTTCCCTGTCCCTTCTCCTTTGTCCAATAGCTTTGGACTGAGAATCCTAGTAGCTCTGCCTGATTGGCTGAGCGGAGGACAAATCCCTGTCCCTAGATGAGGTGCATGCAGGTTAACTGTAGGGTTAGAAATGTGAGAATCTGATAATTTCAGCCTCTGTAGTGAGAATTATTCTATTGCTTCCACCAAGACTCTCAACATAGGTCTTTTTTGCCCCCCAAACACAGGAAGTGTTTTAGATTTTGGGCAGTAAACAAAATGAAACAAAACAGCACCAATATCCATAAGGGGCTATGAGTGAACAATGCTCATTATGAATCTAATTGAATTGATCAAGCAAGTAAGAAATCGAATATTTGTACTTTTAGCATTCACTGATAATAACATTTAAAATGTCTCAGTTTTCATCATTTTTTTAAAAAATTAAATTCCTATATGGGGTCTCGCATCATGTTCTGAGATATCTGAGCTACTTCCTTTCTCTTTTGGGTTCTTAAAAAATGATTAGGAGACAGTGAGGGCCTGGATTGCTGACAGCCGCTCTGGAGGGATCTGAAGGGCATCACCACCCCTCCCCCCTCAGCTCACTCACAGTGAGATCACCGGGCCCTCAATGCCGTCTTGTTTATTTTTTTGAGATAATTTTAAACTTACAAAAAACTTCAAAAATAGTACAGAGTTCCAGTATGCTCTTCTCCAAGCTTCCTCTTAGGTTTGTATCTTACATAACCACAGAACATTTACCAAAACTAAGAAATTAATCTTGGCACAATACTATTAACTAGAGAATTTATTTGTATTTCACCAATTTTTCCAATAATGTCCTTTATTTGTTTCAGATCCCATCTTGCTTTTAGGAATGCCATCATTTTTATTTCGATTTTATTTTATTGTTCTACAATAAAATAACTCTACACAGAGAAACTTTACAATTCTTACCTGGGTTAGTCAGGCTAGGTGCTTAGTTGGAATTGATATATTAGGTCAGTTTTCTATTATAACAATTACAGCACGGAAGTGAAGGGGTTACATAAAACTTGGGATATACCACAGGGAGCATACACATAAGTGTAAGGGACCATGGGTGGGTCTCCTTTTCTTTAGTATATTACATAATCACAGAATATTAGAATTGGAAAGAATCTGAGAGGTCATCTTACCCCAATCCTCATTTTGCAAAGGGACCAAGATCAAGAAAATTAGGTGATGTGCCTTTAAGGAACAAGGCTTCATCCGGAACTCGGGTCTTTAATCTGCTGGCTTTTCCACTATAGCAGCAGTTCTCAGTGTGGTCCAGGGGCCCCCAGGAACACCCAGACCCTTTGAGGAGACTAGGAAGTCAAAATTATTTCCATTATCAGATGTTATTTGTCTTTTTCACTCTCATTCTCTCACGATGTACAGTGGAGTTGCCCAGAGGCTGCATGGAGTGCCGTACCGCAACAGAATGAATGCAACAGCAGAGATGAGATTCTAGTGATTTTTGACGTCTAGATATTAAAAAGATCTGCAAAAATGTAAAATGGTGTCAAGCTTCCATTACTTTTTTATGCTTTGGAGAATAAATTGTTTATGTTAATGTATACTAGGTTCATTACTATTCTATTTTGAAATATGGTAAATACTGATTGACATATTTACATAAATGAAAGGTTATGGAATTCCCAATCATTTTAAGCACTGTTCCAGCCCTTGGAAGGATGTCATTAGTAAGAGAAGAAAACATGGATAATACCAACTATCAAATTTATTAAATCAATGGTGTTATAAAAATGTATTCTGTGACACTCCCCTTCTTTTTCTAAATAGAACTCTGGCTGTTTTGGAGTAATTTTTAACTCATTATATGTGATTGCAAGCTCCGTATGGGCCTTGGAACTCAGATTTCATGCTCCTATATTCATGATTGACTCCATTTAACTTTATAGAGTTTGGCTAAATATATGAACAATAATGGAAAATGCTGTATTAAAATGATTTTGAACTACTTTTTTATTTTATCAGCTCTACATAATTGTCATGTACTTTTTTCAGGGCGTGGCATTGTTTTGTACTTATTGCTTAATTGAATTTATAGAAGGGTCAGGTGATAGGAGAAATTCCCCCAATTCACCAGAGCAAATGAAAAGGACAGCAACAACAAAAATTCTCCCATTCCCTGCCTATGTGTGTGTGTGTGTTTAAAGATTGATTTACTTATTTGAGAGGGAGAGAGAGAGATAGAGGAAGAAGGAGAGAGAGGGAGTGTGAACCAGGGAAGGGGCAGAGGGAGAGGGAGGGAGAAAATCCTCTAGCAGATTCCCTGCTGAGCGCAGAAGTGGATGCAACATGGGGCTCAATCCCAGGACTCTAAGATCGTGACCTGAGCCGAAATCAAGAGTTGGCTGCCTAACCGACTGAGCCACCCAGGCGCCCCCCTACAATGTGTGTTTCTGTTCATTCATGAAATCAGTGATCCTCTAGTCAGCTCTACACAAACTAATTTTTTAATTGAGATTTAAATCTCAATCCTGTAAACAGTGACTGTTTCCTTAGAAAATGAACAGAATTGGGGAGAGGAGGGGGCTGGGTATGTGGAAGGGATTACCAGAAGATGTTGTGATCAGGAGTTCCAGAACTATTGAGAGAGCCCAAATATTACTCTTCACAATGTTTGGCCACATTCTCTTCAACTAAGGGTGTCAATGGCAAGTTCTCTGCTTGTCTGTCACAACTGGGTACATAGGAAAGAGGAGCAAGCCCATGCACCTTCTAGAACCACCACAAATCTGGAGAAAGATAAAGTGGGAGTACCTTTCTGTCACTGTTGTTAAGGACTCCTGACCCTAAACTATGATTTTGTGATTGAGGGAGGTGGTTCGAAAGACTATTCTCTTCTCTGTACACATTTATTATTCTCACAAATCAGTTAGGCCCTTAGTCACACTGGGCATGTTTTATCCTATTTCTTTAGCAGTCAGTGCTGGGAAGGCAAGAACTTTGGGTCTCATACATTGTTTTGCAACATATAATACACATAAACATGAAATAAAACCAGAATTATTGTGGTTTCATTTTCTCCCACTGTTTCTTCTACAATGAAAGAATAGGCTTAATCTTGTACTTAATTTGCATCCTTTGCTCCTCCAGTCCTGTTAAATAATTCATCAGAAGGCAGTAACTTAGTGGTAAACAACCCACTGTTTCCTCTTGGTGGTGCTTAGTAAACTTTAGCCGCTGCAATCTGTTCTCATAAAATGAATCCCATCATTCCTTTAATCATTTAGCCACTCTTCTCTGGATCCACTCAATTAGATTACCTCTTTTGGGCAAGAGAAGTACTCGAGTTGAACAGTCTTCCCATATGTTGTCTCAGAAGAGGGGTCGGGGAAAGACTTGAATCGTACATTCATGGCTCAATGGCCATAGTCATTTGCCTGATATAGTCCCTGAATATAGTAGGTATTGAACAAGTGCTTGTGAATGAGAAATGTTGAATATGGACTTAGGTTGATTCATTGTTTCTTCCCATCTATCTCTTCAAACCCTTTACTAACATTTGGTTTCTTGAACACTGATTTTATAACAGTAAGACTTTTAATGTATCTCATGCTCATATCACAGATTTGGTTAGATACCATTTATCCAGGCACAACAAGTGATTATGGTAGCTGCCTACAGAGTTAACTGTGATGCAGCTATTCACCATGTAGGTGCTGGCCTGCATCAAATAAGGGGATGAATATGTGTACTAGTAAAATCCTGAGAATTTTCCAACATAACACGAAATATATACACACGAATATGTATAAGTGAAATAGGGGATACCAGCGGAGTCTCCTTTAACCTCTATGGCTCCTGACAGGCTTGCATAAATGCAAAGGGACAAGGGTTATTCAAGTTTCCTCACTTTATATATATGCATCTATTTATGCTTTCTTGGGTGCTGTGTTCTTTTAAGCTTGAATACCTTCCCATCTTGCCGGTGTGGTTGAGAGTGTGGATTTTTGCGGTCAGGCTATTAGAGTTCAGATCCTGCCCGTGGCACTTAAGCTATGGGGCTTCAGCAAGATACCTGAGATTTCTGTGCCTCAGTTACTCCATCTGTAGAATGGGGGTAATAAGAGTACCTCATTAATTTTGGGGAGATCAAATGAGTTAGTATCTGTAAAGCACTTAGATGTTCGCCTGTACACACAGAGAACTATATAAGTGTATCTTATTTTGTCTATTATAATATTGTAGCAGTGTTAAAAATTTGTAAAATTCCAGGGCGCCTGGGTGGCTCAGTCGTTAAGCGTCTGCCTTCGGCTCAGGTCATGATCTCAGGGTCCTGGGATCGAGCCCCACATCGGGCTCCCTGCTCGGCGGGAAGCCTGCTTCTCCCTCTCCCACTCCCCCTGCTTGTGTTCCCTCTCTCGCTGTGCCTCTCTGTCAAATAAATAAATAAAATCTTTAAAAAAAATAAAAATAAAAATTTGTAAAATTCCTAAAGGTTTTGTCATAATTACAAGCTTTTACAACTGGAGTAGAGGAAGGATGTGTACAACCCAGCTTCATCTGGGTCACAGTTCCAAAGTAAAAAGATTGATTCAACAGTCTTACACAATTCATAGCACTCACCATAGCACATACCCTCCCCAGTGTCGGAGGGGGAGATGAACCATGAGAGACGATGGACTCTGAGAAATAACTGAGGGTTCTAGAGGGGAGGGGGGTGGAGGGATGGGTTAGCCTGGTGAGGGTATTAAAGAGGGCACGTATTGAATGGAGCACTTGGTGTTATACGCAAACAATGAATCATGGAACACCACATCAAAAACTAATGATGGCATGTATGGGGACTAACATAACATAAAAAAAAAAGAGACTGAAACACACTATCTAGGCAAAAGGGCTTTCACTGAAGAAGCTCAATTAGTGGGCCAAAGAAAAAAGTATTTTTGGAAGTTTTTTTTTTTCCTTTGCTTCTTTTTCTAAAGTATGTTTGCTTAATTAAAGACATATTACTTTAAAGTTTATGATGCCATCGGAAATTTGTTTGTGATAGAACATAAAATATAGCCATGGACATGAGATATATACCATTTAGATTATCCCTGCCATCCTTTGTAACAGCCAGCACACAACAGAAATCAAATTTTTCAAATGAGTGTGGGCCCTGTTAGAGTCTAATATCTTTATTGTTTAAAATATTTTGTATATAGATTATAATTCTATTTTATAGAAAAAATTATTCGTAAGTCATCTAGATTCAAAGAGAAGGTACAACTTATCCTTAACTCTGTCTACTATTGAGGAGGCAATCTGGTGGGAATGTTGTGTTCAGTAGGTGAATTGTTCTTCATCGAGCGCCCCTAAAATGAGTCTCAACAAACCTGAAATAATATACATTATTTTCTAAAGTAGCAACCTGGTCAGAGAACACTCAAGTGTTTGGCATATAAATTGTATGAAGGGCTTTGACTTTACCTAAAACATAACCATAATCATGACAAATTGTCACTTCTGGGTGAAGATGTCTGACAATAGATGTTTTCAGTCCTTTTATCTAATAGAAAGAAAGCACTCATGATAACTTCAGTGGCTCCAGTGAATGCCTGGAGCATAGAGGTTATCACTTGAGACTAAGTCATCATAAAAATTTGATTTAGAACGGCATAAGAGACAATTTGGGTTTTTTTTGACAATATATATTTAATTCTCATAATAGAAGTGTGATATTTTTTCCCTAAATAATAAATTCAGTGTTTCTCATCCTCATCATTTATTCAACAAAAATGTATTGATCTCTTATTATGAAATAGGCAGTGTTTCAGGTACTTGCGTTACAAATCTAACTTTAGGATCGAAACCTCTAGGAATTCACAGCTTAGGTGGGAGATATAAAGACAGGTAAAATACTCCATGATATGGAAAACACTATATAAAGTTATGTGAAAAGATAAAGTGACTAACTGTATATAAAGAAATTACATAGGACCTCTTAACCAAAAAAAAAAAAAAAAAAAAAAAGAAGAAGAGAAAGAAAAATCAAGTAAACGCAATTGAAAGAACTGCTTTTTGAAGAGAAAATACTAGCAATTCATCCCCCCACAAACACACTAATTTTCAGTTTATTAAGGATATGTATGCCCATGGTTTAAAGAGTCAAGCAGTTCCTCATCCCACTTCTGTTCCCTTCCCAAGACATCTAGTCTCAATTTCTTTAGCTGGATCTTTCTGTTTTAACTCAGTATCTCTAAAAATTTTGCTTATATTACTATTTACTCATCTTTAAGTTTTTGGCATTAACTATGGACTGCTCACATTGGATAAACAAGGATTTAGCTCTCTTTCCCTGCGCCTCCCTAAATACACATGCACACTTTCAATTCCCACAGTTGTCCTAATAAAAATCGTAATGTTACTAGGATCAATATTTGGTATTTACAGGGGCTCCTGGGTGGCTCAGTCAGTTAAGCGGCTGCCTTCAGCTCAGGTCATGATCCCGGGGTCCTGGGATCGAGCCCTGCCTTGGGCTTCCTGCTCAACAGGGAGCCTGCTTCTCCCTCTCCCTCTGCCTGCCACTCCCTTGCTTAAGCTCTCTCTCTCTCTGTTGAATAAATAAATAAAATCTTTAAAAAAAAATTTAGTATTTACATTACCATGATTATGTAAAGCCATCCACAGTTGAGCCATGTGGTATTATTACATGATTATTTTTCCTGGCCCGTATCATTTTTCTTTTCTGTGAGGTTAATAATTGTCTTTTTTTTTTTCCAGTTCCTTATGTGTAAGTATTTTATGTATACATTAGAAATTCAGTTTCAATTTTTCCCCAAACATTCAGACACAGAGGTATTTTATTAATTTATTATTTTTGAAAATTATTTTTTGAGCCTTCACTGTAAAAATATCTGACAGGAATTTACTCTTGATATTCAGATGTCGTTCTGAGATTTTACCTTACCAATTTCCCGGGGATTCCCTATACTCTCCCCCATGTTGGATCTGCTGTTACTTGGATCTCTGGTTTTCTTCTGTATTGGTTTCCTATTTTGGAAAATCATATCCATCATTAGTTTTCCAAGAAAGGGTATATGAGTGGTATGTGAAATATGTCTTTATTTTGTTCATTTGCTCTATAGTTTTGACTCAGTATAGAATTATGAGTTAGGTATTTTTCCACAGAATTTTGAAATCTTTTCTCCATTGTTTTCCAGCTTCCAGTGTTGTTATTAAGAAGTCTGGGTTCTTTTGGATTCCTCATACATAGTATGTGTTAGAGTTCTGAAATTTTATGATAATGAGTCTTGATGTGTATGAATTTTAATCCATTTAGCTAATTATTCAGTGTACCCTTTCATTCTGGAAACTCATGTCCTTTAATTCTGGGAAATGACTATTTTTGAAGATACCTTCCCCTCTATTTTTCTCTCTTTTCTTTTTCTGAAACTCTTATTATTCATATGTCAAACCTTCTAGATTGGTCGTCTTTTTCTTTTTTAGTCCCTTTGATCTTATTCTTTCATTTCTTTGCTTTTTTCTCTTATTTCTGGGACATTCTACAATGACACTGCATTGTTTCTTGACTTTTCTCACTGATTATTTTGGATTAGCTTTCGGTGGTTTGTTAAAGGTTTGCTACAATTTGTCCATGTGCTTTCTACTACTCAAATCTTTTTTCTGTTGTCCCCATTTCCTTTCTTTTTCACTTATGCCCTTTAGTTAGATTTTTTTTTTCTTTTTTCTTTTTTGAACAAGCAAAAGTAAATTCACGTATTATATCTGACATCTGTCTCCAAAAGGCCTCATCCACTTTTAAAGAAAAGTTTATAAAGACAAAAGAGATCTTTTATCTTAAACAATTAAGTAAAAAATTGGTTGGTTAGTCATGAAAGTCAGCTGAAATAAAGTACTCTAAAAAGAAGTACTCATTTAAAGATATTCTTTTAGTAAGTCATGTAATTATACACTTATCAGCCAATCTATTGATTTTGGATCAATACTTTGTTTTGAGTACACATTCATTGATTGAATCTCATATTGTCTCTCTTGCATAAACCGTTATCATCATGCATCAAATAAGAATAATGTAAGATTATTTATTTATTTATTTTGTGATGTAAGACCTTAAGACAAACCAAAAGACAATTCTATACTTTAATAAATTATCTTAATTTAGACTGGTGGAAGAAGTCATGGAGGGGACTTGTTAAAGTAGCTAATCTTGAGGTTTAGAGTAAGGAGAGTCTAAAGACAATTTGGGGGGTTGGAGATGATGTACAAGTCTAGTGAGTACAACAGAATTGGAAAGATGCTCAATGAATAAGTTGTCACTGGAAATTAGAATATCTGAATTGAGATCTCTCTGACTTATGGTGTGCAGTTCAGGCCACTATTGTACAGATAAAACTACTCTGCATGTGACATGAAAACTCTGGTAAAAGAATAATAAAGGAGTTCTAACAACTTAGTAAGACTTAACTATTGATCTGACTTATTTTTCAGAAATATACTGACTCCCTGTTTTATGATATGACAAGATTTTCATTTTATCTTACTTATTAGAATTAGAAGTAATTATGAATTCGGAAGGTTAAAGCAAGTGGGTGTGGTTATGTATATAAACAGTATGCAGGTTGTTGTATTTTATATAAATAACATTGATTATCTGAAAACTTCAGCTATAATTTTTTTACTTTGTCTTGATTTATTAAAGTTTACAAAGAAAATCAAGCATTTGGATTTGGATGAAATTATGAAAAATTAACCAAAAGTAATGAGGTAAACAGGTCCAATTTGATTTTTTAAGGTTTTTTTTTTAAAGATTTTTTATTTATTTATTTGACAGAGACACAGCGAGAGAGGGAACACAGCAGGGGGAGTGGGAGAGGGAGAAGCAGGCTTCGTGTGGAGCAGGGAGCCCGAAGTGGGGCTTGATCCCAGGACCCTGGGATCATGACCTGAGCCGAAGGCAGACGCTTAACGACTGAGCCACCCAGGCACTCCTGATTTTTTAAGTTTTAAGAGAGAAACCAAAAGCTTTTTAGATACTAAGTTTTGTAATTAAGAACAGAGAACAAAATTTGTCAGCAATATAGCAACTATTATAAACAGTGTGTTTGAGTTCTATATTATGGTTTGATTAGTAGACACAGAGGCTAAACTGAGAAGATACTGAAATGTATAAGGTAGAAAAGAGACACAAAGATGGAGACAGGTGGAAAGATGAGCAAAGAAACAAAGGGAATAGTAGAGTTGATTACAACAAACATAAAATAATAACTATGCAATTGTGGAAATAGAACAAGATGGGTTCTTTCTGGCTGATGGGCTGGGGTGCTGACCTGGGCTTCCTCAGGCCAAAGTCCAGGATGGAAGTGATCAGCTATGGAGATTGTACACTCATACATGGAAAATACTTAGAGAGGATTTGATTTGATTTGATTTAGAAAAATCCTCTACCCTCCCCCACCAACTTGAAGTGACAGCTGAAGGCAGCAGAAGCATAATTTCAAACTCTTTTTGAGAAAGCATTCCCTGTTTCCTCCAACTGAGTTGGAGTTGTTCCTGGGACCACATGGGGCAACATGTAGACGGTTCTATGTTCCTTGTGGCCAGCTGGGAAGGGCTGGGGTTTGTTGGAGACCGACGTTTGTAGAATTAGAAAGGTTAAAGAGAGATGGTTGTGGTTATATAATGAAGGGAATTAATTTAGAAGGGACCCTAGAAAAGAAGGAAAAAAGAAAAATGGGAATTACAAATGAATGGGTTTTTGCCATTGGTACAAATCTGGGTCATGTACAGCTGTCCTTTTCCATTTGTGTTTTGCTGTGGACCGTGATTGCTTAGTTGTCTAATCCATGTGTCATCATCTGAGTCTAACAATAGATTTTATTCTAGAATACAATTGTTATATAACAAAATTCAGTATGTTGGATAAAAAGTCAATCAACACAGTTTTAAGCATTGTAGTGTCCTTTGTTTGTAGAGATTCAGGCATAAATGAGCATTTGTCATTTGACTCTTCTGGTGCATTTCCAGCATCCTGTGCTTTGGGCATGACACATCAGAGTCTGATGTTTATCTTTTATTACCTGCCAGGTCCCTCTGGAAAGAGCCTCCATGGAATTCATCATCTGCAGTGTTTGTTTCAGGTATACATATAAATACATGTTGAATGCATTTGTTGGGGGATACTGTGGTTTCCAAAGTCGACTTAAATAAAAAAGTGTGAGATGAATGATGAAGGGGACCTTCTGCAGGAGGTATGAAGTTAATAGTTAAAATGTTATTTACCAAAATACTGACAGCAAAGCTTTTTATTATTCTCTGTCAACTATTTGTGTGCCAGTATGAATAAGGGCAACATGATTATACTTGCTTTATGTCTGCTTTGGAGAAGTTTGTGAAGAAACTGTCTCCTCTACTAAGCATTGAGTTTATAAATATAATAAAAGTGAAATTCAGAATTTGCATTAGAACAGCTCACTTAGTTTGAAAGATCATTGAAAATAACTTCATTAGGCACTGGGTTTCAGAAGCATAAGGATGCTATAAAATTCTTTAATGCCTATTTTGGTTGTTATTAAGAGCACAATCTTTGTTTTTCTTGAAGCTTTTGTCTCATTGTAATAAAAATGGTTTGAGGTTAAGTGGCTAAAAGTGAGAACCCATTTTCAAATTATAATTGAAATGCCTGGCATTTTAAATAGTGATAGCCTCTCAACTGCTCTTGAATATATTAAAATACTCAGTTGGCAACACGTAGCATTTCTTCCTAGTTTTTAATGTGTATGTACCCAGCTTCTACTCTTGTATTTCTGACAGACCATTCTGCAAGACTGAAATGTAGACTGGGAGGCATGCTGTGGTCGAGTCTGGGAGGATGTGGGTTTTCTTTAGATGAAATTAAGAAAATAAAATACAAGAAGCAAAACTACTATGTGCAAAGCACAGTGGCAGACAACGCCCTTTGTTTGAAATAGTGGCAGAGAGAGAAGAGACCTGATCCCCACTCCTCCATCTAGTGGAGAAGACATCTAGACGATTAAGGAAGAATGGGGTCACTGCTACGTATAATTAGCATGGGCAGTGCACTTTGGGATGGAGACAACAAATGTACTTTCCACAAGAAACTGGGTAACAGTATGTGAAGAAGGGACTCACTGGGGAGTAGCTGTGGCTCGTCCAGCAGTGTCTTGTCGTTGTCAAAGGCATCAAATGACGGACTTGTTTGTTTAATCGAATGAATTTATCTGCAAGTAAATTTGTAGCTGCAAATGATGGCTTAGAGAAAGTAATTAGTATGCACATTATTGCCATTTTGAGATATTGGTGTCTAATTATTCAACTTCTTCTTGGTCTAGGTTTTACTACTCGTGAGCCAATGGCAAAACTGTGTTTCCTATCCCCACCTCCTGTAGTTTTAGCCAAGGATTCCAGGTGACCCAGCTTTTGTGAAAATCCTTAAGAGTCACAGTCTCCCAAGACCAGTCTAGACCGATGTTGATTGGAGAGTAGAAAAACTAGCAGTGTGATTTTAAAGTACACAATTTTCACAGCAAGAGACAAACCCTGTCTGTCTCTTGGGGAAAAATTCCTTGATAACTGGGATAGAACATTATATTTAATAGATATAATAAAAGTGAGCCTTGGTGTCCACTTGACCCAACTCTCCATTGAATAGCCCCTGTGCTGCCCTGTGTAGGGTCATATTCTCAGGAAGAGAAAGAATATAGGAGGAGGGAGGAAGATGGTGTGTGACATTCCATTTCCAGTTAACTAATATCTGGAACAGGACAATGATTTTGTTCCATACCAGATGCTCTGGTGCCGTGAGCAGCATGAGGTTAACTGCAAAAAACACAGCAGCTGAACAAAGGCTCGATGAATCAAAAGGGCAGATTGTATGTGTGAAGAAAATCTCCCAGGATGATTACTTCCCCAACATGAACAAATTCCTCGGTAGAATCTTCAGCGAAAATGAACAGTTACTAATCTTAGATTTGGTATTTCCCTAAAGAATATTTTACTGAGATTCTCTATTGAAAACAATGTCATAAAGTCCTGTATTCAGCCAAATTCTTAGCAGTAGTGAACAGAAAATAGATCAAAAACACATTCTTATTCCCAAAAGTAGACCGTATGTGTGTATGAAGTTGCAAATTGAGGGAAATGGCAGCATCATAATAATTAAAATCTATTTATCAAAAGCCTTGTGTGTGGTCCTGAGCTGGGTGATACTGCCAAGCGAGTTGGGGAAGATCTGTTCTCTGCCCTGTAGATGATGCTTATGCCTCAATATCGGTGAGGTAGACACAAAGAAAAATACCTACACAGGTAGACACAAAGGGGTGATGCTTCCATATTGCAGGAAGAATGCATCCCATGTGGGTGAGACCAGAGGTTCATTCTGCTCTGTAGCCTGTATCATCTGTGTGTGTGTGTGTGTGTGTTCGTGTGTGTTTGTGTGTGTGTTGAGTCATTAAGTGCAGCTCTGGGGGAGGTTATGACTGACTTTCTAGAAGTAGGACTCAAGGCTAGAGATTTCCCTACTGCAACTTACCCAAATTTCCCCTGCTTTATGCTTGTCTGTGCAACTCTATAAAGACTTCCTGATTCTATTTTTATATTTTATACATGTTTGGTCTCTTAAAATTCAGTTTTGTTTTCAGATTTCAAGGTTTTTAGTTCATTTTATATTTGTTTTTATTTACCTCGAATCTATATCCCTTGAAGTGCCTCTCTAAATGTTAAAAATTAGGACTGTGTTTCACATGCAGTGGTTAAGAGTATACTCCTCGAAACCGGAATGCCCGTGTTTTAATCTTGGCTCGACTACTTACTGAGTGAGATGTGACAAATTATTGGATTTCTTTGTGCTTCATTTGGACGTTAATAGTACCGACTGCAAGAGATTTTGTGGAGAGATTAAATGAATTAATATGTGGTCAGTGCTTAGAATAGGGCTCAGAACGTAGTGAATAACAGGAGTTATTCATCATATATACTTTATTATGTTGTAGATGACCAGTAATCTCTCCCCTAAGTTTTCATTTTTATAGCCTTGTAGAGTTCTGCACTTCTTCTTTCACACAGTAGAATTTTATTTGCCTTTCTGTGTGATAATAATAACAATTCTATGTGGTATACATTTATATAAATAAACACATATTGATTCACTTCTAGCCCATTAATGTTTTCCTATGGACAGTGACTAGAACTATATTTAGTATTCTAGCCATAAGCACATCATATTTTTTTTAAAGATGGAACACCTTCTGCTGTCACATTTAAAATATTCTTTTTGATGAGCCCCAATATTTTTATCTGCAGCAGCCTATTAGCTGATATCTTCACTGACAGTTTTATAATGTTCTTGGATCTTATTTCACACTGTATTATAGAAATCGTTGCCATAAATATATATTATATACTATATGTATATTTAAATTTTTCCATAATTCTTCTCTCACCTTTGAAACATATCTGTTGCATTTCTGCCCATCACAAAACCTTCAAAAATTACTTGGATCCTATTTACACTGATATTTTTGAGACAAAATCTTCATTTTTTGGGAAAATATGGAGATTTCTTTTTTAGTAAAAAAGAAAGCCGGTGCTAGCACCAAGTTCAGGTAATTGGCCAAATTCTTTTTTTTTTTTTTAAAGATTTTATTTATTTATTTGAGAGAGAGAGAGAGCATGAGAGGGGGAGGGTCAGAGGGAGAAGCAGACTCCCTGCCGAGCAGGAAGCCCGATGCGGGACTCGATCCCGGGACTCCAGGATCATGATCTGAGCCGAAGGCGGTCACTTAACCAACTGAGCCACCCAGGCGCCTTAATTGGCCAAATTCTTAATCCTTTATTATTTTAGCTTCGTTTGTTATTTAGCTTCATATTGTGAAAATAACATGGTGTTAGACGTTTATAAAGCATTTTTTCCCTCTCTGAAACTATTGGCTATGCACACTTTTCTCATATACAATGTCCTGTTGCAGATTTTGCATTGCCTTACCCCCAGAGGCGAGATTTGTTTCAGGCTTGTTGCTGCTGTTGCCTATTTTGCCATCTTGTTGGGAATGGAAGTGAGATCCAGAGCTCTTTGCATTATTTACATTGTGACATTTCTTTCACATAGAAGCTCTTTATAATGATGGCTCCTCTATAATTCTTGGGTAGAGGTGGGTAAATAGGTGGAACAAGGTTCCATCTAACCTACTAACTTGGATCTAGGTTATTTTATTGCAAAAGTGGTGAGCATATGTGGTGGAAGAAATGGAAACTCTCTAGGTCATTCCTGACATTTGACTATCTAATCCTTCTACCCCTTCCACAGATGTGCTCGAGGATGAGAAGCTTGACCCATATACAAATAGCCCATCCCATTTTTAGCCATGATATTAAGTAAAACTCTGCTTCTCTGTAACTTCCAAGAAATTTATCTGTGTTTACCTTCTGTGCTTAGTTTTACCTCAAAAGATAGGGATGCTACTGAACTCTATGTTGAATTGTGAAGTTAAAAAAAAACACTTGAATTTCCTGCTGCCTTTTATATAAAACTGCTCAATATTTAGTTTTTAAGCAACATTTTTAGTTTTCAATGTTTTATTGCCTGTACATTTTGTAAATAGGATGAAAAAATGAAAGAAGAGTTTGCAACTACACATTTGGATTCTGCTACTTGCTAGGTGTGAAGTCAGAGGAGTTACTGCAACTTTCAGAGACTTAGCTGTTTCCT
The DNA here is from genome assembly GCF_011800145.1 of Mirounga leonina. Lineage (NCBI taxonomy): Eukaryota > Metazoa > Chordata > Mammalia > Carnivora > Phocidae > Mirounga > Mirounga leonina. The sequence goes on along the minus strand of NW_023270807.1, from coordinate 25,233,346 downwards.
CAGGAAGATGGTTCCATAGTACTTTCCTCATTCATATGATATACCCATACCACTTTTTATCATGGACTATATTTATGTTCAATGGAAAAACAAGTAGCTCATCTTTATCTCTCACAGAGCATCCAGACCTATATGCCTGGCCTCTTTTAGATATTCACTAAGTACTTGTTGAGTAAATGAATGAATTTCATACAGAGGATGGCCCCAGTAGGTCACCTGTCAACAAGGGGTATGAATGTACTGTATCTATTCTCTTCAATTTCTCTTTTTGGTATATTTCAAAGTATGTCTAGTCCCAATCAATATTGACATGTTAAATCATTACTAGGAACAATTATTAAAGAACTTATATTAGAAAAAGAACCATTATAAGAGTTACTTGGAGTAGTAGAAACAACTCTTTCTGAAAATATTTGCTTGTCAAAAATCTAAAGGTTAGAGGGAAACAGAGGACTCTTACTATTTTTTAAGTTTTCGATTTTACTTTATGAGCTTCTGACCTTCGAATTTTTGCAATGAAGAGTATTACATTTGTAATAAAGAGTAAATTATAACAAAAATCTCTGGAAATTCCATGTATTCAGATGGAATCTCCTAAAATGCAATACAGTTTAAGGATTAAAATTCTTTATAAATATGCAGATGAAGGTCTAGTATTAGGGATAAGTAGATCTGTGGTTAATGTCTCCCTAAGAGTGTCTTATTTTCTTTAAGTTGGGAAATGGTGGTCATTTGGGTCCATGTCCTTAATGATCTCAGGGACTCTAATTTAGTGTAAGACTAAGGTGACTTTGCAGAAACAGCTTGGTTGAAGGAGTGAATCACTTACTAGGCCATAAAGAAGTGTTCTAAGTTTTCAAATAAGCTTCCAAGTGATTCTTATTTATCTGGCTGGTGAACTAGAGAACTAAAAAGGAGAATACTTTGGACTGGTCTTGAGTAAGACAGGGAACAGGTCAGAATAGAAGAAAACATATTTAATTACTAAGACAATAGAAAGGAAATATTTTGTAGTTTTGGTTCTTTTTAATTTTAGTTTATATTGTTCCTTAAAGTTTAGAAAATTCATTTGAAATATCACATGTTTTAGTTATGCTATGAGGAAGATAGGAAATAAGATTTTGTTTATGTCTTAAAGGGAGTAATTATAACCTTGAAGATAAGGTGTGGCTTTGAGGATAAATACAGTGAAAAAATCTTGAAAGAAAGGTGGAATTAGTGGGGTAAAGGGACAGAGTCACTGTGGAGCAACTTGTCACCAGCAGTGCTTCTTTTTCTCTTACCTCTTCTTCAGAAAACGGAGGGAGTCCATGTAATATTTTATCTAGGAAAAGTGTTTTAATTACATCAACCTACTGAGTTATCATCAAATCCTATTGGACATTCAATGATATTTCATTTTGAATCATTCATGAAGGAGAGATCTGAGTCAAAATTTCCTTCTGGCCTTATATTTCAACATGGTAGGCTTTGGTTGTCATTCATTTATTAGAAAATATTTACTCAATTCCTATTTTATTCTAGTCAATATGTTCAGCTCAATGATACATCTAATATGCTACCTTCTAGGGGTCTCCAATCCCTTAACTAGGTTCCCCTTGTCAGTCTTTCCTATTCCATCTGTCTTGGATTCCATATCTCATTATTTTAGTCTTTCTTGCAAATATCCTCAACTTATTTTTGTTGTTGTCTTCCTAAGTTTGTATCCTCACCAAACCTCAATCCTGTGCTTTTCACTTCTCTGAAAGAGCTTTGCTGCTTGAAAAATAGTTTACCTGTGCAGATTGATGCCACTGTAACTTAAAAATCTCCAGTTTCTGTGAGGCACTGAACACTTTTGTTCCTTGAGTTGTTTTTTTTCACCTTCTCTGCTAGGATGACGGCAAACCATTTCCATTCTCCTTAAAGCTTTAGTCTTCCAGATGTATACTGTCTGAGCATCTCCCACCTAGCAGAGAAAATTGGAAGCTCCGTAACCGGCTGCCTTTCTTATCCAGAAGAGATAAGAAAGATCAAGGATTTAAAATTAGTTTCATTTTCAGATTCTGCCACCTACTGGGTCAACTTAATTGTCCTGAGGCTCAGTTCTGTCATCTGAAATTCCTCTGTCCTTTCCTCCCCCGAATTTTCCTTTCCTCCTTACTTTTTCTCTTCTTTCCTCCTTCTAACATTCTAGCTTCTTCTCTTCCTCTTATGAAGGAGGATATATTAAAGTTAATCCCTTCATTTCAACTCTAGTTTCCGTCTTTTCTACCCTTTCAGGGACCTTGCTTTGTCCCTTTTCTTCTCTCTTCAACACCTCTATTAACTCCTTTCACAAAGCATTTAAATATGTGTAAGTCTGTTCTTCCTAAAAGCAACATAAACTTTTCTTAGTCAGACCCCTATGCACTTTCCCAGTGGTCATTGCGTTTATGTCCTTCTTCTTCTTACTTTTGAATTGTATCTCCTGACTGTCTCCCTTTGATGGTAGAGAACATTTCTGGCATGCTTACTGTATGTAGACCCTGGACGAAGCACCTCTCATTCCTCCTCAACTCACAGCAATCTGGCTGCTGCTGACATCCTCCCACCGAACCTGCTTTACCGATGCCTGGAGGGACCTGGGTCGCAAATACAATGGTCTGGTCTTAATAGCAACCTTGTTTATAGTTTCAGTAGTAGGCCTATTGGTGCTCCCTTCTTTTAATACAGCTTTTATTTCTCGTTATCAATGAAGCCACTCTGTCCAACTTTTTCTTTCACCTTCTGGTCATTTTTACTCTGACTGCTTTTTTGGGGATTCCATTCCTATGTCTACTTAGTCAATACTGTTGTTTCTCAGTTCTATCTCAGTCCTCTTATTTTCTCAGTCTCTGCTCTTTCTCTTAATGATTCCCACCACTTTCAGGGCTGTGCTTTTTTCCTTCCATTTTATCTTTTGGATTCTGACCTATAGGGCCAATGCTTGCTGGATGCCTTCAGATGATACAGTTATCGTAGATTCCATGTATTCAGAACAGAACCCAGCAACGCCACTCTCAGGTCTCCTCCTCATTCTGGGTTCCCTAGTCAGAAACCTGCCTGGCACCTTTGACCCTCTGTCTCTTGCACCTCCTATATCAAGTCCGTCACCGAACTGCCAAATCTACCTCCCAAATATATCTGTAGTATACTCATTTTCTCCCCCACAGCGGTTACTGTAGTCAGATCAACATCATCTCTACCCCAGATTGCCCAAGTGGATATTGGGGCTATAAGTAGTTCCTTGTTTTATAGCTGCAATGATCCTGAATTCTAGAAGGACACCCAAATATAGTCTTGGCACCTAAGGAACCACAATACTTAGGTTAAACTAATCATTGCCTTTTGGTGTGGAGAAAAAAGTATACAAATGAAGAGTTAATGATACCGAGAATTATTTTACAAAGCACTAAGTAAGATCTCTAAGAGGAGGCTAAACATTTACCAGTTGTGATGAAGAAGACAATAATTATGAGTTATTTTAAACAGATTTAAAATTTAGTAAGAGATCTACTTTCACTGGGAATTTGAGAAAATTAGCCATCTTTGAATGAAGTGGCTAGAGCAAATTGTCCAGGGGGTTAATTTTGAGCTGTGACCAGAACAGCAGATAACTGTTTCCCTGGGACAAACTAGATAATCGGTAAGAGCCTAGCAAAGAAGAAAACAGTGTGGGTCAGAGGAATGATAAAACTAGTTTTGCATGGATGGAGATAAAGTTTGTGCACAAAAGTGGCTAGCTGTGGAGTCTGCAGGGATTGGTGAGACCGGCCTTGGCAGGGTCTCAGAGAATACTAATTTGAATTTTTCCTGAAGGTGATGCAAAATTGTGGAAGTATCCCAAGCAGAGAAATTATAAGACCAAAATTGTGATTTAAAGAAGCACCGTGGGCAGTAGTCTGGAGGATGGGGAGAAGTAGAGAACGGAGGGAAGAGAGTTTCATGTAACCATTCTGGTAATCCGGGTGACTCAGATAGGAAATGGCAGCCCTCGTTTTTAAGTGGTGAATTCATTGAACAGAATTACCACAACGTATTTAACTCTTCCCACTTCAATGTGTGTTGCTTTCAAGTTTTTGTTATAACAAAGGTGGCACTGGACACGCATACAGCTTCATATATTTTGTATGATAGTCTTAGAACAAATTGCCAGAAGTAGAACTAGTAGCTAACAGGTATGGATATTTTTAGATTAGTCGATGTAAGTTTGTGCTGTGTTCTTTGACGTATCTCTTCTGTAAATACTTTGAATACATTTTCCTCCCTTTTTTCTTTGAAGAGCACACATTAAGGAAACTGAAGGCATATTCATATTCTTTTACATTTGGTAATCATTGATCTTTTTTACCATTATTTCTAACAGAGGTTAAAACTTGATGAGATTTTTTTTGGCTTGCTTTCTTTGTCATGCACCCCTATCATTAATGAAATCAGAGTGTTTGGGAAATGCATTAATGATTATACCTCACACTACAGCCAGTATACAGAGGTCAGAACAAAGGTTTTTAAAGTATCGATAGTAAAAAGGTAGCTGTTAGTGAAAATTAAAATCAAATGAATAAAATCAGTGATATTTAGAATCTAAATAACACCAGTTAATGCATTGAAGGGAAACTTATTAGGTCAAATTAGGGTCTAAATTTAATGGTTGGCAGGATCCCTTTAGGTGAAACCTCTTTTAGTTAATTTGATCAAGGCACTGAGTTGAAATGCAAAATGACAAACATATTAAACCATAAAACAACTTTCAAAAGAAACAATGTGATGAGAAAAACATGATAATGAAAATTCTTGTGATATGAAACATTCTTTAAGGCCAGTCCCATGTATGAGCAAATGAGTCATCTAATGGAATGATAGCAGAAACATTTCTGAAGCAGGAAAAGCTTCTCTGTTGGAAATGTCAAATCAAGTCAGGATCAACCTGTTGTAGTAGAATTTGGGATTGTCTAAATTAAGCATGAATTAGATTTGCATATTTATGCCATGCGATCAAAATGAAATTGCATATCTGTACTTATGCTTGTGGTTCTTCCAACCTGGTTTACTTCACCTCTATCTTCAGCTTAAGTGTCCCTTCTTCTTTTTAAGCTTGGTCTAGTTTCCCTGGCTGTCTAAAGACAGTTTATAAAATACTCTGCCTGTTTAATAATAGCAGTACCACAGAGTCTGAGCATGAGTATATCGGTCACAGTACCTTCTCTGAGAACCCTCAGACTGCTTGATATACCCTAACCTCTCTGAGAGGTTCTCCTAGTTTATTGTTCAGAATCTAGAGCTGTTCAGATAAGGGATTAGTGCCTGACTTAGTAAGAGCCATCTCCGTTGAGTTAGGGAGGGGCCCATGTGGTAACCTAGAATGAGGTATCTTCCCAACAGAGATCCCCAGTAATGCATGGTGCATAGGTAATAATAATCAGGATTAACATCTGTTTAGTACTTACTATATGTCAGGCACTGCTTGTCCAACATAATGGTGCAACCAGGAGATTTGTAAATTGGAAATATATTATTGAATGCGTGATAAATGGTGAAAAGTTTCTAAACTAGTTGGTAAGCAGGTGCTGACAAGAGTCCCTTAAGGCTCCTCTCAACCCTCTTTTTTTTTTTTTTAAAGATTTTTATTTATTTATTTATTTGACAGAGAGAGAGACAGCGAGAGAGGGAACACAAGCAGTGGGAGTGGGAGAGGGAGAAGCAGGCCTCCTGCTGAGCAGGGAGCCCGATGCTGGGCTTGATCCCAGGACCCTAGAATCATGACCTGAGCTGATGGCAGACAATTAACGACTGAGTCACCCACGCGTCCCAACCCTCTTAACTTCCATAGTTATCCTACTAATCCTCTTGGGCATTTGGGCCTTTCCATGATCCATCAACTAAAGAGTTAACATCTGGCCCTGTAGGGGTTCTCTAGAACCCTGCCCTGGCTTCCCAGCACCCCAACAATGACACAGGGGTATTCTGATGGTATTCATTCAAGATGCATTAAGTACTTGAACTCTTGAGCCAATGGCCTGGGTTCAAATCTTAGCTCCACCAATGATGAGAAATGTGATTTTTGAGCTAATTAGTCTTTTTTGACTCAGTTGTCCTCATATTTCAGATGAAGAGATAATATATTTATCTCAAGGGGTTGTTTTTGAGACTAAATGAATTCATACATGCAAAGTATTTAGAAGAGAGGTGACATATAGTAGATAAAACAAAAGCATTTTTTAATTTTTATCAGCTATCATAAGAGTTCAATGTTTTGAGCATCATCTCTCAGTACCACATTAGATACCAGTGCTGGGAAAAGATTCGTAGCCACTGCTGCTGTTCTTGTGCTGGGGCCTGTAGAAAGGCTGCATATTCTTTTTTTTTTTTTTAAAGATTTTTTATTTATTTATTTGACAGAGACACAGCGAGAGAGGGAACACAAGCAGGGGGAGTTCGGAGAGTGAGAAGCAGGCTTCCCGCTGAGCAGGGAGCCCGACGACTTGGGGCTCGATCCCAGGAGCCCGGGATCATGACCTGAGCCCAAGGCAGACACTTAATGACTGAGCCACCCAGGCGCCCCAAGAGGCTGCATATTCTGAACTGCATTCAAGTCTTTTTGAGACCTGGCTGTGTGGAAGTTGAGAAACTTTCTTTTCTTCTTTATTCCCTGCCTTATACCTTAAATTAATTGCCAACATTAAAAAAATCATTAAATTTCACACAAAAATCCAGACTTCTGGCATTCGTTGGAAATTTGGAAAACTGGCAATACCGGGTCCATGTTTTGTCATGGCAGTGATAGGCTGGAGCCGGGGAGGGCTTCTTCCCAGAAAGAGGTTTCAGCTCTGGTGGTTACTCTCCAGCCCTCTGCGTCTCTTTGTTATCTGTCTGGTATTTGAGTTTGCTATCTCTGAACTAGGGTGACCCTAAACTATGTCCCTTTCTTTACAACACGGAAGCCTTAAACTTCTATAACAACATTTGATTGCCTGTACTAAATTATAAGACTGTTTATGAAAGATACCATGTTTTATTTGGTTTATTTCTTTGACTTTGCCTTACCATAGGAGGTTGCCCATAGTCCTCACTGTCTGGATGGATGAAGTTTAAGCTGGTAGTGACTTAAGATGGTTTTAAGCCTTATACAGAGAAGAGTTATAAAAAATATGCAAATGAAAAAGAATATACAATTGAGGAAGTTGAGTCAACACAATTTTACGAGTCATACAGATAATATCATATAACAGAAGTGAAATTTACTCCAGTTCAACTGTCTGGCTATAATGATGTGGGAAGCTCCTCAAATAATTCCCATTCTTCCTTGGCAGTCATATGACCTTGAACAAATCACTTAACCCCTGTGGACCTATATCTGCTTTGGCAAAATGTAGGTAATAATAAATGTTCCCTTGATGTTGTTGTATTAAATGAAATATAAAATATTGCCTGGTTATGAAAATACTTGTAAAATGTGAATATACTTGCTGGGTATATTTGTATTTATAGCAGAGTTTACAGATGAAAATAACAAGTCTTCAGAACTTGCTACTTAGTGGAAAAGTCAAAATTAGAACCCAAACTTCATGAATCTTGGCTAGTTGGCTTTTTTACTGAAACATTATCATATAGTAACCAAATACAATTGAAAGATTTAGGAGAATAAAAACATTCTACTGGGGGCAGGGTAAGCCAGGGATCCAATAAATTAGGTTCAGCTGTTAGAGCTATGTCTATACTTTGATCATCCTTGTATATAAAAAAAAAAAATTCAAAGGACTGAGCTAAATGTATTCTTCATTTGAAAAAAAATTCTTTGGAGCACCTATTATGGAGTCAGAGGCATATATTATGACTTAGTTCTTGGACCTTTATTGATGAAAATCTCAGGTTAGTAACTAGGTGAATTGTCTTGATTTTTTCTTAAACTTTCCCTTTTGATCTGGTCTATATGAAAGCAGGTGAATGTTATTAAAATGAACTGTCTCTAAACTCAAATCTCTGGCATTTAAAAAGTAGAATGGCATTTTGGAAATTGGAAGACCTGTTTGTAACCTGCATCTTTCATTCACTATTGTGGTCTTGGGCAAGTTATTCTGGGTCTCGCTTTTTTCATTTGTAAAATGGAGATTCTATTACCTTGAGGTTTATGCTGAGAAATGTGCCTGACAAAATGCTCACTTTTAGCACATTGTTATTCAATTGCAGGTTAGAGTTTAAAGCTGAAAGAAATCTTAAAGTCTATCTCATTTGATTCCTTTAATCTGTATGTGAGGGGATCCCCAATGGGTAAAACGAACACAAATGTTAGTCTGTTCAATTTCCTTTTGTATTTATATACCTGACCAAGTATTTCATTTCTAAACAAGACTTCTCCTTTTTTTTTTGTTTTTTTATTATTATATTATGTTAATCACCATACATTACATCATTAGTTTTTGATGTAGTGTTCCACGATTGATTGTTTGCATATAACACCCAGTGCTCCATGCAGTACGGGCCCTCTTTAATACCCATCACCAGGCTAACCCATCCCCCCAGCCCCCTCCCCTCTAGAACCCTCAGTTTGTTTTTCAGAGTCCATAGTCCCTCATGGTTAGTCTCCCCCTCCGATTCCCCCCTTCATTCTTCCCCTCCTGCTATCTTCTTCTTTTTTTTAACATATCCTTTTTTTTTTTTTTTAAGATTTATTTATTTATCTGAGAGAGAGAGAGAGTGCACGAGTGCGTGCAAGCAGGGGGAGGGGCGGAGGGAGAGAATCTTCAAGCAGACTCCCCGCTGAGCCCAATGCTGAGCTCGGTCTCAGGACCCATGAGACCCAAGCCGAAACCAAGACTCAGAATCTTAACTGACTGCGCCAGCCAGGTACCCCTAAACAAGACTTCTTAATAAAGCTAGGGTCATGTATTTATAAAAACACTTATCAAAAATGCAATTACAGGGGCGCCTGGGTGGCTCAGTGGGTTAAGCGACTGCCTTCGGCTCAGGTCATGATCCTGGAGTCCCGGGATCGAGTCCCGCATCGGGCTCCCTGCTCGGCGGGGAGTCTGCTTCTCCCTCTGACCCTCCCCCCTCTCATGTGCTTGCTCTCTCTCATTCTCTCTCTCTCAAATAAATAAATAAAATCTTAAAAAAAAATGCAATTACATAATGTGTATTTCTGGCAATGTAATTTTAGAAATGGTGAATATGGGGGCACCTGGGTGGCTCAGTTGGTTAAGCGTCTGCCTTCGGCTCAGGTCATGATCCCAGGGTCCTGGGATCGAGCCCCGCATCGGGCTCCCTGCTCAGTGGGAAGCCTGCTTCTCCCTCTTCTGCTCCCCCTGCTTGTGTTCCCTCTCTCGCTGTCTCTCTCTGTCAAATAAATTTGAAAAAAAAAAAAAAAAGAAATGGTGAATATGTACAATAAGGCTAGTAAATCACTGTCAGAATTCTATCGGAAGTGTATTGGAAAAATATTTAAATAAAATAATAAACTGCTAGAAAAAAATAAACTACTGTATCTCACAATAAGTATCACATCATCCAAATACAAAATTATCTGGAGTAAAAGGGAACAAAATTTTCTAAGATGTGAAATTTTAAAATAAAAAAAAGATTTTATCTTACAAAATATATCTTTTTAAACATAGTAACAATAATAACAATGTGTCATAATTACATATAAATACAAGTTAAATTATTTTTTCTTCTTTTAGCTTTTGGAGGCCGAATTGATATTGACAAATGGGTACAGCTGTTCCCAGCAACCACTCTGGACACATATTTAGAATTGCTCCAAGATATGGAGCCTTTCAGAATCTGCTCTTCAAAAAGACAATAGCTCAAAATGTTAGACTATAGTTTTTCACCCTGCCCCTGCCCCTTTCTTCTCCCTTCAAACTATAATGAGGGTTTGTAAAAAACCTAAAAATATCGATGTCAGCTTTTTTTATATTTATTTTTCTTCAGTGTTAGCTTTTGTGTCCTGGGATGGCAGGGGTGATTCCACCCACTCTTGGTACAGAGATGCCTGAGCTCTTCACCCCTCGGCCCCTGCTTCACTGCCCACCTCCTTGCTGGGAATAGTCCTCGGCAGGTCTATCAAGAAATTCTGTCAAGGATTAGAACTAGATTGTACAAGTTAGGTTATTTTGTTTGAAAATATTTTTTAGATTTTCCCAAGCTATAAAACTGTTTGAGTATAACACTTGTTTTACACATACAAAAAAACAGTATTTTGTGAATGCAACTGATTTTTGAAGTAAAGTAAATATTGATGCAATAAGGATGAGGGTGAGAAAAAAGAATAAAATCGAATTCTTCAGCTACTTGTAGATTTGGTCAGAAGGTTAGAGATTCTAAAAAAGATGGAAATCATAAAAAGAGGACGTTGAAGCCAAATTGGGTTTGGTAAAATGTTTTTAGGAATGGATAATATAAAATATCCCAGAGTAAAAAACAAAGATAGAAATCTTCACTAGTTGGACAAGATCTTAATTTATTTAATGACACTCCCATACTACATATAAAAGGAGCACAGAATATCCTGACTGTAAGCAGAATATTGGGCTTCTTAATTTTGAATTATTCAAGAGCATGTGGAAGTGACAAAATTTACCTCATTATCAAAGTCTCTTATATTCCCTTGAAAACTTAGCTCTCCAATTGTCATACTTTCTTGACATCCAAATTTAGTTGCATGCAAGATCTGTTATTTGGCTTTTTGTCTATGAATTATTACAGGATACGAGAGATGAAGGTAATGAGACTGAAGCCAGCAGGATGAGTAAATTAAGAAGAGCAAGAAAGAAAGTCACAAAACAGCATGTTTTCTCAACTGAAGTAGGAGAAACGGATATGTCCAACTCAAAAGGTATCTTAGCTACTTTGATCCCTCAGGAATATGATGTCAGTGACAATCTCTATTTGGTTCTCCTTTTTATAAAATTTTTCTTTTCATCTAAGGGAGAAGCAAAAACAAAGAACTAAAATTTATTTCTACATAGGCAACACAAAAGATAGCAAATGTAAGGGTTTAACGTAAATATATAAAATTAACCATTCAAAATATTCAGAATTGAAAAGGAGCAGAACTAGGATGGTAGTGAGGGAAAAAAGAAAGAACACAACAGAAGGAACATATATGTAAGAAGGGAATCCTATTTCTTCTCTGAGATCAAGTGTAAAGATCATTACTAAGGATTTGGGAGACAACAGTAAAGATGTGGAACAAGTTTTCATATCACTTGCTGGAATTCCAACTAGACTCAGTAGATCTGAAACAGTGCTGGAACTAGGAGTTAATCAAACAAGAGACTCAGTCCAGGAACAGTGGTGTTCCAAGGCAGGGGCAGTAGGAAAGGCCAGTGCATGGTAACAGTAAAAAGCAATCAGAGTTTAAGTTTTCTACGGACAACATACCCCTTTATGGCCCACAACCAGGGCAGGCCATTCTCATTGCCCTTCATTTGGTATGTCATTGCCTGGGAATAAATTATTTTCTCAAAGATTCCTCTCCATATCATGTTAAAAGACAGTTGAAAACAAAGGCAGTGTGTTTTAACATTTTTTTCTTTATTTATTAAAGAAAGGATCAGAAACCAAATGGTGTGCCACAAGTTGGGGGATGTGAGCAAACCAGTTGTGGGACCTGGCTCGGCAGACTCTCATGTGCAACAAGATGACAAGGACTCCGAGAATCAGACAACAGTGATAAAACCATCACCCCTCCAAACATCAGCCAGTGCTCCTTGTCGTGAAGTTAACACAAACTCCAACCATACTGGTAAGGACTCTGAAACAAACTGACATATGATTCTAGCCACCAATCCCAAATTTGTATTTGAATTAAAGATAATGTGCCATTGACTGAGGAATGTTAGTCTGGGAGTCAGAAGAATTTATACACCTATCATTTATAAAAGACTTTATAGTTTTCTTTAACCACTAGGCTGCCTGTCTAGAAAATGGAGGGGTTGCAATATATGATCTTCTTGGTCTTTTCTAAAAGTGAATTTTCTTATTCTAAGTTTCTGGCTTATCAATAGTGATATAACTATTTTGGCCTATCAGAGTATTGGTTAAAAATCTTTGGGATCCAAGTTAAGTGCAAACTAGTTAAAATGAGGTATTTATTCCATAAGGGAATCTGTGAAGACAGGGTTGAACAAACAAGGTTTGGAAAGGTAGAAATAGAGCAGGGTGTGAAGTTAGAAGGCCACTGTCCACCAGGCTACCCTCACTACTGACACCAATTGCAAGTTAGGGAATTCCCCAAGACTAACCCTAGTTTTGATAATTTGCTATAAGGATTCACAGAACTCACTGAGAGCTATTATATTCAAGGTTATGGTTTATTACTGTGAAAGAATACAGATGAAAAGCAGCCAAGGGAAGAGACCCAGTGGGGAGAGTGCAGGAAAGTTCTAAGCATGGAGCTTCCATTTGTCTTCTCCCAGCGGAGTCATGGACAGCACCACTCTTTTGGCAATGATATGTGAAAATATGCATGGAATTTTGACAACCATGGGAAGCTCACCTGAGACTTGGTGCCCAGAATTTTTGGGGGTGCTCCAAAGTGGGGCTTCATGTGGCTGACCTCAGTCTCCAACTTCTCTGGGAGTCAAGCTGATACCACATGACTCAAAGCTCCCAGGATAAGTGACATTATTAGATTTTCTAATGTGGCCCAGAAGCCCCAGAAGCCACAAAGACACTCTTGTCATGCAGGACATTCCAGATTATCCTCCAGGAGCAAAGGGTAAAGAGGTCTCCTTTGGCAAGGTTAAATTCTTTATGACACACAGGGCTTAAGGAAAAACTAGAGCCTGGAAGTGAATGCTGTCAGGATTCCATACATATTCATTTTCTATTGCCAGCATAATGAATTACTACAAACTTAGTAACTTAAAAGAACACAGTCCGTTATCTTTTAGTTCTGTATGCCAGAAGTCTGGGCTGTGTCCTCCGGTTTCTCTGATTCAGATTTTGCAAGGTTGAAGTCAAGGTCTTGGCCATCTGGATTCTTACCCAGAGAGTCTAGGGAGTGCGTTCAGATTGTTGGGAAAATCCAGTTCCTTCGGGTTATAGGATTGAGGTGTCTGTTTCCTTGCTGACTGTCCACTGGGGTGGCCCATAGCTCCTGGAAGCCTCTCTCTGGTCTGGTGTCTCAAGACCAAGACAATCCCTCAAATACTTATGCTTGGAACCTCTCGAAATTCTCCTTCTTCCACACCTCTTTTCTGCTTACAGCTGGAGGAAGTTCACTGCTTTTAAGAACTCTGGATAAACCAAGACAATATCCTTATTTTAAGGTTTATAGCTTTACTTGCATTTGCAAAGTCCTTTTGGGCCTGCAGTTTAACATATTCTGCAGGTTTCAGGATTTAGGATGTGAACTTCTTTGTGGGCAGTTCTACATATCATGGCATCTCTCATCTCTGCATTTCTCTGTGCGTTGGCTTCGTGAATTTCTCCGTGAAATGAAGATGAGCACCGACAGCCTAGCGTCAGGCACTATCAGTCCAAATGCCACAGGGGCCAAGTAAATAATACAAATGACTGAGATGGGCTGGTGTAAAGAAACGGTCAGTGAGGCTGGCTTGTGAGAAACTAGCACAGAGGGGCGCCTCGGTGGCTCAGTTGGTTAAACGACTGCCTTCGGCTCAGGTCATGATCCTGGAGTCCCTGGATCAAGTCCCGCATTGGGCTCCCGGGGAGTTTGCTTCTCCCTCTGACCCTCCCCTCTCTCATGTGCTCGCTCTCTCTCAAATAAATAAATAAAATCTTAAAAAAAAAAGAGAGAGAAACTAGCACAGAGTTTGACAAACTGTGGCCCACAGGCCAAATTCAGCCTGGTAAATTCAGTTTTTGGTAAATAAAGTTTACATGTTGTCTATGACTGCTTTTGTGTTACAATGGCACAGTTGAGAAGTTGCAGCAGATACTATATGGCTTACAAAGCTGCAAATATTTACTATCTGGCCCTTTATAGAAAACATTTGCCAATCCTGGATTAGAGGATATATGCCCCATTTCAGGCCACCTCAGAGCTCTAGCCAGTGGTTGCTATGGAGAAATAACCACCCAGTGTTACCAAATTTAGTGTCTTCAAGAGAAGCTTGAACTCAAGATTTTTGTACAAAATTTTCAGATATGTAGGTGTTGACTATTTTAAAAGTTTCCAAACACTGGGACAACTAGTAAGAAGACATCTGCTGGCCACATTGTCTCTTCTGTAGTTTGTGGCCCTTGTTTTATATACTCTTGAATGTACTTTTCCCTTTTTGAGTTGGTATTTCTGAAAGCTCAATGTCTATTCAATCTGCCTTTATAAGTGACCATGGCTTGTCACACACAGACAACATTTCTCCAAGGCCTTCTAGTTGCTATAGAGCTTTGAGGTTTTATTTTAATTTTTCATTTTTTTTAGTGTTTTCTTGTTTTTTTCCCCTAAATACTCACAGCAGGAAAACTTCCTCTGTAAAAGCAGATTGATTTAATTTATTAGTCCTCTGAGGGGATGGGAAAGGAGAACACCTCCCAGGAACCATACTGTAAGAAAAACTAATGAGTCCCCGAACTAGCAATTATCTGCCTGCTATTCATCATGTGCATCTGGGAAAGTCTGACCAAAAGGTTTAATTGTAACTAACAAGTATGATTTATTTGAAGAAAAGAAATTCAGACAATGATTCAGTAAGATTAGTTGATTCTTTGAAAATTAAATTAGATGGGATAGAGTTCTCATATTTGATGAAAGAATTAAACTTTCAAATGAATAAAATGATGCTTCAGATACTGAAATATGTGATGCCAATTTCTACTTGTTAATTAGACAAGGTCAAATCACCCAAGGTGTATTAATTAATTAATTTACTCACACACCCCGTTATTAAGGGAATAGTCATTGAGCGTCTGTGATATGGTTCTATGGCTGCAGGTACTGGGGATATAGCTGCAAGTAGAGCTGAGCCCCTTTTCTCCTGGAACTGATATGCGAGTGGGGAAGGAAGAAAGTAAGCACATGATTCTACAATACAGTGGGTGGTGATGAGGACTCTGAAGAAAATGGAAATGGGATGATATGTTATTATGGGCTGAATTGTGTCTCCCCCAAATTCACAGGTTGCTGGAGCCCTATCCCCTCATCCCTCACATGGTGGCTGTATGTGGAGATAGGGTTTTAAAAGAAGTAATTAATGTTAAATGAGGTCTATAGGGTAGGCCCTAGTCCAACATGACTCGTGTTGTTGTATGAAGAAAAGATTAGAACACACAAACAGAGGGAAGATCATGTTATAAGCCAACGAGAGAGGCTCTCAGAAGAGACCAACACTGTTGACACTTTGACCTTAGACTTCTACCCTCTGGCACTGTAAGAAGATAAATTCCTGTGTAAGCCACCTGGTCTGTAGTATTTGTTATGGCAGCTCTAGCAAACTAATACTTACTGTCCAGCCATAGTGCAACTTGGCGATCTTCAAGTGAATCAGGGGTTAGACCTGTCTACGTTGTGATCAAGTCTCATAGAATTAATACTCCAGGTGATTATGTTTATTTATTTTCAGCACTTTTAACCATGGCAAAGTATTCTGCCTTTGCATTCGATGGCATATGTATTGTCTATAGTTCTCCCATTCAATAATAAAAGCTCTATGGGGGCAGGGCTTTTTCTGGCTTCTTCCTAGAGATATGTCCCATATAAATAGTACATGGTCATTAAACAACCTATCTTGAGTGGATGCATATTTTTTTTTTATTTTAAAAGAATGCATATTTATTGTAGAAATATTAGAAGATACAGATAAGGCAAAGAACTAATAAGATTGTCTGTGATCATATTACTGGTGAGCCCATGACCTTGCTCCTTTAGTAGGAGATGCCTACTGATTTTTTTTAATGTTTTTTATGTTTTTAAAATATTTATAGCTTGTATGTAATTCCATATTATTTTTAGAATACTGTTTGTCTGAAATTTTCCATATTTTAAAATGCTATTAATTTTATTTTCTGTAAGGAGAATTGTTCAACTTGGGCAGAACACCCAATTCTTCAGGATAGGTTGGGAAGACAGCAACTACTAATTTAGCATGAAACATTTTAATTGCTACAGCTTAATTGTTTGTGTTAAATGGAAGGTAGTTATAAAGCCTCAGGAGTCTCAGAGTAGCCAAATGTATCAGTGACAGGACATTATCTCTAATATGTCTGTATAGGTGGAACCAGTAATTTGTTTTCCTCATGCTTCATGTACTTAAAAACTACTTAATCTGTGTTTTTAAACTGTCAATCTTCATGCTTATTTTTAAAGCCAATTATATCTCAAAAAAGGATATTCAGATATCACTTTAAAATTATAGGTGCTCAACATCGGTGATGTGACAGATTGATGGGTATTCAGATTCAGACATGATCATGGTACCATTACCAGGGGTAGAGTAATTGTGTTCACTTTATGTGGTTAAGAAGCACTTATATGGTGCTTAATGTCTGCTAGGAACTGTTAAATAACTTGCTTAATCATCACAACAAGCCTATGAAGTGGATAATATTGTATCAATGAGAAAGCCCAGGCTCAGAGAAGTAAGAAAGTGTCTAAGGCACAGGCAGGATTCTAAGGGAGGCAGATGGTGTCAGTGTTTGTGTTGAATCTCTATGGTCTGCTATCTCTTCTGAAAGTTTGGACGGTAGCTAACATTTGTGATACGTACTACGTGCCTGACCTTTTTTTTTTTTTTTTTTAAAGATTTTATTTATTTTTTTTGACACAGAGAGACATAGCGAGAGTAGGAACACAAGCAGGGGGAGTGGGAGAGGGAGAAGCAGACCTCCTGTAGAGCAGGGAGCCCGACGCGGGACTCGATCCCAGCACCCTGGGATCATGACCTGAGCCGAAGGCAGACGCTTAACGACTGAGCCACCCAGGTGCCCCCTGACCTTTTTATATGCTTTGGATATATTCATTCATTTTATGGTAATGAGTCACCCACTGGGAGTTAAGAGGTCTGGTTTGTAGCTTCAGTTTTGGCAATGAACTGAGAGTGATTTGGACTACCTCATTGTACCTCTCTAGGACTCAAGCCAGCAAGTCGGTTGGATTAGGTGATTTATTGCCAAACTCTCTTCTAGCTCTGAAGTTGTAGAATTTGCAGTCTATCTTAAATATATATATATTTAGGTTTCTGGTTTTAAAAATTGAGTAATCAGTCTAGACTTTTCATCTCTTACACTCTCATCCTTGAAAAACAATTTTATTTGCTCATTTATACCCATATTAAGGTTTAAATTTGACAGAGATTCAGATGCCATTATAAAGCCCTTTTGGCAAACAAAACAAAAAACAAAAAGTGCAAATCCGCAGAAGATAAACAAAAACCAAATAATTTTGCCTTTATTCATACTGGAACTTTTAATTTAGGTATTACCAGTTAGTTCAAGAAGCTCAGGCTTTTTGATGATAGTCCTCTGGATACAGACTTGTATGGTGCCTAAGCTATCAAGTCATGCAAACGTATCTTAACTTCCACAAGCAAAGGCATTTTCCGTTAAGTACGTACATATGATATTGCTCTATGCTTATTCAAATAATGTTAACTTACCCTCAGCCCCAAGCGCTAAACAATCTCTTAGGCTGTTTAGAGACCACGTTCTTGGGAATATGGTAAAAGCAGAGTAAGAAAGGTAAGATCTCCAACTGTAGGTCAATGACATGAGTATATGATGATTTTGTTAACAATCATGATGCCTAAGTCACTACTCTGTAGCCTCCGTTTGTTTTTCAGTTCATCATGATCTAATGACTTAGGGCCATCTTCTATTCTACAGATAACACCAGGGACGGCACTCAAATTCCGACCACACCTTATCTCTCCTCTAGAATGAAGCACATTAAACAAGAGATGTCCAAGAATCACCTTCAGTTTGTGCGATTTGAAGCAACAGACCTCCATGGTGTGTCCAGATCTAAGAGTATCCCTGCGCAGTTTTTCCAAGTGAGTTTTACAGGTAGAGTTATGATTGAATGTAATTTCATGACCATGAGCAAGCAAATGGTCCTTACTACTCTTTCTTATTTTCTTGTAATCTATACAGTAATTAAAGCTGAAAACCAATAATTTATTTTGTTTTTTCCCTTGTCCCTCCCCAAACACATTATTGCTCTGTAAGGAGCTGAACATATACTTTCAGGGCCCAAATAGCAATTCCTTTACCCAACAGAAATACAAAACTAATTAAGACTGGTAATTTTAGACTTTCGGCCTTGAATAATTTCCCTCCATAGAATTATCTTTTCTTTCTTACTGCAGTTATGGAGATTATATTTTGTTTGACATGAGAAAATTGCAACAAAAGACCCAAGAGCAAATATAAAATGAAAAAGAAAAGATTAAATAGAAAGAATTTGCTAGATAAAAAGCATATCCATTTCAGGTTCTAATTCTGATAAGAAAATACTCTATTGTTGTTGGATGACTTAATAAATATCATTAAGTTCTTGAAAATAGTGATATCAAGAAATGTTGTATTTTTGGATATGTTTTGAGACTTTCTGAGATTTTTTTCAGTTTATGTCATGTATTTGTTTTAATGAAGGATTTATTGTGTCATTGAAACATTTCTTAGAAGGAAGGGACATCTATTAGTATTATATATGAAAGTACCAAAGTTAAGCAACCTCTAAGTTTATTTTTAAGGTATATCTTCCTTTTATCACTTTAGTATCCAATTGTAATTTTCTCATTTGCTTTATGTTGGGAAGAACTGGGCATCTTCAAAAATACTTTTTAAAAGAATTCCAACAGGTTCAAATTTGTTTCTTAAAAATGCTCAACTTCACTCATCATCAGGGAAATGCAAATCAAAATGACAATGAGATCTCACCTCACACCAGTCAGAATGGCTGGTATCAAAAAGACAAGAAATAACAAGTGTTGGCAAGAATGTGGAGAAAAGGGAACCCTTGTGTACTGTTGATGGGAATGTAAATTGGTGTAAGCACTGTGGAAAATCACAGTATGGAGGTTCCTCAAAAAATTAAAAGTAGAAATACCATACCATCCAGTAATTCTATTACTGGGTATTTACCCTTCAGAAATGAAAACATCAATTTGGAAAGATATATGCACCCCTATGTTTATGGCAGCATTAAGCTAAGATATGGAAGCAGCCCAAGTGTCCATTGATAAATGAATAGCTAAAGAAGATGTGGTATACATATGCAATGGAATATGTCTCAACCATAAAAAGGATGAGATCTTGCCATTTGTGACAACATGGATGGAGCTAGAGGGTATTAGGTTAAGTGAAATAAGTCAGACAGAGAAAGACAAATACTATATGATTTCACTTACATGTGTAATCTAACAAAACAAATGAACAAACAAACTGAAACAGACTCATGAATGCAGAGAACAAACTGATAGTTTCCAGAGGGTAAGGGGTAGGGATGGGTGAAATAGGTGAAGGCAATTAAGAGGTACAAAACTTCCAGTTATAATTAAGTCATGCGGACGAAGAGTACAGCAAAGGGAATACAGTCAATAATATTGCAATAACATTGTATGGTGATAGATGGTGACTACACTTATCTTGGTGAGCACAGCATAGTGTGTACAATTGTTGAATCACTATGTTGTACACCTGAAACTGATATAACATTGTATGTCAACTATACTTAATAATAATAATGAAAAAAAAAAAAAAAGAAACAACCGCCCCCCAAATTTGTCTCTTAAGAAATCCTTTAGACCTGCCTACAGACATTGTTTTTTCTTCATCCAGGCAAGAATATATGTTGGTTAATTTTGATAAGAAAATGTGAAATTTACTTTGGACAGGCCGAGAATCTAATTTATCTGAATTTCTTTCAATCAGTAAGAAAACACAACTGGCACTTCAGGCACTTGCCGGAGACCTCAATATAAAACTGTTTGCTATTCAGTTTTTGTCAAACCCTCATCATTTATTCCACTAATGGCATCTCAAAAGCTACATATTTAGAATATTATTTTAGTTCCTTAAGGAAATTCTTTTATGAAAATATAATTTAATATGCTCCCTACACTTGCTGGGGATTGATATAATTGACATAAAAAGAAAATGTCTGCATTGGTTTTTTTTTTAATACTATTGAAAATACTTTCCATTATCTCATCCAATGTCCAATATATTAGAATCAATTTTTTTTCTTCTGGAGTTTACACAGGGAAAAAGTTTGTCTATTATAAGAATTTTAATATAACTTATCATACTTCCTCTCAATTGCTGTATTTATTTTTAGCCTTAGTTTGCTAATACAAATTCACTTTCTCATTTCATTACCTAGTCATTGTTTTATTCTTATTTAATGATCACATAGTATCTATTTATTTTTTAACAAAACACTTTAAATTCATTTTGGAACTTGTGAAGGTATAAGTAATAGTGAATATTTACATCATGAGTATTTGTAATTTAAAATTAATTCATTTTGGAAAATTTATTGCAAATGGACATAAAAAATAAGTTCAGCTGTGCAAAACAATATAAACAACATGTGTCTGATATAAATACAATTCTGTGTGGGGAACTCATTAAACAAAGAATGGAATCCATGATTTAAATTTGCCTATAACTTAGTGAAAAGTAATTTCAATTCTTCTAAAGTAATTTTTAAACCTTTTGCTATTTGTGGAAAATAAAATGTCAATTTAAAAATTATAGTTAGACCATGAAGGGGGATATAGGAGGTAGTATAATCCATATGATTCATTTATAGATGAGTGAAATGAGGCCCGGAAAAGTTAAGGAAAGCTTTCTTAAAATTATA
Organism: Mirounga leonina; assembly: GCF_011800145.1. NCBI lineage: Eukaryota > Metazoa > Chordata > Mammalia > Carnivora > Phocidae > Mirounga > Mirounga leonina. The sequence continues at coordinate 25,212,576 of NW_023270807.1, read as the reverse complement.
CAGGCAATTAGAGGCAGATCTGGGATGTCCAGCTGTGATTCTTCACTTCCAGTTCCAGTCTCCTCCTTCCCCGCTCCTCCTCCTTCTTTTCCCTTTTTTACTGCACCTACAGCCTCCAGCTCAGCTTTTTTTTTCTTTTTTTTAAGATTTTATTTTTAAGTAATCTCTACAGCCAACGTGTGGCTCAAATCCACAACTCCAAGATCAAGAGTTGCATGGTCCACCGACTGAGCCATCTAGGCTCACCCAGTTCAGCTTTTATATTTCTTTTTATTCTTTATTTGAGGTAAGCATTCTTCCTTACTAAAGAAACAATATTGATTTTTTAAAAATAAGCCACCTACTAAGAATAGAGGAAAAGACTGTTATGCAATTGGAAAAGGCCAAATGGGGAAACTCTGATGATGATGGTGGTATCTACTTTTTAAAGAAAACTTATCATATGCCTGGCACTGTGCTAAATGCTTTACAAACATTAGCTGATTAAACCTTACAACTAACTTACACTGTCTCTGTTCTAGTAAAAGACTAGTTTTTTACATTTAAATTATATGCAGATAATGTGGATTCTTTCTCTCTTTGATCTAATCAAAACATGATATATTGCAATAGAATTTATAACTAATTCTTTGGTGGTCTTTACTGTGGTCCAAATTTCCGTTATCATAGAGATTTGAGCTATTTTGCAAGAGTTTTTATTGAATCCCTGGTGATCTATATTAGAGTATGAAGTTGTCCTAGTGCTTTATATTTATAAACACACTTTAAGATCATTTGTTGTCATGAGCAAGACATGTTTATGTACATTTATGTATTTCCCACCACTAATAAAGAGTCATTTGAATTCAGAATGTCCAAAAAAGAAGAAAGAAAATGACAGTGTTAAAAAAGAGTGCTCAGAAAAATAGAGATTAAATAGTCTGAAGTGTGACTTTTCCCTATTCTTTAAATTTGTGAAGGCCTAGCGGAATGAAATGGTAACAAGTTGTTCCCTATTGTTCACAACCAGGTGAATACAAACACAAATTTCAATTGCAGGAACTCTTGGAAGTCTCATGAATAAAATACATTAACCTTCATTTTAGGAATATACAGAGCTAACATACAGATTTTCAAACTAAAAAATTGAAAAGTAGGGAAATAACATTATTTCTTATAGTAAAAATTCACATGAAAGGATTTCATACTAAAGTCCTCAAAAATTCCACAATGCTTCTGTGTGTGTGTGTGTGTGTGTGTGTATACAGGTCCTTGAGGGAATTGAAAAAAATTAAGCGGGTACTGAAGAGTGCTTGACTTTCTGAACTTTACTACCAGCAAAAGCAGATTTGGATCAGCCAAGTCAAATGGCATTTGAAAGTATATGGATAGATGGTGGCAAGTGAGGGAGGCAATGGCTTGCAGTCAAAGGAGAAGAGTGACCAGTGTGGTCTCTGTTAGCATCAGCCCCTCTTTGGGAGCTATGCTCTTTGGGATTGGAGGTAATAGAAGAAACAATTTGGCTTACAGAATGTTAGTATGTTTTATTAACCTCATGATACACACTGACATCATGGGAACCAAACCTTATAGCTAGCAATTCCCCTACTCTTAATGTAACCTTCAACCCACAAAGCCTTGTTATATTGCTATGACACAATTTCTAGAAACTGTTTTACGTATCTGCTCAACTTGATAACCTCATCATGTCCCTGTTGTCTGGCATATAGCAAAAGTTAAATAAATGACCAAGTCCACTGACACCAAGAGGTCTATGACTAGAAAGTGCCTTAGCAACCTTCTAGTCTAACACTTTTGTTTCACAAACTGGGAGGCCGATGCACTTAGTCCAGTGATTTGCCTAACTTTGCACAAGTGGCGAATGAAAGACTTAGGCCTAGAAGTCAGATTTGGTGACACCCAGTGGGTGGCTGACCTGAAGGCGATATCACGTTTTGGAACTATAGCTTTGGAGAGATAGGTCCACACTCACAGGCAACGTTTCTGGGACTGGGAGGCTATGATGTATTCATTCTGAGTGGGTTGTAAAAGTGGATGCAGAGAGGATTGCAGCTGTCAGCAGACCAGGCTCCTCGTTAGGATGACTGTCCTGTGTGTCCTAGGCCTGACCACCGTCAGGTCTCTGGGAAGGGCTGAGGATTCTCAGTTAACTATAGGGATTACAATAGAATAAGCTAAAATAAAACCTTATCTGAGATACTAGCAACTATGCCATAAAATAAAAAGTACTTTAAAAAGGACTAGGTTATGATCATTTCAAGTAATTTCACAAGGCTTTACTTTTGTCATTTGCTATAAAGACATTTTCTTTATCATTGTACCTTTTATTTATGACTGCTATTTTCAGACCCCAAAGCATATAAAGCCTTGAAGACTAAACATATTAAGAGTTGTTTATAACAGTAACTCAGGGGTTTATTTTAAAATATTTTAAATTTGGGGGCCCCTGGGTGGCTCAGTCCGGTAAGCCGCCAACTCTTGATTTTGGCTCAGGTCATGATCTCAGGGCTGTGGGATCAAGCCTGCATGAGGGCTCCATGCTCAGCAGGGAGTCTGCTCGAGGATTCTCTCTCTCCCTCTCCCTCTGCCCTGCCCTCCAGAGTCTCTCTGCCTCTCTCTCTCTCTCAAATAAATAAATATATCTTAAAAAATAAAATATTTAAAATTTATTTGATATTAAGCTAGTGTTAATCAACATATGTTAAAGACTTCTTTTTCCCTCATTAGCAATGTGTCCCCCCCCTCCACTCCACCCTTTCGTTTGCTTTCAAGTGTCAAAACCTGATTGCTCTGTCCTTCAATTTCTTTAGGAAAAAGTGATCCATGGCGTTTGCATGCCCCGAGGTTATCTTGAACTGATACCGAATCCTAAGGATGAGGAAGTGGATCACATAAGGGCAACATGTTTTAATAGTGACATCGTCCTGATGCCTGAGCTCTCAACCTTCCGGGTCTTGCCGTGGGCTGAAAGAACTGCCAGAGTGATATGCGACACATTCACTGTGACTGGGGAGCCTCTTTTGACTTCCCCACGGTACATCGCCAAGAGCCAGCTGAGCCAGCTACAGGACTCTGGCTTTTCCCTGCTCTCTGCCTTCATCTATGATTTTTGCATTTTTGCTGTGCCCGAAATTATCAATTCAAAGACCATCTCTTTTCCTGCTTCAACATTGCTAAATAATCATGACCAGCCTTTCATACAGGAACTCGTTGATGGCTTGTATCACACTGGAGCCAATGTCGAGAGTTTTTCCTCCTCCACCAGGCCCGGTCAGATGGAAATCTGTTTTTTGCCCGAATTTGGCATCAATGCGGCTGATAATGCATTCACCCTCAGAACAGGTGTCAAAGAAGTTGCGAAGAAATATAATTACATCGCCAGCTTTTTCATCGAGACTGGATTCTGCAATTCAGGAATTTTGTCTCACAGTCTCTGGGATGTCGGGGAGAAGAAAAATATGTTCTGCATCAATGCCGGAGTTGAGGAGCTCACGATCACTGGGAAAAAATGGTTGGCAGGGCTCTTGAAACACTCTGCTGCCCTCAGCTGCCTGATGGCTCCCGCTGTTAGCTGCCGAAAGCGCTATTCCAAGGAGAGCAAAGACCTCAAGGATAGTGTGCCTACAACGTGGGGATACAATGATAACAGCTGTGCTTTTAATATCAAGTGTCATGGTGAGAAAGGCACCCGGATAGAAAATAAACTGGGCTCAGCGACTGCCAATCCATACCTGGTGCTGGCGGCGACCGTTGCTGCAGGCTTGGATGGACTTCAAAGCAGTGATGGTGTCCTGGCCGGTCCGGATGGCAGCACAGACTTCTATCAGGCCAAATCTTCCGAGATCCCTTTGAAACTGGAAGACGCTCTTGTGGCCCTGGAGGAAGATCAGTGTCTGAGACAGGCCCTGGGGGAAACTTTTATTCGCTATTTTGTTGCCATGAAAAAATATGAGTTGGAAAATGAAGAAACAGATGCTGAGAGAAATAAATTCTTAGAATATTTTATTTAGACTAGAACCCTTAACTATTCTTTTGGAGATGTGGTTTTTTTTTAAGTAGCTGATCTCCCAGGAAGAAAAGATTGGATTTTTATAATTAACAACAAAAGGACTACATAGGCTTTCACTCTTCTTTGTCCCCATGGAATATTTGACAGATGAAGTGGGACTGCCGAGAGGATTCTGATAGTAGAAACAAACAATAAAGTTGTGGTGCAGCTGTAATATGCAAATTTCCCAGGTCTTGTCAGTCAGTCATCATTTCCTCTGTGTATGTTGACCTAGATAGAAATATTCAGTTATTTCAGGCAACAGATACATTCACACAATTTTAAAAAAGCCTTAAGAATTACAAAGCAAAGTGTAAATGACTAAAAAAAAAAAAAAAAGAATTCCAATTATGCACATATGTTGTGACTGCCAGGGAGACAAAAATGCTTACTAATACAATCTCACTAATCTAGACATATAGAGGACAGACACTCTGTTTCCTGCCCTTTCCCCATCCTTCTGCCATTACCCTTCCCATGGGCTAACCTGCCGGGAATGTGGCTAGGGGAACACTCTTGGGAATGGAGCTCACGCAAGATGGAGTAACAAGGTGGAAGCTCTGCTTTGTGGAGCAAATTTTGCCAGCATCATTGTGATCTTTCTAAATAAGTTAAATAAGTTTTCAAAAATATGTCATGATGACAAGTTAGCAGAAGCTTTCACATTATATCCCTTCTTTGTACCCTTCTTTACTAGCTCCTGAAACTCCTAGGAATTTCAAGGACATTATGTCCACAAGAAACAAATCCATAAGAAATAAAATTTGGCTGGGAACAATGAGGTCAAATATTTGAAAGTCATGAAAATTTTTCTTTAAACAATATCTCATATATCATATCTCAGATATAAAACACAGGTGGAATGGGTGTGTGCTTGGGGATGGGAGGGCTCTTCATGCTCTGTTCTGTTCTTCAAAGCTACGATTTCAAAGACACCTGTAGTACTTTGTGAAGTGTGAGAACAACTGTCTACATAACCAGGGGTATGTTTGCACCTTAAATTTGTATTTAAATGACTGGTTCTGCTGCCCACAGAGGTCGATATGTCCTGGAAAATATTAAATGTTCCAGACCTTCATTTGAATGAGATAATGTTGTAACTATCACTAGAGTTTAGCTTCTTTGGGGAAGAAATCCAAAATCCACTGACGAGCAAACGAAAACCGTATTCTCCTCTTTAGGATCAAACAGGAGATTTTATGTTCAATTAAAACTGACAGTGGTCTCAATTTAGATAGCAAACACAAAGGCAGGGGATTAGATTTGGCTCAGATCCTCCTATTCAAATTCGTAGTACCCAGTAGCTTAAATAGTAAAAGTCGTCTGGCCTTCACTAATTGATCCCCTCTTTGCTCCTCTGAGCAGGAGAAGTGTGTCTGGATACATAAGAATAATGTTCTTGGTGGATTAAAAGGTAGAGGAAAAGAGAGTGCAGGGTGGGGGGAGAAGGAAAGGAATTTGCCCTGAACCATGTGAGGATGAAATCCCACTCATTCTGTCATGAGAAGGATAGTTGGGAAGATCCAAACCCATGGCGGCTTGCTAGTTATTTGCCAATATCCATTCTCCCTCTGTTCTCAGGAATAACACCTAAATGTGTCAGTTGGGAACAGACTATGGAAAATAAAAATCACATTTCTGAGTTCCCACTGTGGCTGAGTGTGGCTGTGTTATTAGATTCAGGCCAAAGGGCTGTAAGTAGAAGTGTTGTATGGAGCTCTGGGAAACTTCTTTAAAGGACAGATACTCTGTTTCCTGCCCTTTCTCTATCCTTCTGCCTTTGCCCTTCCAGTTGGCTAACCTGCAGGTGTTGTGGCTAGAGTAATGCCCTTGGGAACGGAGCCCAGGCAAGACGGAGTAACAAGGAGGAAGCTCTGCTTCACAAAGCAGATTTGCCTACATTCAGATTTTTACCAGGGAACAAAATAAACTATCTCCTTTAAGGCACAGTAATTTTTGTCTTTGTTACTGTGACAAAACTTACCTTCCTACTTGTGAGTGTGACTGTGTGTGTGTGTGTGTGTGTGTGTGAGAGTGCATGTGTCTGGTTGTATGTGTATGTATGTGTGTGGGGAAATATTTGAGGAGTTTGGGGATGAAAGAATAAAGATAGAATAAACAGTGAAAGACCACTTCCTCAATCTTTCCACTTTTTTTTCCTTTTTGAGAGAGATGGAGCAAATATGCACTCTTGAGCAGGAGGGAGGGGCAGAGGGAGCAGGAGAGAGAGAATCTTAAGCAGGCTCCCACTGAGTATGGAGCCCGATGATGTGGGGCTCGATCTTAGGACCTTGAGATCATGACCTGAGCAGAAATCAAGAGTCAGTCACTTAACTGACTGAGCCACCCAGGTGCCCCTCAGTCTTTCTGCTTTTTAAGAGGAGAATCTGAATTAGAGGGATCCACACATATAAAACAACTGTACTGTCTCCCACCCTAACAGAGCTGTAGAGACACCTTGGTCGTCCATGGGCCTTCATGAAACATGGCTAGTGCTTTGGCTTGACTTTTCCACAATAGATAAAAGATGTTATAAAAATTCTGCTAATCAAGTTGTTTGTAGCCTCCCCCCCTTACATCATATTAGCATAACTTAAAAAAACCTAATATTCAGGATGGCGGTGTGAGGGAATTATGTAACTAAGAATAATATCTTCAGTGTTAATTGTACCACAGTGAGTTGACAGAAAATATTCAGCCATGTGTTACCAATCACTAAGTTGGTGTGGCCATCTTCATAGAGATTTCCCTTAGGTGTATGCTGATGTATATTCTTGCTTTATAAGGTAAACCCAAAGTAAACATGGGCCAAGAGTAAAGTTTAGGGCTAAAGAAAAATGGGGTAGGTGTAAAAAACTCAATTATCTGTTTCTTTTCTATTTCTTTTATCTGTCCCAAGTTTTCTATTTCAGAGGGGGCTTTTTTTTCTTTTAAAGATTTTTTATTTATTCATTTGAGAGAGAGAGAACAAGAGAGCAAGAGTGGCTAGTGGCCGGGGGAAGGGGGGGAGAGGGGGTGAGGGAGATGCAAACTCCCTGCTGAGCAGGAAGCATGACACAGGGCTTGATCCCAGGACCCCAGGATCATGACCTGAGCCAAAGGCAGACACTTAACCAACTGAGCCACCCAGGCACCCCTCTAAGGAGACTTTCTGCTGATGCTTCTACCTTTTTAGTCTTAGCAAGAGGGCCAGATACTCACTCAACAGCATTTATTGGGCACATTTTGTGTGCTAAGCCTTCGTACCAGGCTAGACCCAGAAAAGGAAGATGAGCAGACAGTGAAAGCATTTTGGATCTGTTTATCTTCAGCAGAACAGAATCTTTTTTTTTTTTGGTAGACCTAATGCTGAAAAAAACTATTTGGAAGGCTGCTTTATGGCTTGAAAAGGATGCTTTATGAATATCTTTACAGAAATTACTTTCTTATTTTCATTTACTATAATTGTTCTAATCAAAGCTTAGGGGAAAATGTGATTACTGAATTTAAAGTTGGTTATTAAATGAGTATACATAAGAAATGTAAATTAAAAACTATAATGTTTTAAGACTAGAAACTAAAACATTAGTATCATAGTAAGAAGTTTCTATTTTCAAGGACACTTTATGATTTAAAATTTCATTTTACAGAGTCTGAATAATAACAAAGCTTGAAATGATGATTTGAAGGCAATGAAAGATCTGAAAACTTTAATATGAATAAAAATTGAAAGTGCACAGTAAGGTCTGAACTTATCGGCAATGTACAACAGTTTATTGACGTATCTCCAGTCTCCTGTTTAACAAAATAGATTTGCCAATATGTTTGTATTATAGGTATTATTGGACAGTACCTTTAATCTTAGGTTTCCTACTCCAAGTGTCTCCACTTGTTATATACGTGCACAATGCCCTACATCTTCTGTTAAAGTGTTTCTCAGGTTGCCTATAGTTGGCAGTTTATAGGATGGATTTCCAAGTAGGATGTGAGTTCCAAGAATGAAGGGCACAGATCTTATTATTATTTGTGTTTATATTTCTTATTTCTTGCAGATGTTTTGGAATTTAATATATGTTAAATCAATCAATCAGCCAATCAATCAATCAATTTGTATATAGTGTAGGCATAATACAGTTCTATGCTTGTATAGTATAATACTGTCACACATATTCTCATGCCCAGAGAGAGTGAAAAGGAGAAATGGGGACAGCTGAGAGAATCAATGATTTGTGTTTGTTATTAACCCTGAAATTTCTGCCATTAGATGAACTTCTTCAGCTTCTCTATTTCTAGGAACTCTTGAGTAAACAATTTGATCAGCTTGATGGGGATCATAAAAAACAGAGAGCAGAGCGGAGTGATCATGCTTTTTGGCCACATTGAATCCTTCAGTAACTTTCTTATGTTTGTAGAATTCCTCACCTTTTGTCTCCTGTCGTCGTCCAAGGTAGAAGTTAGAACCTCAACTTTCCAGGTCATCTTGCAGCCATGGTGCAGACTCTGCCAATCATGATTCAGTCATTCAACCCTCATGGACTCTGGGTAAATCTGAGGAGGCAGCTGTGACAAGAGTCCCTGTGGTAGCATCCTGGGGTGGCATTGGTGGGACAGTTGCTCGGTGACAGTGGCTTGGGGTCTCTGTGCAAAAGTCAGCGTAGCTTATAAACCTGATTTTCTGACCCTCCTAGATTCTGTGACTTACCTAATATCTCTTAATAAATTCATTTTCTGCTTAAAATAGCTAGAATTTGCAAAAAGACAAAAAACAAAACAAAACAAAACAGTACATGAGGGGAAAACTTTGATAAGGGGAAAAGGGATAAAAAGCAGACACTGCTCCTTAATTCGAAGAGTAGGAACAATTTAATGTTTATATTAGATTTAGATTAAATAAAGTTTTATTAGGCTCCTTGTACCGAGCATGCATAATGCTGGTGCTCTCTCATTCACTGCCTCATTTGACGGGTTCTACAATTTCATGAGCATGGTATGGTCATTATTTTAAGTGTAGGAAGTAGAGAATCATATCATGACTTTTTAATTATTGTAATAAAGGCAAATAAATACTGTACTAAACGCAAATGGATATTTGTCCTTAGTTTACTAGTTAAGTGTAAGAGAGGTAAGACTCAGAAGTTAAGTGTTGACAGGAGCGAGAATCTGATCCAGGTTTCCGTCCTTGGAGCATCATGGTCTCTATGCTATACCCAAATGTCATTCTCTACACAGTTCCAGCCAAGAACAACACCGAAAATTAAGCTGCACATCATTTCAATTTTAAGGCTTTTGGGCACCAAAATGCAGGTAGATACTTAAATAAACATACCTTCCCTTTTTGTTAATATGTGGTTCGATTTAATGTCATTGCACTGAGGTTTAGTCAATATGTTCAACGACAAATAAATCCCAGCAAACCAATTGTGGAATTGTTCAGGTAATAAATAGCAGATACCTCTATCCAGATCAGAAGATCTCATCACAAAGGAGTATCAGGTCACAACAGCATCCGTTTCAGAACTTTTCTCAGACAAGAATAGTAATTCAAGCCTTAAATAGTTTTATAATTTTTTGAACATAAAAAACACACAGTTGAAGTTTCTGACAGTCTTTGGAATTTGAACTGAAATTATTTTGTTCCATCTTCAGAAATATCCTTTGACAAGTGTTCAGCATTCACCGAGAGCATAGAAGATTTGATACTTCTCTCTGGCTGTTTAAGGAATAAAAGATAAGAAAGCACATTGATTTTTAAAACAGTCACCTTACCTGAAGAGAAAAGGTGTAAATTAAGGTGAAAAGAGAATTGGCTGAGAATCTGGCACACAATGAGAAAGTTTTTTCTTTCTTAAGACTTTTTTTTCTTTTATAATTTGATCAGTTGATTAACTGATAATTTAATCTTACCTGGAAAGGAAAGAAATGTATAACTTTAATTAATAGCTGTACAAAGAGAACTTCCAACATATGATTCATTGAAAACGAATGGATTATCTGTCAATTGGACATATAAAAGGGATTTGCTGAATAAATTGTTACATTGTGGAGAACTTTGCAAAAGTAAGCTAGAGGGCGGCAGTGTACCACCAAACACTCAGGATCGCTGGCTCAGAATTCATCATGACACCTAATATTAAACATGAAAGTAACCAGATCTTAAATGAATGGAAATTGAGAAAAATGTATTAGAAATACTAACAGCAGAAATGCATTTCCAATCACATGACTTGCATTTGAATATCTTCAGGTTAACAGATATTAAGTACAGGCTCAATATTGGGGCCAGGGGAGAGAAGAAAAGAACATTGGAAGGATATAATATTACTGACACTGAAGGGTAGATTCAAGAGCCATTAGAAATATGAAACCATGGAAACATTAGCTTCATTATGTGATGCCTGAAATTAATCCAGGTTTTTAAAATTCTGGATGACTCTGTAATGGATTTGGAATAAATAGTTCTGAAAAGGACTAAAAAAGAAATGTTTAATATTTAATAAGCTATGAAAGGAATGATAAAAACCTAGCTATAATTTGTTACTCATTTGGAGGTTCATTTCAATGAATCAGCCTATAAAAGCCTCTAAAACATCTATAAATTAAATAAATTCCACAAAGTGCTAGTTTTCTTTCTGAGATCACTAGAAAACATATACGCCAACTCACCTTTTTACAATTAAACTTTAGTGTCAGAAGTGAGAAAAGATGGCTAGATTTTTAGATTGTTATTGACTTAGATCCTAAACAGCATTTCTACTTAACTTATTAAATAAGTTTTTGAGAGCTATTTGCACATGAATTAGTGAAGACGAAGGTGTAAAACTGGACAACATATGTTTCTCTTTCACAAAGAATTTTCAACTTCACTGAGAGAATAAGACATATTTATAAATGTCTATGGATTGAGGTAGATGTTGCAGAAGAGAACAAAACAGCATAGAGGAGAATGCCATTGATCAAGTAATACAAAAGGCTGTGTCTTGTCTGTATGTCCTTGACTCCAACCTTGTCCCCCCCCCCCCCCCCCCCCCCCCAGGATGGCAGGATTATCAGGCTCCATGTCTCCAGGCTGTTTGTATCTTGTCTGTATGTCCTTGACTCCAACCTCGTGCCCCCTGCCAACCCCATGTACCACCCCCAACCCCCAGGATGGCAGGGTTATCAAGCTCCATGCCTCCAGGACTTGAAGAAGGAAAACAGTGTGGTTAGGAAGGAGAGAAGAAACAGCAGCTGTGTTGGGTTCTTCCCCTTCCTTCATTCCCTGACAGGGAACCGGCCTTTCACCTCTGCTTTGCCACCTAATGCAAGAGGCATCTCTTAGATGTTCTCAGGATCCTGCTCTTCTGGCCTTCTCAGGCCCTCCTGCTACCAATTGCCCCTTCTCTGCTGTATCTCCTGTATGGCCCATTCTTGATGTTTCTTTCCCATCAGAATTTAAACACATTGACCCATTTCCCATGTGTATAATACATGCACACACATCCCAAAAGGGGGAAAAATTGTTATTAATCCCAAGTACCCTTCCTACTCTCCAATTTTAAATCAAATTTTTGATTAGGTTACACACCCTTGCTCTTTCTTTTTTTTAAATTTTTAAATTTTTTATTTTTTTAGATTTTTTTTTTAAAGATTTTATTTATTTATTTGAGAGAGAGAGAATGAGAGACAGAGAGCAGGAGAGGGAGGAGGCTCAGAGGGAGAAGCAGACTCCCTGCTGAGCAGGGAGCCCGATGTGGGACTCGATCCCGGGACTCCAGGATCATGACCTGAGCCTAAGGCAGTCGCTTAACCAACTGAGCCACCCAGGCGCCCTATTTTTTTAGATTTTGTTAATTTATTAGAGAGAGAGAGCGAGCATGCGCAGGTGGGGTGAAGGGCAGAAGGAGAAGCAGACTACCCGCTGAGCAGGGAGCCCTATGCTGGGCTTGATCCTGGGACTCTGGGATCATGACCCAAAGTGAAGGCAGATGCTTAAACCGACTGAGCCACCCAGGCGCCCCACCCTTGCTCTTTCTACCTCCTGTTGTCATTTACTCTTGACAGGTCCATACCAATCTGCTCCAACTGCTCTCACCAAGGTCAGCAGTGACCTCCCTCCCTCTTGTTAAAGCCACTGGCCATGTCTCCTTCTTTATGTTTCAAGACTGCTTGGCAGGTAGAATTTGACACAGCTGACCTCTGCCTTTTTGTTGAAATGGTTTTCTCTTGACTTGTAAGAGGCTCTATGTTTTCTTCTCTCTCTCCCCACTTCTCAATCTCCTGTGAACGTCTGTCTTCTGTCTGATATTTATTGTTGGTTATTATTCAGGATCCTTCTCCTCTCTCTTAAAAGTCCCCTCCTCTCTAAAATGTGTCCCTGTAAATCTTATTATTTTTGGTTTTACTTTTTATTGATTAATACTCTTGATTTGAAGTAATGGGAACCATATTGAACTTGATTAAATAAAAGAGAAGTTTTGGGTTTTTTTTCTGGTAGTGGTAGAAGTACGCCTTGCCTTATGGGCCATAAGAACTTGGATGCAGCAAGGTCCCAGAAATGGGTCTAATCAAGGACCAAAGCACTGCAGATAAACCAGGACGTCTCTGTGCTCATCCCTGTGTTTCTCTATATGCCAGCATTATGCTTTCTCTCTTGTCGTAGCCTGGGTCTCTCTGTTTCTTTCTCTGTACAATGGAGAATGGCTGCTGGGACCACAGACCAAATTCTTATCTCTTATGTTCAATAAGCACCTGCCTGAAGCTGGACTTTTCAGGTCCGATTCCAAATTGTCTGGTTCCATTCGGCCAGTGTACCCACTCATGCAGTTAATTGTGGCTTGCAAGGGAAAGTGACAGTGTACAGTCATAAAGGCTTTCTCTATTACAATGTGGGGGTGGGGCACAGAGAAGGGGGAATCCTTGCGGGATGACATGAAAAGCCAGTGAGTGTCCATGGTAAGTTCCATCCCTTCACTTGCCATCTACAAGCAGATGACCGCCAAATTGATTTCCCAAAGTGCACTTCCATTTGTATGTCCCCTGCCCCCCGACATCTCAAACTCAGTATCCAGTGCTTAACTCATGACCTTTGGCGTAAAAATCTACACATCAGTCCTCTACTATTCTTTCAGTCTTCACTGGCCTCCTACTAGAAGAGTCCCTTGTCATGCCAGGTTACTGGTCATCTGTTGCCATCCATAGTTTAAGCCCAGGAGGCCTGGTGAGACGTGTGGCCTCTTCTCCTCACATAGTCAGGGCTCCCCCTCACCCCAATACCTCTCATCTGTCCATGTTAGTGTTGCTTCACCTTTTTCTGGCACTAAGGGTCCTCTGAGTTTGTCGTGTCCTCCATCCACTGAAAGGCCTACACAGTCCACTGGGCAGCGTTGGCTATGGCTTCACCCTATCCCACACATTGGTTTGCAGCTGGTCCGCCATTGCTCTCTGTTTTTGGCATGTGATTTTGGGCAAGTAACCTAATTTCTTTGAACCATGTTTCCTCCAGTGATAAAATAAGGATATCCTCCTTATCCATAGCAGCAGGTGTATTACAATAATTCCTCCTCCTGTCCCCCTTTTTAACTTAAAAAGACTATAGGAGTGCCTGGGTGGCTCAGTTGGTTAAGTGTCTCACACTTGGTTTCCGCTCAAGTCTGGATCTCAGGGTTGTGAGTTCAAGCCCATGTGCATTGGGCTCCACACTGGGTGTGGTGCCTACTTAAGAAAAAAAAAAAAAGACTATAAAGTCAGATCACATTGCTAAGAAGCTTCATAAATATATTGTGCTAAGCTTCTTTGCCTATTCCTTTAAAAATGTGACACTGAATGATTGTATGACTTAATCATCCAACAGTTACTGAAAACTTTGCTATAAGTTAGATGAACAGAAACTGAAAGCTGAGTAGAGAATAAAGAAATGTCTTGACTGAAATCTGCAGAGAGCATCTGAATTGGACCCCACATGCAGTCTACTTCAAATCGTCTTGGCTTCTCTTTCTAGTATGAAACAACACCCTAAGGATTCAATTGGCAAGGTTGCTTGCCACAGTTGGAGCTCATGGAGACGGTGGGATAGAATGATTCTCTCACTTCAGGGATACTCGTTTTTCATACTCATGTGCCAGTCAAAGAAGCCCCATGCTGCATGGTGGCCTTATAGTTTGTTTTTGGTCAGGGCACAGTAATTTTTTCTGCATGTCCTGTGGTTCCCAGATCTGTTTCTCTGCCTCACTGGTATGAGAGAAGGGGAGAAAAAATAGTGAGAAAGTGAGGCAGCTTTGAGAATCACATTAGTTATAAGGATGCCCTAAAACAGTGCTGCTCAGAGCTGCTCAAAGGGATCCTTGCAATGGCAGAAACATCACCTCACCTCCGAACTTTTTAGAAATGCAAACTCTCAGGCCCGGGAACGTGTATTTTCACAAGCACTCTAGGGGATTCCTCTGCGTGCTTAGATTTGAAAAGCACTGACCTGCAAGATCAAGACCTGTCCAGTTCACAGAGATTTCCATAAGCCCCAAATCTAAGGGGAAAATACACAAAGTCTCTGCTGCTTTTGAGAAGCGACTTCCCTGCTTCTAGTTCCTTGTGCTCCTGGGGCTAACATTTGCTATTCCAAACCGCTACAGAGCCAAACAGCTGTTCTCACACCTAGGATATCTTCTTAATACTCAAGAAAGGCTTTTACACGCTTCAAAAAAGTACGTTATCTTCTGTGCTATTAGGGCCAATGTGAGGACTATTAATCATGTTTGCAGCTAAGACAGTGAAAAGCTTCTTGACATGTGAAAGATCTCACTTCAGTTCATCACTTCCTCCTTTAAGGAAGGAGAGAGACTCTACAAAATAAAGAATAGTCTCTGATTGAATGGCTCCCAACTTACTGGGTTTGGCAGGACATTTAACCTTATTAAGCTATCTGATATTCTCAGGAGGCAAAATTCTTGCATGATCAAGAAGTCACATGGTATTTGTTTGGTACTAGTTGGGGTTATGCAATGCCTCTTAATTCTCTTAATGCCTCTTAATTCTCTGTAATAATAAGCACATTTTTTTCATAGGACAGAAACAGCTAGGTCAGGATATACACTCACAATAGGAAACACATTGTACATGTTGCATTTGTCCACATTCCCGTAAAAGATTCTGAAATTTCTGAAATGCATTATTCATATCAGATTCACACACACACACACACACACACACAGGAATGAGAGAGAAAGAAATGTATTTATCCACAAAAGATCTAAGCCTCCACATAAAAACACACAAATGTGCAATTTGGAAAGTGCAGTCATTATGCCTACTGGGGCAGCCTAGTGCAGAGTCTTCCGTGGTGCAGTCTCTGGAATTAGACTCTGGGCTTGAGTTCCAGCTCTATCTCTCATTATCTCTGTATCCTTGTGAAGATTTTGTAAACTTTCTGTGCTCAGTTTCTGCATCTGTTAGAGGAGGCTCAAAATAAAACCTCAAAAGTCAATGTGAGGATTAAATTAGTTAATGTATGGAAAGCCCCTGAAATAGTGCCTGATGTTTGTTAAACATTCAGTAAATATTTGCAAACAAATCATAGTATTATTTATTTTTTGTGACAAGAGAAAATATGGATTTCCTTTTACCCTGTCCCTATGGTTTGAGACCTCCCCAGCTGGGGGCTACGGTTTAAAAAAAGGAGTTCTCTTGGAGACATTTATGGTGGGGTTGTATAAAGGAAGCAAATATAGGGACCAGTTTTAGGCTTTAACCCTGATGTCTTCTGACCTCTGTGTTTGTTTTCCTCTTTCCCATTGCAAGTAATTCTTGGACAGGATAAGGGAGTGCTTTCTCTTCTCTTCTCTTCTCTTCTCTTCTCTTCTCTTCTCTTCTCTTCTCTTCTCTCTCTTCTCTCTTTACTCTTTTCCTTTCCTTTTCTTTCTTTCTTTCTTTCTTTCTTTCTTTCTTTCTTTCTTTCTTT